>NC_138169.1:9349996-9949996 GCF_964165515.1 Mesoplodon bidens | reverse complement strand
ATCATGCAGATAAGATCATGTGTCTGGGACGTTATTTGCCTTTCATGGTGTCGGAGCCTTGAGACGTTTTAAAAACGAGTAAAGTTTTTATCTGCACTTGCGTTTTTCCAAAGGCTTCGTGTTAAACTTGGAATGAAATACTGACTCCTCACGGGACCCTCTACCAGCACATCCTCCCCCACGCCCCATCTTCCCCGTCTGTGCTCCCAACACACTTCTATTTTTCTTTCTTAAAAACATGCAAAATGCTGGGGACTTCCCTGGTGGTGAAGTGGTTAAAACTCCGTGCTCCCAATTCAGGGGGCCCAAGTTCAATCCCTGGTCAGGGAACTAAATCCCACATGCATGTTGCAACTAAGAGTTCGTGTGCCACAACTAAGGAACCAGCGAGCCGCAACTAAGGAGACTGCCTGCCACAACTAAGACCTGGTGCAACCAAATAAATAAATAGATAAATAAAAATAAATATAGTAAAAAAAAAAAAAAAAACATACAAAATGCCTTCCCATCTCAGCAGCTTTGCCTATGCTGTTCCCACTGCCCAGAGATTCTTATCTCGGTATTAAGATCTCAGTTCAGAAGTCACCTCCTCAGTGGGAATTCCCTGGTCGTCCAGTGCTTAGGACTCCGTGCTTTCACTGCTGAGGGCACAGGTTCAATCCCTGGTCGGGGAACTAAGATCTCATAAGTTGCGTGGTGCAGCCAAAAAAAAAAAAAAAGTCACCTCCGCAAGACTCACTGTTAAACGTTAGTGATTAAGAGAGTGTGGTGTTGGGCTTCCCTGGTGGCGCAGTGGTTGAGAGTCCGCCTGCCGATGCAGGGGACACGGGTTCGTGCCCCGGTCTGGGAAGATCCCACATGCCGCAGAGCAGCTAGGCCCGTGAGCCATGGCTGCTGAGCCTGCGCGTCCGGAGCCTGTGCTCTGCAAGGGGAGAGGCCACAACAGTGAGAGGCCCGCCTACCGCAAAAAAAAAAAAAAAAAGAGAGTGTGGTGTTAACATAAGAATAGACACATAGGCCAGTGGAAGAGAAGGAGGGTCCAGAAGCACACAGGTAGACACTAGATTTAGGATGAAAGTAGCATTGCATGCAGTCCAATAGGAAAAAGAGAGTCACATCAGCATGTAGTGCCAGAAGTGGAAGAACTGTGACCCCTACCTCACGCCATACACAAAAACTAATTCAGGATGGATCTTGTGAAGGCCCATCAATATGATTCAGCCCAGACAATAAAGCTTCTAGAAGAAAAGACAAGGGATGTCCCTGGTGGTGCAGTGGTTAAGAATCTGCCTGCCGGGACTTCCCTGGTGGTCCAGTGGTGAAGAATCCACCTTCCAATGCAGGGGATGCAGGTTCGATCCCTGGTTGGGAAACTAAGTCCCACATGCCGCGGGGCAACTAACTAAGCCCAAGTGCCACAACTACTGAGCCCACGTGCCCTGGAGCCCTCAGGCCACAACTAGAGAGAAGCCCGTGCGCCATAACAAAAGATCCCACACGCCTCAACAAAGATCCCGCATGCTGCAACTAAGACCCGATGCAGCCAAAAATAGAAAAGAAGAAAAGAATCTGCCTGTCGATGCCGGGGACACGGGTTCAAGCCCTGGTCTGGGAAGATCCCACATGCCGTGGAGCAACTAAGCCAGTGCGCCACAACTACTGAGCCCACATGCCACAACTAATGAAGCCTGCAAACCTAGAGCCCGTGCTCCGCAACAAGAGAAGCCACCGCAATGAGAAGCCCGCACCCCACAACAAAGAGTAGCCCCCACTCGCCACGACTAGAGAAAGCCTGCGTGCAGCAACAAAGACCCAACGCAGGCAAAAAAAAAAAAAGAAAAGACAAGAAAGATCTTCATGACCCTGGGTAGGCAAAGATTCTTTAAATGGGACACAAAAAGCACTAACCATACAGGAAAGCAACCGATAAACTGGACTTCGTTAAAGTTAAGAACTTAGGTTCATGGGACTTCCCTGGTGGCGCAGTGGTTAAGACTCTGCGCTCCCAATGCAGGGGGCCCGGGTTCGATCCCTGGTCATGGAACTAGATCCCGCATGCATGCCACAACTGAGAGTTCACATGCCGCAACTAAGGAGCCCACGAGCCACAACTAAGGAGCCCGTGAGCCACAACTAAGACCGGGTGCAACCAAATAAATAAACTAGTAAATAAAATAAATATTAAAAAAAAAGAACTTAGGGGGCTTCCCTGGTGGCGCAGTGGTTGAGAGTCCGCCTGCAGATGCAGGGGACACAGGTTCATGCCCCGGTCCGGGAAGATCCCACATGCCACGGAGCGGCTGCGCCCGTGAGCCACGGCCGCTGAGCCTGTGCGTCCGGAGCTTGTGCTCCACAACGGGAGAAGCCACAACAGTGAGAGGCCCGCATACTGCAAAAAAAAAAAAAAAAAAAAAAAGAACTTACGTTCATGAAAAGATTCCATTAAAGGAGTAAAAAAGACAACCACAGAGCAGGAGGTCATATGTACGATACAAAGAAAGTGCATTCAAGTGTGCTGAAGTACATTCAGGTATAAAAACTTTTATAAATCAATAAGGAAAGGACAGACAACTCAATAAAAATGGCAAACACTTGAAAAAAGACTCAATCCCAATGGCCAATAATCACATGAAAAGGTACTTAACCTCATGAGTCATAAGGGAAATGCAAATTAAAGCCAAGATTTGAGATACCAGTATATATCCACTAGAAGGGTTGGAAAGAAAAAAGACTCATACACTGCTGATGGGGATGCAAAATTGTGCTGCCACTTTGGAAAAAGTTTAGAAGTTTCATATAAAATTAAACTTGCACTTCCCATATGACCTAGCACTTCTAGGAATCTACCGGAGGGAAATGGAAGCGTATGTCAATACAAAGACTTAAGAGCAAATTTCATTACAGCATGATTTGTAAAAGTACCAAAGTAGAAACAACCCAAATATCCATCAACCGGTGAATGGATAAATAAACTGTGGTACATCCATACAACAGACTGGATTTACTCAGCAATAAAAAGAAACAAACTCTGATGCCCCCAAGAGCATGGACAAATCTCTAGAACATGCTGGGTGAAAGGAGCCAGACACAAAAAACAATATACTATACGATTCCATTTATATGAAGCTCGAAACAGAGAAATGCAATCCGTGGGGGTGGGAGTCAATGTGTGGGAGGGGGGGAGTGCTGACATGGAAGAGGCATGAGGGAGCCCCTGGGGCACTGGGCCACCGCGTGTACTAACACAGGGACACTCGTGGAGCTTCAGACACACTTCACACGCCTCAGCATGTGCATGGGACTCCACAATGAAGTCTAAAAGGAAAGGTACTTCACATAAGGGGATTCCTTGACAACACCCCATCCCAACCCCCAAATTAGGGCCCCTCAGTTATCCTCCCAGAGGCCCCACTGCTTTCCTTCAGAGCATAAAATACAATTGATAATTCCATGTTCATTTGTAGGTTTAGTCCTTCAATAGCCCCACCAAGACACCAGCTCCCCCAGCACCTAGTGTGTGCCTGGTACAGTGTAGGTGCTCAACAAGTACGTTTTGAATGAATGTATAATCGTTTGGTCTCCTCCACCCAGACCATGACCCCTCAGGGCTGGGATCTGCTTTGCTCACTCTCTAGACCAAGGCCCTAGGACATAACAGAACCACAAAGAGAAGAGAAAGGAAGACCACATGGTCCCATCAACTTGACACATCTGGTCAAAGATGGAGTCCGGCAGGTGGGTAGACAACAGTGACCTTCAGCCTCAACTGCACGGCCGGAATTAAGTGGGTCGTAAAGGAAAAAGACAAAACGATTTAAACTTGAAAGAAAATAAGACATCCACAAAGCATGGGAGGCTCCAAGGAATTCCACGACGGTTTTGAAATCCCTAGGAGAAATCCTCCTGTTTGTCAAGGTCAGTCTGGGTCAGGGGTTTCAAGGACCTTGGACCAGGCTGCCACTAGCTCGCATGACGCCCATGTATGGTGTCCCTAGACATTCTACAAAATCCCTGACCAGTGCTCCTCAAAACTGTCAAAGCCATCAGAAACAAGAAAAGCCTGAGAAACTGTTACAGCCAAGAGGTGCCTAGGGAAACATGACAGCTAAATCTAGCATGGTGTCCTGAAGCAGAAGAGGGACATTAGGGGAAAACCAGTGGAATCCAAAGGAACCTCGGAGTTCAGTTAACAGTAACGTACCAGTGTTTGTCCCTTAATTATAAGACGGATGTACATGGTACTGTAGCATGTTAACATGAGGCAAAGCTGGGTGCAGTGTATAAGGGAACTCTGTACTATCTGTAAATGGAAAATGATTCTCAGAAAAGTCCACTTTTAAGAAGGCGCGCTTTCCGCCGGGCACTTGGTGGCCAGCTGCTGGAAAAGTGTCACCACCCGTACCCCCATAACCACGTGCGCGGGCTCTTACCTTGGGCGGGTCGAAGAGCTCCAGCAGGCGGTCCGCGCTGTCGGGGCCCACGCGCCGCAGCGCCAGCCGCCCCCTTTGCCAGCGCGCCCCGCTGTCCATGGAGGCCTCGTCGGCCAGGCTGTACCGCAGCGTCGCCTCCTTGAGGGCCTCGGGTGGCGGCTCCCGGGCTAGACTCCAGGGCAGGAGCTTCCTGGCCAGGCCGGGCCTGGCCGGGGCCTCGCCTGCCTCCCCCGCGGCCGCACTGGGGGCCGCGGGCAGCTCCCCGGCCGAGCGGTGACGGAAGATGTGGCGGAGACTGTGGCGCAGGTGCTGGAAGGAGCAGGCGGCGGCCGGCCGCGGCGGGGCCAGCTCCTCCGAGCTGCGGGCCTTGGGCAGGCTTGGGGCGGGGGCGGGGGAGGCGGGGCCCGGCTCGGCTGGGGACGCCTCGGCCTTGGCCGGGGGCCCGCGGCCAGTCTCACGGTAGTCGCGCGCGGGAGCGGCGGCCCGGGTGCCCGACAGCCCGGGCGCCCGGCCCTCGCGCACCTCGCGGCAGAAGTAGCGCTGGAAGAGGTCGGTGAACTGCAGCGACACGAGCTCGGCGCGCAGCGGCGCGTGGTGCGGGTGCTCGCGGGCGAAAAGCCAGTACTGTCGGGCCAGCTCCCGGGCTGCGGCCACCGCGTGCAGCTCGCAGAACTCGCTCCAGCCTCGCGGGGATGGGGCCGTCGCCGCCGAGGATGCGGAGGAGGCCGAGGAGGACTGCAAGGTGGGCCCGTTCATGGTGGAGACCAAGGTAGAGCGGCCGGGCTGAAAGACACGGTGGGGAGTGAGTGACAGAGGAGGGAGCGGATGGGTGAGCAGACACCCACTTAAAGCCCCCGCCAGACACGCTAGTCACTAGGCACAACGTCAAAAAGCGAAAATTACTGTTAATACCCAGTGCTGGTGAAGATGCAGCAAAACGGGCACTCCCTTCAGTGTTGCCGGTACTGTTAGGGGTCTAGCCTTTTTGGAGGGCAGTTTGGCAGGATCATTTTCAGACCTGGTAATTCCACTTCTAAGTATTCAAGAGAAATAGTTGCCCCCATGCGCAGAGAGGGCGCATGGCGTTTCCTGCCCCCACACTTATAACAGGAAAAAATTAATACAACCTAAAGCCCTATCAGTCAGAGTCTGGTGAAATAAACTGTGGTACATCTGCAGGCTGGAATATGCTTCAGCAGTGGAAAAGGAGGACCAAGATCTATGCTACCACCTTGGGGAACCTCCAGGGCACAGGATTAAGGGAAAAAAGCAAACCACAGAGCAATACAACCGTGCGATCCCATTTACGTGAACACACAAAGCAAAACTACCAATTCTTATGTGTACATAAATGTATTTAAGTGGTGGGCAGGAAACATGTGGCTGGAGCAACACCATCCAGAAACAGTGGTGACCTGTGTGGGGAGAAGCCAGAATCTGGGGTGCAAGGGGGGAAGTAACCAAGGAAAACTGTTACTACTTGTCTCTAGAAAATATGGCTAAGAACATGGCGCCTGGAGCCTGGACTCAAATCCCGCATGAACCGCTTACTAGTTGTGTCACCTTGGGTGTGTGATTTCTTTCTGCCTTGCTTTCCCCATCTGTAAAATGCGGACCATGATTGCACCTACCTCATAGGAGTGTTATGAGGATTCACTGAGTTAATAAATGTAAAGGCCTTAGAACCTAGGAAAAGCCTAATAAGGCTTATAATGAATGTTACAGTAAGAGTGTATTAGTAGCGTCAATAAAAAGAAATAGAGGGGCTTTCCTGGTGGTGCAGTGGTTAAGAATTTGCCTGCCAATGCAGGGGACACGGGTTCGAGCCCTGGTTCGGGAAGATCCCACATGCCCTGGAGCAACTAAGCCCCTGCACCACAACTACTGAGCCCGTGTGCCACAACTACCAAAGCCCACGTGCCTACAGCCTGTGCTCCACAACAAGAGAAGCCACCACAATGAGAAGCCTGCGCATCGCAACGAATAGTAGCCCCCACTCACTGCAACTAGAGAAAGCCCACGCGCAGCAACAAAACCCAACGCAGCCAAAAATAAATAAATAAACTTATTTTTTAAATGAATAAATATAAAACAACGAATAAAAAGGGATAAATTAACAAGACTCACAAGGAGTGCAAAGGTACTTCCTGTTCTGATGGGGGAACGTCAGGACAGGCAGACCCTTGCCTGCTCATCCCAACTGGGGCTCCCACACAATCAAAACGTAGAAGCCCCCTACCCTCTGCTGTCCACGGTGCTGAACCCTGGACCTCTCTAGTTACCATCAGTACTGTCCGTCCTTCCAGCTAAGCCTGGCTGGGCCTGGGCCCCTGCTGGGTACCACATAGTCATGGCTGCTCATTCACATACAGACACCTCCACCCAAATATTACTGAGGGCCTACTGTGTGTCAGCCACTGTGCTAGGCCCTGGAGGTACAGCAGTGAACCAGAAAGAAATTCCTGCTCTCCTGCTGCTACATTATACACACACCCACACACACAAGTATTGGCTGTGTGCCTCTGACTGGACCTCTCTGAACCCGTTTCTTCATCTGTCAAATTGGGAGCAGCACAGTATCTACCTCCTAAGATGGCTGCAAGGAGTCCTTGAAAGGGGACTCAAGGTGAAGATCTGAACCTAGAAACTGGGGTTCTTTCTGCCACACCCCACTCCACATCTCCAGGCCGTGGTGGTGACCCTGCAGCTGATCACAGCAAGACAGCCCAGACGGCACAGAGTGGGTGCCACTGCACCAGCTGGGAGGGTGCTGTGCACACACTTGATGTTTTTGCATATCACAGGGTCCTTGGCACCTATACACCGTGGGCACTTTGTACACAGTGGGCAGAAGGGAGAGGGGCCACGTGTGCCCTTGGCCACCACGCTCTGCCAAGAAATCCACCCCTGTTGGTGAAGAGGAGGGTTTTACCTGCATGTGTGGGCGACCTGTCCTCGGTTAAGCCCTCGGCCACCCCACGCCTTGACACAGGTGAGGCCAGCACTGTCCTCACAGGTTGGGGAAACCAGATGCCAGACCCAAGCTCCTGTCCCATCCACGAGACCCCGTGTGATGTGCCCTCGCACCAGCTGCCTCTGGACAACTGCATCAGGTGTCCCTTTGCCCTGCCTGCTCCCAGTCTGCTTCCAGTCTCACTCAGGAGAAGCCTTCCCTGAGCTCACTGGCGACTGAGTCCTGAACTTGCCTTTCAGCCACTGGTCACGTGCTCTCATTCAATAGCAATGATTGTTTAATTAGTGACTATCTCCCCAGCGGACACTGAGCTCCATGTGCCAGGAGCCACTCCCAGCTCCATCCCCAGTTCCTAGCATGCAGCAGGAGCCCAGTAAATGCCTGCTGAGTGAATGAATGTAGGAATGCAAGAGGTCGGCTGGATTTGCAACCTCTGGCTCCTCTGGCAGATGTTTGGTGGCCAGCACCCACCAGTGACCACCTCTCGCTGGGCCAACCCACCTCCTGGGCACCCAGGCCTATCCGTTTGCCTGGAACACCTGACCCTGTCCACCCATGTACATCAGAGGCCTGAAGCCCAGTTGCAGGACCAAACCCTGGTAAGAGCCTTCTCAGAACAGCTATGCCTGCTCCAAGCTCCCTCACTGCCCAGGCAGTGGCTGGCAGCCCTCCTCACCAGGCCCCCTATTCCAATTTTCCATAAGAAGAGTGCTGTGTACTCAGCACATGCTATGCCTCAGGCGTTTTTCTAACTGCTTTTGCAAAACATCAACTCTCCCAAGCTTCACAACAGTACTAGGAGGTAGGGCCAATAATTGCTCCCATTTTACAGGTGGAGAAACTGAAGCACAGAGGTCCCACAGCTAGCGATTAATGGAAACCCCACGCACAAGGCCCCCCAAAACACCTGATCAATGCCCAAATGCACACCACAAGGAAGACTCACTGCCCAGTGAATGTTTATCCAGAGGAGGGGATATAAAGGTCTCATTCAGCTCCTGCTGGAGTCAGGAGGCCTCAGCTCCTCTATCCAGGTCATAAACCCACCAAGTGGTTGGAAAATAGCCACAGGGTGAAAATTTTAAAGCAATAAATGACACTATTTCACGCTTTCTATGTGCCCTGCTCTGTGCTAAACACTTTGCATTTATTCACTTGTTTATTCCCCACCAGAGTGGGCAATCCTAGCATTATGCCCATTTTATGGATGAGAAAGCCACGGTGTGGGAGGAATGGCTTGCCCAGGGTCACGGGGCCCTCGAGGGGCAGAGCTGTGATTAGAACCCGCTCGCTCTGCTGGAAGCGCCAGCTATACATGAGCGATACTGCTCACTGTCCATCTCCCTCAGCCCGGGGTGTCTGCCCCCAGCAGGCCGAGGGCCATCGTACTCCTGCACACTCTGCAGGGCCTGGTCAGAGCCGGTGCTCCAGAAATATTAGTTGCGTGAATTAATGAACTCCTAGGGTTGAGGCGGGCTGCTATTTGACAGTCGTACTCTTGGAATCATGCCCCTGACCTTTGTGGACTGACAGAAAAGGCTGAGGGGCTCCAAGAAGCCCACCACAAGAGATGACCTCTCTACGGTGGAGCTACCAACCAAATCTGGGTTCACATCCTAATTCTGCCATTTCCTCGCTGTGTGATGCAGAAGAGAGGGCTTCCCTCTCTGAGCCTCAGTGTCCCCATCTGTAAAGTGGGCTAATGTTCTTGGCATTCACTAGGAGCATTCTAAGAACTAATGTCTGACAGGTGCTTGGCACAGGGCTCAAGAAACAGGTGGCTGTTGCTATTTTATTACTATTATTGTTAGAAGAGAGGGGCGCCTGCTACAGAGAATGTCAGACCTGCCTCTGCAAGAAGCCACAGGCAGAGCCTGGCTTCATGGGTTGGGCCAGGCAGGGAGGGTCATGGGAGCCTGAACACAAGGCCTTCTCAGGGGTGAAGCACTGCTCAGGCAGCTCCGGGCAGGAGCTCCAGGCAGGAAGTCACCAGCCAGAGCACTCAGCTGTGGCCTGTGCCGGGGAGGGGGCCATGCCTGGGAGGTTTCCTGGCCGGGGCAGGCAGCCAGGCCACAGGAAGGTGGTCCCCTCCTTGGGCCTCGGCCCAGGTGGAAGCATTTATTGAGTGTTTACTATGCGCCAGACACAGAGGAAGAGCAATTGATCAGATCACGCCAACCCTGAGAACAGGGCCCAAAAGCTCTTGGTAGGAAGCAACTACTAATCACCTGGGGGTTCCCAGGAGCCCCCAGGCTTCAGCTAGGGGGTATAGGGAGTAGAGGGATCTTTGGGGCATTTCTATCCCCTCCGACCCCCAACAGGAGCATCTGGGAGCCTGGGCAGCCACAGGGATGAACAGCCTTCCACAGAGAGGGGCCTGCAAATCCAGAGGGTCCCTCCCACCTCCTCATCCTGGGCTTTTGGGGCAGGGAGATCTGCTGGGTAAGGGAGTCAGAGTCCAGGATTTCCCAAAATCCCACAGCAGGGTGAGGGACGAGGATGATGTGACATGGAGCAGGAAAATCAGACCGCATCCCAGCAACCCCCCCGCCAAGTCCCCACAGCAAACATGTGGAGATGGCGGCAGCGACCTCTGTGCCCATACGGGGGCTCATGTCAGGGCGGGGGTGGGTCTGCCTTTCGGGACCCCAAGTTTAGAACAATTGTGTCCACAGAGTCCCTGCTCAGGGCAACCTGGTGAGGGCTTTGAAGCCTTAGCCAGTACCTGGTGTCCCCTGTTCAAGCATATACATCCTACACCAAGCCGGGGAGAGTTCAGGCTCTGAAGAGCTGGGAATCCTGGCTCTGAGTTGTGGGGCTCACTCTAACCCAGGACCCCAGAGATCGAGGCTCATCAGCCTCTCCTCTATCCAATCGCCCTGGGTAATAATGTAATCTTGGGAAGCTAATATTTCCTGTTTAATTATCAGGCCCAGGTGCAGAGAAGGCCTTTACCCACCTGTGGGAATTTCACCTGCCAAGGCTTGTGGAGAATATTTTAAATTGTGAGAACTGAATTTAAAATGAGCCAGTCCACAGCCTCCATCCTCCCCCAGGTCCACAGCTCACAGATGTTTGGGCAGGAAGTCTTATACCTTCAGAGGGAGACACCTCCTCCAGGGAGGCCTCCAAGTTCACTCCAGGCTGCTGTAAGCATTTCTGCCTTTCCTACCCACAGCACCAACTTCTCCAGGAGCCCAGACCCCACCCCCCGGTCCAAGGAGGCCCAGAGAGTTGAGGGGATTCCAACACACACTGCCTGGCAGGAGGCCCACTGCCCTTTCACACCACTCGAGCTGGCCAGACTGTGTAGAAGCCTACAGGCAGTACAGAGCAAAGGTTCTGAAGCCCTGGGGAGGCTGAGAAGTGGGTTCTGCTCTAGCCCATCGGGCAGCCAGGGGGCCGTGATGCACTCTCGCCGGGGTCACCTAGTGCCTGGGGACATTTATCACACCAGCACAGTCTGCCAGAACAGGAAATGTCCTCTGGCTTCCTCTGCCCCCACCCTCAGCCTGACACCCTGGCCAACAGCCTTTGGGAGGTGGGGAAAGCCAGGGCCACCGAAGAATAGGCAGAACTCTCTAAGCCACCCCCATCCCAGCATGTGACTTCTTCCTTTAACTGCCCCTGGGTTGAGGGGAGAGAGGGGAAGCCTCTCAGTCAGCTCTGCACACCCCATGCCCCCAGACGGTGTTGCTTCCTCAGGATATCAGGATGGGTGCCCTCAAGCCCTCCTGCAATCCTCTCCCCACACTCATCACCCTCTCAGGGCCTCTCCTCCCACGAGGTGACACCAGAGTGCCAGCTCTCAAAGGACAGATCCCATGCCAAAGGCCCTCCTTTGTGTCCACTCTCCTAATTGCATTTCCAGTTCCCCAGCCCCTCAAGGCCAAGGCCTCCCCCTCAGGCACCCTTGTGAGTCAGCTCCCGGGTGAGCAGGGCACAGACTTCCTCCCTCCCAGGCCTCCCTGGGGACCCATGGGGCAGTGGCAGGCTGCCCTTGGCCAGCCGGGATGGGGGCCCACATCCGGGCAGGCCCCCAGGGGCTCCAGGCCTGGTTCATGAGGAAGCCTGCAGCCCGGCCCCGCTAGCCGACCCCTGACAGGGTGGCGTGGGAGGAAAAACCTTCCAGCCATCTGCGCAGCTGCCGGGTTTCCGGGCAGGGCGGGGCCGGGGGACGCCAGGAGGACTTGCTCTCCTGGGGAAGTGCCCCTTGCCCCTGCTGGGAGGAAGGATGCTGGGCTGAGCAGCCCAGTGGTGGCCAATGGGACCCCGAAGCCCCAGCTGAAGAATGCTGGTCATCCAGGCTTTGCGGCCCAAGTAAGTGGGTGTCCAACTGTGGTTTGGACCTGCCCAGTCCCCGAGGGACCTCAGGCCCCGGAAGCCAGGGAGCTGAGGCACAGGGCTCCTGGGCCCAATTAGGACTGACTCAGCGAGTGACCCCAGCTGAGTCACTTCCCCTGGGCAGCCTGCCCGCCTCAGTTTCCTCAGGGAGGGCGGGTAGCTGGGAACAGGGTCTGGCTGGGAACAAGTAACTTGTATTACACCTCTGGACTCTCCAAGGCAGGCTTCTCTGTCTGCCAGATGGAAGCAGCTTCCTGCTCCGCCCAAAGACGCTGAACACCCGGGAGCCCCTAGGGCCCATTTTCCCAGGAAACCTGGCAATTAAGTGCCAACCCCCCTCTTGGGCATTAACAGCGTAGCTCTTATTGAGCGCTGACTGCATGCCAGGCACTCTGCATGCCTCTTCTCAAAGCAACCCTATTAGTACTCTCATTCATAGATGAGGAGACCCATAGCTCAGAGAGGTTAAGGGACAAGCCCAAGGTCACACGGCCATAGCAGTTATACCCAACATAGTTTGAGTCCCTACTCTGTGCCAGATTCATACACTTCATGTATGCACTCACATGCAGGCTCATATACCCGGGATAAGCTGGGACTCTTGGCCCCCGCTGGGCAGGTGCGCCCCAGAGAGTTCAGGTAACTTGCCCAAGGCCTCACAGCTAGAAGCTGGCAAAGCTCACATTTGGCTCCAAAACCCATGCTGCTACTGGGAGAAGTGAGAACTGAACAGAAGAGACCTCTCATTTTAATAATAATAACAACAACAATATCTCTTATTAATTGAGTGCCAAGGCCAGCACTGAATGCTTTATGTGCCCTGTCTTCCCCACTCGGCGTGGGCAGTGCTGGGACTAGCAGTTGGGCAGTCCCCCCAAGTGTCTCCAGCCCTGCCCCCCTCTGCCCTCGGGGAGACTCCATCCAGGAGGTGGCACAGCCAGACCCAGATATCCAAGGGTCCGCACGGGCTGAACTGCTGCAGGGCTACCCAGTACCTGCTCGCCCAGGCTACTGCCATATCTGGAGTGGCTCTGCAGGATCTAATTTGTATTAGAAAGTTCTGTTTATTGGAGAAGGATCAAGCCCAGGGTTCAGAAGAATGGGGGGGTTGGGGGGTGGGGGGGGTGGATCTGGAAGGAAAACGAGCAGAGCTAACATCCACAACAAAAACGATAATAATCTCATCCTTATTACTATTTCTCCTCCTGACCAAGCCACGCTAAACACTCTGTGAATTCACTCATTCGTGGTTCCAATGACCCTAAAGTAGTAGGTACTATTATCACACCCATTTGACAGATGAAGAAACTGAGGCTGGGGTGGTTAAGCAAGGCCATATAGCCAGGAAGCACCATCACCTCATCCTGCCTGGGTCTCCAGAATTCTTCTCCCAAACACTCAGGAAACCCCAAAGCTGCACGTGCAGGTGGTGCTCAAGGGATGCTGATGAACAAACATTCCACAGCCAGTAACAATAACACTAATTGTGGTAATGATGAAAACCACCACCACCACCATCACCTGGAATTGAACCCTTTCAATGCCAGGCTTATTACATACCCTACCACAAACCTATTATTACCCCATTTCACATAGGGGAAACTGAGGTTCACAAGTATCACTTGCCCATGCCCTCAGCTGGAAAAAAGGCAGTGAGGGAATGGAACCTAAGCTTCCAGGACCCTCCTCTGCCGCTGCTGAGCCCCTGAAGGTCCTCAGACGCCAGAAGCTGATACTTTAGTCCAGCCCCTTCCCAGCTGGCTGCCTCTGTGGCCCACGGGGACTCACACAAGTTCTAGGAATGTTCACCCTTTGGCTCAGAAGGATTTTTCCCTCCCAGAGGGGGGTTGTGGGAAAAGGCTCAGAAAAAGTGTATTAAAAACCCTTCCAACTTCCCAAAACAGGCCCTGGCCTCTCATCTGCTGACCCCAGCCTGACAAGGCGGCCTCAGCCGGCTCTCCCCCCATTAGAGCTGGGTCTCTGGCCCCCGCAGGCCCCGGAGAGCCTCCAGGGTTGTTTCCACGCTGGCAGCCAGGTCAGCGATGAGAAATCCAGATACAACTCGCACCCACAACCCCGGAGATCCATACACCCACAGCCCTGACAGGGGCCCCAGGGTTGGACTGTAAATGAGGATGGGCCAGCTGCCCCAGCTGAGCCTGGCAGCAGGTGGGTGTCAGAGGAGGCTCATCTCCCAGGCCAGGGGGTGCGGGTCAGATCTCTGCCCCTCCTGCCCCCAAAGCTGGACCTTGGCCCTTCAGACTTGGCCTTGCCAGGCCCTCTGTTCCGAAGCCCCCCGCCTGTAGCCCAATTTCACTTCCTCCCACTCAGTCCGGCCTGGCCATTCTCCTCCCTGGAGGCCCCCAGCTGCAGGCAATGACCTCCTCACCTACATCATTGTGGCCCGGGAATGGGGAAGAGAAACAGGAGAATGAGGAAACTCAGGAAAAAAAGTGGAATGGCAGGCAGGCCCCCCCCCACAGTTCCTCAAATTCAGTCCCCATTGCCCTGAAAGCCCCCAGGAACAGAATGAGGGAAGGGAGGGGATTTCTGCACCAGGCATTAAGGGCCTCTGAAATACCTTCCCAGCCCTGCTGACCTATTAAGCCAATGACCTGTGTCCCTTTTTTTTTGGTGGGAGGATTCCCCTGGAGCCCCAGGTCCAGGGTGGGAGGGTACCAGCCCAAAGAGACCTGAGCTGTGAGAGCCCTAACCCTTTTGAACCCCCAGATTCTGTAGCATGGGGGTGCCTGGGCCACCCCATCTCCCTGATGCAGGGAATGCGGAGAGGGGCTTCTGGAATGGGGGGAGGGCTCCCCTCTTAGCCACACGGCCTGGCCTGGGAGAGTGGGGAGGGGCCTGCGTCCCACTCCAAGAGGACTCTTCCATTCTCATGGGCTCAGTTTCACTACTTTCACTTTCAAGGCACCAAGCCGGCCCCCCCCGCCCCCCTCCTCACCAGGCGCAAGTTGACTGGCTGGGCTACGTTAAGAGGCGGAATGGGAGTATTAGCCATACCCTCTCTCAGCGCCTCCCCCACTGCCTCGGCTACCCCATTACATCCCCAACACGTGTGTGGCTGGGGGTGTCGGCTGGCAGGGTGTCGCAGGAGCTGGGGAACGGTCACCCCTGAACACCTCCATCTGAGTTAGCTTCAGGACAATGTTTTAGGCTGTTGTGGGAGTGCGCAGACACTGGGCAGAACTGGACACGGGGCCTCCTCTTCCCCCATTAAAGCCCTCCCAGCCCCGGAGGAGGGGAGCGCTGGGAAAGGCGGGCTTACCTGAAAGAGAGGGGGTCCGGGCCCGGCCGGCCCATGGCGTCGCGCGCCCCCGGCCCCCCGATATCCCGAGGGGGCGGGAGGGCCCCCGCCCCGGGCGCGTTCTCTCCCGCGCGCCGGCTCCTGGCTCGCGGCTCGCGGCTCGCTCGAGCGGGGCTCAGGCAGGAAACCCGGGCTCGGAAAATGGCCAGCGCCTCATCATTTCCGCCGCCAGCGCTTGACAGCTGCGGGAGGATACGCCTCCGGGCCGCCACCGGGGAAACTTTGCTGAGGCCGCCGTCTCCACCGCGGGCCGCGACAGTCCGGGCGGGCGGCCGGGCGGAGGCGGTGGCCCGAGCCCATGCCGCCCCGCGCCGTTATGTAAAGAGGAACCGGCTGTGCGAGCGGAGCCCGACGGGGGAGGGCGGCCAGGCAGGGGCGGGGCCACAATAGGCCCCGCCCCACTCCGCCTGTGAGCCAGACTTGGCAGGGGGCGAGGAGAAAACCGGTCCAGGGGCGGGGCCAGCCCTCGCCCCGCCCATCAGTCCTGCTCCTCTGCGACTGACCAGGTCCTGGGGTCTCAAAAGCCAGCCCGGGGAGAGGCGGGGCCTTTTAAAGCCACGCCCACAGATCACCCTCCCGATTTCGTATCTCAAAACCTAAAGAAGGGAATGAACGGCAGAAGGGGCGGGGCAACCTTGGCCCCACCCACCTAGAGCCAGGGGCCACCGGGTGCCTCCACACTGAGGGGGCGGGGCCAGATGAAGGAAAGGCGGGGTCTGAGGGCGGGGCCGGGCCGAGGCGCCTGGCCTCGAGGGGGCGCGACCCTGCCGACTCCCTCCTGCAGGGCCTTATCTGCGCGCGCCGGGCCGGTCAGTGCAATAGCGACCGCAGCTTTCATCATCACCCGGGGAAAGATCCCAACCCAGCCCGGCCCCGACTATCCGCGACTGTACTGAGCAGACCCCCATAGCGCCACCCTCAGCTCTGCTCTTGTCGCTGCCCATGCCCCTATAGACTGGCCTCTATGGGCCCATCCGTCCCACAACTCCAGGAGTGCATCTTTCTCCAGGAAGCCCTCCCAGATCGCTTGCTCCCATAGCCTCTGGGCCTCCCTCTCTGCTCTCCCCGGGGCTACTTTCATTTTATCTATGAGCCTTATGTGGCGTGAGGTTCACAGGGGGGTCCCCACTAGCCTGAGGGGGAGCATACACCCAGCCAGCCCTTCCCCCAACACATGGGAGGGAGGGGAGAGAGGAATGTCTGCTCTTCTCTCCCTCCCACAACAGGAAACAAGTCGCTCACACCCCCAGCTTGCAGGGGCCACATCACCCCTTTCCAGACAGCACACTCGTCCATTCCCCTGCCTCCCCCTCTTACTAACCTTGGGCAAATGACTTGACTTCTCCGTACCTCAATTTCCTCATCTATGAAATGGAAATACCCATTTCACAGGGTCGTTGTGAGGATTAAGTGAGTTAATGCGTTAAAGCACTTAGCAAGGGGCTCTGCCCAAGGGAAAACACTGCTACATGAGTGTTTGTTAAACAATCAGGCCTGAGTCCTGCCGTTGGAGCTACAGGAAGGGGTTCCCCCAGAAGGTGGGGATTTCCAGATTTCACCCAGATGGCGGAAGGGAGCCTGTCGGCTGTAGGATCCTTAGAGTTCAATAACCTTGAAGGAACCGGCCACAAACATGTGCTTTCCACAAATATGTGTGTCAGGCATGGTTCTAGGTGTTGGGGACACAGCATTGAACAAGACAGACAAATATCCCTGCCCTCATGGGCATCCCTTGTCCTCAGCTGACATTCTGTGAGGGGACACAGAGCATAAATAAATAGGTAAATGGGATAATGTACTATGAAGATGACAAAACAGTTACAGGATGGAGAGTGCTTCCCAGGCTATCTTAGACTGAAGGCTTGGAGGACCTCCTGAGGAGCTAATATTTGGGATGAGACCACCTCTCCCCTCCACCCCACGATAAGAAGGATCCAGGAGTGATAAGGAACTGCAAGTGCAAGGATCCTGAGATGGGAATAAGCTTGGTGCATTCGAGGAAACTCAAGAAAGCAGTGGTGATGCCTAGACTGATAGATGGGAAGAGACGAAGGCGGGCCCATCACATGGAGACTTGAAGGTCCTGGTGGCAAGTTTGGGAATTATTTTGGGAGCAATAGGGAGCCATGGAGGGTTTTGCACAGAAGGACCTGTTGAGCTTTGCATTCGAGCTGCAGTGTCTGAGTTGGCAACCCATTAGGAGGTGCCCCAGTGATGTTCACACAGCAGCCGAGGATGAGGGGCAAAGGGAGTAAGTTATCGGGGAAGCCTAACCTGATCATCCCATATTATTATCTCTTTCTTATACTTGGGGAGACTGAGGCCCAGAGAGAGCAATTACTTGACTGCAGTCACACAGCTGCCAGGTGGCGCCGACAGAGCAGCCAGGTACACAGCAGTTGTCAAATGGTTGCTGAAATCTGCCAGCCACAAGCACTTTCCCTCTCACAGCAGCTCTGCTGACTTAAATGGAGACTTGTGGCTCTTCCCCTTTTTAATCACAGTGCAAGCCTTCTCTCGCGCCAGATTTCTCTGAGGCCCAAAGTGGTTTCCTTTCTCGTTTAATTTCTTCTCACCACGCCTCCCCTCCAGAGTCCACTTTCTTGTTTCAATGCTCACCGCGATCGAGACTTCTCACTCTGTTTTTGTTTCTCCTTAGAAATGCAAAGGGTTTACAGCGAATACCCCTCCACCGCCTTGCCCTAGATTTGAGAGCATCACGGCTCCGAGCCGCGATTTCATCTTCTCCGCGAGTAGGCTGCCCGGCCTTGGCTCCTCCCACTTCACAGGTCATTGGGACCCAAAGGGAGAAAGAGGTTTATTCGAATTCCCCGGAAACAAGCAAAGCGGTCCTGGGGGAGCAGACCGCCCTTCCTTCCGACCGTGAAAAACGCTGAGTTGGAGCGCACCGGCTGCCTGCCAAGTTCCAGGGGTCAGAGACTCTCAGGACTAATAACAGTAACAAAACAGTAGTCAATAACTATTAGTAAATGCTTATTCGGACTATTAGTAGTGATATTAACAGCTGTTATTAATAACAAAACAAAAGTTAGCCAGTACAGGGTTAATAATAAAAGGATCGATAGGGACATCCCCGGTGGCGCAGTGGTTAAGAATCCGCCTGCCGATGCAGGGGACACCAGTTTGATCTCTGGTCTGGGAAGATCCCAAATGCTGTGGAGCAACTAAGCCCGTGCGCCACAACTACTGAGCCTGTACTCTAGAGCCTGCGAGCCGCAACTAGTGAGCTTGTGAGCCACAACTACTGAGCCTGTGTGCCACAACTACTGAAGCCTGCGCGCCTACAGCCTGTGCTCCTCAACAAGAGAAGCCACCGCAACAAAGAGTAGCGCCCCCTGGCCACAACTAGAAAAAGCCTGCTCCCAGCAACAAAGACCAAAAGCAGCCAAAAAAATAAAATTTAAATTTAAAAATAAATAAATAAATAAAAGGATCGATAACAATAAATATAATAATGTAACAATAGTTATTAGGTCTAATTAATAATAACACTGTTAACTATTACAGGATTAATAGCAAATACAAAATAACAATAGGATATTAGTAGTAATAATAAATATAATAATAGCAGTTAGGTCTAAGGCTAATAGTATAATAGTAGCTTATAATAATAATGGTGATAGAATTAATAATAATAAATATGAAATAAAAATAGAATAGTAATAAGATTAATAATCAATGTAATATTATATTAAGTTCTAAGACTAACAATAAAAGCACTTAATAGTATATTACATATTAATAATAAATATAAAAATAACAGGGACTTTCCAGGTGGCACAGTGGTTAAGAATCCCCCTGCCAATGCAGGGAACACGGGTTCGAGCCCTGGCCCGGGAAGATCCCACATGCTGCGGAGCAACTAAGCCCATGCGCCACAACTACTGAGCTTGCGCTCCAGAGCCCGCAAGTCACAACCACTGAGCCCAAGTGCCACAACTACTGAAGCCCGTATGCCTAGAGCCCGTGCTCCACAACAAGAGAAGCCACTGCAATGAGAAGCCTGCGTGCCACAATGAAGAGTAGACCCCGCTCACCGCAACTAGAGAAAGCCCGTGCACAGCAACAAAGACCCAACACAGCCAAAAACAAAAAAACAAACAACAAAAACCCCAATAGGCTAGAATAGGATTAATAGATACTAATAGGGCTTCCCTGGTGGCGCAGTGGTTGAGAGTCTGCCTGCCGATGCAGGGGACACGGGTTCGTGCCCCGGTCTGGGAAGATCCCACATGCCACGGAGCGGCTGGGCCCGTGAGCCATGGCCACTGAGCCTGCGCGTCCGGAGCCTATGCTCCGCCACGGGAGAGGCTACAACAGTGAGAGGCCCGCGTACCGCAAAAAAAAAAAAAACGAAAAAAAAGAAAAAGATACTAATAGATATAATTACAATAGCTAATGATCTAGGATTAATTATAATGTGATTAACAGTTTTTGAGGCTTGCTTCATGCCATGTATTGCTCTCTACCAGTGCTGACAGATGGAACTTTCTGTGATGATGGAAATATTCTATTTGTGCTGTGCAGTATGGTCACCACATGAGGCTACCGAGCACCTGAAATGTGGCTAGTGTCACTGAGGACCTGAATTCATAACTTCACTTAATGTTAATGAATTAAAATTTAAACAGCCACACGTGGTTAGTGGCTACTGTACTAGCTCTGAATGTTTTATGTATCTTAACTCATTTAAATCTCACATCAGCCCTGGGATAGGTACTATTATTATTATTATCCCTATTTTATGATGAAGAGCCTGAGGCACTGAAATATTAAGTCATTAGCCTGATAAGAGTCTCTCCCCACTTCAAGGGCAGGAAGCCATCATCTGAGGGGACCCATAATTACAAATGAAGGCTCTAGGGGTCACTCAGACAGGTTTAGAATTGAGTGTTCAGCATCTTCTTAGCTGTGTGATCAGACTCTCTAAGCCTCAGTTTACTCATCTGTAAAATAGGAACAATTACAATTACCTCATTGGGTTGTGGGGGAGAATTTGATGCATTAAGAGCTTGGGAGGTTGGGTGGCACTACCTCAGAGAATGTGCTCAATAAAGAGTGTTGATTATAATCTATAATTGGATGTGAGTCATACATCCCCCAAGGGTTGTGAAGAGTGGTGGCCACAAATGAGGACACTGAAGCTTGAGAGTCAAGACTGTTGCCCAGCCAGTGAGTGGAGGCCTTGGTGTCCGCATCTGTAAAATGTGCTTCTGCAGACTGTTCCCTCCCCACTGAGAACAAGGTCTGGGCTTCAGGTGGGGAGGAGGCCTGAGTGGCTGGTCTGCTCCCTAGCTGGGTAATGGCTGGTATAATTGCCTGAAAGTTTATATCCCCCCAAATTCATGTTGAAATCCTAACCGCCAAGGTGACAGTATTAGGAGGTGGAGCCTTTAGAGCTGATTTGATCATGAGAGCAGAGATGTCAGGAATGGGATCAGCGCCCTTATAAAGAGACCCCCTAGACAGCCCTCTCTGCTCCTGCCATATGAGGCTACAGCTAGAGGACACCACTTTTGAGTCAGAAACCTGGCTCTCACCAGTCACTGAAGCTGTCAAAACCTTGATCTTGGGCTTCCTAGACTCCAGAACTGTGAGAAGTCAATGTCTGTAGTTTATAAGCCACCCAATTTATGGTATTTTGTTACAGCAGCCCGAACAGACCAGGACAGAACATCGGTACCACGAAGCGGGGGTTCTGCTGTAAGAAATCCCTAAAAACGCACCAGCAGCTTTGGAACAGGGTGATCGGCAGACACTGAAAGAGTTTGGAGGTGCGTGATAGAAAAAGCCTGCACTGCCGTGAACCCACCATTAAGGGTGATTCTGGTGAGAGCCCAGAAAGAAAAGAGGGATGCTGCAGAGGCCTGTCCAAGACAATGGAAGAATGTCCCCACAGGCCTTTCGGAGCTCATCAGGGCTGCCCTCTTATCACAGGCCCAGAGCGCAAGGGCCTGGGTTGGGGGAGGATTTCGGAGGAGGGGCCTTCACTGCAGGGCTCCGCTCTCTGCACAAGGTGGGGGGACTGGGCACCGCTCCCGCAGGCCCCGAGCAGTGCAGCACGCGCTGCAACTAGCCAAGCTGCGGGTGGCATGGCTGCCTCCACCCGGACGTCGGAGGGGCTGTGGAGGCACCAGCCAGCCAGAGGGCCGCCAGCCGGGTGGAGCTACCTGTGCGAGGTTCCAGCCCAGGAGAGCCCAGCAAAGCCATGGGAGCATAGAATCTTGGGGCCCAGCTCCTGCCCAGAAAAGTTTCGGGGGCAAGAACACCACCCTGTGTGTCCAGAAGGCAGCCTTAAGGTTTTGGACTTGCTGAGGACCTTTCTTCTTTCCTATTTCTCCCTTTTGGAATGCGAGTGCCTGTCCTATGCCTGTCCCACCACTGTCTTTTGAAAACACATAACATGTTTGACTTCACAGCTGGGAAGGAATTTGCCTCAGAATGAATCGTACCTTGAGTCTCACTTATAACTGATTTCGGTGAGACTTTGGGCTATAGACTTTTGGGTTGATGTTAGAAGGTGTTAAGCCTTTGGGAGCTCTTGGGATGGAATGAATGCATTTTGCATGTGGAAAGGACGTGCATTTGGGGAAACCGGGGGCAGAATGCAATGGGCTGAATGTTTATGTCCCTCCAAAATGGACTAAGACAGCTGGTGCTGGAGCTTTCCAGGCCTGGGTTTTTATCCCAGCACTACTGTGTTACCTCTAGCAAGAGACTTCCATTTTCTGAGCCTCAGTGTCCCCGGTCTGTAAAATGGGCATCATAGTAGTGGGTAAAGGAAAATGAAATTGTGTAGGACATTTAGTCCTTAGTGGGCACTCAGTGAATGCTCTGTATCTGATTGTTATCGAGGGATAACTGGATCACACTGGGCTCCTCACCGTTCCTCAAATATACCTTCATGTTCCCACTTCAGAGCCTTTGCACTGGCTCTTTCCTCTGCCCAGAATGTCCTTCCACCGGATGTTTCCACCCCTCACTTCATTCACTCCCTGGAGGTCCCTGACCACCAAACCTAGAACAGACCCCTCCCCCCTGCTGTCACACTCTGTCTCTGGCTCTGCTGCTTTTTCTTCCAGCACCTCATGAGGACACTCAAACAGCTTTGTTGGGCGGCCCATGTCGTGAGGAACTGAGGCCTCCTGCCAACAGCCAGGAAAAAACAGAGACCCCCTGGCAACAGCCATCTGAGTGCACCATCTTGGAAATGGATCCTCCAACCCCAGTCAAGCCTTCACATGAAGGGAGCTCAAGCCCATGTTTTGACTACAACCTCATGAAAGATCCTGAGCCAGAAACACCCAGCTAAACTGCTCCTGAATTCCTGAAATCATATGAAATAATAAATGTTTACCATCTCAAGCCACTAAGTTGGGGAGTAATTTGTTACATAGCAATAGTAAACTAATACAGAGCTCAAGACAGCTCTAGGGGTGTCCAGCCACCATGTTTCCCACCCATCAAGGTCCAGCTGAGGCTGGAAGGTTCAGCAAAGGGCATCCTTGGCCAGAAAAGAATTATGTAACTGGGCCCTTCCTCTTTCCTCCTCGGCTGTCAGAACTCTCAGGGCTAGATTCCTGGGCTGGGGTCTAATCTGCTGAGCCCAGGTGCCTGATGCCATCTACACCCCCTGCTTCCTTGCCAAAGATTTAGTTCCCTTTTCTGTCCTCCCAGTGCTTTCTAGTCTAAAATTGCCCAAAGGGACTTCCCTGGTGGCGCAGTGGTTAAGAATCCGCCTGCCAATGCAGGGGACACGGGCTCGAGCCCTGGTCCGGGAAGATCCCACATGCCACGGAGCAACTAAGCCCGTGCGCCACAACTACTGAGCCTGCGCTCTAGAGCCTGCTGGCCGCAACTACTGAAGCCCGTGCGCCTAAGAGCCCATGCTCCACAACAAGAGAAGCCACCGCAATGAGAAGCCCGTGCAGCCCCCCCACCCCCGTTCGCCACAACTAGAGAATGCCCGCGCGCAGCAACGAAGACCCAACGCAGCCAAAAATAAATTAAATAAATTTATTAAAAAAATAAAATAAAATTGCCCAAAGTCCTTGCCTAAAAAAGGAGTCCAGTTTTTACAATCTGGACTCCTCCAAAAGTGCGTGTCCAGCTGAGACCATCCCCGGCAATATGATATCCCTCCACCTCCTCCCCACTGTGAATGGTTTGCTATGAATTTCCCTACTTTTCAGATGATGAATCTGAGGCATAAGACAGTGAAAAAAGCCACACAACTGGCAAGTGATTGAAGCAGCTGGTCTAGACTCAGGTCTATTTGATTGCAGAACCGCAGCTCTTAATTACCTACTATACCCAAGTAATAATAACGGTGATAGTAAAAACAGAATTAACTATTATGAGAGCAGTATGTGCCAGGCATCATTTTGAGGGTTTTCTATGGGTTTAACGATCCCAGCAAACTGTATGGAGAGAATGTTGTTTCCCTCCATCTGACAGAGGAGGAAACTGAGGACGACAGACGCAAAGTATCCTAGCCGCTAAGTGGCCCAGCACTGATGTACACTCAGGCTCCAGAATTCAGACCTTGACCAAAATCGTCAGCGCCGGCCCCGCACCCCACGCCCACCCCAAGGATCCCCCAGCCCAGGGAGCCGTGAGCCGCCCCCTCTTCCGCCCAGGGAGTCTGGTTTCTGAGGGGAAGTGACTCAGTGGCCTGGGGCACCGCAGATAATTATTCACTTCCAATCCCGGTAATTAAAGGTCCTAATGGCTCTGCAGAGGACGTACAACCTAGTTACTCCAGCGATCCCCACCCCTGCCCGGGGGTCAGCGTGGGGCGCACGAACTTCCCGGGCACGAGTTTGGCCGGAATCCCAGGCGGCGGCCTCACGGGCTGCAGCGAGTTTGCTCGAGGCTCTGGCGCCCCCTGGTGGCCCTGGGTGGTGGAGGGCTGGGGAGCTGCTTCCTGGGCAGCCTTAGGCCCCCCAGTCGAGCTGGTTGTCCACCTACTGGACCCCCTACGAAGAGTAGCCCCCGCTCGCCGCAACTAGAGAAAGCCCACGCAGCAACGAAGACCCAACGCAGCAAAATAAGTAAATAAATAAACAAATTTATAAAAGTAGCATCAAAATGTTAACTAAAGTTATAGACCTCAAAGAATTGAAAACAGGGACTCAAACAGATACTCGTACATGAACGTTCATAGCAGCACTGTTCACAGTAGGCAAAAGGTGGAAACAACCCACATGTCCATCAATAGATGAAGGGACAAACAAAATGTGATCTACCCTCAGCCATAAAAGGGAATGAAGCACTGACACGTGCTACAGTGTAGATGGACCTTGAAACATTACGCTGAGTGAAAGAAGCCAGACACGAAAGATCAGGTTGTGATTCCATTTGGATATGATTCCATTTACATGGAATACCCAGAATAGGTAAATCCATAGAGACAGAAAGCAGATTGGTGGTTGCCAGGGCCTGGGAGAGGGGAAGACATGGAGAGTGACTGCTCATGGGCACTAATGGGTATGGGGTTTCCTTTTCGGGTGATGAGAATGTTTTGGAACTAGACAGAGGTGGTGGTTACACAACACTGTGAATGGACTAAGTGCCACTGAGTTGTACTTTAAGGTGGTTAATTTTATGCTATGTGAATTTCATCTCAATTTTTTAAAAAGTAAAGAAAAAGTGTTAGCTAAAGGAGTGAGGATCTGGAGGGAGTTTGGAGATGTGCCCCTCCTATTTCTCCTGTTACCCATCCCCCCATCCCCCCAGGCTGGTTTTGACCCCAAAATGGGCTGCTGGAGGCTGGGAAGTTGCTCTCTTACCGCTGTCCTGGCAGAAGCTGGGGATGGTCCCACTCCCACAGAGGATGTACGGGAGTGTGGGCCACTGCTCACCTGCAGATCAGCCAGGCTGGTTCCCTGATCCCGGTCAACGTGCTGTAGCCACGTGACCACTCGCCAGCATCCAGTAATTGAGCCTGGCCTCAGGGCGAGCCAAAGGAGCCACAGGAAGCTTGTCCAGCAGGGGCGCTAGAATCAGAAGGGGCCGCAAGGCAAGCAGGTCCTCTCTGGAGAGTAAGACCTTGAGATACAGAGAGAGCAGCAGAAAATGGCTGGAGAGTAGGAAGAAAATGGAGCCACAGGGTAGGAGGAACCTTGAGGGCAGAGGCTGCTGGCTAAGGAGGCTGCCGTGTCCTCTGCTGTGAGGGCTATCAGGACCATTAACTACCCAGATTGAAAGGGATTATCTTCAGAGCTTCAGGCTGCCCGTCACTTCCCTTCAGCCACTGGGGAATCAGACCACCTCAGGCTATTCCCAGGCCAAGAGCTGGACTCTGGGGGCAGCTGCCTGGGTGCACCTCTGGGCTCTGCCATGTATGCTGGCTGTGTGACCTCGGGCACATTACTTCACCTCTCTGAGGCAGTGGGGGCCACAGGGCCAAGGAGAGGAGGAGATGAGGGGAGAAGAGGCGGGAGGGAAGTGTTTGGTAATACCTTTTAGAAGCAGAAGCAGGGAGCTGAGGGCAGAGGGCTGTGCAGAGAGCAGCTGAGCCACACACTTCCATTTTCCCCAAGCTGGGCTCCCTTCATTGCTGAGATGGTCTCCTACGATTGGTAGCCATCAGGGTGGCTGCCTGACTTACCCTTGTCATGGTGATGTCAGGTAGCACCTGATTTTCCATGCAATCTCGGTTCAAGATGTTCCCTGGGGCTGACCTTCCTCTCTCACCCCCAATGATTGGTTCAAGGATGGCCAGGTCAACCCACAGACCCAGTGAGAGTCAGTTTCAGGCTTGGGCAGAGCAGTCTGATAAGAAATGACTCGTTCCATTCCCTTGGGGCTGGGAGGACACGAGCTCAGAGCTTCCAGGGCCCACGTTGCCCGAGAATGAATCCTCTCAGAGCAAAGCCAAACCCAGAGACTGGGAGAAACTGAGTCCTGACGATAGTGGCTTTGCACCTAGATCCAGCCATACCGGAAAGCAATTACTCTTAGACTTCTCAGCCATATGTCAGTTAAATCTCTCTTTGGCTGAAACCTGTTTGTGTGCCGCTTTTAGCCACTTGGCAACTAAGAGAGTCCTTCCAAGCACCTATGGGTCCTTCCAGTAACCATATCACCCACAGGTCCCTCATGGGCCACTCATGCCTGAAACAGGAGACTAGGATATGGTCCTGGGGTTGACTGGAGCACCAGAACATTTCCCATATGCCCTATTTCCCACAATGCCCTATATTTTGATTCCCTTACCCCAAATGACACATTTCCCAGGTAAGGACCTAGTTGTTTTAAAATTTTCTATTACTCAAAGATGTTTGAAGTGCCAACCAAAACTTGTGAGCAGGAGAAGGGGATAACACCTAACAATTATTGAGCACTTACTACATGCTGGTGCTGTCCTGCGAGCTTTATATTATTACTCAGAGGGGCAGCAAGGCGTAGACTCAAATTCCGGACTGCCTGGATTCAAGTCCACTTGCTCATTGTGTGAGTTCAGGCAAGCTATTTCATCTTGCTTTTAAAATTTGTAAAATGGGGATGGTAAAATTGTTCCTACTTCTAAGCATTTTCATGAGAAGCAAAACACACAGCAAGTGCTTAGTAGACATTAGCTATTCTTCTTGAAATCCCTCATAACACCTTATGAGATGGGGCACTGTTACTTCTTGTGGTTTACAGATGAGGAAACCAAAGCACAGAGAGGTGAAGTGACTTGCCGAAGATCACACAGCTTGAAAATGGCAGAGTGGGGACTGGAAGCCACTTAAAACATTAAATCCACTCATTTCCAGCTCAAAGCATGGTCACAGGTTGCTTCATGAGTCTGGGGCTTCACAGGACAATGCAAGATCTCCCCCTGCCCTTCTGGAGTCCCGGATGTGGCTCAGGGACCATACCCGTCAGCCTCCCCTCCCTTCAGCCCCACCTGACCAGAAAACATATATAAATATACACACTTAATACACATACCGAAGGCAGCCATTCTAGCCTTCTGGGAAGGGGTGTGATTTATGTCTTGGAAGGGGCTATTAGTCCTGTGAGTTTTGCTACGGCAGTACCGGGATAGGCTTCTTTGGACGTGAACAGGAGGTGGCTAGGTGGTTAGCAATAGGGGCTTTAGAAGCCACCAGGCTTGGGCTGTAGTCCTAGCTCTGCCCCTTCCTGTGTGACCATAGCACGTCACTCCGCTCTCTGAGCCTTGGTCTGAGGATTCAATATGAGGGTCTGTGTAAAAGGAACTTGGCCCTGGGCCAGTATACAATACATCTTGGTTATTAATAAGGAACAGGTGAAACTCAGAGGAGGTTTAAATTGCTCCTTTGGGGAAATCATTCAGGAACCACCGGGGGATCTGTGGACCTGTGGCAGACAGGAGGGTTTGGGGAGGGGGGGTGAGAGGCCCTATAAATGATAGAGGGGAAGAGGAGTCCGCAGTGGCACATTTTTTTTTTGGCTGCGCAGCATTTGGTATCTTAGTTCCCTGACCAGGGATTGAACCTGTGCCCCCTAAATTGCAAGTGCGGAGTCTTAACCACTGGACCACCAGCGAAGTCCACAATGCCACCTTTTAAGGCAGGGCTCTCAAATCCTCCCTTTGATGCTAGGGAATGAGATAGCAAGAAATCCCAGGTCTCCACACCTTTAGCAAAATTCGTTCATACTCTGGACCCCGGCTCGGGGCTGGTGGTGCACAGGTTTTGTCCCAATACAGGAGGGGGGCCTTGAAGTCAGGGGACTCCGGCCCTTCCTATCACTCCCCCTCCCCCATGCCCCTCCCAGTGTGTGGCCTGGGCTGACGTGTTTGTGGTGGAGGACAATTTCAGTTCCTTCTTGGGGCTGGCTGGTCCTGCCCACTTCTGGGGTGGGGCAGCCACTGTGGAAGGAAAGTCTGCCTCAGACCCTAGCTTGGACCACTGTCTTCCCCCGCAGGTGGCGAAGGGAGGGGGGAAGGATCAGTGGAAAGGGTTGGGAGCCCAAGATCTGGATGCAATATGGCGGGTCCTATGGGCATCTGCCTGGGAGGACTGCTTCAGTCCGAGTCACGTCCCAGTCACCCAGCACCTACTATGTGCCGGACACTGTGCCAGGAGCTGGAGATGCTGCAGTGAACAGAGCAGACAAAATTCCCTGCCCTCAAGGACCTACCTTCTCCTGGTGGGAGGAGGGGGTATCACAGGTTAGGCAGAGCCATCAAACCCAGGTACAGTTGGCTTCTCCCGATTCTTCTACCTCATGTACCTTCTCACCTCCCCTCCCCTCATTTCCTCAGCCTCCTGAGAAAAGCCCACAGGTTTCCCTGATCTCACCTCTCCTCTCGCTCTCTTTGCTCCAGCCACACTGGCCTCCTTGATATGTTTCTTGCCTCTGAGCATTTGCATTTGCTGCTCCCTCTGCCAGAACTGCTTTTCCCTCTGGATATCTGCATGGCTTGTGCCCTTATCTCCTTCAGGTCTTTACTGAAAAGCAGCTTCTCCAGGAGGTCTTCCCTGGCCCCTCCTAGCTAAAATGGCAACTCCACCACCCTCATTCACAATTCATATGCTCTTCCTCTGCTTCATTTTTCTCCTTGACTCTTAACTTCACCTAATGTACTGTATAAATGTTGCTTTATATTTTCCCCTCTCTGGTAAGGGAGGGCAGGAGCACTTGTCTTTCATTTTTACAAGACAATTTATTGAGGTGAAATTTACACGACATAAAATTCACCATTTTAAAGCGAACAATTCAGTGGCATTTAATACTACGTTGTGCAACCATCACCTCTATCTAGTTCCAAAACATTTTCATCGCCCCCAAATATAACGCTGTACCCATTAAGCAGTCACTTCCCATTCTCCCCTCCCCCTAGTCCCTGGCAACAACCCATCTGCTTTCTGTCTCTAAGGACTTATCTATTCCGGATAATTCATACACATGGAATCACGCAGCATATGGTCCTTTTGAAACTGGCTTCTTTCACTCAGCATCATGTTTTCAAGGTCCATCCACATTGTGGCATGCATCAGTAATCCATTCCCTTTTATGGCTGACTAATATTCCATTGTATGGACGTACCATATTTTATTTATTCACTCCTCTGTTGATGGACATTTGGGTTGTTTCCACCTTTTGGCTACTGTGAACGGTGCTGCTATGAACATGCATGTACTTGTGTATCTTTTTAACTTGTGTCCCTGGTGCCTCAGAAAGAGTAGTGTCAATAAATACTGGTTGAAAGAATGACTGATTGGAGGAAACAACGGCATCTGACTCAGCAGCGTGGGGGTGGGGGGTCATATGCCTTCCCAGCACCAGCCCTGGAAGGGGACCAGCACATGCAAAGGACCAGAGCATGGTGCATTCTGGGAACAGAGAGAAGCAGCTGGCCAAAGCTGAGGGAGTGGGGATAGGAAGCCATGCATGAGGAGGCTGGAGGGGGAGGTAGAGACCAGGACTATAGGGCCTTGTCACTCGAGGGGAGGAGTTCGGACTTGCTCCTGAGGCAGTGGGGAGGTATGGGAAGGCTCTGAGCAATGGAGTACCATGACTCGATTTGACTTAAGTTTTACTAGGATCCCTCAGTGGAGAATGGATTCGGAGGGCACAGAGGTCAGAAGGTGACAGAAGGGAGACCCGAGAGAGGGCTACTGCCGACATTCTGCTTGGGATGGGGAAATGGTGGCCAAGATGGAGAAGTGACAGACTCGAGACATGGTCTGCAGGTAAATCATCAGGATTGGTAAGAGTAGCCACAACCCAGTTCTAGTTGTCAATTTCCCCTTTCCAGTCCTTCTGAATCACTGTCCCTATTCACAGTAGCCAAAAGGTGGAAACAACCTAATGTCCATTACAGATGAAAGGATAAACCAAATGTGGTACATCCATACAATGGAATACTATTCAATCATAAAGGAATGAAGTACTGATAAATGCAGTAACACTGATGAACCTTGAAAACATTATGCTAACTAAAAGGAGGCAGACACAAAAGGCCACATATTGTGTGATTCCAATTATATGAAATATCCAGAATAGATAAATCCATAAAGACAGAAAGTAGATTGGTGGTCGCCAGGGGCTGGCAAGAGGGGAGAATGGGCAGTGACTGCTAATGGATGTGGGGTTGTACTTTGGAGTGACAGACACGCTTTGGAACCAGGTAAAGCTGGTTGTTGTTCAAAACTGTGAATGTATCAAATGGTACTTGAATCGTTCATTTTATTTTATTTTTTGCTGGTGACTTTTAAAATTTGGGAGCTGTATCTTTTTTTCTTTATTTTCAGCTTTGTTGAGGTGTAACGGGCAAATAAAATTGTAAGGTATTTAAAGTATACACTGTGATGATCTGAAATATATACACATCATGAAAGGATTCCTCCCATCTAGTTAACTAACATCCATCACCTCCCATATTTGTGTGTGTGTGAGAACATTTAAATTCTACTCTCTCAGCAAATTTCAATCATACAATACAGTGTTATCAACTAGTCACCATGTTATACATTATGTTCACTTTAAAATGCTTAATTTTTTTAATGAGAATTTCACCTCAATTAAAAAAATAAATGATAAGGACTCCAAAAAAAAAAAAGAAAAGAAAAGAAAAGAAAAGATGCCAGGCTCTTGATCTCAGATTTCTGCCTTTTTTGCCCCTGTCAACCCTTGCTTCCAGCATAAGGGGCTCTGAGAACAAAGACTCATAGACTTCTGGGAAATTTTCCCCACACCAAGGACAAAATGCCCATGTGCCTGACATTTTCCTTATCTGGCGAACATCCAGATTTGGGGAAATTCCAGTTTGCCTTTCCTGTCCAAGAAATTATGGCACCATCAGGTACAGCTGGATCCAGGGGCTCAGATGATATCAGATATCATCATGTATCTGTCTCTCCCTATGCCATGGGTCTTGACCCTACTTTCCTCTGTCCTGCTTTCACTATCAGGCAGGCTCTAGAATTCAACCACTTCTCTCCACCTCCACTGCCCCCACTCTGCTCTTAGCCACTATCGTCACTCACCTGGCCTACTGCAAGAGCTTCCTCCTTGGTCTCCTGGCCTCTACCCTTGCTCCATACAGTCCATTCTCCCCACAGCAGCTAGGAATCATGTTGAACCTAAGACACAGCATGTCCCTCCTCTGCTCAAAACCCTCCCATGACTCTCCATTCCTCTCAGAGTAAAAGCAAAATCTTTTCCACGATCCACAAGGCTCTAAGCAACCTGGCTTTGCCAATCATCTCTAACGTCATTTCCTACTATTCTTCCACTTGGTCGATCGGCACCAGCCCCACCGGCCTCCTCCCTGTTCTACAAACATGCTCAGGTGGTCCCACCTCAGGGCCTTTGCACTTGCTGTTCCCTCTGCCTGGGACATCCTTCTCCCAGATATCAAAATGGCTCCCTCCCTCACTTCCTTCAGGTCTCTGCTCCTCAGAGAAGCTTTCTCTGACCACCTTGTCTAAAACTGCACTCACAGTCTTTCTACCCCACTACCATGGATTATAGTCTTCCTAGAGAGAATCACTTCTAGATCTCATCTTATTTGTTTGCTGATTGACTCAAGGACAGCACCTGGCACAGTGCCTGGCACACAAAGGTGCTTAGTGAGAGGCTGTAGAATGAATAGATCATCCTGGTCTGTCCGGTTTCTCTCCTGCTCTCAGGCCAGGACTGGACAGTGATTGAGTCCTGGAAGGTGGTGGGGACGAGGTAGCAAGAGCAGGAAGTAAAGACAGGTCTAGGGAGGTGGAACTGTGTTATTTTGGATAGAACAAATTGAACAGCAATTCCTGTTTATTGAGAGCATCTACTGTGTGCCATGCACTTTATATACTATGATTGTCTTTATTTGACAGATGAGGAAACAGAGGGCTAGAGAAGTGGATTGATTTCTTTAAGGCCTCACAGTGATTAAATGTGACTTACTGGGACTTGAACCCAAGCCCGCCCAACTCTAGAACTTTCCCTCTTCACCTGGGGCCAGGGGTAGGGTTACCAGACATCCTGTCCATATAGAACAGTCCTGTATTGACTTTGTCATGACGCCTGGAATGTCCTGTATTCATCTTTTTTCAATAAATCACACGTTTTCAGCAGAGTTATTTTTCAAATTTAGCTGGGCATTAAATTTGCTAAATCTGGCAACCCTAGCCAGGGAGGAGCTCGAACTCCAAGCCTAGAGCTTGCTTCAGCGAGTGGTCTCGCCCAGGACTCCGATGCTTCTTCTGGGCGAATTCGCCCTCTATCCCTACCCCTGAGAGCGCGTTAAGTCTCCAGGATCTAATCTTCTCTCCCCGAATAGGACACTGGGAATTCCTAAACCGGTTGCTCTTCCTTTAAGAGTGGTTTCGAGGGCGGGCCCACAGGGTGTGGCGAATCCGGGGGTGGGTCGGGGCCGGGTTATCCAATCCGGGAGCGGGGGACGAAAGCAGGGGAGGCTCCGGCTTGGGCTGTTTGGGAAGGGTTAAAGAGGCGAGTTTGTGGGTAGCCGAAGGTCCGGCTGCCCCCGCCTCCTTACGTCTGATCTGCGCTCTCCCGCGGCTGCGCCGGCTCGGCCGCCCGGGAGACAAAGCACCGCCGCTGCCGCCGCCGCAGCCGAGCAGGTCCCGGACCATGGCCGGGCCGCTCCCCGGCTCCGCGTCTCCCGTCCCGCCACTGCTGCCGTCGCCCTAGTCCACGCCGTGAGGTAAGGCCGGACTGGCGGGGGGACCTTCGGGCTTACCAGCGAGGGTATGCAGGACCGGGCTCGGGCCGCCATGGGCCTCGGGGTCCCCCAGCCGTCTGGAGAGATCTCTGCTGGGGATATATCCATTTGCGATTCCACGCCAGTGGTACTTTTCCCATCAGGGACCGCAGCTCCAGCAGGCGAACTTGGCCGATGACCCTCCAGCCCCATAAAAGACCTCCGCCGCTGCGGGAACTCTGAGGACTAAAGCTCCACTTGGCTCCCACATTCTGCCGTTGACCACCTCTTCCAGGGCTCTGGCAGTCCTTTAAGGAACACACCACACACGAAAGGATAGAGTGCAGCTAGGAGCAATGGCCTGGGATGGGGGTCCTGGCTTCCTTGTGGCCCCTGCCCAGGGCAGCGCTGGACAGGAACTCTTCAGGGTTCTCAGTACATGTTTTTCTGCCTGTACCTGCCACACCCTCTCCAACATGCCCACTGCTCGGGGACACTTGTGGCAGCTGGATCCAACTCCAGGACCTGTGGTTCTGGCTTCTTTCCTTGAAATGGGTGGCAAAATGCCATGCCTCAGTTTCCCCAGAGTCCTGGTTTCTGGGCAGTCTGTGTCCTTGGAGACCTGGAGCTATTGTTTGCCTTTTTGACAGCTTCTTGACTGAGTGTTCACTACCTGCTCAGCATTTTGCAAAATTTCTCTTCAGGATTCATCTTTTCAATTCCGAGAGGGATGGATGTTAATATAGATGAGGCTGTGTTCTCAAGGCCCATCCAGCCTGGACTGGAGGAGGCAAGCTGGCTCTGGGACCAGAGAGGGGCTGGGTTGGTCCCCACCAGCTTCCTGCCTGGCCAGGCAGCAGTGCCCACAGCGGACTCTGAACTTGGAAAAGTGTAAGAGCAGGGCGAGATAAGCGGGGGACCAGGCCCTCCCAGAGGCTGGAGACTGTGCCCTTGCTGCTTCCTGCCCTCCCCTCCTTTCTTGCTGGGCTGGAGGAGGCGGGGCCATGGGCGGAGAGGGGTCCTGTGCTGGCTGGTGACCTTGGGCTCAGGGTGGGGTGGCTGCGTGGAGGGGAGCTGCTGAGTGTGAGGGAAATTGCTCTTCCTTTGGCCTTAATGGGTGGTGAGACTCCAAGATCAGCCCCTTTGGGCTGGTTGCCTAGAGCATGAGATTCTAGGCACAGAATTGTACCTTTGGGCGAGTTACTTAAGCTCTCTGTGTCTCAGTTTCCACATCCATGAATGTGGGATGGGGAAAAGACTCCTCATGGGGCTGTTGAAAGGTTTACGTAGGTAACTGTTTGATTCATTCTACAGGTTTTTGAGCACCAACTACATGCCAGGCACTGGAATTCAGACAAAGAACCTCTGCCCTCCTAGAGCAGGCAAAAATGACCCAGGTAATTTCAGGCTGAGGTATGGGAGAGTGACTAGGGGGGTCTCTTGTATACAGAGACCTCCTCCTCCTTGAGGAGGTGATGGTCAAGCTGAAACTGAAGGATGAGGAGTTGGCCACGTGAAGATATAGGGAAGGCATTCCAGGTAGCGGGAACAGCCAGGGCAAAGGCCCTCAGGTGTTTGAGGAACACCAAGGAGGCCAGGGTGGCTGGAGCCGAGTGAGCAAGGGGGAAAGAAATGGGGGAAGGGGACTTGGAAGACATGGGGAAGAATGAATTTTATACTGAGAGAAGTAGGGAGCCATGGGAGGGTTTAAAGTAGGGGAGGGGTGTGATCGGGTTTAGTTTTAATAGGATCCCTCTGTGGGGAATGGATCCTCTGGGGGGCCAGGGGAGGGGCCTAGGAAGGAGTTATGATCTTACCCTGAACAACACGGACAAGGAACAGGCAACGGTGGAGGAAGGGAGACCAGTGAAGAAGCTACTGTAGCTGTCCAGGCGAGCCATGATGGGGGGCCTAGAATGGAGGTGGCAATGAGCAGAGATGAGGCCACTGATTTGGAAGAGGCAGGGAGGGGATGAGGTGGACTTGATGAGTGATCAGATGGGGAGGTGGGGGAAACCAAGGGCCTTTTGCCAAGACAGAGAGCACTGAGGGGAGCATTTGGAGAGGCTGAGAAGAATGTCATCAGCTACCACAGCTAAGCACGTACTATGCCTGGCACCATGCTTAGCGCTTCTATGTAGCCACTGCGTCATCGTCACAACAACCCCGACTTAGGTGCTGTTATGATCCCATTTTACAGATGTGGAAGCAGAGGCCCAGAGAGGCTTAAAGCTTGCCCGGGGTCACATAGCCTGGACACTACAGAGCTGACATTTGAACCCAGAGAAGAGCAAGCCGAAACCAGAACTGAGCAGAGGGCAGGGAAGTGAGCAGTGGCCTGAGAGGTAGGAGGGAAATGGGGCGAGTAGGGTGGGTGGTTCCTGTGAGAAATGGGGCTGGGGTCCACATGGGAGTTGTTGTGGGGGTAGGGAGGAATCCCTCCCATTTTGCAGAGAAACTGAGGCTCAGAGAGGGGAGGCCCATGTCTGAAGTTACACAGCTCAGGGATGTAGAGCAGAGATTAAACACCCTGAGTCTTCAGGGGTTGTGGTCTTGGTTAGGTCAGCTGCTAGGTCAGGACAGGCACTAAATCACAGCTCATGTTGCCTCTTCCAGGAAGCCTTTCTTGACTGTGTAGGCTGGTGAGATGAGGTGGATTGGGTTGGGAGCAATTGCCTCCTCCGCCCTGGGTCAGGTTGCCTGTCTGGGCCCCACTGTGGCTAGCTGCTCCCTGGAGAGCCACCACCCATATCTCATTTCTCCAGGTCCTAAGGCACTGCCCAGGTTGGGGAATGAACATTAACTGAGCACCCACTGCATTCCAGCGACTTTATATACTTTCCTTCTTGAACAATGTGGCCAATGTCCTATGTAGAGTGAGATTTTGAAGCAGGAGCATAAGGTACATTTGCAGAGTGGCCATGGAAAACCCAAAGGGAGGGTGTAGCCACCTTGGGGACCCATGTGCCACCTGAGTCCTACCTGGCCAGTGTTTCCCTCATCATATACTCCTTGGAGGAAAGTGGTAAAAATCACTGTGGCCAAGTGCATAGAGTTAGATTCCTCTACTTCAAACGGGTGCACAATGCTCTCCCCCCAGCCCCTCCCTGTAAGTGTGGGCCAAGCCCTGGGCCCTTTATCTGGATTATTTCGTAACAGTCTTTTCTGCCACTGTGACTGCATCACCCACCTCTCCCCTTCCTCACTCTGCTCCAGCCTCACCAACCTCCTCAAGCACACTAGCAGGTTCCTACCTCAGGGCCTTGCATTTGCTATTCCTTCTGCTTGGCATGTCCCAGGGGCTCCCTCCCTCACCTCCTTCAGGTCTCTGCTCAAATGTCACCTTCTCAGTACAACCTTTCTTGACACCGACCCCCACCCCTTTACAATCAAACACTCCTTTTGTCCTTAACACTCCTTTCCCTCTCCCTGTCTTGTTTTTTCCAGACCACTTAAGACCACCTGGCCTTTCTCTGTTAAAGTACGGATAATGTACTCTATCTGTTTGTCAATTGTCTGCTCCCTTCACCTGCCACTACATCAGCACCAAGAGGGCAGCAACCCTCTCCATCCTGTTTACTGCTAGTGCCTAGAACAGTGCCTGGAACACAGTAGGTGCTTAATAAATGTTTGATGAATGAAGTCCCTACAGTCCTCTGGAATAGGTTCTATTTATCCCTGTTTCATGGACCCGCAAATCAAAGCTAAGTTATGAAATCAGCAGAGCTGGAACCTGACCACAAAAGGTCAGCTGGTCTGGAACCTGGGGATGATGGAAACAGCAGCGGCTGAAATGAGGCCTGGGTTTGAATTTCAGCTCAGCCCAACTTGCTTTTTGGCCTTGGGCCAGTGACTAACCTCTCTGAACTTTGTTTCCCCGTCTGTCAAACGGGGTAACGCTAGTCCCTGCCACCTAAGGTTTGTTTTACGATTAAATGAGTTAATATATATAAAATGCTTGGCATGCCCTAGGAATCCTCAACATTATTTGGGGGAGGTAGGACAGCAGGAGAGTTACCAGCCTGGCTTCTGGGGCCAGTCAGACCCGGGTTCGAGCCCTGGCTGTGCTCCTGAAGAGTTGTGTGAGTCTGGGCAGGCTGCTTCTGGTCCTTGAGCCTCAGTTTCCTCATCTGTGAAACGGGGGTGATGAGTGCTGTGGCAGCCGAGGGTGGTGTGAGATCACCCGAGGCGGTGGCTGCGTGAATAACCGCCGCCCCGGTGGGGACAGGTCCCGAGCCCCCAGGCCCCGCCGCCATGAAGCTGAACGAGCGCAGCCTGGCCTTCTACGCCACCTGCGACGCCCCGGCCGACAACGCGGGCTTCCTGTACAAGAAGGGCGGCCGGCATGCGGCCTACCACCGCCGCTGGTTTGTGCTGCGCGGCAACATGCTCTTCTACTTCGAGGACGCGGCCAGCCGTGAGCCCGTGGGCGTCATCATCCTGGAGGGCTGCACCGTGGAGCTGGTGGAGGCGGCCGAGGAGTTCGCCTTCGCTGTGCGCTTCGCTGGGGCCCGGGCCCGCACCTACGTGCTGGCGGCCGAGAGCCAGGCCGCCATGGAGGGCTGGGTGAAGGCGCTGTCGCGGGCCAGCTTCGACTACCTGCGGCTGGTGGTGCGCGAGCTGGAGCAGCAGCTGGCGGCCGTGCGCGCAGGCGGCGGCCCAGTCCCCCCGCGCCGACCCCGCGCGCTCCCGCCCAAAGAGAACGGCTGTGCCGTGTGGAGCTCGGAGACCCCCGCCGCCCCCGCCCCCGCCCCCGCGCCCGCTGGCGCCGCCCCCGCCCCCGCCGGCGCCGCCCCCAGCCCCCGGCCCGGCCCCGAGCCCCCGCCACTGCCGCCCCGCCGGCGGGCCTCGGCGCCCAACGGGCCTCTCGACTCGGCCTCCTTCGCCCAGCTGCACGAGTGGTACGGGCAGGAGGTCAGGGTGCTGAGGGACCAGTGGCTCCGCAGCCAGGCCCAGCCCTGAGGATAGGGCTGAGGGCCGGAACCAAGGGGAAGCGGTCAAGGCAGGGGAAGCGGTCAAGGCCAGCCTTGAGGCCAGCACTGGTACTGGTTCTGGTACCACTCCAGCCCCAGGCCCTGCTCTGTCAGGCCCAGCCCTGAGACACGGGGACCTGGTCCTGAGGGCAGTCGCAGTCGGCGTAAGCCCTGAGGTCCCTGCCTGGTCTGCTTTTGGGGACTCAGGCTCTGAGAAGATGCTGGGTTCTGAGGTGTGCTTTGGGACCTCTGTCATTCAGAGAAAGCCCAGCCTTGAGGAGGCCATCGTGCCTGATCCTCAGGGGAATCCAGGCCCTGGGTGATCCTCAAGCAGCCGGAGGGCTGGTTTTGTGGGAACTGTAGCCCCCAACCCAGCCCTGCAGGTGGCTCGGTCACCTGTCCTGCATCACCTAGCCGAGGCTTGTTGCTGGCAACAGGCGTCCACTGGGGCAGCTGGGACTTGTGAGGATCTGTGGCCTGGAAGGCACATGCCCAGTTAGCACTGGTCCAGAGGCTCCAGACTGGGCCTCACGCGGACAGGAGGCTGGGCTGTGCTACACCACACCTGGGCCTGACCCTGTGGCTCCAAGGCCCGCCGGAGGAGCTGCCTGGCCACTGGCTGCCTGCCTGCCTCCATAAGCGTGGGCTTTCACGTGTGCCCAGTACCGTGAGATGGCCTGGTCCCCGGGGTTCCCGGCCCGGAGTAAGGCCGAGGCAGGACTTTCCCCCGGGGCCTCAGCTAGGCCTTGAGGTGGTGCTCCTGGGACCGTAGCGGCCCTCTGGCCTCGGGCCATGTCTGTGCACCTGTGGTAGCCCTCATGCTCTCCCAGCACTCCTTAGCCACATCCTCTGTCTTTTCCCGAAGCCAGCCTGGGGCGGGGCCTCTCGGGAGCTCGCCTGACCTTGTCCAGCCCTGGGCTGCGCAGCTGTGGCCTGAGCTGACTTTCCAGCAGGTTCCCCTAGGGAGGAGGGGCCATGAGCTGACTCACGGCCCAGAAAGAGCCCAGGTGCCAACCTGATAGGGGAAAAGAAGCAGCTGCAAAGCCGTATTTGGCTTCCAGAACCCTCTCCCTCCATCGCAGCCCCTCTCTGAGCTCACAGACTCAGCCCCCTTCTCGCCCACAATATTCCAAGAGGGAGACCAGGTCTCGCTTTGCTTCGAGACCAACTTCTGTTTTTTACTCACTACAGTGGCCGTTCATCCAGGGAGAATCTCAGGGGGCTGGGACACCCCGGCCCTCAAGCTGGGTCATGTTTACAGTCCTCAGTGCCCCAAATTGGGACCCCCTGAGGACACCCCCACCCTAATCTTTATTTCCCCTGAGGCTCCCTCTTGGTGACAGACAGACTCGGCCCTTAGCCCCTTCCTGCTGCCTTTGGAGACCTGGGGCCTTGGGGAAGAATGGGGAGCTGTCTGTGTGTCTGCAGTCACCAGCTCACTGCTGGCTCAGTTGACTGGCGCTTCAGTTTTAATTTAAATACTTAGGGTATTTTTTTTCCTAGCAACAAAGCTTGGTGTTTTCACTGCTTTTGTTCCTTGTTGGCTGGTGGGAAGGGATAGGGTGCCTGGTTCTGGGTTTGGCCAGTGCGGGAGGGGGGGCTAGTTGGCACTGCCCCCAGGGAGAGGGCAAGGAGCCTTGGCTGGAGACACAGGAACCTCAAGAATCTCACCTGGTTCTTTGCCTTCTCCCTGGCAAGCCCTGCTCTCCTGCAGGTGCTCTGGGGGTCTTGGTACGCTTTCCATGCCCCTCTTCCCCAAGTCCTCAGTGGTGGGGATGGGGATGGCAGCTCTTGTCCACAGGCTTTGGGTCTCAGGGGGTGTTAGGAACTGCCCAATGCCCATGTCCTGGCCAGACCTAGCTGGTGTGGTGAGGTGTTGGCCCCAGTCCTGGTGTAGGTTTACAAGCACTCAAGGTACAATCTCCCCCCACCCACCCCCAAAGCACAACCTGCGGTCAGACTGCCTCCAGAGGTGGGCGGGGGAGAGAGATATCAGGCAGCCTGGGAGAGGGATATAAAGGCTAAAATAAAATAAACAAAGATTTGTCAAGTAATGGCTGGTTATATCATTCTTTTCCCCCCCATCAAAGTCCTGGATTGATTTGCCTGGCAGAGCCAGGAGCAGGCCCTACAAGAGAAGTGACTAGAGTGTGCTGAGTGCTCCCTGGCTGATGCTCCGTCAGGCACATTCTTACAACCTCTATGGTAGGTATTGGCCCCCTTTTACAGATGAGGAAACTGAGGCTCAGAGAGGTTAAGAAATCTGCCAAGTTCACACAGCTGAAAAGTGTCAGAGCAGGGACATAAACCTCTGGAATCCTTTGGAAAAAGGCAGAGTCTCTGAGAGGAATATGAGGAAATGGAGTCCCAAAGTTCCTTTCAGAGGGGAGAGAAGGCAGGAGTAAAGGTGAGGATAAAAAGTCAACTGTGGGCTGAAGGCCTGACAATTGGGAGGGATGCCAAAGGGAAAAGCCAAAATTTGACTCTTCTCACTGATCAGTTTCTGGTGGCTGCCTCCGGGCCTGGAGTGAGGAGGATTCCGGCACCAATGCTAGTTCAGAGGGAAATATCCTGTGATTGATTAGTGATGTCAGCTGTGAGCAAAGGGCGGATGGTGGCAGTATTTATGCTGTATATCTTATCTCAGACGCAAGTGTGTTTGCTGGGCTAATGGAGGATTTACAGATGGGAAGGGGCTGGCCCAAGGTCATCTAGTATGATAGACTAGGCCCTAGGTCCTCTTGATGTGGATCCAGAGCTTGGTCACATGTCTCTTGCCAGCCTGGAAAAATCATGCACATTCAGGAAAATGTGGCTTAGGATGAGCAACCTACAGTCCTCGGTCTGCAGAATAAGTTCAAAGAGCGAGAAAAAAACCAAGGTCAGGGAATCATGCTACAAGTTCAAAGAGCGAGAAAAAAACCAAGGTCAGGGAATCATGCTACTCGTGAGCAACCAGTACATGCTGAGTAATTCCTTCCACCTCTCCTGGGACCACAGCTGACAGACGGGGTTGGGGAAGTGCCTCCCCACATAGGCTGAGTTAGGGTGCTGCCCGTGGCATTTGTGACTGCGGCCACTGCAAGGCCTGAGGCACAGAATGGGGGAAATAGTGGAGAGGCAGCCCCAAGAGGGAGGGTCACAGGTGAGCCCTCACCTGCCCGGCTTCTTAGGAATGAAACGGAGGGGGTGACAAGTCAGTCAGTACCTCAGTGTTGTGCATCCACCTGCTAACAGTGTTTCCTCTTGACGCCGGGGAGGTGTTTGGGCCATGAGCCTAAGGAAGACCACAACATCCCAGGAGTGTGACAAAAGTTGAGGAAGTTGTCTTCACTTGAACAGTGTTTGGGGGAGACTGTATGTGTTCAGAAGGAATATTCTGGGAAGCCGCTTGGGGTAGGGGATGAGAACCTCAAGGAGGGCAACTAGGCCAGAAGTTATGGGCTCACTGCCCAACATCCATCCACGCTAAATGATTAGTCAAATTCTATCAGTTGTGCTACTCCCATTTGATATTCAGGGACTGGCTAAACATGACCTGCTAAAGAATGGCTGTGTGTTGGGGGTGGGTGAAATGAGTGAAGGGGGTCAACTGTATGGTGATGGATGACAACTAGATTTGTGGGTGATCACTTTTAGTGTATATAGATGTTGAATTATTAATGCTGTGCACCTGGAACGTATATTAAAAAAAAAAAGATATATACAGGGAATTCCCCAGTGGTACAGGGGCTGGGACTCTGTGCGTTCAGTGCCGAGGGCCCGGGTTTGATCCCTGGTCGGGGAACTAGGATCCCGCAAGCTGCAGCCAAATATATATATATATATATATATATATATATAAAAGGGTAGAAGGGTGTTCTTGCTTCTAAAAAGAGACACAATGAAGAGCTCTGGAAGTAAGCTATGTCTGAAGCCTGGAGCCATGGTAGCCATCTTGTGATCACGAAGTAGGCCACGTTAAGGGAAATATCCCCTGCTGAGTTTAGCACACACTTGACAATACCCTTGACCCGCGGAATCAATGGGCCTGAGAACCTGCCCTTCTTCCGGAAGTCCTGTTGTTTGAGGAGTACCCGTGTACAGCTTCGAGGGGGACGTTTTCGTTATCTGCAGCCAGAGGCTTCCCCTCGGATAAGCTTGAATGGCTCTGGGTAGCGCCACAGACAGGGCTGTTATCAGCTCCGGGCTAGACTGGGATTCTCGGGCACAGTAGAAGGGCCACTGTGTTCCTCATCCTCTCCATGGATGCCTTCCTCTCTCCTCTTCTGAGTGGACAAATATTGAAAGAATAGCACTCTCTGCCTCGCCCACCTGTGGCTCAGGATCTTGTATGTTCCTCAACAGGGCTGTTGTGTCTCTGCTCTGGCTAGATCTGGTGCCGACTGTCCACGCCCCCCTCACCCAATCCCTCCCCAGATCACCTTACCTCACCTTACGCAAACTTTGTTAGGGAAAAGGCCCTGCTACTTGTCCCAACTTCTAAAATCGCAGCATTCCAAATAACTCTTCCACGGCAGTAAAACGATAAACCGCTTAAGCCCAGCTGCAGGTTTCGCATTTTCTGATGAGGACTGGGCCCGTGAACTGATTTTCACTTAGGGTTTCAAAACAGTTGCCCGCTCCTGACAGAGGGGTCAGAGCTGCCTCGGCTTGGTCTACCCGTGCTTGGGGCCGTGGCTCTGTCTGTTCTTGCCAGGCGCAGCTCTGAAAGCACGTGGGCACCGGGGCTGCTGCCACTGCCCTCTCTTCATTGTTCAGGGGCACTATGGTCATTGTTTCTCTAGTTATGGGGCCAAGAAATCCTGGGGTGGCGGAAGTAGGCCCCCTAGACTGCAGCTCCTTGAGAGCAGGGACAGGTCTGCCTCCCATGTGCCCCCAAGGCCTGACACAGTGCCCGGCACAGGTATGTCAAAAATTGCCTCCAGTGCCCATTCAGCTCATGTGATTCCACCCTCCCTGACCACAGCTGCTTGGGCAGGAGTTGGTCCTGAGACACAAGCTGAGCCAATCAGCGTCCAGGGAATTTTGAATCGGTGGGGAGTGGGTGTTGGGGGGGGTGTATGGATGGACAGACTAAGTTGGGTATGAGGCGGCCTTAGAGAGAGAACAAACGGCTCAAGATAGACTGCAGTGTTCCGAAGCCTGGTTGAATTTCCTGCCTTTGGGTTTCACAAGGTTTACTCTGGATCTTCCCAATAAACCGTTTGCACATCTTTAAGTGGATCACAATTTCTTTCAACCCAACGGTTACCGACTACACCAAGCCACCCAGTGCATGTCTGTTCTGTACTCCTACGCTCTTCTGTTTCACCAGCATCCTTCGTAGGGCCTGGCACACCAGTGAGGCCAAACAAAGCAAAATGAATTAGAACTGCCTCCCATTTACTGAGACCTATGATGTCTGAGTCAACTGGTTGGGGTGGGTGGGGAATAGTTCTGAAAATGCAGATTCCTGGGCTCTGGCTCCATGAATTTTGGTCAGGAGGTTGGAGCAGGACCCAGGAATCTGCATTTTGAGTAGGAAACAAGGGATTTTAGAACCATAGCTTAAAAAATGCTCATTTAATCTTCAAAGAAACTTATAAGGCAGTGTGGTAGCCAGACTCCCTGATGATCCTTGCCTCCTGGGGTACACACCCTTGTGAAGTCCTTTCCCACACTGAATAATGGCAAACCTGTGTAGCCAAGAGGATACTGTGGAAGCGACAGTGGGGCTTCCAAATCTAGGTTATAGAAGACACCACAGCCTCTGCCTTGCTCACTCTTAGCTGCCATGTTGTAAGGATGCTCAAGCAGCCCCATGGAGAGGGCCACTTGCAGAGGAAGTGAAATGCCCAGCCAACAGCCAGCACCTGCTCACCCACCATCTGAGTGTGCCTTCTTGGAAGTGGATTCTCCAGCCCCAGAACAGCCTTCAGATGACTGTAGCCATGGCTGACAGCTTAACTGTAACCTCATGAGAGACCAAGGAGCCAGAGCCACCCAGTCAAGCCACTCCCAAATTCCTGACCCACAGAGATTGTGAGATAAATGTTGTTTTAAGCCACTACGTTTTGGGTTGTTATGTAGTAATAGACAACAAATACAGGTAGATACTATTATGATCATGTCCATTTTACAGATAAGGGAACTGAATCTCATTAAAGGGTCCTCAGGTTACCTAATAGTAGAGAGTCAAACCCAGGCCAGGATGAGTTCAAAGCCATTGTTTTTAATAACTATACCCTAGGGGGCTGGAGAAGGTCACAGACCATTAAAGAGATCAACTGTTTTATCCCTCTCATTGTTGGCCAAGGTAGTCAGGGTGGTCCCTGCCCCATCTCTACTGCTCTGGGGTTTTGAGAGGTGGCTCCAGCCTCCTGGGTACCTGCTAAGCAACACACACCCTGTGCTTTAGCTATGGAGCTCTGGCCTTTAGAGTGATTTCCAGTCATGGGCCAGTCAGCCAGGTGAGGTCTAGCTTTTTCATTCACCAGGAGATGATGGGAGGTGGGGCTGCTGGCCCTATGCGAGCAGCTTAAGTAGGAAGAAAAGGAGGGCAGGGGTGGGAAGCAAGGACCGCAGAAGCCTGAGGTCAGGGCCTGCACTGGGAGTGGGCCAGGCCACTCTCCTTTGGTCTGCCATCTCCTCAGGCAGATGGAACCTCCTAACCTCCTGAAAGTGCAAGTCTGACCACAGCAACCCCCTGCCTCGTATCACCCATGGCTCCCCAATGCCCTCAGGAGAAAGGCCTATTTCCCACCATGCCCCAGGGGGCTTCAGGATCTAGCCCTTGTCCCTCTTCCTCCCTCCACCTCAAATTCTAGCCTCCTTTGGATTTGTTTCCCCATGTCCTTGTCCCTGTCCCATGTCTTGCCAGCTATTCTTTCTGCTCTCCTCTTGTGCTTCTCTAAATTCTATTGTCTTTCAGGTGTCAGCTGAGATGCCTCCTCCTCCAGGAAGCCTTCCAGGATCCCCCAATTCACGCTCTGGTGGTGTTTCCACCATTGAAGCACTGAGCACACAGCAGGTAGGTACTCAATCTATACTTATTACCTGGATGAACAGTCCCCAAATTGCCCCCAGCTCAGCTCTCTCGTCCCTTCTGTTCCCTGATCTAAACCTGCCTCTGCCTGTAAGGCATCCCCTGCCTTCTCATTCCTCTCTGGTCTCTCCACTCTTGCTCTCCCATGGTCCCTAGTTCAGAATTCCACATTTCTGTGTTTTTGCTGCATTTTCCACTCCAGATGGACAGCGACTGCAGACACAGTGTCAACACCAAAGCTAATGGTCCAGAGGGAGTTTTGGTTCCCAGAGCCCAGGGGGCACCTACTTCTACAGGTTCTTAGGTGGCCTGTGTGTGTCAGATGAGGCTTCCTCCTCCACTCCTGCCCCCACCTACAACCCGCGGCCACATCCTGAGGATTTCTGACTTCTGACCTCCAGAGCTGCAAACCAAGTGTCCAAAGGGCCTGTCTTTGGCTTTACTTTGGAGCAATTAGTTATCCTGACCAAGGAGGAAGTCACTCATCATTTCATTCCCACCACAAGGACGTGTGGAAAAACTGGGGTGATCAGAAGGTTTCCAGACAAAGAGGAAAGGTCTGTCTTGGGATGCCACGAGCCCTTGGCTCACGGGTGAATAATGTTTCATGCCACTTAGGGAACTCTCTTGATATTATTGGTCAAGAAAAAACAAACCTCCTGCAGCTTGATACACAGAGAGACTCACCATCATGGGTTGAAGGAACCCAACCCCCACTCATGAAAACAGTACGGAACACTGAGCCCTTATGTGCCACACACTGTCTTATGTGTTTTACATGCATCATCATTCCTGATAATGACCCTTTGAGTTGGCTGCTGTGATACCCCCATTTTACAGATGGGGAGACCGAGGCACTAGTTATACAGCTGGGAAAGGGGCGCTGCTGTGTTGGTCACCAGAAAGCCCCTCTTGGCATTTTTCCATCAGGAGTCTAGAGACACCCGCCACTCACACACTCCACTGAGGTGGGCACAGCTTGTAAAATGGCTGGTCTTAGGGCCACAGCCTGCGGCCCCCGATTGGGACAGGGCACAATCTCAGCTCCTCAGATCTAGACCCGAGTCTAACCAGCTTCCACCTGCTGCAATGAGTGGAAAGTGTATTCCAATCCTTCCACCTTCCTGTGTTGGAGCCCACAGCACAATCACCAACCGAGATGCCCACAGGACCTGGGCAGGTGGTGTAGGTGCAGACAGAGGCAAATCATGGGCACGTGTCCTAACAGGGAGGGCCCCTCCTCAGCTAGCTGCTGTCATGTTGGAATTTGGGCCCTGTGTGGCCAGATCTTACTGTTTTCCAGTGAAGCCAGTAATTGAGATTTTTAATGAAATTAGAACATTCTTTAACACCATACACAAAAACAAACTCAAAATGGATTAAAGACCTAAATGTAAAACTGGATACTATAAAACTCTTAGAGAGAACACTCTTTGACATAATCGCAGCAATATCTTTTTCGATTCGTCTCCTAGAGTAATGGAAATTAAAAATAAACAAATGGGACCGAATTAAACTCAAATGCTTTTGCACAGAAAAGGAAACCATAAACAAGACGAAAAGACAACCCACAGAATGGGAGAAATTATGTGCAAACGATGCTACTGACAAGGGATTAATCTCCAAAATTTACAAACAGCTCATGCAGCTCAATATCAAAAAAACAAACAACCCCATCAAAAAAATGGGCAGAAGACCTAAACAGACATTTCTCCAAAGAAGACCTACAGATGGCCAAGAGGCACATGAAAAGATGCTCAACGTCACCAATTATTAGAGAAATGTAAATCAAAACTACAATGAGGTATCACCTCACACCAGTCAGGATGGCCATCATCCAAAAGTCTACAAACAATAAATGCTGGAGAGGGTGTGGAGAAAAGGGAACCCTCCTACACCGCTGGTGGGAATGTAAATTCGTACAGCCACCATGGAGAACAGTATGGAGGTTCCTTAAGAAACTAAAAATAAAGCTACCACATGATCTAGCCCACTCCTGGACATATATCTGGTGAAAAACACGGTTCGAAAGGATACATTTACCCCAGTGTTCACTGCAGCGCTGTTTACAATAGCCAAGACATGGAAGCAACCTAAATGTCCACTGACAGATGAATGGATAAAGAAGATGTACATATACACAATGGAATATTACTCAGCCATAAAAAAAATGAAATGATGCCATTTGCAGCAACATGGATGGACCTGGAGATGATCATACTAAGTGAAGTCAGACAGAGAAACACATGTCATATAACATCGCTTCTATGTGGAATCTAAAAAAATGATACAGTTGAACTCATTTACAAAACAGAAACAGACTCATAGACATAGAGAATGAACTTATGGTTACCAGAGGGGGAAGGATGGGGGAGAGGGGTAGATTGGGAGTTTGGAATTGGTATGTACACACTGCATATTTAAAATAGATAACCAACAAGGACCTATTGTATAGCACAGGGAACTCTGCTCTGTAATAACCTACATAGGAAAAGAATTTGAAAAAGAATAGATACATGTACATGTATAACTGAATCACTTTGCTGTACACCTGGAACTAACACAATGTTGTTAATCAACTGTACTCCAATATTAAATAAAAATAAAAAAGAATATATTAATACAAAAAAATCACGATTTTTATGTGACAAGCCCCCATATTTTCATGGTAGCAAATGAATTTAAAAACCAGTTTTTAAAAGTACCGTTTTGTAAAACACCTGAGGGACAGATCTGACCCCCAATTTGTACCCACAGCTCCAGAACAAAGCAAGCAGGACACGCAGATGTTATTATACAATTCTGTATTGAGCGACGCATTTATTACAGAACGTGTTCCTTTTTTTTTTTTTTAATTTAAACAAAGTTCATCAGTCTCTCATAGAAACAGTCTTGTGGGTTTTTGTTCTGTGTTTACCGTTATAGGACATGAACCTGACAAAGTTGTTCACAGGTCTGCTAGCTTTAAGTACAACAGGATTTCCGTGTTCAAAAGACTATACTAAGTGCTTAATCAAATCCCGTCACACAAAAGCCAGATTTAGTCCTCTAAGGATTGCAGTCTGCATGTAAGCCTAGATTTCAATGCTGCGTGGGTTTCAACAGTAAAAAGTGGTGTGTCCCCCAAGGTTGCCTTAATTGGGACAGGGTGGCTAAAATGAGATGTTTCGTTTGTTCCAGATTTGATTACTCTGAAAATTGGTCACTGTTTCCTATTGTCAAAATATAAAAATACCTTCATCTGGATAAAAATGTATACAGTGGAAAACTCTTCAATGCATAGCCTGGGTGTTTGGAAAAGGAGGTTTTCCTGCAGGGTTTGCATTGTTCTTCATTGATTGGTGTGGAGACTGCAGCCTGGGCTGGGTGCATGAGAGTTGAGATTTCTGGAACACCCCTCAAATGACCCCTTCTGGTCACTGGATTTTGCTGGCCTGGGTTTCAAAATGTTCGCTGCACCCTTGAAGCCCCTGTCAGCCATCTTTCCCCCTGGTACTGGGATGGCACCGATTATGACCACCTTTTCATCGTCATTCTGGATTCAGCTGGGAAGTCACCCAACTCAACCTTCCCACAGAGTTTGAAAAAGTGAAAGAAATAGTAACAGGGGAGATTCAACAACCAATATGGTGGCTGTTCCATCCAAATTGGGAACTCTTCCCCTAAAAACCAGGATGATGAAGACACTGGAGGGTGGGCTTCTTTGAGTTGAGGGGTTGAGTCTTTGTTCTCAAAAAGGTCATGTGTTAGAAGGCAGGAAGTTGCACTTGAGACAGGGATATGGTGGTCATGCTGAGGTGAACTCAACCTTTTAGCTTCATTCTGCATAAACCTGGAGGTGCAGACGTTTTCTGGAAAGCATCAGGGTCAACTTGAGAAAGATGATGAGAAGGGGAGCATCTCTAGCTGGATGAATCTACTTTTTGGTGCTGGGTGCTGAGCTGGGTGTTTGTGGGATGACCAACGCTGTTATTTTCTTAAAACACAAAGAGAGGAAGATGGCGGCCACAGTCTTGCTCTGGAAAGCCAGTAGGGAAACTTCCTGCACTGTGGCCACGATTTAGGCTGGGGGATGGGGTCACTCTGGTTCGAGCGCCACCCTCTAATCACCTACCCCCATACCTGGCTTTCCAGAGGATTCGGAACCACATCTTGTCTACAGACGGACGAGATGGATTGTCTACCCGCTGCGGTCCACAGGTTTCTGACAAGAGGGAGTGTAAGCAGTTTGTTTTGTACCGTGTTACATCTCAGATAGGATGGTCGGCCACAGCCCACATCTCTACAACATTTACAACGGCATGGGACATTCTGTGTTATCAAGGTTGCAAAACAGACCACCAGAATGAAACACATCCTCAACGGCATCAAGGTTTTCATTTAGAGTCTTCTGGACTTTCTCTTTTCAACATGGTTTCTGGAAGGGCAGTAGCAATGGACTGTGTCTCACAGACAGACATGGGAAAAAACCGTGGTTCAAAGGTTATCTAAATTTTGGTCAGTCTTATAGTGTTTTGTGATGGCTTTGAACAACTGTCTCCTTTTAATCTCATCTAGTGGCAAAAATGACACAACTTCAGTGTATACTTCGCAACAGTTGTGACGGTATCCTGATTTCATAACTCTCTGTAATATCAAAACAGCATCAGCTGGGAATAAATTCCAAAGGATCCTTTATTAAAATATCTAAAAGAGGTCTATAAATATTTAGTTTTCTAAAAGAGTTTGGAGTTTCCAGGGGAAAAATGTGGCGCCACTTTGCTTCTGCCTCCTGTAGAGGGGCCAGAGTGGAGAAGGGGGTGCTCCCCAGGGCAGGGGCTGCTGAAAAGGGGAAGCAGAGGTACCTGCCTCACCTGCTCACTCATGACTTCACGGAACCGGGATCACAACCATCACTGTCAAGCGGCGCGACACTGCGGTCCACGTTTTGATGGCTGAGCTCCTCCCTTCCTTACCCCGCCCTGAGTGAGAGGGAAGGTGGCCCCCACGGCGAGCCCCTTGCCCCCACCTTTAGAACTCCCACTCCAGGGCCTCCTCGCGGTTGGCAGCCCTCTCCAGCCGGTAGATGATGCTGTTCAGGTTGGCCATCTTCTCATGCCGCCGCTGCAAGTTGGGGTTCACCTTGGTGCTGGGGTGCAAGGCCCCGGTTGCGTCGGCAGTGGGGCTGGCACTCGGCACTTTGGCAGGGAGGGTGCCAGGTGGGGATGGGGAGATGGGGGCTGAAGAGGAAGGAACAGGTGACACAGACATCATGAGGCCCGGCGAGGAGGCAGCTGAGGGTGAGTTCAGCGACACCTCTAGGCTGCAGCGTGAGGACTCTGAGGCCGACTTAAAACTTAGAGGGTCCGGGTGTAGCCACTCCCCGCCCTCGCTCTCCTGGAGGGGCTGTAGCGAGGGGCAGGCTGGGGTGGTCCCGCCTGGAAGAAGGGGCCCTGGGGCTGCTTCTGGGAGTCCGTCGTTACCCGGAGGGTCAGGATGCACCTCCTTGGGGGAACCTTGGCCTTTGTCCAGCTCCTTTGAGTCCTGGCTGCCTGCCTCTTCCTCAGCATCCTCAGTCTGTTCCTGTTTAATCCTCACTTGCGTCTTGTCCTGGGTGGTCAGGGGTGTGATGCTCTCCTCGGGACCCTCCTGAAGCTTTAGTTCCTTCACGGTAGGCTTTTGGTCCTCAGCCTCAGAGTTGGGGCTCTGCGGAGTGGGGTCTGGGTGGGAGTGGCCTGGCGGTAGGATGCCAGGACCCCCACTGGGGTCAAGATCTGGTTCCTCTTGGGTCCCCTCCACCAACATCTCCCGGCGCATCCGGGACCTGGGGCAGAGACGGCGGTGAGCAAGGGGCTGGACGGGGACCGGCTAACCCTGGAGTCAAATCACATGAGTGGCCTTCTGACCCCACCCACTTCCCTGGGGGTTCACTAGGCATAAGCTTCTTCACATGCAGCATCTTAGTAAGTCCTCTCAACAACTCTGCAAGGTGGGTGCTATTATTATCCCCACTTCATAGAAGAGGAAACAAGGCTCAGAGATGTTGAATGACTTGCCCCAGGTTTCACAGCCAGTAAGTGGCAGAACCAGGACCTGAACTCAGGATTGTTGGATCCCAAAGCTCCCAATCTAGACCTGTGCTGTCCTGTGCAGTGGTCACTGGTCACATGTGGCTCTCTCATTATTTAAGTTTTTATACTGATTACATGTTGAAATGGTTATATCTGTATATACTGAGCTAAATAAAATATATTATTACATTAATTTCATGTTTCTTTTTTTTTCAATGTGGTTACTAGAAAATTTTATATTATATACGTGGCTTTCACTGTATTTCTATTGGACAGCGCTGTTTTAGAGCATTTTTCAAAGTCAAACCCAGATCGAGTTTGTGCCAATAACCCCCTGCTTCTTTCCTGGAGGGACTCTTAGACATCAGCCCAGAAGGGGAAACTGAGGCACACAGAATAACTTGTCTAGGTCACCAAGGCACACAGAGGCACAGCTGAGACCAGAACCTGGGAACCCTGAACTCCAGTCCAGAACCCATCCTCCTTGTTGTCAGAGGGAAACTTATAATGTTTTAGAGCAGGAAATGATAGGAATGGGTCTAACTCCATTAACTATTTTCCTAATAGCATGAGGTCCAGAGAGGTCAAATCACTCGTCCAAGGTCACAGAGCGACAGGGCTTCCTCAGCATCTATCTTCAATGCTGTAGCCCTCTGCCCTTTTTTATTAATGACATCACATATATTAATACCATTATTTATAATATTAATAATAAAGTACATGTTACTGATAAATAATACTCACATTTATAAATTTTAATTATAAACATCATAATGATGGGTGCTCATCATGTACCAGGTGCGGGGCCAAGCACTTTTGCAGGTTATTTCATTTATTTTTCATAATAACCTTATGAGCAGGATACTAGTCTCACTCCCACTGACAAAGATTACAAGGCTCAAAGAGGCACTGGGACTGCTACGGTCACACAGCCAGCAAGTAGTGCAGTTGGGCCCTGAACCCAGCAGTCTGGCTACACTCTCCTGCCTCCTTGGCTCCCTGCCCAGGTGGGGGATGGGGCCCCATCCCAGGATCCTGAGCCTGGAGGGACTGTGAAGGGTGATCTGGTTCACTTCTCTCTCTCAGTCCCTAATCCCTCCACAAAGGTGGCCTTGCCCACCTTCCAGGAGATTCTGTCATCTCCTTCAGTCCCCTCTAGAGGGAAAAGCTGCTGGGACCAGGGGGAGCGCTAGTCGTTTCCGGTAAGGTGGGATCTGAGGGTGTTTTGGGATGGCTCAATGCCTGAGCCTCTGTCATTAGAGCTTCCAAACTGTAGATCAAGTATAAATATGAGGCTAATAGTCATTTACACCATAGTAAAAATTAGTCTTTTTCTTCAATTCCTGACTCCCAAATCTATAGCAGGTCCTCCCTGGTAATTTTTTCTGAAAACATCCTATTGTTCACCTTTCCTAGAGCTCACTGAAGGTTGTAATGATACATTAATATAAGTACTGATTTAATAGTGACCTTCCTTGCTGGTCTATAAGAGATGCTAAGGGCAAGGACTCTGTCTTGTTCTCTTTGGTGCTTGGTACAGAGTTGGTGCTCAGTAAACATTTTCTAAATGAAGTAATGTATTCTTCTACAATTAGAACTCTTAGAGAGTGGTTTCTTTTGGGAGTGGAATTCTCTCTGCTCATTCAAAGCCCAGCTCAAAGGCCACCTCTCTATAAAGTTTTCCCTAGGTAGGATTCCCTTTTCCCTCAGCCCCGTATTCATTCCTGTTTAACAGCATTTATTAGGTTGTGGTAAAATTATCTGGTTTGTGATTTTAAGCTCCCTAGGGCAGGGATGATAGCTTTGAACCCCGGTATCTCCTGACCCTAGCTCACTGTGCGTACATGGCAAATATTTATTGAATGAATACATTGAATAATAATAGAGGGCTCAGTTCCTGTGGGAAACAAGAGGGGAGAGAATGTCCCCTGGGAGGGAAGGAGGGCGTGAGGCTTTAAGGACCTATGTCATTTGCTGTTTGGCAGGCTCTGGGTCTGAGCAAGATAATAAGCAATATTTTACGAAGTATGTACGCTTGAAGTGTTTCATTTGATCCTCAATTCAGCACTGTGGGGTTAAGTATTAGGTTCCTTATCTGTAAAATAGGGATGAGACTCAGAAAGGTACAGTGATTTGCCCAATAACACACAGCCAAGGTGGAACTTGAACTCAAGTCTGTGTGATGCCCATGCCTGGGCTGTGGAGAGAGACTTCAGGCATTCCACCCTTCCAGGCTCCTCCTTCCTCTTTCTTGGGGATCAAGAGGCTCTCCTTTCTGGCACCACAGAGGCAACAGAGGCATTTCTTGCTCAGCAGGCTTGGTGGGGGGTGCCTCAGAGATGGTCCTTGAAATCCCATCAACCCTTCTCTGCAGGGCTCTCAGGAAGCCCTTCTGCGGTCTCCTTGGAAACTGCTGGACTCAGCCAGTCAATGCCCTCAGCCAACCCCGGGACTAAATTCCCGGGCAGCCCAGCCCACTGCAGGTCAGCTACTCCTAAGACTAGGGACTGGTGAGTGGGAGAAGGCACCATAGAAATAGGAATCACCCATTCCCTGAGGTGGATGGTGCCCAAGGGGCTGCCACAGGGGTTGCCTTTGGCCTTAGGAGTGGGAGAGGCCAAGAGCCCCAGATCGGGGCTCTCACACAAGGTTCAGCGGGTAGTTAGGGTTCCTCAGGCCTGTGCCCCAAACACCATTCCCTGTCCCTTCACAGACGCAGAGCAAGCTGGGTGAAGTCATAATAAAGACAGTGACAAGAATAATGTCAACACCTACCACAAACTGTGTGCCAGTTATTTTATGTAAATACGTTAGCCCATCAAATCCTCAGGACAACTATATGAAGTAGATCCCATTATGGTTCCCATTTTCTAGGTTAGAAGACTTGACGCTCAGGGAGGTGAAGTCCCTTGCCCAGGCCTCACAGCTGGAAATGGTTGAGCTGGGATTTATCAATAGATCCAGGTCTGCTTATGTTATAAAGCACTATGGTCCTCTTATCTCCCAGAGGCCATGCTGGGCTCCCTCCAGGCCCCGGGACAGGGAAGGGGGTCCGGCTGAGACCCCTGCCCACCCTCCCAGTGGCCACCCATTCAGTGTCCCTACCTGTAGTTGTGGAACCAGTTGATGACGGTGTTGGTCTTGAGGTTGAGCTGGAAGGAGAGGAGCTCGATGGTCTGCTGGGAGGGGTAAGGCTCCAGCTGGTAGGCCTTCCTCAGTGCCTCCTTCTCCTCAGGGGCCAGCACTACTCGAGGCTTCTTGATTTGCAGGAGGCTCAGGTCCTGGGGCTGCAGGCAGGGGCTGGGGCACTCGGAGCGGGTGGCTGGAGACTCACTGTCTGAGCCGGTGCTGATGAGGCCGTACCTGCGCTTCAGGTAGGCTGGGGCGGGCGGGCGGGTGGGGGAGGGAGGGGGGAGGGCTGAGAGCGGCCGACCAGAGGCCCATTGCTACCCGAGCTGAACCAAGCATCAGCTAGCGGTCCTGAAAGCCCTCCATGCCCCAAACGTAGGGACCCCCGCCCAGTCTCAGCCTTTTCTCCTTTCTTACTCTCCTTTCACTTCCTCCTAGCGAGACGCTCGCCTACGCACACCTGGTCATTAGCACTCTAATTGTTAACATATGTAGAAGGTTCGCCTCACAGACAGGAAGCAAGTGCTTGAAAAAGGGTGCTCTGGAGCATTCTCTTGACTGTCAGAAGTGTCCCTGAATTTCACTACTTTTGCTGGGGGCAGGGGCAGGACATTAATTTTAAACGAACATAGTAATTGCATGATGCATCTCAGCCTCAAATTGTCAAAATGTAGGGGAAAAAAGGCGCACCTCAGAATGGAGGAAGTAAGGCGTTAGGGTCTCATTTAATCCTCACAGCAATGCCCTGAGGTAGATGCTGTGACTCTTACTTTCAGATGAAGTAGAATGAGGCACAGAGAAGGGAAGTAACTTGCCCAAGGTCACACAGCCAGGAAGTGGCAGGACAAGTACTCAACTGTACAGCTGTCTGATGCCAACAGCCGGACTCGGCCCTGCCCCATGTGCCGCTTACAGCTTGGCTTGACCCTGGGCCCTCATCATGAACTGCCTTGGTGCCCTGGATGACAACTTTCCAACTCCTTGTATCTTATCTCCCAACTGGACCCTGAGCTTTTTAAGATCCAGGAATCCCTTATTCACAGCATGAGACTGGGAGGGCACAAACAGGTACTCAATGCCAGCTCATTTTTTCAGGGATATAAAAATAATATAGACCATGTAAGAATCTGCAATTTCTTGTCCACTTCCACAAGGGAGGATTCTTGTCTGCTGGGTCAATTCTGTGCTTTGTTGTGTAGAAGCTGGGTAATGGGCAAAAGAGGTAATACAATAGGGACGTGATGCAGAGGATGGAGGGACCAGAGAGAAAGGGGGTTTTGTGGAATATACAAAAGATTTTGGAGTAGCTGTCAGTGTGGGGAAGGATGCTGAGAGAGATGGGCTATTGGAATTTTCAGGGGAAAAGTAGTAAATATTTTAATGGCTTGCAGTTATATTCTGTGGAATTGCTATTTCTTGCATAAACTCTTTATGAGTTTATCTGGGACCCTGAGTTTACCCAGTGCTTACCTTTTTTCTCCAGCTTCTTCATGTCCCTCAGCTTCTCCACATTGTGGGGGTCATTGAGCCACAGCTGCATGCGCACAAAGGGCTCCCGCCCCTTCAGGCTCAGCTTGTGCCAGGGTTTTGGTCGGGACAGCAGGTCAGACACGGAGCCCTGTGTCAGCCCCAGGATGCTCTCCCCAAATAGCCGCTGCCCTGGAGACAGGGGAGGAGGGCAACCTGTAACCCCCAGGCTGGGCAGAGGTGCTCCCAGGAGACACAAGAAATAGGCCAGAGACATGGCAGAACCTAGGGAATGTCTCCACTGACTCAGAAGGGAGGACTAGACACATGGGGGAACCCACACCCAGTGTGTATCTGGAAGAGACCTTTCTACAAAATATGAGATGGGGGCGGGCACACAGCTACCAAACAAAAATGCTTTCATAATTTAGATGTTCTTCACTCCTAGGGGATCCCTGACATTGTCTGCAAACTTCATGTGTACAAATTAGTATCACCTTGTCAGAGAGTAAGTTGACAGGTTTTATCAAAATGTCAATGTGCATATCCTCTGATCCAGCAATTCCACTGCCTGGGATTTATCCTCCAGTTGTATTTGCCCAAGGGCACAAAGACGCACATGGACACAGTTTCAGAGGCAGCAGGAAGTTGGGAACAAGCAAAATGCTCATCAGTTGGGGTAAAAAATGGGGGGCATCCATGGCCTGAAAAAGTTTGCAACAGTGACAAAGAATGCAGGTGGTCTATTCATTCTAAACGGGAAGGGTGTCCACAAACAGTGTTACTTTTTAAAAAGCAAGTATAAGGACAGCCTGTGTGTAATTTCATCTATCTAGAAAAAAGAAAAGAAGAAACTAGGTGAACATATATTCTTGTATGTGTTCAGAAAGTGTCAGAGAAGGGGGAGGCAGGGGAGATTTTACTTTTTTATTTAAATTTTAATTCTTTTTTTCTGTACTATTTGTTTATTTATTTATTTATTTATTTTGCGGTACGCAGGTCTCTCACTGTTGTGGCCTCTCCCGTTGAGGAGCACAGGCTCCGGACGCGCAGGCTCAGTGGCCATGGCTCACGGGCCCAGCCGCTCCGCGGCATGTGGGATCTTCCCGGACCGGGGCACGAACCTGTGTCCCCTGCATCGGCAGGCGGACTCTCAACCACTGCGCCACCAGGGAAGCCCATATTTGGTATTTTTAAATAAAGATGCCTTATTCTTATTATAGAAATTGTAGTGAAAAGTTGGGGCTTGTGTGTATCCCTCTGGGAGGGGGGCTTGACTCCCATTTGAGACTTGGAGGAGTTTGTGATTCAAAAAATTAAAGAACCCAGATTTCTCCTCTGTGCCCCCAGCCCTGGATCAGGATTGTGTTAGAGTCTCACTGTTACTGGGATTCTCTAAGTCCTCCTGGAAGGAAGTTTTGAAAGCTGTGGGCTCAGGACTTTAGGTCCTTTTCAGACCCGTATTGACCTCCCTTGTGTCCCACTCTAGAGACCCAGGTCATTGTCAGATGCCTCCCAGAGGGTCCTGGATGCCCCAGGGCTGACTGGCACCTGCAGTCAGCACCCCAGTGACGGGGATCTCACTGCCAGCACTTTCCTTAAGGCAAGGAGGAGCCAAGCGGGGTGGGAGGCAGCATCTCTGATTCCCGCTGCCCTGTACCTAGGTTGTTGTCTGTGAGGACCTCTTTGACCCTCTTGGTGATGGAGTACGTGTCCAGCTCGGGGGACATGGCCACAATCTCCTGGATGCCCCCTGTGGTCTGGCTGCCTGAGTACATCTTTCCACCCAGCGAGGAGCTGGAGCGTCCCTCCGGCTGCTGGTTCTCCTTGCTGCTCTCCAGTGCCAGACTCAGGGGCTCCTGGGATGTCTTCTCCGGCGGCTCCGTGGGACTAGGGGGTGGGGATGGTGAGGACCTTGGTTCAGTGGGACTGGCTGTGGGCCACAGAGAGACAGAGAAGGCGGTTACTGCAATCTGGCATTGACATACATGGTCTGGGCAGGCTTGTTCGCTAGAGCCAAGAGTTGGCAACACCCCTTTTGCAACCACCATAGTAATATCTCAGGCAAGGACTGTCCTGGATGTGAAAACTAGCAGATGAAAGTTAGATGAGGAATAGGATATCCACATAGTTCCAAAGTATCTCCCCACAAGAAACTTATTAATTACAAAGGGAAAAACAGTAACTTCACAGTACAGCTACCTGCCAGACACCACCTTAACCAAGTGATCAAAGTTAGCATCACCAATCATAGGACAAATAAACAACTGGTGCCTCCTGATACGACGTACTGAGAAGGACACAGTATCACTTCTGTGATATTCCTGCCCAAAGTGCACAGTCTGAATCTAACCATGAGGAAGCATCAGACAAAGGTGAACTGAGCCAGTCTACAACATATCTGGCTTCTAGACGTGAAAAATGTCAAAACTGAAAAACAAAGAGAGGCAGAAGAATGGTCCAAACTGAAAGAGACTGAAGAGACATGACAACTAACTACAACTTATTCTGAATCTGATCCTGGACAGGGAAAAATAAAATTATATAAACGTGATTACTGGGACAACAGAGGAAAGTTGAATATAGATGGTGGGTTATGTAACAGTATTGTTATTATTGTAAAATTTCTCATGCTTGGGAAATACTTGTTGGAAACATTTAGGGGTAAAGGGACATGATGTCTTCAATTAATTTCTCAAATGGTCAAGAGAGAAAGAGCACAAATATGGCAAAATTAGCAACTGGTGAATCTGTGTGTAGGGTCTAGGAAGTTGGTTGTTCTATTGCTTCAACTCTTTGGTAAATTAGAAATTACATCAAAATTGAAAGTCAAGGAAAAAAAGGAGTTGGCAATGACCTACAAGTCCAACTGCTGGGCATCAGCTAAATAAAATACAGTGAGTCCCTGCAGCAGTTAAGAATAATGTAATGAGGGCTTCCCTGGTGGCGCAGTGGTTGAGAGTCCGCCTGCCGATGCAGGGGACACGGGTTCGTGCCCCGGTCCGGGAGGATCCCACGTGCCGCGGAGCGGCTGGGCCCGTGAGCCGTGGCCGCTGAGCCTGCGCGTCCGGAGCCTGTGCTCCGCAACGGGAGAGGCCACAGCAGTGAGAGGCCCGCGTACCAAAAATAAAAAATAAAAAAAAAAATAATGTAATGAAAAGATGTCCACATAAGATGAGTAAGTTCTGGGAACTGATACACAGCACGGTGGCTGTAGTTAACAATCCTGTACTCTATGGCAGTTGCTGTGAGAGTGCAGCTTTATGTTCTCATTATAACAACAAAACGGTAATTATGTGAGGGGAAGGATGTGTTAACTAACCTTACCATGGTGAGCATTTTGCAATGTATACATCAAATTGTTACATTGTCTACCTTGAACTTACACAGTGTTCTATGTGAAATATATCTCAATAAAACTGAAAAAAGAACAAGAAAAGATGTCCACAGTACCTTGGCATGTTAAAAGAAAGTGAGTTTTAAAACCACATTTTTCATTTGTCAAAAGACATTTTGTGTGAACGTATATTTAAAAACCACTTAGAAGTTACCTTGGGTGGGATGACTTTGTCGAACCTCAGTTCCTAAATCTGTTAAATGGGGCCGTAAAACAAACAGTGCTACACTTGCAACTATCCTACTCAGGGCCTGGAGAGGACTCGAGATAATGCGGATCACCTCTTGAGGAATCAGAGTCACCCACTGGACTTTCCAGCGTGAGCTGAGCCTCTGGACAATCCTGGGAGGGCAGGGGACGTGCCTAAGGAGGTGCCCCTAATAGGGAGGGGCGTGTGGTACAGGGTGTCTAGGAATCCCTGTGCCAGTCCACAAGGTGCCTTCCAGCGAAGTAGGAAAAGGTACCTCTTCCTCAAAGTGTTTAACTGGTGCCTGATGGAAATTTGTTAAGATAAACATAAAAATGTATTATAAGTAGGAAGTAAAGGGAGCCCTATAACCATCCTGCAGTGGCTTTGATTCTAGAAAGGACATCCTGAGCCTCTCTCTGCTCTAGATGGGTTCTTCCTTCCCTGTGGACAACAAGTAGATCACTCTGATCAGACCACTCTCATGCTTCAGAACCTTCAACGGCTCCCCATCGCCCCTTGCACAAGAAACGTGTACCTCCTCTTGTCCTGGTGTTTAAGGCTCTGGACTCTCTTGTCCCTGCCCACCTCACAGACCTGGAGCAATTCACAGTCCCCTCAGTTACCCCTCTCCCCACAAACCTCCTAGGCTTTTCTAAACCCCTGTGCCTTTGTTTAGGCTGGTCCTTCCACTCTGAAAGCCTTCCCCCTAACCTTGAACTCCTATGTATCCTTGAAGACCCAGTCCCAAATGCCCCTTCGCTGAGGTGTACACCTTTGGGGTCTAAGAGCACCTTGACTACACATTGTCACACTTCACTATAATTCCTTGCTTGTGCCAGATCTCTTCCTTACTAGATACAACAACAACGATGATGATGACAACAATAACTCATGAAGCTTCCTTTTACTGAGCACTTACATGCCTAGCATAGTGCTATGTGTTTTACACCCATGATGTCAAGTCACCTTCACGACACCCCTAGGAGGTAGGTATGATGGTATCCCCTTTTACAGATGAGGCAACTGAGGCTCAGAGAGGTCAGGCAATATGTCTAAGGTCACAGAGTGGCTAGTGGCAAAACCAGGACTTGAGCTCAGGTATGCTTATGCCCGACATGGTCTTCTCATCCACTAAATACCAGCCCCTGGAAGGCAGAGAACATACGTTAGTCTTAGAGCCTGGGGAGGCAGGAGGTGCTTTTGAGTGAAAACATTTCAGTCAGGACCACTCAAATCTCTGTTTCCACAAACCTGGGGTCCTAGTGTCCTCATCTGTGAGTAAGCAGGGGACAAGATGTCCACCCTCATCTGCACTTACCTCCCTTCCCAAACCATGTATGATCCTGCCTCCCAGCCTATGCTTTTGCTGTTTCTTATGCCAAGAACACTATTCTTGATTGCCTTTGCCTAACTCTATCCCTACCTCAAATCCTTCCATTACAAAGAAGAAAAACCCAAACAATTAGACATTGGGGAAATGCCAATAAAAATTATGATGCCAATAAAAAAATAATAATGCCAATAAAAATTTATAATATAAAAATTATTTTTATTTTAAAAAATTAGTTTAAAAATAAAAATGCCCATAAAAATACTCACTAGGATGGCTACAGTAAAAAATGGAAAAATAGCAAGTGTTGGCTTGCTGCTGGAATGTAAAATGCTGCAATTGCTATGGAAGACAGTTTGGAAATTCCTCAATAAGTTAAACATAGAATTACCATATGACCCAGCAATTCCACTCCTAGATATAGAGCCAAAGGAATTGAAAACGGGTGATCAAAGACATGTTCATGAATGTTCATAGCAACATTATTCACAGTAGCCAAAAAGTGGCTTACCGCTCCAATGGTACATTATTTAGCTATAAAGAGGAATGAAATTCTGACATAAGCTATAGCATGGAAGAATCTTCAAAACATCATGCCAAGTAAAAGAAGCCAGACACAAAAGACCACATATTATCTTGATTCCATTGATATGAAATGCTCAGAACAGGTAAATCCACAGAGTCAGAATGTAGGCTTGGTGGTTGCCCGGGGCTTTGGGGGAGGAGGAAGTGGAAGTGACTGCTAATGGGTATGGGATTTCTTTCCTTCTGGGGTGATGAAAATGTCCTAGAATTGTACAGACGTGATGGTTGCACAACACTGTGAATGTACTAAATGCCACTGAATCGTACACTTAAAAAAATGGCTAAAATGGTAAATTTGGTTTGTGAATTTTACCACAGTGAAAATGAATTAATTACAATACACCACAACACCAAAAAAAAAAAAGGTTTGGGCCCCTTTCACAAGTGTGGGCTCTGAGGTGGAAACCCTAGGAGGCAGGGGAGTCTAACAGCTACCAGTCTTGCGTTCTAATCCTGTCTCTGCCACTAACTGGCCAGTGACCTTGGGCAAGTCACTGTGCTATTCAGACCATCGATTTCTTCTTTTGTAAAACTGAAGGACAAAGAGTCCCTCTGGTCAAGATTAACACAAGGATTAAAGAAGAGAACACTGTAAGTGGTTAGCACTGTGTGACAAATGAATGCCGTCATTATAACAGTTGTATTAGTCCTCAATTATAAAATATTATAAAATATTTCAAAGCTATAGAAATGTACAGAAAAGTCCTCCCTCCCTTCCCTGGGCCTAGCACCTTAATAGATGTTAACACTGCCCTATTTGCTTCAAATTTCCCTGTTTGTTTTAAAGAAAAAAAGGAACAGAGACAGCCAGAGCCCTCTGGTCCCCTCCCAGTCTCTTCCTGGCCCCTCCCTGCCCAGAGCAGCCCCTCCTCGCAGGCAGGTGGGTGGTGGCACCTTTTTTCATTTCTTGTCTGTGGGCATTAACTTCTAAAATAAACACCGGACTTCCCTAGTGGCGCAGTGGTTAAGAATCCGCCTGCCAGTGCAGGGGGACATGGGTTCAAGCCCTGGTCCGGGAAGATCCCATATGCCACGGAGCAACTAAGCCCGTGCGCCTGGAGCCCGTGCTCTGCAACGGGAGAGGCCACCGTGGTGAGAAGCCCGCACACCACAAAGAAGAGTAGCTCCCGCTCTCCTCAACTAGAGAAAGCCCGCATGCAGCAGGGAAGACCCAATGCAGCCATAAATAAATAAAAATTAAAAAAATAAAATAAAAAAAAAAAATAAATAAACACCATCACTGGGAGGTAAGATTTTGTTCCCTGACATTATGTTTCAGGTACTATTCCTGTTGATTCCCATTGATCTGGTTCATTTCTATGAACCTGAGATATGGTTTTTGTCCTATTGACCAATCCCCACTTTAGAAATGGACAAACGGACTGAGCTGAGGTCCTCGGACTCGGAGTCTGGCCTCTCTTTGTCTCTGCCTTTCTCTGGCCTCAGCAGGCAGGTCAGATGTCCTGTCCTGGCAGCCATCCCCCTCACGGCCTGGGTAGGCATCTCACCAGGGCCTTGATGGATCTGCCCACTGATTGTCACTGGGGAGGGAGCTTGAGGTCCCTGGAGTCCCCACCTCAGGGCTCCAATCCCTCTACTCTCAGGCTCTGTAACTCTGGGCAACTCTCTGAGCCTCAGTTTCCTCACCCAGGAAAAGTTCAGACTCCACCCTGCCTGTGCATCATTAATGGATGGATAACAGCTGCCCAAGGCCCTGTGCTAAGAAGGATTCTGAGGCTGCATGCTGGATTGCCGGGAGAAAGAGATCAATCGGCAGACTCCTGACAGGATGGGAAGGAAGGTGGGGCTCCCCGTGCAAAGTATTTTTTCCACTTGCTCCATGCACCCAGGCGCCACCTAGAGGTTTAAAACCAGTGCCTGTCTGGCTGAAGGAAGGATGAAAGGGAGCAACCTGCACTCTTTCAGGGCAGCAGCAGTGGCGCCGGGGCTGTGGGGATGCAGAGTGGGGCAGACCCTGGCAGTGAAGCCACTGCACAGACTGGAAGAGGGAGGGCTCTTGGCACTCCTGGGGCCCTGTCTACACTCACCCTGGGAGGCGCTGGGCTGCTGGCTGACGGCCTGGCCGAGCTGGTCTGAGAGCCACAGCTGCATGCGGATGAAGGGCTCCCGCCCCTTCTGCGTCAGCTTGCTCCACGGCTTCGGCCGGGACAGCATGTCACTCACACTGCCCTGTGACAGACCCAGCACCTGGGGATGGGCAGGGCAGGAAGGATAGGTCAGCAGGTCCCTGGCCATCCCCTCCACCACTCTCCCCAAGAACCTTAAAGCCCACTGTTCACTCCTGTTCTGAGAGGCCAGGGCTGCCTTCATGTGTTCTTCACTCCCCAGGTGCCTGCTGTGTGCCTGTGCTGTACCCACCACCTGCAGTGCCCTTCCTGATTTCCCTCCATCTAAAAATCCTGCCTCAGGACTTCCCTGGCAGTCCAGTGGTTAAGGCTTCGCCTCCCAATGCAGAATCCCTGGTTGGAGAACTAAGATCCCACGTGCCGTGTGGCCAAAAAACCAAAACGTAAAACAGAAGCAATATTGTAACAAATTCAATAAAGACTTTAAAAATGGTCCACATCAAAAAAATCTTAAAAAAAAAATCCTGCTTGGACTCTAAGACCACTTAAGTGCCCCCTCCTCCAGGAAGCCTTCCTGTGTCTCCCATTCAGGTCATTTCTCCTTCCTCTGAGCTTATGACCCTTTGCCTGCTCTTCTGCTATGGCCGGAGGTGATGTTTAAAACTACTTAACACGGACTTCCCTGATGGCACAGTGGTTAAGACTCCACGCTCCCAATGCAGGGTGCCTGGGTTCAATCCCTGGTCAGGGAACTAGATCCCACATGCGTGTTGCAACTAAGAGTTCACATGCTGCAACTAAGGAGCTGGTGAGCCGCAACTAAGGAGCCCATGAGCCACAACTAAGGAGCACACCTGCTGCAACTAAGACCCGGCACAACCAAATTAATTAATTAATTAATTAAAAAATAAATCTACATTTTAAAAAGAAATAAAACTACTTAACAACTGGTACCAACCAATCAGGAGACCACCACCCCCACCACAAGCTAGGCTGAGCCTTAACCCTTTAGTGGATGGACCATGGGAGGGGTGGAGGGTACCCGAGCAGGGTCGGGTAGGTGGCTATTTCCTAACCAGATGGAAGGGTTTCACAACTTTAACAACCGCCTTGCCCTTGGCTCCCCTTCCTCCAGTGCCCAGGGACAGCTGGAAACAGGAAAAAGGGCTTTTGGGGTCACCACAGACCGGGGTCCGAATCCTGCTTCTGCCCAGTTCTTGCACACGCGCACACACCCACACACGCATTCTTTCCAGACCATGGACGTGGGACGGGGGCCCTCCCTCCCCAGGTCCCGTGCTCCAGGCCCCGGAGCCTCCGAGGGTGGGCCCCGCCATCTTCACCTTCTCCCCGAAGATCCTCTGGCAGATTCCATTCTTGGCCAGCTTCTCCTTGACCTGGCGCGTCAGCTCCAGGGTGTCCACCTCACGGTACATGTAGAGCTCGTATTGCTCGGGGGTCAGGGGCGGCACGGTGGGCTTCAGCGTGCGGGGCACGTAGGCTGGGTAGTAGGCCAGTCGCCCGCCGCTGCCCCCCTCGGGGCCACCCCCCTCGGCCTTGAGCTCACCCACCCTGGGGGGCTCGTCCTCGCTCCCGGCTGCTTCATCCTCGGGGGCCATGGGGGCCTCGTCCCCACGGGGCCAGGCCCGCCCGTTGGGCTGGCCGGAGTAGCTGGAGGAGGAGGAGGAGAGTGAGGGCGAGACGGAGGCGTAGGGGCGGCTGAGGAGGCCGCGGTCCGAGGCCCAGTGGTGGTCGAAGTAGCCGGCATCGCCAATCTCTGACTTGACCTTCCGGATGATGCTCTGCACAAAGGCGGCCGGGGACAGGACTGTGAGGGATGTCTGTGTGGCACTACTGCTGGTCCCCCCACTGCCGACACCACCGCCGCCGACACCACTCTCTTCCTGCTTGACGTGGGTCGGGGCCCCGTTCTGGCTCACGGCGGCCAGCGAGGGCCGCTCTGGGGGCGAGGGAGGCACCGAGCGGCCACGGGGGCCTGCCTCCATCTCCAGCAAGGCCTGCTGCTGCGCTTGCATCTCGCGGCGCGCTTGTTCCAGAATGTTCTTGATGGCATCTTCTGAAGTGCTGGCGGGGGCTGTGCCATTGGTGATGCTCAGTGGGGCTGTCGAGTTCTTGGGCTCACCTGTGGGAAAGATGACAGGGTGGCTGGAGGCCCATGGTCAGAGCATGGATTGAAGGGCAAAGATGTTCACAGCGCAGTATTTATACCAGCAAAATGTTGGAGGCAACCTCTTTGTCCAACAGCTGGGGATTAGTTAAGTAAATTAGGGTCCATCCCTAGGACAGAATATTAGGCAGCCATTAAAAATCAGGTGGACAAATTATACTCCAATAAAGATGTTAAAAAAAAAAAAGGAAAAAAAATTACAGAAAGAGAAATCAGGTGGACAGTGAGATTTTAGCACATGTGGAGAAAGTGCTCATGGGGATAATATAACATTAGAAAAAGACTTGTCTTTTGCATATGCTGTGATCCATCTATGCAGATAAAAGCAAGTCCCAGAAGAGGACACACAGTATAACCTGCTTTCTAATTGAGCTGCAAAATAAGCAATGTATTACTTACTGAAAAATCTTTTTTTTTTTAAGAGTGGTAAACAAAAAGGAACAACAGAACATTGTTTCCCTCTGCCCTCTTAGTGGCCTTTCCCATGCTGAGGTCTCCCCACCCCTGGACCAACCCAGATCAACACAGCTCTTCCTCTATTATCTTTTTTTTTTTTTTTTTTTTTTTTTGGTACGCGGGCCTCTCACTGCTGCGGCCTCTCGCATTGCGGAGCACAGGCTCCGGACGCGCAGGCCCAGCGGCCATGGCTCACGGGCCCAGCCGCTCCACGGCATGTGGGATCTTCCCGGACCGGGGCACGAACCCGTGTCCCCTGCATCGGCAGGCGGACTCTCAACCACTGCGCCACCAGGGAAGCCCCTTCCTCTATTATCTTGTTGTGCAGTCTATACCCTAGTGGATCCTCACAGCCCCAATTTTAATTTCCAATTAAAAAGCAATAGAGCAATGGAATATTATTCAGCCATAAAAAGGAATGAAGCACTGATACATGCTACCATATGGAATAATCTTGAAAACATCATGCTAAGTGAAAGAAGCCGGACACAAAAGGCCACATATTGTATGGTTTCCATTCCTATGATATATCCAGAATAGGCAGATTCATAGACACAGAAAGTAGACTGGTGGTTCCCTGGGACTTAAGGGAGGTGGAGAGTAGGGAGTGACTGCTAATAGGTACAGTGTTTCCTTTTTGGGGTGATGAAGATGTTTTGGAAGTAGACAGAAGCAGTGGTTGCACAACATTGTAAATATACTAAACACCACTGAATTGTTCACTTTAAAATGGTTAATGTTATGTTATATGAATGTTACCTCAATTTAAAAAAAAAGTAGGGGCTTCCCTGGCTGGCACAGTAGTTAAGAATCCGCCTGCCAATGCAGGGGACACGGGTTCGAGCCCTGGTCCAGGAAGATCCCACATGCCGTGGAGCAACTAAGCCCGTGCACCACAACTACTGAGGCCCGTGCGTCTAGAGCCCGTGCTCCGCAACAAGAGAAGCCACCGCAATGAGAAGCCCACGTACCGCAATGAAGAGTAGCCCCCACTTGCCACAACTAGAGAAAGCCCGCACACAGCAATGAAGACCCAACGCAGCCAAAAATAAATAAATAAAATAAATAAATTTATTTTTAAAAAAAGTAATACATGCCTATTGTGGACAGCTAAGAATGCACAGAAAGTTAAGATGAAAATAAAAATCCCCTCTAATCTTTCCCCCAGAGGCAACCACATGAACTTTTCTCATGTTTTTCCTTTCAATCTGTTTTCTAACAACACTCATGGGATGGTCACACTTGATACGTGGGAGTGTGGCCTGGTTTGCCCTCACTTGGTGTCAACGTGAGTATTTTTTCCTATGATAATAAGTTCTTCTATTTTTAATGGCTGCATATACCACTGAGGAAATACCCTGTGCTTTACTTACCTGATCCCCCACTGCTAGACACTTAGATTGTTTCTAGTTTGTCACTGTTGGAAACAACGATAAAGAGATAGCTTGTATATAAAATTTTGCCCCCATTCTGGACATTTCCTTTGATCCCCAAAAGTAGAGCTCCCAAGTTAGTGTCAACCACATGCATTTCCTTCCCAGAGGACTGCTAATTGCTCTCTGCTTAGCCTTCACTCTTGTCGGGGGCACGGGGCGGTGGGGGGATAACCTGGCACTCTTCCTCTTGTTGAACTCTTCACAGACCCTTCACAGGAAACCCACAACTATGCAAAGGTTTCCCTCTATGATGTTGCCTTTTTAATTTCTTTGCTGTCTTGTTTCTGACCCCCCAGTGGGAGAGCAGTGTACAGGGAGCCAGGAGACCTGGGTTCTCCTTTGGTCTCTGAATAACTGTGAGTATGTCTCCTCCTCTTTGGCTTCAGTTTTCCTGTTCAGTGGGAGAGTTAGATTAAACTGTTGCTCATGATTCTTTTCCCCCCAATACTGTGTCTCATCTGTATGTGTAAGTCCTATCTAGCACACAGTAGGCACTTAATAAATGTTTGGGACCGGTTTCATGGAAGACAGTTTTTCCATGGACTGGTGGGGGGATGGGGGTGGGGGGATGGTTCAGGCCAGCGATGGGGAGCCATGGGGAGCGGGGATGAAGCTTCGCTCGCTCACCCGCTGCTCACCTCCTGCTGTGCGCGGCCCGGTTCCTAACAGGCGGTGGGCTGGTACCGGTCCACGTCCCGGGGGTTGGGGACCCCTGGTGTACACAGTAAGGGCTCAGCAGATTATATGGGTGGAGGAGTGTAGGCTCCCAGCAGGGTAAGTCCCTCTCTACCCTTTCCAGGGACCAGGAAGGGGAGGGATCTTGGGGAACTCCTGGCTTCCAGCAGCAGTCAGAGGCTTGGGAATCGGGACACTTGCTCCGAGTCACCACCATGGGGCAGCAGACAAAGTAAAATGGAGTGGGAGTGCTGAAGCCAGCATCTAGTTCTAAGCCAGCTGTGGTCTACACTGTGTTGTACTACCTCATGCTGGGTGCAGGGATGTGACTAGGTCCCTGGCTGCAAGAATCCCCCAGACTGGTGGGAGGGACAGCCACATCAGCAGAGTCATTTATAACATGAATAAATGCAACAATGGATATATAATAATGATAACGTAATGAGGACAGCTAACTTTTCAGGGGCACCTTCTACATACTAGACCCCAGTTGAGTGCTTGCCAGGCCTGATCTCATTTGATCCTCACACAACCTTAAGAAGGGAGTACAAATACTGTGCCCATTTTAAAGATGAGAAAATGAAGGCACAGAGAGGCTAAGCAATTTGCCATGGTCACACGGTTAATAAATAGCAGAGACAAAATTTGCAGCCAGGTCACTCTGGCTCCAATGCACCAAACAATACAGGTCATTATGCGGGATCCAAGGAGGGGTGGTATCCAATCCACCTGGATGGGGATGAAGGGCTTCCTGGAGATGACTTCTGAGTTGAGTTGTAAAATATAAGCAGGAGTTGGCCAGATGAAAGGTGGCTGCAGTGAGGATGGCATTAGGGGCACAGGGAACAGGAATGAGAATAAGCATGACTACAAACAGTTCATGTGAGAGGCACGGAGGGGTCAGGAGGAGTCTGAAGACTATAATAGGGCCTATAGGCCTTGTTGAAGACTTGGGATTTTATCTGAGGGTAATGGGGAGCCATGGAAGGATTTCGAATAGTGATATGACCATGTGTGTCCTCTAGAAAGATCCTTCTGGCCTCTGGGTGGAGAATGAGCCAGAGCATGGCCTAGAATGTCATTGGCAAGACCAGTAAATAGGCTACTGCAATAGTCCCAGCAAGTGATGATGGTGGCTCACTAGGCTGGTGGCAGTTGGGGTGGGGATGGACAAGCTTGAAAGAAGCACTCAGAAGTTAAGTGACCCCTGGATGGGGTAAGGGTTAGGGTTAGGGTTAGGGTTGTTGGAATTTCCAGGAGTGGATTAACTCATCTAGGAAGAGTAAGAAAGTCAGAGGGCCTGGGGTGGAGCTCTGGGGGAACCCCACGTTTGAGGGGTTGATGAAGAGAGTGCACTGTGATAGGCTAAATAATGGTTCCCCAAAGATATCCATGTCCCAATCCCTGGGACCTGTGAACATGTTACCTCACATGGCAAAAGGGAGTTTGCAGATGTGATTAGAGTTAAGAATTTTGAGATGAGATTATCGTGGATTATCTGGGTGGACCCCACATAATCACAATGGTGCTTATAAGAGGGAGGCAGAAAGATGAGAGACAGAGACAGAGACTAAAGATGCTATGATGCTAAGATGAAGGAAGAGGCCAGGAGGCAAAGAATCTGGGCGCCCTCTAGAAGCTGAAAAAGGCAAGGAAACAGATTTTCCCCTAGAGCCTCCAGAAAGAACGCAGCTGTAGCCCAGTGAGGCTGACTTTGGACTTCCGACTTTCAGAACTGTAGGATGATAAATTTATGCTGTTTTTGACCACTGAGTTCTGAGTGTGGCACCCACTGGGGAAGCGTAGGAGGCATGGTTTGAGAGGTAGGAGGAAGCCAGGGGAACAGTGGCTCACTGGGAACTAGAAAGTAAGGTGCAAGAAGGAAGGTGAGACCGATGGTCGGGGGTGAGGCTCAGACCTCTGTGCTTGACGAGCTCCTGTGTGAATACTGGTCACTGCGCCTCCTGAAAGTCGAGGACATTTGGACAACCCAGACCAGGATTGCCAACAGAACTCCGCAGTGAGGGCAATGTTCTGTGGGCGTGCTGCCCACCATGGCCGCCACTCGTCACCTGTGCCATGTGGCTACTGCGGCTGAAGAACTGAGGTTTTTAATTTCACTTAATTTTAGTTAATTTGAATGGATATAACCACACGTGGCTTGTAGCTCCATACTGGATAGGATCTGGCACTTTCCAGGCCTAGACCTCACTTGGCTGCAGGTTTGGAAAGAGGCAAAGAGGTTCTGACCTGCTTGGAATCCCCTCTGGAGTGGACGAAGGTGGACAAGGCCTTGCCTCCCGCTCAGAGCAGGCTCCGGAGGCCTCGGGCCTCACCTGCTGTGGTCACACTCACCCCCCTTCTGTGACTCGATCTCCTTCTTGGCCTGCTCCAGGATGCTCTTGATGGCGTCATCCGAGCCGGTCTCTGGTGTACGGATTCTCGGGGTGATACTGCCTGGGGGAGGAAAGGAGGCATCTTCTGTGGGGACCAGTCCTGGAGCTGGGCAGGGTGACAGCCTGGTGCCCTCCTCTGAGGGCCAGACCGTGAGTGTGTGTGGCAGGGCCACCACTTCGCTAGTCTGTGTGACAAACTGTGGACCTACAAGTGATTCTAGCTTGAAATAATAATAACAACAACAAAACCCACTGACGGCAGCCACCATCAAAGCTAACAGTTCTCGGGCTTCCTTGGTGGCGCAGTGGTTGAAAGTCCGCCTGCCGATGCAGGGGACATGGGTTCGTGCCCCGGTCTGGGAAGATCCCATATGCCACGGAGCGGCTGGGCCCGTGAGCCATGGCCGCTGAGCCTGTGCGTCCGGAGTCTGTGGTCTGTGCTCCGCAACGGGAGAGGCCACAACAGTGAGAGGCCCGCGTACCGCAAAAAAAAAAAGCTAACAGTTCTCAAGAACTTAACATGCTTTATGCTCATTTAAGCCCCCCCATGAGGCTGACATATGAGGAAACTGAGGCACAGAGCAGCTAAAGTGGATTCCTTGAGGTCACTCAGTAGATGAATGGCAGAGCTGGACACAAACTCAGGTGTCTGTGAGGTCAAAACTTGGGCCCTTCACATGGATTACCCTAAAAACTGAGTCTGGCAAGGCTGGCAGTCACCCAGGCTGTCATACGGATGGGTAAACTGAGGCTTGGAGGTGCTCAGCGGGTATCTGCCAAGGCAGCCCTTGGGGCCCAGACTTTTCCCACCATTATCAGCCTGAATGGCACCACAGCGGCCGGAGGGGGAAACTGAGACACAGAAAGGCAGAGTCACTTGCCCCGAGTCACACGGCTATGCGGTGGCAGACCCAAGGCTCTGAACCCCGAGCTGTGCTCTCCGACTCCAGCCAGCCCCATGCCCTGGGCTGGGTCGTGGAGACCAGGTCTGAGCCCGTACGCCGCAGATGGGCCCTCGGCCGGCACTCACCTCGCTGCCGCACCTGGATGGTCCTCAGAGCCAGCACATTCTGCTCGTCCGACAGGAACTGCTTCATCTTGATGAAGGGCTCCTTGCCCTTCACCGTGAGCTTGCGCCAGGGCTTGGGCCGGGCCAGGATCTCGCTGACCGAGCCCTGGGACAGGCCCAACACGTAGTGGCCAAACACCCGCTGCCCGATGTTGTGTTTGAGCAGCTGCTCCTTCACCTGGAATGCGATCTCCGCCGTGTCCAGCTGCTCCTCCTCTGTCCCGGCCCCCGCTGTGGCCACGCCGCCGCCACTGACCTCCACTGGCTCAGGGCCCCCGGGCGGCTCAGGGCCAGGGGCTGGGGTGGCAGGGGCCGTGGGCGGCTTGGCGCCATAGAAGGCCGGGGGGAACACCAGCAGGCCTCCCGCCTCCCCTTTGAAGGAGGCCGGGGGCATCATGTGCTTGGACAGCAGCGTGTCCCCTGCCAGTCTCTCCCCTGAAGCCAGGCTGGGGAAGGGGGACAGCGAGAAAGTCCGAGGGCCATCAGGGCCGAGGCCAGGGCCCAGCAAGGGCTGCCCTGGGCTGGGGGACAGGGGGTCTTCGGGCCCTGGTGGTGGTGGGAGCTGTGGAGGGGATGGGTAGGACTGCTCCGTGCCCAGAGAATCCTTAATGGCATCATCCTCTGAAGGGTCTTCCTCTAGAACACCAAGGCAGACAGACAGAGGAAGAGAGGAGAGACAGAGAGAAAGACAGGTAGACAGTGATGGGGAGAGACAGAGACAGAGACAGGGAGAGAAATAACACAAAGACACAGAGATAGGAAAACAGAAATAACATGGGAGAGACAGAGACAGGCAGAGGCAGAGAGACAGACAGACAGAGAGAGTGAAAGACAGAAAGCAACAGAAAGACAAAGAGATAGAAAGAGGGAGACAGAGAAACAGTGAGAGGCAGAGAGACACATACAAAGAGACAGAAATTTGGAGGGAGAGGAAGGGGGCACAGGGCAGGAGGGAGTGGGGACAAGTGCTATAGGCGTCGGGCGGCGCAAGGCGCCAACACTGGCTGTTTCTGCCACACACACTCCCTGCCCCCTTCTCTGATCCCCATCCTTCAAGTCTCGGGCCAAATGCCAGTTCTGGGGAGCCCCCCTCCCACCATCAAGCACATTAACTGAGCACTCGTTATGGGCCCAGCACCTCGCTCTGGGAGGATTAACCCCCATCCCAGAGCAGGACAGCCCACTTCCTGGGTGCTCGCCCTGCACCCCTTGTCTATGCGTTTGTATTTCCCATGCTGCTAACTTACTCCACCCGCACAGGGCCCATTACCGCCCCCATTTCACAGATGAGGAAATGGAGGCAGCACACAGAAAGTGTCGGCTGGGGCCACATGGCTGACAGGTCATGAAGCCACTGTGTGGGGAGAAGGGGCTATCTGGGGGAGACAGGCGTGTCTGCAGGCCATGCCCAGTGGTCTGCTGTAGGGGGTGCGGTGTGAATGCCCTCCTTGTCCCGTGACCTCTTCCTGTTGCTCTTGAAGGCTAGGGCATGAGCGAGCCCTTCGGGGGACCTCAGGAGGGCCTGAGTGAGCTGTGTGTCCCTGAGTGTGGGCGTGGATGTGGGTGGCACCCTGTGGGACAGCCGCCTGCTGGCTTAGCTGTGGATGGCACCCAGCTCAGCCCCTGGCACCCAGGAGGCACTCAATCAACATGCCCGCCTTTTATCCATCATCCTCCGGCCCATGTGGAAGGCAGTGGTCTGAGGGCATGGAGGAAGCCAGAGACCCACGGGCAGCTCCCACCCCGGCCCCTCAGCCCCAAGAGCACCCCTCCTCCCCTACCAGGGCTGGCCAAAAGACCAGGCTTTTCTAGAAGGAATTTCTGCGCAGGGAAGAATGCCTCCTTTGCCATGAGCAGGGAGTCTTCGGGCTTCGCCATGCCCTGAGGAGACAAGAAGCAGGGCTGAGAGGGTATGGCTGGTGCAAGGCTCTCAGGGGCAGCCTGCCCTGCGGGGACAGTGGTGGGGATACTCACCTGCGGGAGGCTGCAGGTGTTGGAGGCCAGCTTCATGGCTTTGAGGATGCTGCCAGAGAAAGTGGAGAGAGTGTGAGGCCAGCCAGTTCCCCAGGCCGGGGGAGAGGCACTGCGACCTGCTATCTTCCCTGATTGACAGCAAGCACCCCAGCCCCCAGGACCCCATGTAACGCGGGACTCACTGGACAACAGGCCTTAAATAGTGGCTTGTGAACTGTCTGCTGTCACCTGGGGGAGTGTGGCTTGAGCTCAGCTGATTAAGGCATCATCCCCCTGCCCAGTTACAGCACCAGCAAGGCTATGTTTTCCCACAGGCAGCTCTTGATGACAAAGGTCCGGGCATGACCCCCAAGGTGCCAGTGGAGAGTTGACAAGGGTACCACAAAGTGGGGTCTGGTGGGAGGGAGGAAGATGGTGAACTTTGCCGAGGGCCCCTTGTTATCTTCCCAGGCAGCCCCCAGTCAGGTAAGAGGGCTTGAGGTGGGGGGTGGTCTGTGGAGCCCCACCCCACACAGTACCTCAGCTCTGTTTTAATTTCTTCATAGTCAGACTGTGCCTGGAGCTTCTCTTCCAGCTTCTAGAAGGACAAAGATGGTGAGGCTGGTCCATGGCCTTCTGCCTGGGGACTCCCCGCCCATCTCCCATCTGCCCACCTCCTCCCCAAGACCTACCTCGATGGCCTCGGACTTGGCCGTGAGCTGCCGCTCCAGGTCTGCAATCTGGTTGGCGGAGGTCTCCTCCAGCTCCTGCAGAGAGTTCTGGAGGTGCCGCACGTCCTTCAGCAGCCGCAGGATCTCCCGATCCTTGGAGGCCAGGGCAGCCTCAAGCCGAGGGCCCGAGCACAGAGCGAAGTTCACCTTATCCTGGGCACAAACAGGGGCTTGGAGGGGCCGGGAGGTGTGGGGCAGGGGGCTGCAGGGCTGCTGTGCTCCCTGGGGTGACTCAGCCCCTCTCACAGGCCTGTGGCTTTCCCCTTACCACTTCTGAGCCTTTGCTCAGGCTGGTCCCACCTGCCTGGATGTCTTTCCCTCTCTTCTTGAAAAGAAATAAGGAGGGAGAAGGAGTGGTCAGAGAAAGTATTTTGGAGGAAGGTATGTCTAAACTGTGATGAAGCTCAAGAACAAGTTAGTGATTTGGAAAATTGCTTGGCAGCCTCTGCTAAAGGTGAAAATTCGGTGCCCTAAGTCCTGGTGAAATATATGCAGGAGAAATGTGGGCACTTGTGCACCAAGACACAGGATGTGAACGTTCACAGCAGCCCTCTCTGTAATAGCTCCGAACCAGAAACCCCCCAGATGCCTACCCACCAGAAAGTGGACAGATTGTGGAATACTCACATAACAGAATACTAGACAGCAACAAAAACGAATAATCTACATTTACTTGCAACACAGCATGACGACTCTCCCAGATATATCATAGAGCCAAAGAAGCCAGACACCAAAGTGTATGCGTGATTCTATTAAGATCAGATATCAAAACAGGCAAAACCCATCTGTGCTGTTAGAAGTCAGGGGGAGTGGCACCTGGATGGGGTCACGGGGGAGGCTTCTGAGTGCTAGAATGTTTTATTGTCTTTTAAAAAATATTTATTTATTTGTTTGTTTGTTTGTTTATTTATTCGTTCATTCATTCATTCATTCATGGCTGCGTTGGGTCTTCATTGCTGCACGTGGGCTTTCTGTAGTTGCGGCGAGCGGGGGCTACTCTTCGTTGCGGTGCACGGGCTTCTCATTGCGGTGGCTTTGCTTGTTGTGGAGCACGGGCTCTAGGTGCACGGGCTTCAGTAGTTGTGGCACAAGGACTCAGTAGTTGTGGCTCACGGGCTCTAGAGCACAGGCTCAGTAGTTGTGGCGCACAGGCTTAGTTGCTCTGCGGCATGTGGGATCTTCCCAGACCAGGGCTTGAACCCATGTTCCCTGCATTGGCAGGCGGAGTTTTAACCATTGTGGCAGGCGGATTTTTAACCATTGTGCCACCAGGGAAGTCCCTAGAATGTTTTATTGTTGATCTGGATGCTGGTTATGGGCTGTGTTCACTTTGAAAAATTCCAAATGTTGTACACTTATGATATGCACATTTTCCCTTGTGGATGTTATACTTCAATAACACATTTTTTTTTTTTTTTTTTGAGGTACGCGGGCCTCTCGCTGTTGTGGCCTCTCCCTTTGCGGAGCACAGGCTCCGGATGCGCAGGCTCAGCGGCCATGGCTCACGGGCCCAGCCGCTCCGCGGCATGTGGGATCCTCCCGGACCGGGGCACGAACCCGTATCCCCTGCATCGGCAGGCGGACTCTCAACCACTGCGCCACTAGGGAGGCCCAACACATTTATTAAAAAGGAACAAAAAGAGCCCGCGTGCCGCCAACTACAGAGCCCACGTGCTCTGGAGCCCGCGTGCCACAACGAGAGAGAACGAAGAGCAACGAAGAGCCCGCACACCGCAACGAAAGATCCCGTGTGGCGCAACTAAGACCTGACATAGCCAAAAACAAAATAAATAAATATTAAAAAAAAAGAAAAAAAGGAACAAAAAAGAACTAGTCAGTTGGGTGAAGAAGTAGTAGTTATAGGATGCTCCTGGCTGAGAGAACAGCAAAGGCTTGGGTTTCTAAATCGGGCCCAGGTCCCACTCCCGGCAGCAACAGACCCATAGGATTAGACCTGAGACCTTGCAGCCACGAGACACATTAGGGTGATTCCTTCCTCATCCTAATTTGCCACGAGCCCCAAGCCCCACAGCTTCTCCAGGTTTTAGGAAATGGCCCCTTTGTCCTGGTTGAAGATGAAGAGGTTTCTCTTTGAGGGGACCTGAAGTCAGGCTGCCCTTGAGCTCAGTTACAAATGAATCTAAGCAGCATTAAGAAGAAAAACAAAAAACAAAAAACTGACCACTACCAACCCCAGCTATTCTTCTATGGAGGTAAATGCCAATTAAAACAGGAAGCGGATGCCATTAACACATTAAATTAATTAGCATCGAGCGCCACTGTTGTGCTCAGAAAAGCTCACCCCCCTCCCAAACCAGCAAAGTTCCTCATGGCTGATTAGCACAGGCATTTGCTGGCTTCCATGGGGGTTAATTAAGAACCATTGGCAAATTCTCTCTGAGGCATCCTCATGAGCGCTCTCGCTCTGTCTTTCTTGTGTTCATTCTCTATGTCGTGCAGACATCAGGCACGTTGATACATACACACTGCCTCCCGGGACACGGGCACAGGTGCACACACCTACGGACACAGCACACACTGACACATGTACCTGTGGGGATACTCATGCTGACAAGCACACGCATGGAAATGCACAGGCACCAAGGAGACGTGTCACCATCACACACAGAGACATGTATGTGCTCAGAGGCCACATGCTCACGTGGGCAAAAACACCCTGGACATACCCCAAACACACTAGTTAACAGTAACACTGCATTAAATATTTACTGAGCATAGACTATAAACCAAGCACCATGTAATCCTCTCAATAACCCTATAAGGCAGGTCCTATTTATACAGATGAGGAAACTGAGGCACAGTTAGGTTAAGGATACAGTTATTTGCCCAAAGGTCACAAACAGACACACATACACAGTAACACACGCTCAAAGAGACTCATTCCAATATTTAAATAGAAAGACAGATACAGACACACAGGTCTATGTATCAGGGTGTCAGGTGAAATGAAAATTATGCCGGCAAATTCAGGTTCATGAATGGAGACTGCAAATCACCCTGGAGCAGACCTGTGATTATGTAAGCAATCATGAATTTCATTCCTTGATATCTGGAAAGAAATCTGGAAAGAAGGTGGACCAATTTACATAAGGAAGCCAGGCTTTCTGGGAGAGGAACAATGAAGACTCTTATTACATGACAGAAGGGTAGGTTGGGGTGGGCCTGATTAAAATCCCTTGGCAGGAAATGTCCCCAGGACCCAAAGGGGCACCAACCTGGAGGAATGAGAAAGATGTACTGACTAAGTGGCTTAACACAGGAACCTCAGGGTTTTTTGTTTGTTTGTTTGTTTTTTTGTTTTTTTTTTGGGTACGCAGGCCTCTCACCATTGTGGCCTCTCCCGTTGCGGAGCACAGGCTCCGGATGCACAGGCTCAGCGGCCATGGCTCACGGGCCCAGCCGCTCCGCGGCACGCGGGATCCTCCCAGACCGGGGCACGAACCCGTGTCCCCTGCATCGGCAGGCGGACTCTCAACCACTGCGCCACCAGGGAAGCCCAAGGAACCTCAGGGTTGATGACTAAAGTTTGGTTCTTTGTAACATGTGGCTGGTTGGGAAACCTCATTAGAATCAGCCTGATATATTTTAGGAACCCATGGCTGATATGAGTGTCAACCTCAGCTCTTGGTCAGCAGCCCCACTGCTGTCTGGGAGGGACTGAAAACCAGCGGGGCATCCCTGTAGCAGTCCCGCACATCTTCCAAGCAGTGTGAGACCAGTGGTCAACAGCAACACCTGGTGGCAGCCACCAAAACTGCATGGCTGATCTACTGATCAAACTCACTCTCCTACCCACTCTTGCTGGGCACCTGGCAACTAAAATGATCCTCTTTGGCCTGACTAAATTCCAAAGTATATGGAAGCCTGAGCTTGAAAAGTTAAAAGAGCTGTGGCTGTTTTTGACCCTCAGCTGGTGAAGCAAGTCACAGTGACTATGTTTAACTACACACTGACCTTGGCAATTAAAATGCTATGCCCACAGTATGCACACAGAGACCCACACCCATTCATGTGCACAATTTCACACAAATGCGCATGGTCCACCCACAAAATGTCACCCACGTATTCAAACCCACAAACCTGGCCTTTCCCAACCTTTCCCCGTGGCTCCTCCACCATCCTTACCCCACTGGGTCCCTGAGGAGAGCAGCAGGCCAGGCGGATGGAGCTGTTGACGGAGGCAAGTTGTTCCCGAAGACTTTCCACCTCCCGCTGGGCAGCCTCGGCTCGCTGGGAAGGAAAATGGGGCAAGTGTGGTTAAGAGGTGATCCCACCCTGGCCCTCCACTGCTTCCCTGCACCGTCTCAGGCAGCAGCTGGGAAGGCAGGTCTGAGGGCCTGGGGTCCTCCTTTCTGGGTCCTGGACCCTTGAGTTGGCTCTTGGTTTCCCTGGTGTGTATCCAAGAGGAGCTAGAACATTCCCTCTTCACTAGGGCAGGAAGGGAGATGCTGTCTTGATGTAACTGGCAATTTTTCACACGTTCCCTGGCCACTTCTGTCTGCCAAGTAAACTTCAGGCCTGGCTAGTCAAAAGGCCAGAGTTTGTCCCCAGCTCCTGTGCCATATGGTGTCTGCAGAGGTGGCTCACAAGCTGTTGCAGGCCCCTGGGCAAGTTACTTCCCCTCTCTGAGTCTTAGTTTTCCTTTTGTGAAATGGGGGCAATGAAACTGTAGAGGAGTGTTGAAATACATCTAAAATCAGAATGCCACAGTTTACTAAACTGAATCTTAACTCTTCAAAAATTTCTAAGAAAAAGCCTGGAAGGAAGCATCCAAATGTTAACAATGTAGACTTGTGGCCTGGAGAGAAATCTGTACTTTGTCTCTCTTTCTGGTTGTATGACCTTGGGCAAGAAACTTCATATCCCTGGCCTCAGTTTCCCTGTCTGTAAGATGGGCATTATAAGAGCAACTATCTCATAGGGTTGTTCTGCAAGTAAGTGATTTGGTAAAATACAACTCATTAGGTATCTCATCTTGATGCCTGACACATACAAATGTGTCAACAACTGGTTTACTTTATTAACAACAGGGTGTATGGGATCTTGAACTATGGAAAATTAAGAGTTGCAGTTGTATCTTGACCCCCAGCTGGTGATGCAGATCATAGCGATTAAGTTTAACTTATACACTGACCTTAGCAATCAGGATGCTGTGCCCACTATACGCGCACAGAGATGCACACACATCCACGCGCACATTTCATTGATTTATGTTTTAACTGATTTGTTTGTTTATTAGTATCCTGCCTTGTTCCAGGAATGGTTCGAGTTAGGAGTCAGTTTTGTTTTGGGAAAGGTTTTGGGCGTGTGGGGTTGTAGAGAAAACATTTTTATGTTTCCACAAAGGGCATTCTGAGCAAATGTGACTGAAACTTGGGATCTAGGCTAAAAGACAAGCCTTGGAGTTAATACATGACTGATTAGCTAGTGAGAACTCCAGAAAGATTCACCTCCTGGGAGATGTCTGTTGACATTTCAAGGAGGGATGAGACCCAGACCGTGGAGACACCCCCTGGCTTGTAAAGCTGGGTTTAAAGCTACTAGTCTTATCTTCCCCTGGAGAGAAGTATTTATATTCCAAATGCTAGAAACCCAGGATCCTTGCCCTTCTGTTCATCACGATACTTCAGAGTCGATTTCTCTCCCTTTCTCAGAACGTCCCTCTACTATACTATACAACCACCCAGATTCATATTTGGGTGGTTCCTTGCCTACAGCACAAACTCTGGTGCATGTAGGAGGATATCTGGTTCTCGTCTTGTCACCCTAGGGGAAGAACTGGGGCAAACTGGCATGGTGTTTACTATACAAGTCATAAGGATCTGCTCTGTTCCAGAATCCTCTTGTTCACATTTAGGATAGTATTAATAAATACAGATATTAAAGGCTAATATGATGACACTTACTTTTTTCTCAGTACTCTACAACGAGCAGGTTTTAGTTTTATACTCAGGAAAAAATAAACATCATTAAAAATGCTTCCTATTCAAACTACTCTAAGATCGCTCTTCTTAAGCCTCTTTGATTGGCAGAGATCCAAAAGTCTGACGACACACAGTGCTGGTGAGGCTATCGGGAAACGGGCCCTCTCAGACCTTGCTGGAGGGAGTGTGAACTGGCACAACCCCATGGAAGGCAGTTTGGTCACATTTGCCAAATTATAAACGCACAGCTCTTTCACCCAGCGGTTCCACTTCTAGGAATTTGCCCCATACAGTGGCTTGGGTATGTATGAAATGATATCTGTACAAGGTTATTCACTGCAGTGTGGAGGATGATGGTAAAATACTGGGAATACCATAAACGTTCATCAATAGGGTATGAGTTAGACCAGAGGTTGGCAAACTGCAACCTGCTGCCTGTTTATGTAAATAAAGTTTTACTGGAACACAGTCATGCCCATTTGTTTCCATATCGTCTATGCTTCACTCTACCACTGCAAAGTTGAATAGTTGTGACAGTGACTTGCAAGGCCGAAAATATTTACTCTCTGGTCCTTTATAGAAAGTTTGCCTTCCCCTGGGTTAGATGATGGTGTGTCCATGTAGTGCAATACGACATAGCTGTGAAACAGAAGGAACTGCTTTATATACCGATACGGAACAAGCTCTATCTAAGACACATACATGGAAAAAGTAAGGTTCAGGAGGGTGTATATAGTATTAATAATTATCATTATTTTTTAAGTTGCTAATTATTCTCTTAAGGATATGCATACCAAGGTTGTGATGATTTCTTTCTTTTATTTATTTATTTTTGGTCATACGGCATGTGGGATCTTAGTTCCCCAACCAGGGATTGAACCTGGGCCCTCTGCATTGGAAGCGTGGAGTCTTAACCACTGGACTGCCAGGGAAGTCCCTCATTTTTGTTTTAGAAAGGGGTAAAAGTAGATATTCATGGGCTTGTGAAGGATCTCTGGGAGGAGACCCCAGACACTGTAACAGAGGTTGCTGGGGAGAGGGGAACTGGCGGCAGGTTCAGGGAGGGGAGATGGAGTTTCCCGGCTATGCCCTAATGTACCTTTTTCAGTTTTGAACTAAGTAAATGGATTACCTATTCAAAAAATTAACCTAAAAAACATTATTCTTTTCCAACCTTCCTCTGCAGGAGGGAGCACCCTGTCCCTAGGCTGGCACAGCCAGGCATCCAGGCCTTTGCCTCTGCTGTGCCCTCTGCCTGGAATGCCACTCCTCAAGAGAACAGCGCCTGGGCTTTAGAACCCAGCTGCAAAGTGTCCTCCTAGGAGGCCTCCCTCAACCACCCCTGGGGAAATGACCACTTGCCCTGTCACACTGCTGACCCCTCCTGGCCATGCCCCTGGCTGCTGGTGTTGCAGGGGACCGGGGAGAGATGCAGTAGGCCCGCAGGACTCCAGACCGGACCCTTATGGCCACATCTTACCTCCTTTCAAAGTCCTGCCCAACTTTGTCCCGCAGATGGCAACACACCTGAAGCCAGAGGAAGGCAGGACGTGGGAACCCCATTTATAAATGTGAAAACTGAGACTCGGAGAGGCTGAAGGACTTACAAGGACCCGGGCTGGGACTAGGATGTGGGGCCCCCAGGGAAGGTTAGGGTCCACACAGTGCCTGCCTGGTGATCGAGTGAGGAGGTTGGTGGAGACCCCAGGTGGGGATGGAGGGAGAGAAGCAGCTCCGGGCTTGTCCCTCGTCACCACCCTCGGCTCTATGGAACATAGCTCCTCACTCAGTCTGGTTGAGAGAGACCCATGTCCCAGCTTAGCCTGGGGATGGGCCTGGGATCTCTGGTCACTGCTCTGCCTTCCTCCCACGGGGAAGGGCACTTGTCATGCTCTGCAGGCTGCTTCCTGGCCTTTACCAGGGCCGTCCCGTGCCTGGAATCCATCCCTCTAGTCTCAAGTTACTTGTCAGGTCTCAGCTCCACGACCCTTCCGTGGGATGTCTTCCCTGACCCCTGAGTCTGGGGCTGGTGCCCCTTCCCCAATTGTTGCTGCCTGCATCACCCTATTTCTGAGTGTTCTGTCTGTATCCCACCCTCCTTCCTCTGGGAACTCAGGGGCTGGGTTCCGGACAGCTCCCAGCCCCAGCACTCAGCATGGCATGTAGTTCAATTAATATTGATTCAGCTCAGCTCCCTCCTCTCCGCCTGGCCCAAGACCCCCGCCCCGGGGAGAATGAGCCCCCAGCACACGTCTCCTCACCTGATTAGCTTTCTCCAGGTTGGTCATGATCAGGCCGACTTCATCTGCCCTGAGACAGAAAGACGAAGCCCTGAGGAAGGGATTCTGGCAGCCACCAGGGCCCCCGACACTCCTGAAACCCCCCAGCCCCTGCCAACCCAAGGGTCTTGCAATGGGGCCCTCGAGCAGGCTGCCTTCCATCCTTCCTACTGGAGAGAAACCAAGCTGGGGGGGGCAGGGAAAGAATCCAGGCTGGGGGGAAATGAAAACGGGGCCTCAGCACTGGACCCCTTCCAGGCAGCCTGGCCTCCATCTCCCCCAGGGGTCCACTCTCTGAAGGTGCCACAGAGCTACACCTCCCAGCCTTTGCCTCTGCTATGCCTTCCACCTGGATGTCTTCCTCAAGAGAACAGGGCCTGAGCTTTACACCCAGCTGCAGAGTGTCCTCCTAGGAGGCCTCCCTCAACTACCCTCATTTATTTTGCTGCCTCACCACCCCCCTGGGTTGTCAGCGCCTAAAGGATCGGGACAGGCCTCATCCACCTCGGCTGCCCCTCTGCCTAGCAAGGGGTGGGGCCACAAGGGGCCTGCAGGGAGCATTTGGTGACTAAAAGCCACACACGTGCTACACGCATGTTCCAGTTCAAGGCCTTCTTTGCATAAGCTGTTCCCACTGCCCACAGCACCTTTCCAAGCATTCTTCATGTGGCCATCTCCTTCCCATCTTTGAGATCTCATTCTGAAGGTCATCTCCTCAGGGAAGTCCTCCCTGACTACCCTGGATAATAGGACCGACCCCTCCATGTTATTCTCTCTTGCTGCTCCTATTTTTTCCCTTCATAGTATTTACCATGTGGCCACAACAGTGTCAGGCATACAGTAAGTGCTCAATAGTGTCTGTGAATGAAAGACTTTATTCCTGTACATCAGCTAGTGTGTGTCTCCTCTCCTTGACTGAGGACAGGCCCATGTTCTGGGGTTTCCTCCAGGGACCCAGCATAGCACTGGGTAAACAGTAGGTGCTAAATTGTAGATTAAGTGATATCTTAAAGCCTGAAGAAATGTTGAGTCCAGATTAATTTAAGTTAATGACACTTGGCCCTGAGGGTTGGACTGTGAACCTGGGGAGTGGGGACAGCCCCTAGAGGCTGGGGCAAGGCAGAGGCCCATGACCAGCAGAGTCTGCTTAGCTGGAAACCCAGAATGTCCTTTATAGCTTGTGCTACACGGATCGCACCACAAATAAATGGTGAACAGCTGTGTGCCTATGCGGGTGTGGAGCAGAGAGTACTTAATTCAATGGGTGTCTCAGGTAGAATCCGAGGGAGAATATCAGAAAGAGGAGGCATGTCTAGAGGGTGAGAGGCAGGAGGCATGTCTGGGAGAGTCAGAGGCAGGAGGCATGTCTGGGAGGGTCAGAGGGAGGAGGCATGTCTGGGCGGGTCAGAGGGAGGAGGCATGTCTGGGAAGGTCAGAGGGAGGAGGCATGTCTGGGAAGGTCAGAGGGAGGAGGCATGTCTGGGAAGGTCAGAGGGAGGAGGCATGTCTGGGAGGGTCAGAGGGAGGAGGCATGTCTGGGAGGGTCAGAGGGAGGAGGCATGTCTGGGAGGGTCAGAGGGAGGAGGCATGTCTTGGAAGGTCAGAGGGAGGAGGCATGTCTGGGAGGGTCAGAGGGAGGAGGCATGTCTGGGAGGGTCAGAGGGAGGAGGCATGTCTTGGAAGGTCAGAGGGAGGAGGCATGTCTGGGCGGGTCAGAGGGAGGAGGCATGTCTGGGAAGGTCAGAGGGAGGAGGCATGTCTGGGAGGGTCAGAGGGAGGAGGCATGTCTGGGAGGGTCAGAGGGAGGAGGCATGTCTTGGAGGGTCAGAAGGAGGAGGCATGTCTGGGAGGGTCAGAGGGAGGAGGCATGTCTTGGAAGGTCAGAGGGAGGAGGCATGTCTGGGCGGGTCAGAGGGAGGAGGCATGTCTGGGAAGGTCAGAGGGAGGAGGCATGTCTGGGCGGGTCAGAGGGAGGAGGCATGTCTGGGCGGGTCAGAGGGAGGAGGCATGTCTGGAGGGTCACAGGCAGGAGACACACCTCAGCATGGCATTCACTTACTTGGATGCCGCCTCCTCATCGTATTTCCGCCGCAGCTCCAGCAGCTCTGTCTGCGTGGCCTTTAACGCTTGGAAAAATTAAAGTGCCGGAGTAAGGCCCTCCACCTCCAGGGAAGTGGAACCCGCTCCCCTTCTCTGGGGCCCGGAAGGCAGAATGAAGCTTGGGGTAGTGAGGAAAGATTTTTCTGTCAGTTAGAACTGGTGACAAGCAGTGAGTTTCCTGCCCCTAGAAGGGCTTCGAGCTGGAGGGAGGGCTGTGGCATGGCCAGGGTGGGGAGGGCAGATGACATGGTTCTCTATGACTCTATGAAGCTCAGGGGACCCAGGTAAGTGGAGGGGGCAGTCTGTCCCGGGACCTGGTGTATGAGCCCCCTAACACCTTTAAGGTCACTCCAGGACCTGGGTGGGGTCGTCCGTGCATGAGCTCACCCACCCTGAGGCCCAGCCCTGGAAGTGAGGGGACGGGAGGGGCAACGAAATCAACAGATACATGTATATTACAACAAATGAGGGATTTCTCATAAAGTTCCAGATTTCTGATTTCTCTAGCAAAATGGAAGGGACTGGCTATACTGGGCAGTGCCTGGCTGGGGCTCAGCAGTGGCCACCTCTTTAGATCAGGCCTGGGTTCGCCAGTTTGACCCACACCCCACCCTTCCCTACTGCATTCCCTAATCCAGCCAGCTTGGCTGCATGCCCGGCTCCTGTAGGCACTGCATTTGTCACCCCGGATTGAATTCTATCTCAAACCCTCTCTCCACAGTAGTACGACCCCCGGGACTGGGGCTCTGATCCCTGCTGGGTAATGTAAGTCTTTCCTCTCCCTTCCCAAACTCCTTTCTTGCCCTCCTGATTCTAGAACACCTGACCCTGTGTTCAGTGTCACTGCCCCCTCCCACTCCCCCTGGGCCTCCTGGTCTGACTGGCTGGGGCGCTGCACGAGGGCAGGGGACATGTGCCAGATACACACCTGAATGTAGGACCTTGATCTTCTCCTCGGCTTCCCCCAGTCTGGCTGCCAAAGTGAAGGCCTGTACTTCCTGAAGGCCCCTGTGAAAAGACCTGATGTGTGGACCAGCCCATCCTGGCTTCCTGTCCCCTCTCCCACTCCCTGTAAAATCTGCACCTCCGTCTTTTTAATGAGTCCTTAAACATGACACTCAGGCACTTGGCTGCCCTGCTGTTTTGCTGACTGTGTGGCCTCCATTAGAGCTGGTGCCCAGTTAAGGTTCTGTAGCAGCCAGTGACCTTGCCTCTCTGGGCCTCAATTTCCTCATGTATAAAATGGGTTTCTGATGGAGTCTGCCTCAGAGAGTGCTGTGAAGCACGTTCAATGTGGTGCCCAGCACCCAGAGTTCCCTCAGCATCACTGGTAACTATTAGTGTCCCCTTGAGAGGCACTTTTTTCCCTTTTCTGTGGCAGGAGTCTGGGAAGCCCCCTCAGCCCACTGTGGTCTAACTTGGGTGTGATGCAAGCATCCCAGCAGAGAAAGGGGACCCCTAGCTATGCTGGGGGAGGGTTTATGCAAAGCCTGAGCCTTACCTTGGCTGGCTCAGTGACTCTAGGGAAGGAGCCCCGTTTACCTTGATCTTATCCTGCCCCCTCCCCCTCGCTCACTCCATTCCAGCCACACTCCCCTCACACATCAGGCACGTTCCTACCTCAGGGCCTTTGCACTGATTGTTCCCTCTGTCCCTATATACCTGCAAGGCTCCCTCACCTCCTTACGGCTTTGCTCACCTTCTCAGTGAGGCCTCCTCCAACACTCTATTTAAAACTTCAGCCCCCGGGGACTTCCCTGGTGGCACAGTGGTTAAGAATCCTCCTGCCAGGGCCTCCCTGGTGGCGCAGTGGTTGAGAGTCCGCCTGCCGATGCAGGGGATACGGGTTCGTGCCCCGGTCTGGGAGGATCCCATATGCCGCGGAGCGGCTGGGCCCGTGAGCCATGGCCGCTGAGCCTGCGCATCCGGAGCCTGTGCCCCGCAACGGGAGAGGCCACGACAGTGAGAGGCCCGCGTACCGCAAAAAAAAAAAAAAAAAAAAAAAAAGAATCCTCCTGCCAATGCAGGGGACATGGGTTCGAGCCCTGGTCCGGGAAGATCCCACATGCTGCAGAGCAACTAAGCCTGTGTGCCACAACTGCTGAGGCTGTGTGCCACGACTACTGAAGCCTGCACGCCTAGAGCCCGTGTTCCGCAACAATAGAAGACCCTGCACCACAGCAACGAAGAATAGCCCCTGCTCTCCGCAACTAGAGAAAGCCTGCGCACAGCAACAAAGACCCAATGCAGCCAAAAATAAATAAATAAAACAAATAACTTAAAAAAATAAAAAAACAAAAAACTTCAGCCCCCATCTTATCCTCTCCCTCTTCTGCTTTATCTGTCGTCACAATGCTTATCATGTAGCACACCACTTATCGTTTTTGCTTGTGTTTTCCTCACTAGAAAGTAAACTCCAGGAGGGCAGAGGTTTTGTCCATTTTGTTCACTGCTCTTCCCTAGAACAGTGGCTGGCACACAGTAGGTGGCTCCATAAATATGTGGAATGAAAAAATAAGTGAATGACAGAAAGGATAAATATAATAATCACCATAAAATTGTCCTAGAAAGGCCCTAAGAATGCATATTTTATCACCACTGCACCAATCGTAAAGGCAAACATTTACTTCTCCCTGTGAGCACTGAGCTAAGCATGTACAGGTGTCATTTCATTTCATTCTTATGGCAAACTAGGAGTTGACACTGCCTGTGACAGTCAGTGTTATACGTCCATTTGGCTGGGCTATAGTACCCAGTTATTCAGTCGTACACTAATACATGTACTGCTGTGAAGGCATTCTGTAGATGGGGTTAACATCTACAATCAATTGATGTTAACTAAAGGAAAATATTCTCAATAACACAGGTGGGCTTCATTCAGTCAGCTGAAGGTCTTAAGAACAAAACTGAGGAAGAAGAAATTCTGCCTCAAGATGGCAGAACTCACGCCCACCTGACAGTTTCCAGCCTGCTGGCTGGCTCAACCAGTTCAGACGCACCAGCCTCAATCGTGTGCGTTAAGTCCTTGAAATACAACTCTTTTTTTTCTTAATATTTATTTATTTGGCTATGTTGGGTCTTTGCTGCGGCATGCGGGCTCTTAGTTGCGGCATGTGGGAACTAGTTCCCTGACCAGGGATCGAACCCGTGTCCCCTGCATTGGGAGCATAGAATCTTAACCACTGGACCACCAGGGAAGTCCCAAAATACAACTCTTAATTTAAAAAAAATTCTACTGGTTGTTCCTCTGGGGGACCCTGGGTAATATACCACCATTAGCCCCATTTTCTAGATGGGGAAACTGAGGCTCAGTGAGGTGATGTGACCAGCCCAGGGCTGGCCACTGAGCTGCTGATGTGTGGCTTGAATCCAGACCTGCATCTCCATCTCCAACCTGCATCTGGATTCCCAAAGGGTCCTGGGCAGGGGTGACTTTCCAGGTCCCCCCTCCCAGAAGCTGGAGCAGCGGGAGCCTGCCTCTCCTTCCCTCACTCACTTTTGTTTCTCTGCCTCATTCCTCTGCAGCAAAGTTTCTGTCAGGAGGGCTTTGCTGGGAATGCCTGGGAGGCGGCTCCCCTCAGTCAGCGTGGGCCCAGCCGGCGACGTCCCCTCTCTCTGTTCTGGAGGGAGAAAAAGAGGGAAAACCGCCCATTGCTGAGAGTGGCGTGACAGCCAGAGCTGCTTTCTGCAAACCAGATCGATCAACAGTGCTGGGAGAAGAATCAATTTCCCAAACTCAGCGTTGGAGAGAGCGCAGCTGTCAGGACCTGTTGTCACTGCGATCAGCTGGGTTGAGCCTTGGCGAGTGCCTGCACAAGAAAGTCAAACTCCATCGTGCTGGCCTCAGACAGCACACCCAGAGGCTTCCTTTGCCCTCTCAGACCTGTTCCTGCCTCCTTGGCCTTCTGTATGATTAAGAAAAATCATGGTAAAATATACATAACATAAAATTCACCATTTTAACCATTTTAAAGTGCACAATTTAGTGGTACGTAGTATAGTCAAAATACTGTGCAACCATTATCAGTAATTCCAGAGCACTGGCATCACCCCAAAAGGAAACCTGTCCCCATTAAGCAGTCGCTCCCCACTCCCTTCCCTAGCCCCTGGCAACCACTGTTCTGCTTTCTGTCGCTACGGATTTGTGCATTTTGGATATCTCATAGCACTGGAATCATAACACCTATCCTTTTGTGACTTGATTCTTTCACTTAGCATGTTTTTGAGGTTCATCAATTTTGGACCATGTGTCAGTACTTCATTCTTTTTTTATGGCCGAATAATATTCCATTTCATGGTTATACCATATTTTGTTTTTTTCCCTTTCATCCATTAATGGACATTTGGATTATTCCCACAATTTGGCTACTGTGAACAGTGCTGCTATAAACATTTGTGTACAAGTTTTGTTTGAGCACCTGTTTTCAATTCTTTAGGGTATATCCCTAGGAGTGGAATGGTTGGGTTACAGGGTAACTCCAGATTTAACTTACTGAGGAGCCACCACACTGTTTTCCCTTCCCCAAAATTGATGGCACACACTCAGATGCTCAGTCATCGCCCCTCACCTGCAGGTGCGCTGGGGCAGGGCCCACGTCAGGTCCATCTTTACAGGCCCTGTGGCAGTTCATTTGGGGATCAGTGTGTGCTTTTGGCACCGAACTCATGGAGAGAGAGTTGCTCAGGGGCCAGCCATTGAGGGTGAGTGGCTCAAGAGTTCCAAAATTTGTTCTCCCAACCTTGGGTCCAAGTGACTCAGTTAAATCCTGTCCTAGTTTTTAAGTTTCTACTGTGATCCTGGCACAGGAGGGTGAGTGTAGAGCTGGGCGGTTTGTAGAGTGAGCCCCTCTACTCTAGAGGCTAGTACAGCAGTCAGCTTATAATACACACACGCGCACACACACACACACACACGTGCACACATGTACTGGGAACGTTCCAGGTGCCTAGGCCACAACAGTGAACAAAAAGGCAAGTTTTGACCATCATGATGCAGAATAACAAGTGTCCTCAAGGAGAAACACAGCCCAGGACCAAGGTCAAAAACTTCTGTTCTGATTCCCCACTTGGCCACCTGCGGCTTCTGTGACTCAGTTTCCTCATCTGTAAAATGAGGCCAATGACACCTCAAAAGATTGATGCCAGGAGACAGTGAGATGCTGTGTGAAAGGCACACTGCACAGAGCAAATGCTCTCAAGAGGCAATTTCCACAACTACTATTATTCTTACAGAAGGAAGTTTGAACCTCAGAGGGACCTCAGAGGAAGAAGTGACAATTTTGCTGGGGAAACTCAGAAGCTTCACAGAGGTGTGTACATATGAGCAGGGGCTGAAGAACTGCCAAGTCCTGGCTTGTCAGTGTGGTTGGAATCGTATTCCAGGTGCAGGACCAGAGTTGGCAAAGTGCTGTTATTTTAGTCACTGTAAATCTTCCCCAGAGGACCCTGCCTAGGGCCAGGTTTACAGCAGGTGCTCTCTACGTAATGTGTGGAGGGGGAAGGGAGGAGGTTGTGAAATGGGGGACTGTGAGAGAGTGGTTGTTTCCTGAGAAGAGACTTCGTGTCATGCTTTCATTTGACAGGCCTCAGCCCATTTTATCTTCACTACATGCCAAATCTGGCCCACCACCTGTTTTGTCAATAAAGTATTATTGAAACAAAGCCATGCCTACTCATTTACATACTATCTATGGCTGCTTTCACCCAGAGTTAAGTAGTTGTGACAGAAACTACATGACCTGCAATACCTGCAATAATTACTTTCTGGCCCTTTCCAGAAAAAGCTGGCTGACCTCTGAGGTAAATCCTACTCTTTCATTCCTTAAACAAGAATCCCTTCACCTGACTCCCCCAATTCTCTGCTCAATTTTTTCCCCAAAGTCTTTCTCACCAACTGACATACTATATATTTTACTAACATTTATTGACACTCAGTCCCTCCCTCTAGAAGGTCAGCATGATGAGAGCAGAGATTTTTGTCTGTTTTGTTCCTGGCTGTGTCCCCAGTGCCTATGACAGTGCCTGCAGGTCAATGAACATCCAAACCTTGGACGGCCACCAATGGCTTTCACCTGCTATTGGCTCCTCCCTATGGTAACCTCCTACCTCACTTTCCAGAGGTAACCACCATGCTGAATTTTGTTCACCATTCTCTTGCTTTTAAACATTTTTATCACAACATATGTACACCCAAACATTATTTTTAGCTTTGCTAGTATCTTAACTTGTCTCATTTGGGGCTGAGACAGTGCTGTGTTCACTACATCCTATTTCCCTCTCCTTCTGGGCACACAGCCAGACTACATTTTCCAGCCTCCTTTGCAGCAGGGATGTGGCCAAAGTGATGTGCGCCACTCCCACCACCTCAGTGTGATCCTCCACATTCTTTCTCTGCCTGTTGGCCAGGTGTCAACACTCACTGTGACTCTGGATGTCGAGGATTGACGATGGCAGGACTACCACAGCCTGGGTCCCTGAATGACTGCGTGGAGGGTCCCCTGCAACTTCCCCTCCCTTCAAATATATTAAGCCTCTGAGATTTGGGGTTGGTCTGTCTCAGCAGAACTGCACCTTAACCCATCCCACATCTAAAATTATGATAGAGTTGAGTTCTCTGCCCCCCTTCCCCCACAAGGGTGGCCGAGTTTGGCTGCCAAAGATCCACAGCCCATTTGTTTATTATGGACATCCTGTGAAAACCTTATCAGTACCTTTGGGGCCGAGGAGCTCAGGGTGTCTCTTCCACGAACTGTGGAGCTCTCGCCGCGGCTGCCCGCTGGGGTTGAAGCTGGGGGACTGCAGTCTGTCGTCTGGGCTGCGTGAAGCCTCAAACACAGGCACGGGGTCTGCACAGAGAGAGGAGGACAGGGGTGGTGGGAGCCCTGGGGGTCAGGGGGTGCCCCGGCTGAGGCCACAGGGCCAGGGAGCTTGGGTGGGAGGAAGCATCCACAGGAGCCATCTGGAATCGCTCTGGTGGCTTAGGGGAGCAACGTGGACTTCCTGCTTTATGAGGGAGCAGATCTCCAGGCACCTGCTCCGGAGAGCATGTGCCATCCCCATGGGTGTGGCTGTCCTGCCCAGCTGGGAATAATAATAACAATTATCATAATAACTTCATTTTCCTGATTCTAGATGCCATCTGTGGTGGCCATGAGATTGTGTCCTGCACACCTCCGACCACAGGGAACATCACTTAGCAAGGACCCTAGCAGGCACACTCTGAAATCCATCAGTTCAAGCCTAGCCTTCTCATGGGACTTCCCAGACAAGGCCTGCAGGCAGCGAGGGTAGAGGCAGACCTGCTCCTGGGGGACACAAAACTGCTCTGAGGGCTGAGGACCGGCCCGTGGCCTTCCCCAGTGCTCCCTTCCTTAGGCTATAATGCGGTCTCGATGCTTCCACCCAGTTCCCCACCTCTCCTAGCTCCCTCCCTATTTTCCTTCACCCGAGGTTCCCTAATAGCATCTTTGCACATATAACCCTTGGGGTGCTTTTCAATGGATCTGGGCCAACACACCATCATTTGTGACACTTGTGGCCGATTAAATAATAGTTTTTCTGGGGGCGAGATATACACCTGGATATAAGATGTCTCCGTATTTCCCAATAGCTAAATTGAGGACTCCAGGTCCTTCCACCTGGAATTCTGTCCCCAATCCCACCCTGTCACCTAGCAAGCACTTCGTCTTCCTTCAGATCTAGAATCCAACACCTCTTCTTCCAGCAACTCCCCACCTGGGACAGGAGGTTTGGTGTAGCATCTTCCATGTTACAAAGCCAGTCCCTGGGAATAGGTTCCCACGATGCACCCAGCATCCCCTGGAGGCTGGCCTGGATCTAACTTGTTTTCACATATGAGGAAACTGCTCAGAGAAGCCAGGTGACTTGCTGAAGAGTGGAGGAGAGACTCAAGTCTGGGTCTCTTTCTCTGATGCCACAAAGACTTCCTGTCCCAGTGGTGTGGATATTTCGACCCCAGTAGTTGCAGGTAGGTAGGTGTTCATGGGGTCCCAAGAAAGCCAGGGCCTCCTCGCTTCAGACCAAGGGGGCTGGTCTGGTCCACATTTTTTCTAATGCCCCAGAGCCCTCTCTCTTCCTGGCCCCTCCTTTGGGATCTCCCACCAGCATCTGCTTGGCCATTGTTCTCTGCTGGTGTGGACCCTGGAGTCAGATGTCCCTGGTCCTGGTCTAATCCATACTTGCTTCTTAGGATTGCTGTGTGACCTTAGTAAATGGCGCTACCTCTCTGTGCCTCACAATAAAAGTACTGACCTCGTGGGCCTGTGATGAAGATTCATGTAAAGTGCTCAACATGGTGCCTGGCACTTGGTCAGCTCAGGACAAATGGAAGCCCTCACTATTATTCCTGCCCTTCTGAGTGCAAGCCACACTGACCTTCTCTCAGTCCCTCAGATGCACCTTCCCACCCCAGAGACTTTGTATGGGAGGGAGCCTCTGCCAGGAACACCCTGCCCTCCCCTATCCCTTTCAGCTAGTTAATGCTTACTCATCTTAGCAACTCAAATGCCAATTCTTCCAGGAAGCCTTCCTTGACCAATCGGTCTTCTAGTATGAGCTCTCCCCGCTGCCTGCACCTTTCCTTCACAGCACTCACTGTACTTCCAATTTTCATTGATTTGCAAGTGCACCTAATTAATACCCGCTGGACTGCAAACTCCACAACAAGGCAGGGCTGGGACTGCATCTGTTCTTGCTCTTCCACTGGACCCCTTGTGGGGTGAATGAAGCCTGACCCACAGTCCAACCCAATAAATATCTGCTGATGGAAGAAACAGGGCAGAGCCTATACTTGGGGACCTTCAGGTCTGGTTGGAACAAGGCCACCTCTGCATTTTATCCCTCTTCTCCCGCCTGTTTGTTTAGGTGGTGGGAGGCTCAGACAATGGGTGTTTGTGTCGAGGTAAGCAGGTGCACGGGAACGCTGCTGCTGGCTTTCCTCTGTCAGCACTCCCCCATGCCCCGTCATTAGGCAGGGGCTGCTCAGCAGGGTATGCCATTATGTCTCCCCGGGCTGATGTAATTATACATTGACATAATTAACCCAGCAAGCGCATTAGGCAGGCCAGCTAAAAATTCATCTATAATTATTTGTTGTGTGCATGATAATGAGTCCATCTGCACTGCCTTTGTACAACACGGACAAATTAATTTACAAGTCTGGATTTTTTAATAAGTTCAGGGAAACGCTTCCTATTGTGTCCTGGTTTTTGAGAAAGGAAGAAAAAGGCGACAAGCGCTTGCCGGGGTCAGGGAGGTTAGATAAACACGGGAGGCTGCAGCTGAGAGCGGCATGGAGGGCTCGCTCTGGTTCCAAGGAGGTGGGAAACATCCAGCTCATGGCTCAGGGGCCGGCTGTCTAGGAGCCTGTCCAAGCCAAAAGATGATGCTCGGGTGAAAAAGGATGTCATTTACCCCACTCCCAGGGATCAGAAATTGATGTTTGTGCTGCTCGGAGGCAGTGCGGTCATCCCTTGCTGCCTTGTGCTCTTTGTCCAGGGGAAGCTGACCGCAGGTGGCCTCCTGCAGAGACTGGAGGAGGTGGGTGGCGAGTGGACACTCAGTACGGGGTCAGTGGGTTCCAAGGCTCTCTTTGCCTTCATTTGCCAGTACAGGGTAGAACAGAGTGGTTAAACTCTCAGAACATGAAGTCCAGCGCTGGTCTTGAGCCTCAGTTTCCCCACTTAAAAAGTCAGAAAATATTAGTTTCTACTTCTCAGAAGTTACTACTGGGAAGACTGAAAAAGATTACTGAGAGAGGCAGCATGATTTAAGGACTGCTGGTGTCAGCTCCAGCTCTAAACTGGCCATGTGACCTTTGGACAGTTAACCTCTCCAAGCCTCCATTTTCTTATCTGTAAAATGGGGCTGCAAGGATTGAATGAGAGAATGTGTACAGAGATTTGCACAGTGCTGGGTGCACAGTAGGGCTTGATAAGTGTTGGCTACTGTTATTACCCTGAGAGGGGGCAGCACACCGTCCCGTGACGTTCTAGGAGCTGTTGTCTACATGGCAAAACTCCACGGAGACTCACGACAGGGTAAGGCCTCATATACTCTCATCAGTGCCTGGGAGACTCAGAATCCAGTAATCCTGCGTTGAGTTCCACTCAGGGACTCAAAGGCTCCAGCTTAGAAAGTCACACTGAGGAGGGACAATTTGTCAAGTGTCTAACACCCCTACCCCAGTGCACAGTTGGGGAAAAGTGGGGTCCCATGACTTCCCTGAAGTCTGCCAGTGAGTTGGTGATAGGGTCAAGATGGGGCCTTGGGCCTCGGCCTCTTCTTCCCACACTGTGCTTCCTCCTAGATCCCCAATTTGAGAGAGGAAGTCGGGGAAGGTTCAGATGACTCAGCTGAAGTCAGGCTGTGGCCAAATCCTAACAGCCAGAGCACTTTAAATCGATTAGAATTCATACAGTCTTCACCACAACACTGTTAGTAGGTCTGTTGTGTTCCCATTCTATAGATGGGGAAACTGAGGCATGGGGGAGTGAAATCACTTCCCCAAGGTGAGGCCCAATAAGGTAGATGCTGCTATTTCCATTTTCCAGACAAGGAAATGAAGGCCCAGAGAGGAGATTCTATGTGCTCAAGGTCGCCGAGCTCAGAAGTGGCAGGGGTGGGATTTGAACCCGGAGTGCCTGGTGACTCTTTGTAGTGGGCTAAGCTGCCTTGAGGCAGGGCATGGGGGATTATTAGGCCAGAAGCACAAGAATGAGGGCACTGTTCTTGGCCTTGCCACAGGCTTGCTGTGCGACCTTGGACAAAGCATCAGACTTCTCTGGGCTCCAAATTTCTATCACAAGTATCCCTGAGGCACACACTCAGTCAACATTGGTTATCACCAGATAGGGGTGTGGTCCTGCCAAAGTGAGTGCTTTTGGCCCTGGGCCTATTCCTTGGCGCTGGGATGCTCAGGGAGGGTGATTATTAAACGCCTTCATAGCTGAACTTGACACTTGAGGTTTGAACATTGTGAATCCTCCAAATTCCCAAAGCCACTCTCAGATAAAGGGGGAGAGGGACAGGTTGGGAGGCTGACGGTCAAATCCTGGCTGTGACAACTTTAGGGAAAGTCACTTAGGTCCCCTGAGCCTCAGTTTCCCCCTCAGTAAAACACGGATAACAACAGGACCTACTGTAGAGGGCTGTGCAGGGACTCCATGAGCACGCTGAGCCCCTGTGACAGTGCCTGGCACCTAACAGAGTCTAAGTGAGCGTTACCCTTATTCTTATGACTTGTGGCAGTGTGAGATGTGCCACCCAGCTCTCCCTTCAAGAAAGAACGTCCTGCGAGGAGTTGGTGACAGTCTCCAGGAGCTGCACCTTCGGATACACTGCAGTGTTTGTTTGGAAGCCAGGTTTCCCCAGGCCTGCTCCCAGCCAATGACTGAGCAAGACAGGGACAGTAGGGCTGGGCCACTCCTGCCGATGCTGGAAAAGGCAACCTAGTATTATAGACTAAAATGTTTTCCCCCAAACCCATATGTTGAAGCCTTAACCCCCGATGCAACTGTATCTGGAGACAGGGCTTTAAGGAAGTAATTAAGGTTAAATGAGGTCATTAAGAGTGGGGCCCAATCTGATAGGACTGGTGTCCTTACAAGAGGAAGAGACACTAGAGCTTTCTCCCTCTGCACGTGCAGAAAGGAAAGGCCATGTGGGGACACAGTAAGAAGGCAGCCATCTACAAGCCAGGAGAAGAGTTCTCACCAGAAACCAACCCTGCTGGTACCTTGATCTTGGACTTCCCAGCCTCCAGAACTGTAAGAGATAAAATTCTGTTGTTTAAGCCACCTAGTTTGTGGTGTTTTCTTATAGCAGCCCGAGCAGACTATTGCATCCTGCTTTGGGTCTCCTGTTAGTTTTAGCTTGGCTGAGACTTCTTCAGAGCTGTACTGCAGTTTGAGGTTCCTCCTACCAACCCTCCTTCCTTCCCTCTCTCCCTTCCCAGGTGTTAGACCAGCATCACCAAGTGAACGCTCTCCTGGTCTCCTCTCCCTCTCCTTCATCCTTCACAGGCATCTTCCCCAATAAATCTCTTGCACATCCGGTGCCATCTTGGCATGTGAATGCTTCCAGAGGACCCAAACCAATATGTGATTACTCTTTTGCCTCTCAGAGCCTCAGTTTACTGGTCTGTAAAGTGGGGATAGTCACAGTGCCTCTCCTGTGGAGCTGCAGCTAGACTCTGGAGTCTGTGGGTGTGGAGCCCATGTTGAGGTGCTGGTACATTCCACAGTGGTGAATCTAAAGTGGGCAGAGCTCACAGGGGGACCTATGAGTCCATGCACCTGCTTCACTCAGCAAGAGTTTGTTGAGCATCTATCTGTGGGGGGCACAGTAGTGACCCTGTCTATGTGTAGCTGACATCCCAGTCAGATAATATGGATGGGGAAAGGACTTATCTTAAGAGCATTAGAAAGTGACATGTTCTAATTCGCATTTTTCAAAGGCTCATCCAAGCTGCTGCAAGAAAAATGGGCTGTAGAGGGAGCCAGTCAGAGGGCTACAGCAATAGTCCAGGCAGCGATGCTGGGGGATCAGGGCGGTGGCAGGAGGAGTGGGGGGAAGTGCTCAGACACAATAGGTAGACAGGAAGAACTGATGGGGTGTGGCGTTCTAGGCTGAATAGCATTTCCCCAAATTCATGTCCATCCAGAACTTGTGAAACTGACCTTATTTAGAAACAGGGTCTTTGCAGATGAAATCAAGTTAAGATGAGGCCGACTGGATTAGGGTTGACTAATCCAATGACTGGTGTCTTTACAATAAGAGGAGAGGACACAGAGGGACAACACACAGGGAAGGCCCTGTGAAGACAGAGGCAGAAATTGAAATGATGTGTCTACAAGCCAAGGAATGCCAACGATGGCCGGCCACCACCAGAAGCTAGGAGAGAGGAATGGAACAGATTCTCCCTGTGCGCCTCTACAAGGAACCAACACTGCCAACACCTTGATTTTGGGCTTCTGGCCTCCAAAACCGAGAGAATAAATTTCCATTGTTTTAAACCATCCAGTTTATGGAAATTTGGCATGGCAGCCTCTGAAAACTAATACATCGTGTGTACTCTGGAGGTTCAAAGTCCAAAATCAAGGTGCTGGCAGAGCTGTGCTCTCTTGATCTGTTCCACGCTGTCTCCTAGCTTCTGGTGTCGCTCGCAACCCTTGGCATTTCTCAGCTTGTGGTGGCATCACTTCAATCTCTGCCTCTGTCATTGCTTGGCCCTCTTCTCTGTGTATCTCTCTCCTCTTCTTATAAGGACACCAGTCATGGTGGATTAGGGTCTCACCCTAAGGACCTTCCCTTTTCATCATCACATCTGCAAAGACTCTATTTCCAAATACGGTCACATTCACAGGTACCAGGAGTCAGGACTTCAACATATCTTTTGGGGGCACACAATTCAACCTATAATATGTGGCAACTGGCTGGATACCAACTGTGAGAAAGGCAGGACTAAGGAGCTGCTAGACTCCAAGTTTCATAGGAAGGAAGTTCTTACTTAAGCCTAGCCTACTTCCCTCCTGCTGCACCCATTTCACCAGTCGTCCAGGAAGACAAGTGTGCTTCATAAGACAAAGCAGCAGGTGCTGGGCTCTGATCCTCCTGTATGTTCATCCTCTCCAACTACTGAGGAATAGGGTGGTGGGTTGAGTATGGTCCCTGCTCTGAAGAGTGCATAGCAACGATGATCACTTATTTCTCCAAGCATATTCCATTCTTTATTTCCTCCCCACAGAATTCCTAGACTTTATGGCACGTGGGTAAACTCATTTCTTCCCAGCTCCCCCATCTGGGAGAAATCCACGGAAGTCTGAGCTACATTGCTGGGGATTGGGTTAGGTAGAAAAAAAATATTAGCATTCAGAGGACTGGAAGATTCTGCCAAGTTAGGCGTAAGTAAAATGCTCAGCTGGGGTAGCTGACACATCCAAGGGCTTCCTGCTTACTTTGTCCAACTGGTATTAGTTGATGCATCAGCTAAACGTCACTGGCTGCTCTTACAAATACAAAGTGAAAGAGACAGAAATGACAGCAAATCTTTGAAATGTTGGGAGGTTTCTCAGAGAACCTGACAGTCACAGGGGTCTGGGGGCATCTAGCTTTCATTCCTCAGCAACCCCTTTCTCCCAATGCCTTTCACACAGTAGGTGCTCAAGAAATGTTGCTTGTTTTAAGCATCTAAGTTAGTGGTCATTTGTTACAGCAGCAGGAAAAAACTAATACAGTCTGTAATTCAGCCATTTATTCATTTGTACCTTTTTACTGAGCACCTGCTATGTGTCAGATACCATTTCTTCGGTTGCTAGATACTTCCTGAGCATCTACTTAGGGAAGTTTCTGGGCCCTGGAGATACAGCAGTAAATAAGAGGAAATTCCTGCCTTCCTGGGGTTGACATTCTAGAGGGGAGAGATGGCCAAAGGACAAATAAGCCAACGGCCGTAAGGGGGCTGAGAACAAAAACAGCAGGGTTGGGGGAGAGAGTGGCCTGAGGTGTGTGCTTGGGGGCAGTGTGCTAATTGAGGCAGCCTGGTCAGGGAGGTGACATTTGAGCAGAGCCCTGAAGGAAATGAGGAAGCCAGCAGGGGGCTGAGAGAGAATAATCCAGACCCAGGAAGCACCAGGAGAAACAGCTCCCATTAGACCAAGACATGCTGGCACACCATCCTGACCAATCCCCCCTAAGTTACTGTCCCAGAAACACAGCTTAGCTTCATCTTCACAACAACTGACCCGTTTTACTGATGAGGACACGGGGCTCAGAGAGGCTGGCGAAGCCTGGGTAATTCTTGGTGCCAGCTTCACCTCTCCTCCCTGTAGGCTGGTCTGGGTGCTGGTGGGTGGTGACTGGGTTCAGAGCAGGCTCTGGCTCTTCAAACACTAGTTTCTGGTCTTCATCCTCCCAACTCGAGCAAACATTCATTCTGGGGCAGATGGGGCACCCATATCCAGGAAGCTGGGGTAAAGAGCAGACGAGATGCCCACCCAGCATCTTGAGCCAAAAGCTCCAGGGAACTGACATTTCTTCATCCCCACCACCCCCTGCACCCTGACATATGCCAGGTACTTTGCAGATATTTATATCTCATTTAATCTTCAAAACAACCACATGAGACATTGCTATCCTCCCCATTTTCCAGATGAGAAAACTGCAGCCCAGCAGAGGGAAGCCACTTGCTGAAAAAGGCGGAGCTGGATTTGAACCCAGGGTGGCCCAATCGTCAAATGCTGGTGACATGTCACACCTTAAGCTGCATCCACCTGCCCCCCAAAATATTACCAACTTGATATCTGTCCTTACGTGATTTGATGTTTTTAACTTAAATATATTTTAAAGGAATATTTCTTTCACTATTGTAAGTAGATCATTGGGATTCTGTATCATAAAAAAGGGGTTTTAACCATTAAAATAAGTACAAAGGAAAAATCAAGAAACTGATGTTATTCAATTCTAGTTACATCCCCATTGCCTGCTCAAGACCTTGAGCTTGAGGCCGGCTCTTCCTTGGTTAAAAGGAGAGATTCACAGGTGTTCCCTAGGCATTTAAGATGCTTTAGCACCTGACTGAGACTTTCTCTAGAAGGAACTAAAAAGGTGATACCTGGTGTGCAATGTATTCAAAGTCTGTGTTGCGCCAGGTTCACCAAGGCTGCTCCCTATGTCAGGTGACCCCACTTGGGGAAGCGTGGGGTCCCGCCGACCCCCAGTCTCCAAAGCGACCTGTGTCCCCCTCCAACGTCTGGCAAGCCGCATATCTCAGTGTCAGGAGAAGTGGCAGAACATCCCTGTAGCTCCTCATCTGGAGCCAGGGAGCCTGGCTTTCTGCCGGGCTCAGCGCTTCCACTGGAAACCTTTCAGCTGAGACACGTGGCTGCCCAGAGCTGTGAGCGGGACTTTATTTCCCCCACTTCGCTCCTGCAACATACACACTGTCAATATACAGACAAGGGCAGTGGCAGCGGGAATCAAACGGCTTTAGATCCAACCTGAATTTAAAAAGCCCAAAACAGGGGACCCCAAATCAGAAGTGTTTGACTACATATCCTTTGGATTAGTTAAGCACGTTGGCAGACACGGAAGATCAAATATGAACCATCCGAGGTGGCAGGTCCTGATGGGCATGCGGCGGGGGGCGGGGAACGTCGTCAGGAAATAGAGTGCCTTTGTCTTACAGCCATCAACTGGCTCTTTATGCATAAACTGCTTAATAAAATGACTAATTCATTTTGGTTACATTGGATCTAAACCCCTAGAGAATACTGCCAACGGATTTATAATATTTTAATCTCACACCAGGCTTTCCAAAGCCTTTGTAGGAGGAGATGGATAGAACATCAACTATTCCATCTTCTACCACTAGCTGATGCTGTTGGTGTTTTTTAAAAAAAGTGTCTATGGGGCTGTGTGGGAGAGTCGTGAATCTAGGGAAAGCTGTCTCATTCCTCCCACTGTGTCCATCTGAAGGAAAGCGGTGCTCAGAGCTTTTTTTAGGAAAGCTGGAGCCGCAAAGGCTGTCCGAGAGGCTGTTTAGAAACACATATATGCAGAAGTATGCGTGTGCCCCTCCAAAGTATCTCTGAGACAGAAGCCTTCTCCCATCTGGGCCCCGGCTCCGGGCGCCTGTGTGGGCAGGAGGTTCAGGCTACTGACGGCGGCAGCGAGCCTAACTTTGATCCTTTAATCCTAACTTTTCAATAGCAGATGGCCTGCCCAGCCCTTGTATGCAAATGGGGGCCGTGCTTTCTTCCCTCCATCGCTAGGGCTGGCTGCTTCCGGGTCTCCCGGCTTAAGCACGGACAGAGGGGCTGGAGAGGGTCTTCCTTCTTGGCACTGGGTGGTGATATAACAGTAACACCACCACCAACAGCAATGGCAGCCGCTGGTCTACTGAGCATTTACTGTGTGCCAGACACCAGCTTCGGATTTTATACTCTTCACCTTGCTTAATCCTCCCAGAGGTAACAGAAGGTAAGTGTGCTTTTCCAGAGGAGGAAACAGAGGCTCAGAGAGGTAGAGCTAGCTACTCAAGGCTACCCATCCAGGGAGCAGCAGAGCTGGGACTCAAACCCATGTCCATTGTAATAAAAACAAAGCTTCCATAGACTAAGCTGCACAGAAAGTTCCAGGCAGGCAGGAACAGTGTCTGTTTTGCTTAACATTGTGCCCCTGGTGTTGAGGAGAGTGTCTTTCAAACAGTAGGAGTTCAATGTTTGTTGAATGAATTGCATGGGGCTACTACTCTGTGCCAGGCACCATGTGAAGTGTTCCCCATTCCCACTGAATCCACCCAATGGGCCTATAATTAGGTGGGATCATTATCCGTATTTCACAAGTGGGGAAACTGAGGATCAAAGAAGTCAGGTGTGACGGGGCTTCCCTGGTGGCGCAGTGGTTGAGAGTCTGCCTGCCGATGCAGGGGATATGGGTTCGTGCCCCGGTCCAGGAAGATCCCACATGCCACGGAGCGGCTGGGCCCGTGAGCCATGGCCGCTGAGCCTGCGCGTCCGGAGCCTGTGCTCCGCAACGGGAGAGGCCACAGCAGTGAGAGGCCTGCGTACCGCAAAAAAAAAAAAAAAAAAAAAGAAGTCAGGTGTGATACAGGATGCAAGATGGCAGAAGGGGGACTGGTCCCACCCTGAGAGGGTCCTTCAGCCTAGAGTCCTGCTAGTGCTCCTCCTGGCATCTCTCTGCCCCCTGAATTTGGAGCTCTGTGACTCAATTTCTCCTCAACAAAAGTACCAGCCTTTGGAGCCCTGGGCCAGGAGGACCAGGTGTACTTGTCTGTTAGGGGTAATGTTCTTCTTCCAGCTAACACATCTGCATTTCTGCAAAGGGCTCATCCTCTCACCCTAGAACCTCTCAACCTACTGGCAGCAAAGACCCTCAGCTGTTTTTCACTGTATTTAGATGTCAAATCTCTAATGGTTTTGTTCCAACCCTTTCAATTTTTTTTTTTTCTTTTTTGGCTGCACTGTGCAGCATGTGGAATCTTAGTTCCCTGACCAGGGATCGAACCCGGGCCCCCTGCATTGGTAGCATGGAGTCTTAACTATTGGACTGCCAGGGAAGTCCCCCAACCCTTTCAATTTTAAAATTAATCCTGCATCTGGGTTTGCAGCCAGGGATCAAGATTCAGGCTCCACTACCTCTCTGCTGTGTGACCTTGGGCAAGTGGCTTGACCTCTCTGAGCCTGCATTGCCTCAGCCACACAGCAGGGCAGGATGGCAATACCTACCTCCAAGGGGCAGAGGGGATAAGTGAAATCCTTTCTGTAAGGGGCTGAGCGCACTGCCTGGGACACAGGGAGCACCGAAGAAACCGCCCCACGAGGATGGTAGCTCATCGTTTAAATTCAAAGGCTGCTCTCCCTGAGGCACCTCTCCTGGCCTTCCCACCCTGAAGCCCTTTTTCTGCTGGGTGTTCTGGCCGTCTGTCTTTGGGTCACGTGGCCCCTGCTGGACTCCAAGGGCAGGGCAGGACTCAAGTTTGAGTTCCCACAGGGCTCAGCACATGGTAGGTGCTCAGAGAATGAGCTGATGAAAAGCCACAGCTGAAACACCTGTCATCCCTTCTGAAAGGGAGCAGCCGTTTATTGAGCACCCACTGGGTACCAACATCATGCTGGATGCTTTCCTTTAATCATCTTTCAACCCTTAGCTGCCAGGAGTAGTAAAAATCAGACAGGTGGCCGGGGGAAAGGGCACTCCTGGCAGAAGAAATGGCAGAGGCAAAGGTGTGGCAGAAAATGGGAAGACAATGCCTTTTGAAGTTAAGTACCATCTCTGGAAAATCTGCTGTTAAACTTTTCCTTTTTTTATGGGTTAAATAACCTTTTATGTTACCCTTCTGTGCTCCCCTGAGCTCAACAGGACCAAATGGGCAGAGGCATATACAGGGAGGAAAGGAAGGAGGTGAGGGCAGCCAAAGACAGCGATGGGTCTCCCATTACACTAAAATCTGTATTGCCTTTATCTGCAAAGGTGGCTTATCCGCTAGATGGCAGTAGAACTAGTCATTTGGGACAAACACAATGTTAAATTCTTAACTCCCCTTTCTACTTCCATCACCATATATTTCAAATGCTTCAAAGGTTCAAATTTCTAAAAATTGAGATCACAAAAGTACTTGAAAAATCCTACAACCTTCAGGCGAGAGGGGTTTTTTTAAAATATGACAATAAATCCAGAAGCCATAAAGCAAAGGTCTGGTAAGACTTCCTACTTTCTGCAAATATTTTATGAATGTCTGCTGTGTATCATATACAAGAGACACTGTACACAAAGTTAAGAAACAAAAGGCAAACTAGGGGAGAAGATATGAAACACATTTACCAGGACAAAGGTTAGTATCTCTAATATACAAAGAGCATCTACAAATCAATAAGAAAATGATCTCTCTGATAGAAAAATGGGCTAAGGGTAAATGAATCAGTGATTTACAAAAGAATAAATATGAGTGGTTCACAACACGTGAAAAGATATTTAGTGTAACTAATAAACAAAGAAGTACAAAATAAATCAACAAGGAGGAAAAAAATTCTTATTCTTTCTGACCACTTTTCCTGGGTTTGTGGTCAATATGTGGCTACAATACATTCTCCTTCCCATTTTCTTCCTCACTCTTATAACTACAGTACAGTACCAATATGCCTTGCATTCCCAAGAACCCCGAATACCCAGTGTTGGGAATGGGGTTCAGTAAATTACAATACAGCCACACAAGAGACTGTTACACAAGAGGAGCCAAAGTTACTCAGAATTTGTAATCACACAGAGAAACACAGATGCTTGTAGTGGGTGAAAGGAAGCAGGATTGAAAATGGTACATGCAGAATGAACGACCATTTTGAAAAAGTACATGGGGAAAAGATCAGATAGGAAAACAACAAAATATTGCCACTGCTTTTCTAGTAGGTAGTTTTCCCCTCCTATTTCCGTATTTTCTGAATTTGACAGTAGGCATATGCAACTTTTATAATTGCGGAGAAAAATCTAAAAATCCTAAACATTGGAAAGTATTGTCCTACTGCACATTCAGTAACCCTGTAGTGTTAAACCTCTCACCCCACTTCCTTGATAATTGACAGAGCTGTATGAAATCCACAGCCAATGCGTGTGACTCACGTAACTTATACCACGGTGTCAGCTTTGCAGTGGGCTGCTGATTATCCAACCTGCCAAATGCTTTCATGTATAGGTATAGAATCCTCACATTGACTGATGAACAGGTTCTATTATCCCTCTGCTAAAGACACAGAAACCAGAGTCAGAGAGGTTCAGGCCCCTGCCCAAGGTCACACAGCTCAAAAACACCAAGCTGAGAGTCCCACCCCACTGTGTCTGATGCTACAGCTCGATCAACCTAAGCTGCCCAGCCTTGCCTCCTGAAAGGAGGGGCACGGAGAGAAACGCCTGTGAGGCGTTGCCATCTCCTGCATCAGATTTTAAAAAAACAAAGTAAGGGGAAAAAAAAAATTGGGGGGACTCACCTCTCCCTTCTTATCTCTTCAGCAGTGTTCCTCTGCCTGTCCTCCTACTTGCTCTTTCCTTGTTTTCTCTTTAATTTTCTTTTCTTTTTGCCTTTAACTAATCACTCAGTTAATAAGTTAGCTCTCTGAAACTTGGGTCAGTACCTAGTGACTCTATGAACGCAATAAAGAAATCAGCCATCACCGGTACAGAAGCCAGAAAGGTTTAAATCAAATCATCCTCTACAACAATGACATTAATTATGCTTTTAACACGTTTTACTGCTTTTTTTCCTCACTTCACGCCACATCTGTGTGAACAATATCCAAAAGATTTACGGTTTTCTTTCATAATTATAGACATACAGGCTGCACACTTATCAAAATACTTGCTGAGCAATCATGCTATATCGCATTCTCTGCCAAAGATTTGTGTTGGCAGCAGTCACTCAAAACAAAAATGTTGAATCAGGACTTGTGTGGCTTCGGGGGGGAGGTGTGGAGGGGAAGTATTTCGACAAATAATTTGCCTGTCAAGAAGTATAAAAACAGGAGAGTGTTCATCCTGGCAAATTTTCCAGGAGTATTATTTTTATGGAGGGGCTGGGGCGGCGTGTGTGGCAGGGACAGTGAGCAGGGAAGCTCCGAGCACCAACAACACATCTGACATTTGGTTCTTGTGTCTGAGGATACAATTTAATGAGAACAAAAATATGTCTTCCTAATTCCCCTAAGAAATCATTAAAACATTTTGTTATTCTTAAATGTCTTGAAAATGAATTAGAGCCCTGAAGGGGCTGTTCGTATGGTATGTCTCCATCAGTTAAGGTTCCTTGTTCTCTAGCTCGTTGACAGCTGGGGATGTACGTCCCCCCCACCCCTCCATTTCTGGGGAGTAGAATTGGGAAATCAGACACGTGGAGTCAGCACTAGGCTTGGAATGACCGTTTGGGGAGAGGGGCAAGAGGGCACGGGAACTTTCCAGGAAGTTCCATGCCAATCTTGGGAGCGCTCACGGTCCCTGACTGGCACCACGGTTCTGGCCTCGTGGGTTAACATATTTTCAGAAAGATGAGGGTCCACAGTGAACCCCAGAAATGATGCTCTCTCCCACATGGGGGCTGTAAGTCCCTTCTCACCCCCAAACTCTCCCCTGGGTTTGAGACAACAGGTTACTTGAGTGATGATCTGTTTACCTCTGCCACCAGAATGCAAGTTCTCTGAGGTCTGGGCCCGTGTCTGTATCGGCAGGCTCATGGCTATGTTCCCAGTGTCTGGTGAGTGCTGGGTACATAGGAGGCACTCAATAAATGCCATCTGAGTAGATAAACACGTGACAAGCAGGAAGCGCTAGTTGAAAAAAGTACCTTTTCATTCAAATAACTCTTCTCCCACTTTCTGCATCTGAATCTTATTTCTAATTCATTCAACAAACAATTATTAGGTGCCTACTGTGTACTGGATTCAGGGTACACAGGTTTACTATGACTCAGTCCCAGGCTTGGAGAATTTCACTTGTCCTAGGGACACACAGATGATGATAAGAACAGTTAACACTTAGCAAGTGCCACTCTGTGCCATGCACGCTGAAGCCTCCCAGTGACTGTATGAGACAGACTCTGATATTATTCCCAATTTACAGAAGCGAAGACTGAAGCTCAGGGAGGTGAATTAATTCGTCCACAGTTACCCAATGAGTAAGTGGTACAGGCAGGATTTGAACTGGGGTCCGAGACTGGAAACACAAGCCCATCTCAGTGCTGCCCCCTGGTGCTACAGGAAAGGTACTATGAGGCCCGGTGGAGGAGCTGGGCATGTGGACTCGTGGGAGGTATCTCTGGGGTCTGTACTGGGTCACCCTCCACTGTCATTCGCCACTGAGACTGTGCAACCCAAAGAATTGAAAGGAGTGAGAAATAAGAGGGTGTATTTTTCCAAATTTTTTCCCAGATAGCTCTGATAAGGGTGGAGACATCATAAGCAAAAAGGCTGCAAGGAATGGGGCGGCCTCTCGGTCTCTCGGCCACATGCCTGGTGTGGTCCTCAGTAAGGGTGATAACGACCAGGGCTGCAGACACAGCTGTCTTGGCCTCATACCACAGGGCCACGTCCTGGCAGGGGGAGGCACAGAGCCTGGAGGGCTGTGCTGTCTGGTTCCAGCCATTCTTGCCGCCCAAACATTCTGACTGAGAAAACCCATGTGGCCATGCTGCCTTCCTGCGAGTGCAGAATCAGGGCAGAGCGCGGGACTGGGGCAGAGCGAGGGACTGGGGCAGAGCGAGTGGAGTCTGCAGGGGCCTCTGTAGTGGGCTGAATGGTGACCCCAAAATATACATCCATGTCCTAATGCCTGGAGCCTGTAAATGCGACCTTTTTTGGAAAAGGGTCTTTTGCAAATGTAATTAAGTTAAGGATCTTGAGATGAGATCATCCTGGATTATCTGGGCAGGGCCTAAATCCAATGACCAGTGTCCTTATAAGAGAACGAAGAGGGGGATTTGGGACCCAGAGACACAGAGGGAAGAAGGCCACGTGCAGACAGAGGCAGAGGTTGGAGTGATGCAGCCACAAGCCAAGGGACACCTGGAGCCACCAGAAGCTGGAAGAGGTAGGGAAGAGTCCTCCCCTATTGAAGTACAGTGTGTAACGTGAAGGATGTAAGTTACTCAGCTTTCTGCTCTCTACACCAAACGGTGTTTGTCTTCGGAGGGACCACAGCCCTGCCGACACCTTGATTTCAGACTTCTGGCCTCCAGAACTGAGAGAGAATAAGGATCTGTTGTTTTAAGCCACCCAGTTTGTGGTAGTTTGTTACAGCAGTGGGAAACTAACATAACCTCCCACGAGGAGCCAAGTTGTGACACGAGCAGACATTCTAGAAATAGTTGTTGAATGTATCAAGAGCTGAGTCCCATCTCTCCCTGGCTGTGAGGCATCAGGCACTGGACTCAACCTCTTTGTGCCAGGGAGACAGGGACTGGTAGGGCCTGTTCCCTTGGGGCTTGTAACATGCAGAGGGTAGAGCACATGCAACTTCTACATCTGGCCAGTGCTTCTCTAACTATGATGTGCTCCCGGATCCCCTGGGGAACTTGTTAAAATGCAGAGGCTTCAATGGCCCGAGGTTCTGTATTTCTAACGAACTCCAGGTGAAGCCAATGCTGCTGGTCCATGGACTACACTTTGAGTAGAACAGGCTAGAAGACTTCCCTCACCACCCAGCCCATGTGCTTTTGGAGGGGAAGCTTCACATCATTGCTGCTGTATTAGTTTCCTGGGGCAGCCATAACAGAGCACCACCCACTAAGGTGGCTTAAAACCACAAAAGTTTATTCTCTCACAGTTCTGGAGGCCAGAAGTCCAAAATCAAGTTGCTGTCAGGGCTGTGCTCCTTCTGAAGGCTCTAGCGGAGGATCCTTCCTGGCCTCTTCCATCCAGCTCCTGGTGGTCTCAGGCATATTCCTTGGCTTGTAGTTGCATCACTCCAAACTCTGCCTCTGTCTTCACATGGCCCTCTTCCCTGTGTCTGTGTCCCAAAACTCCCTCTCCTCTTCTTATAAGGACACCTTTCATTGGATTTAGGGTCCTCCCTAAGTCCAGGATGATCTCATCTCAAGATCCCTAACTAATTACATCTGCAAAGACCCTGTTTCCAAATAAGCTCGCACTACGTGGTTCAAAGTGGACATAAATTTTGGGAGGACACTATTTAAACCACCACAATTGCCCAAGACAGATGGAACGAGGTACTTTCCCATCCCCTGCACAAAGATCTCACAAACAACCTTGACATCAAATATAAATGACTTTGCCTTCTCCTTGGCTCAGCCTAGAGTGGGATCTCATTTTCTTCTTCATAAACCCCCAGCCCCAATCACCCCTGATAGCACGAATTCCTGCAGCTGTGTGGAAGTACTAGAAATGGATTAGAGGGGCTGTCTGGGTGGAGGGAGTTAGCACAGTGGAGTCTTCTCCCAGCTCCACCATTATTAAGCAAATCACTACATTCTGGGTTCCCATCTCTAGGTCAATAAATGAAAACGTTGCAGAGGATGGGCCATTTTAAAAAAGGGAAACTTTTTGCAGAAGTATATCTACATATTTAGGTACACAGTTGAAGGCTCTCAAGCTGATGATACCTCTGTAATCCACACCCAGATCAAGAAGCAACATCTCCAGGCCCCAAAGGCCCCTCCCAGGAACCCCATCCAAGAGAAACCACTCTCTTGACTTCTAACAGCACAGGTGCCTTTTTTTTTTCTAGGTGAAATTCTGTAACGCAAAATTTACCATTTTATAGTGAACAATTCAGTGCCAGTTAGTACATTCATGATGTTGTGCAACCACCACCTCTGTCTAGTCCCAGAACATTTTTATTCCCCTAAAATGAAACCTCATACCCATTAAGCATTCACTCCCCATTCTCTCCTGCCCCCAGATTGGTAACCATCAATCTGATTTCTGTCTCTATAGATTTGCCTATTTTGGGTGCTTCATACAAATGAAATCATAAACCGTGTGACCTCTTGTATCTGGCTTCTTTCACTCAGCATCATGTTTTTAAGGTTCATCCACTCTGTAGCATGTGTCAGTACTTCATTACTTTTTATGGCTAAATAATATTCCACTGGATTGGTAAACCACATTTTATTTATTCATCCACTGATGGACATGTGGGTTGTTCCGCCTTTTAGCCATTGTGAATAGTGCTGATATTAATTTTTGCCTGTCTTCATATTTTATGTAAATGGAGTCATACAGTATATGCTCTTTTGGGTTTGGTTTTTGAGGAACGAAACATTTGCAGTCTTTCCTCCAGCGCCCTCTGCTGGCAGAGAGCACTGGGTGCCTTCTGCCCCTTGTGGCGAAGGGATGGGGGTTCTGGTGGGCAAGACACTCGGATGCCCAAGATCCAGGTGGGAGATCTTACCAGGGGCCCCCCAAAGCTCCCTGGCTGATGTTGGAAGGCAGTGGGGTAAGTTGGAAGAGTCCTGTGGGGACATATCACACCAGACTGGGTATAGACCCCCTCAGTCCCTACAACTCCTACCCGTGGCAGGCCTGGCCTCACCCAGGAGTCTTGGCCTGTCCCCAGATGCCACTGAGAGGAGGCCCCTGTGTAACAGTCCTAACAGCAGTTTATTTTTGTTAATTATTCACTCATGGAGCCCAAGCATTTCTTACCTGGTGCTTCAATTAACTGCTTGTAAACGCTCAAGAAAGCGGCTTCGGCCTCCTGACTTCTCTTACTAAGAGCCACCACCTTTGGAAACAACAAGAGAAAGAATCACGTGTGACCACAGCATCTGAGTCTAGAAGCAAATTTGATCATTTTCTACATATGCAAACATGGGATTGGGGGGAGAAAGAAGGGAAATGAAGATTAAAAGTATGGAGTAGACTGCCAAAATTCAGCTGATGGTGGCTGACTCCTTTGCCAGAGCAAGTTCTAAATAAATAGACTTTGCCTGTTAAAAAAAAAAAAAGTATGGAGTAGAAAGTCTGGGTTCAAGTTCCAGCTCCACTGCATCTGGCTGTGTGACCTTGGGCAAGTCACTGCCCCTCCTCTGATCCTCAGTTTCCTCACCTGTAAAATGGGGGTAAATAATAGAAACTACCTCTTAGGCCTGTTGTGAGGATTAAAAGAAGCTACATATAAGTGCTTAGCACAGGGCCTGGCACAACAGTAGGTTATTAACAGCTGTTACTATTATTCCTGTTATTAAACGGCAATGTCGGAGGTTCAAATATGACACGTTTTGTAGGAAAGTGGGACACATCTGGGGAATATGTCTTGCCCCTGAAAATTAAAGAGAAATTGTTGAATCTCTAGTAAGATATCAGTTTCAACAAATGTCAAGAGTGACAGTTTGTGAAACAGTTCCTGGCATACCAAAGGTGCTCAATAAATGCCTCTTGATTGATGAATACACCCAATGACTGGATGACCAGTGGTGAGGAGATACTTTCATGCATTCGTTCTCTTGCTCACGGACTTTAATTGTTCTGCCAGTGAGACTCCGTAAGATGTGTTTCTGGGGCTCAGCACCACCTCATCCCTCCGCTCCTGGCTGTGAATTCTGAGCTCCGGCCTCACAACTGCCTTGATGCTGGCTCTTCTTGGCTAGTCCCCTTGGCATTAGTCCTGGGCCTTCCTGGCAAACTGCTGGACCAAGCTCCTGGCACCCACAGGTCACCATCCCTACCTCCTCGAGGACACACTGGGCTGGCATCCCCCTTTGGACTGGAACAGAGCTTTATTCCCCCTGGCACTGAAATACCTCTCCCTCCGGTGCCAACTTGCTAAATGATGGCTCTATCAGAGCATCGACTTGTCAACACCCTCTTTCAGAGCTGGGCTTTTCCTATGAATCCCAGTAACGCCATTTGGGGAAGTGTCTGTTATTGAATTCCTCCCCTCAAAGTAAGCTCTGTGAGCATGTGGTCTGGTGCACAGAAGGGGCTCAACATAATCTGTTGAATGAACAAATCCAAGTGGGTAGCACTGACTCTAGATCCTGTCTGTGACACCACTGTAGAAAAATGGCAGGGCCCAATTCTGAGACAGTCTGCTCACAGAGGTGACCAACCGAGGTACAGGTCCTGGAGCCAGGCTGCCTGGGTTCAAATCCCAGCCCCACCACTTATTATCTGTGTGTCCTTGAACAGGTGGGTCACTTCAATCCCTGTGCCTCTACTTCCCCACCTGTAAAAAGGGGATAATAATATGACAGCCTCCCTCAAAGCGTCGCTAGAGGATCAAATGACTTAACACAATGTAAAGCCCTTTGCAAAACTCCTAGCATGCATTAAGCCCCATAGACATGTCACCTCTTGGTATGATCAACCCCTTCCTTCCTTCTTGCCTGTTATGGGGACAGGTTCTGCCCAGTGCTGGATGATAAACTTCAGCTGTGCTCATCTCTGGTGTCCTATGAAGACCACCTGAGAAAAGCCTCGCCTCCACACACAGCAGGGCACTCTGGGAAGAATTTGAAAACCACAGCAGTTTCTCTGCTGCTTCCAATATGGCAGCCATGAGCCTCATGTGGGTACTAAGCACTTGAAACGTGGCAAGTCCAAATCCAGATGTGCTGTGAGTGCAAATATGCACCTGATTTCAAAGACTTAGTTCAAAAAAAGAGAATGTACAATAGCTCATCAGCTATTCTTATGTTGATTACATGTTGAAGTGATAAAATTTTGGGTATTCTGGGTTGAATAAAAAATATTATTAAAATTAATTTCACCTGTTTTCTTTTACCTTTTAAAATGTAGGTACTACAAAATGTAAAAGCACATGTGTGGATCACATTATATTTCTACTGGACGGCATGGATTGAAGGTTTTACAAGGTCCACAGAGAATTTTTATTTAAGAGAGGTGGAGAGAAATATATGGTGGATGTTGAGCAAGTGATTTTAAAAAGGTCAGTTACAAAAGCTCTTCAAGCTCTCTCGTTGTTATTCTGAGAGCAATCTCTGGTCGCTTACCTTCCAGAGTGAATGACAGTCTCTCATACATTCAACAGACATTTCCTGAGCACCTGCTATGTGCCATGAACTGTGAGCTGAGAACTCAGCGATGAATAATGCAGCCTCAAGCCCCACCCTTAGAGGACTCACAGTCCAGTGGGGAGACGGACATTAAAGCAGATTCCCCAGATAATTCATTAATTACATGTGCTAAACACTTCAAAGGAAAAGCACAGGGGGGCTTGAGAGTGTGTAAGTGGGGGGAGACTGACCCAGTTTGATGGGTGGAAGGAACATCAGGAATTATCTCCCAGAGGGGAAGATGGTGATGGACAGAAATAATGTTCTAGAATCTAGGCAAAGGGAAGATTTTTATTCTTGCTAAGATATACAAAACACAGTTCCTGCTCTGGGGACTCACAGCTGAGTGGGAGACACAGCAATGCCAAAGAGGAACCGTAACACAGGAGGAGGTGATGCAAACACTGGAGTCTCCAGATTAATGTGAGGAGGGGGCAATTAATTCAGAATTTGGGGGGACATCCTGGATGCACTACTAGTAATAATAATGTAACATTCAGAGTTTACCATGTACCAGATATTTACTATTCATAATCATCCCTCTCCATACACCAATCACTGAAGGTAGCTGCTGTTATTATCCCCATTGTACAGATGAGGAAACCAAGACTCAGCGAGGTTAAGTAACTTGTCCAAGGTCACTCAGTAAGTAAATGGCAGAGTGAGATTCACACCAGGTCTGGGGATTGAAATTACTGTTCTGAATCCAGATGTGGGCCCCTTTCTCCTGGATAGAAAAACCATCCCAGCCAGTGGGGACAGTCACTCGGACTCCATTTGGATGCTGATGCCTTGAGATGCTCTCTATGGCTGTACCAGGTCAGGGGCTGCTATGCTGCTGACCTGAGGTCCAAGAAAAGCCATGAGAAACAGAAGCAATTCATCTCCCAATCCCTAGATGGAGAATTATCAAAGATGAGCCAGCACAAAGTCTGAATGCTTCATTTTACAGTCGTCCATGCTAAGCATGTGTGGTAGCTGGAGTTTATGATAGGCGTAAGAATGTTCTATTGACTTCTGATTTCTTTCTTTTATTTTTTTGGCTGTGTTGCGTCTTAGTTGCGGCACGTGGGGTCTTTGTTGAGGCATGTGGGATCTTTTGTTGCGGCACGGGTTCTTTGTTGCGGTGCTCGGGTTTGTCTCTAGTTGTGGCGTGTGGGTTTTCTCTCTGTAGTTTGCAGCATGAGGGCTCTCTTGTTGAGGCGCACGAGCTCAGTAGTTGTGGTGCGCCGGTTTAGTTGCCCCGTGGTATGTGGGATCGTAATTCCTGACCAGGGATCGAACCCGCGTCCCCTGCATTGGAAGGCGGATTCCTTACCACTGGACCACCAGGGAAGCCCTGCTATTGACTTCTAAAAAGGAATTCAGGGCAGAGGTGAGGGCAAACCACAGAAGATCCCTTTATTGTTTCCTGGTCCCTATGCATAGCACCCTCTACTATCCATTCATGGTGCTTATCAGTTGTGTATTGATTATCTGTATGACTGTCTCCTTATAATGTCAGCCCGCCCCATTAAAGCTGTGCTGTCCAAAACAGTAAGCACTAGCCCATGTGGCCAGTGAGCACTTGACATGTGACTATTCAAATTCAGATAGGCTGTACGTGTAAAATATGGGATTTCTAAGTCTTAGGAAGAAAAAAGGAATGTAAAATATCTCAATAATTTTTATATTGATTTCATGTTGAAATGATAATATTGTGGACATATTGGCTTCAATAAAATATATTATTAAAATTAAACTCACCTATTTCATTTTACTTTTTATAACGTAGCTACTAGAAAAATTTATATTATTTATGTCGTTTGCATTCTATTTCTACTGGACAGCACTGTTCTAGATCAAAAGTTAGGAAACTATGGCCCTTGGGCCAAATGTGGCCCTTCATCTGTGTGTTTAAATAAAGTTTTATTGGAACACAGCTACAATCATTCTTTTATGTATTGTCTATGGCTGCTTTCACGCTATAATGGTGGAGTTGCATAGTTGTGACAGACACTCTGGCTGCAAAGCTGAAAATATTTACTCTCTCTGGCCCTTAACAGAAAACATTTGCTGATCCCTGCTTTAGAGGTTCACCTAATGGCTAGACAATATTTTCAAAAGCAGAGATCAAAAAACATCCTGGAATGGCACTAGGTCTGAATTAGTTCAAGTTTAGGGCCTCCCATAGTAAATATGACTCTTGAAGACAGTAGTCATTTGGATGTCCTGCCTCCTTCAGTCTTGTTTTAGAGCAATGACCCTGTTTATTTCTAAAAGGCCAGGCCTGATAGCATCAGGGCCTGATCCAGTGCTGGGCCCAATGTCATGAAGCATCTCTTGGCCTCAGTTTGTTCATCTATCATGTGGGAATAATACTCTCCATTTGCCTAAGAAGCTGTTGGGGGAGGAATGGGCTAACATGTGGAAAAGAGTCCCATGGAAGCTGGAAAAAAGCTTTCTAATAAAGCAAATAATTCTTCTTCCAACCATACAGGATGTCTTTTCCAAGAGCTGCAGCTCTCATGTATTTCACCCATGTGCCCAGAACAGGTGAGCTCGGCCTAAATAAAAGGCCATGTGTTTCTGCCTCATGGCTGGGTCCTACAGTGCAGAAGGGCAGGAGAAAAGGGTCCAGAATGACAGATTTGGCTTGTGACAGGCAGATCTTTGAAGGCCATCTGGGGGAGGAAGAGGAGGAGGAGGAGGTGGCGGCCAGCTACAGACACCAAGAAGGTCACCATCAGAAATAGCTCAGCGTCTGATGAAGCAGGCGGCATTCACACTACCCGAAGTAATATAAGGGGTGAAAATGTGTTTGGTCCCCTGAGTATGAAAGTTAACAGGTGTAGAACCGGTTAAGCCAGAGGAGATGCAAAAGCCTGCTCTAGCATTTGTCTGTCAGGTGGTCAAAAAATGGCAAGTTTGGGGCCCCCCCGAGGCTGTGCTTCCATGACTGTCTGAGACAGCAGTGAAAACATCTACTGGCTACTGAGAACAGCTCTGTGCCAAGCTCTTGACAATGAACAGTCAGAATTTCCAGAAACCGAACCTTTATTCTGTGTTCAGTGCCCTATCTTTGGAATGTCTGCATACAGCTCTAAGACGTGAGCACTGTTATTGCTCCCATTTTACAGGGGAAGAAACTGAGGTTCAGGGAAGCCAAGTCACTTGGCCAAGATGAAAGAACTAGTTATTGATGGAGGTGGTATCTGCGCCCAGCATGCTCTCATTCCAGGGCTCAGAACTGCAACCAGAGACCAGTGTTTCTCAGTGTGCTGCACAGCCCCCCGGGCGTGAAAAGAGGGAGGGACCCGTGATCAAGCCTGTACCCACTTGCCTTCTCCATGGATTGTACAAAATCTACTAGCACACTGGATGCTCTCATGAGAGCTGCAGAAGAAAATGCTCTTCAACTCAGCTTAGCCCAGTGTTTTCCCAAATGCATTTGGTCACGGAGCTTTTTCATCAGAGAATAAACTTAGAAACTAGGGTTCCGTGAAACACACTTTGATACAGCTTCCCTCTACCGCTGGGTCCTGGGCTCTGGGGAGGGTGGGGCATGGTGGTTCTGAGAGATTGGTTGGGGGGGTCTGATGCCACAGGAATTCTGGAAGAAACTGAAGAGTGATGGGCAGTTGAGAGGTGGGTGTTCAGAGGGTCTCAGAATCAGTACCTCAGAGGAGGAGGCAGAGGAATGAGATCGGAGGAGAAAAGGCATCAGCCCAGGATGGCCGGGGGCGGGCGGGCAGGCGAGTGCCCTTTAACACCCTCTGAGGCCTGGTTCTCCTTCTGGGAAGTGAAGATCCGGGGCCACGTGGGGAGCAAAGAGGAGAAAGAAGAATGAGGGGAGACAGAGGAAGGGGGAAGAGAGCGTGAGGGTTATGCAAAGAGTGAGGGGCATGGAGGGCAAGGGGGAGCAGAGAGCTGGGGGTTCACAGACACTGAGGGGAGCAGGCAGAAGGGGGTCATGGAGAGTAAGGGAGGCACAGACATGGAGGCGGGTGGAACGTGGGCTCAGAGTGAAGGGAGCAGGGGTGTGGAGCACAGTGCGGGGAGCAGAGAGAATGAGGGTGGCGGTGGCTGAGGGCCATGCAGAGGAGCAGAAGGAAACCCTGGCCTCCGCGACACAGGGGAGTGATTGGCTCAATGGGAAGGGGCTCGTGGTGACTGCTCAGGGGCTGCCGCAGGGTCTGGGAGAGGTGATGGTCCAGGTCTAGGGTGGTGCTGGAGAGGGGAAGAAAAGAACTGATTCGAGAGATGATTAGGAGATAAGTTCCTGATCCAGGTCATGGTTGGGGCTGAAGGTGGGGAGGCGCATGGGGGTGCATTTAGCCAAGAGGGAGGTGCAGACTCAGGAAGACACACTACGAGAGCAGTCTACAGTCAGCTGAAGATCTTCCTGGCTAGTGCGTTGAGAGGAATACATGTATTTTGGACTGTAAGGATTGCAGCCCAGGATGGGAAGAAGGTAGAAATTTCAAGGAGGCTCAATCTTTCTAAGTTCTCAAAATGGGTTGCCTTGTGAGGTACTGAGCTCCCCAAGAGCAGAGGCATCCAAGTACATGGCCATCTATCTCTGAGGATATAAACGTACTCAGGGAAATGTATACATTAGGGAGGTTTGGCCAAACTATCCAGAAGGCGCACATCTTACTCTGAGTCTATGTGATAAATCGCTTTTACTTATAGTGATATTCTGACATCCTACCACTTGTAAAAGGTGATAACAATTACTTGTTTGGTGATATGAGAATTATTATTATCAACAGTAACAGTGACTACTGAGCACTGACTCTGTCAAGCACTCTGTTAAGTGTCTGACAAATATTAACTCATTTAATCCTCAAAACCCAGGTCGGGGGGGCGGGTGTCACTGCCCATTTAACAGATGAAGATATCAAGGCACAGAAGGGCGAAGGCCATACCGTGTGGGAGCTGGGACTCACACCCAGCTCAGTCAGACTCCAAAGCCCATGATCCTAACCCCTACTTGGGACTGAATCTCTGGTAGGGGTTTGTGGAAGGGGCTGGGTGGAATATCTGAAAGGGCTGAAGGAGCCAGGCCGGCAGGATGGCAGGGGACAGCGAGGCCAGGAGAAGCCAAGTGCCCGGGTCTTCAGCAGGACTTGTCTCCTCTGTCTCACAGAGTGTGTTTGCTGGGGGCCTTGTTCCCAGGTGAGCACTAATGTTCTCTCTGCCGTATGTCATTGATGTGGCTGAGCAAATGAAAATTACACTTTAATGTCAGGGCTTAAATAAGAAATAAGACTTTGACTCTTGTTTTTGGTAGCTGTTGTTGAGCTGGGCTCTCTCGGCTCCTGTCTGGACAGGGCAGAAGGCTGGGACCCTCTCTGGCCTTCTGAGATCTCAGGGACATTCCCAAGGGAGGGTCAGAGTGGGTCCCAGAGACGCCACATCCTAGCTGAGGCTCAGGAGCCAGCAGGAGCCACTTCTAGAGCATGACAGGATGGAATAAAATGAACATATCTGGCCACCTTTCACTGTTTTGAATTCTCAGGTATAAATCACACATTTATTTTAAATCGTCAGATGTAAGACACTAATTCAAATTCAGTCTTGAGCTCTGAGATCCCCTCTTCCAGGGATGTAGGTCCAGCTTCTAGATCCTCCTCCCAATGCCTCAACCTGCAACAGTGATGGACACAAGCAGGAGTTCCGTAACTACAATAAAAGCAAGCGGGGGCTTCCCTGGTGGTGCAGTGGTTGAGAGTCCACCTGCCGATGCAGGGGACACGGGTTCGTGCCCCGGTCCGGGAGGATCCCACATGCCGTGGAGCGGCTGGGCCCGTGAGCCATGGCCGCTGAGCCTGTGCGTCCGGAGCCTGTGCTCCGCAATGGGAGAGGCCACAACAGTGAGAGGCCCGCGTACCGCAAAAAAAAAAAAAAAAAAAAAAGCAAGTGGTATTTACTGAGCACCCACTATGTGCACGCCCCAGGGGAGGCGTCCTGCACCCTCCACAAGACCCTCAAACACGTATTGAGTGCTGTACATGCATTAACTCACTCGATCCTTGCAAAACTTCCATGAGGTGGGGGGACTGAATTGTGCCCCCCCAATGTGACTATATTTGGAGAGAGGACCTTTAAGGGGGTAATTAAGGTTAAATGAAGTCTTAAGGGGATTGGTGTCCCTATAGGAAGAGGAAGAGACATAGGCATGCAGAAGCATGGAGGAACACAGTAAGGCGGCGGCCATCTACAAACCAAAGAGCGCTCTCACCAGAAACCAACCGTGCCAGCACCTTGATCTTGGACTGCTAGCTTCCAGAATTGTGAGAAAGTAAGATTCTGTTGTTTAAGTCACCTAGCCTGTGGTATTCTGTTACGACAGCCTGAGCTGACCGTCTGGCTCCAGAAGCTGCCATCTCATGGCTGGGTTTGTCAGTTCTTAGGTCTGAGCCGCACCAGGGGAGAGTGGGTCTGTCTATTCACAGAGCCTCGCACACAGTGGGTGCTCAGTGAACGTCTACGAGTGTCACTGTCTATGGGTCAGCCTTGGGGGCGATTCTCAGGCTGGAGAGGAACTGACAGCAGTGGGGCTCCCTCTCTGGAGGTGTCCGGAAGAGCACCAGGCACCCTGACTGGTCTTCGTGTTCTAGTTAAGGGAGAGCTTGTGCCTTGTCCCCATCTGCTCTGAACACCAGGCACTCACCCATCAGTCAGCACCTGAAGACAGGCCCCTGCTCATGCTAACTTCTCATCTGGCTGTTGTTCCATTTCCCCAACCAGATTGTGAGCATCCAGAGGGCTCACAATCTGGACTGGGACTAGCTTTTTTTTTTTTTTTTCTTGGCATTTAAAAAAGTGAAATAAAATAATGCATGTAAAGTGTTAACATAGCGCCTGACACATCACCGATGTCCAATGAATTCATTTTCTCAGCAGGTATTTATCGAGCATCTTCTAAGGATGGGGGCTGTTCTAGGCACTGGGTATTCAGTACTAAGCAAGACTGACCCAAACCTGTACCCTTGCAGAGCTGACACTCTAAAGGCAGAGGCAGGCAATAAAATAAATCATGATACAGAAGGTGAGAAAATGATCAAGTACAAGGGAGGAAAATAAAGCTAGGAGGGAGATGGGAGTCTGGGGTAGGGATGTGTGTCCTGCCTAGTAGGGCCAGGGAAGGCCTTGGGAGAAAAGAACAGTTGAGCAGACTTGTAGAAGGGGAGGGGGTGTGTCATTCGGCCATCTCAGGGAAGAATATTCCAGGCAGCTAGAATAGCAGGTGCAAAGGCCCTGGGGCAGAAATACGTTTGCCTTGTTTGGGTAACAACAAAGAGGCCAGTGTAGTGGGAGAAGGTAGGGGAAGGGGACGAGAAGAGGTCAGGGATCAAAGGGTAGGGGCAGAGCTTTGTAGGTCATTGTGAGGACTTGGGCTTTTTCCCCGAGGGGAATGAGTAGCCAAGGGAGGGTTTAGAGCAGACGAGGGACATGGTCCACGTACGTTTTAACAGGATTCCTCTGGCTGTCATGTGGACAATGGATTGAGGGTGGGGGGCTAGGGTGGAAGCAGGTTGACCAGGGAGGTGGCTACTTTAATAGTCCAGGCGAGAAGGATGGCATTTCAGAGCAGGGTGGTGTCAGTGGAGGTGGGGAGAAGTGCTGGGGTTCTGGATCCATTCTGAAGGTCCAGCCACAGGATTTGTTTCTCAGAAACACAGAGTAGATGTGGGGTGAGGAGAGAGGAAGAGGGGTGTCAAGGACATTTCATGGTTTGGGGCGTGAACAACTGGATGATCTTGAACAGCTGCTGCTGTGATTTTCTCCTCCCTCGCAGTCCACAACAGGACAAGTCAGGAGTGGGCACTAAATCAACAATGACTGAATGAAAAAATGAATGAATGAGGTAAGGAAGGAACTTCAGAGGCTCTCTGAGCTAATCCTTCTGAACTACAAACAAGTACAAACCCACGTCTAGAAGGATGATGGAGAATGACACCCATCTACGCTGCAACCCAAACTATGCTGCAACCTTGAAGGCTCTGTGGAGATCTCTTGCAGGCTCTCTGATGGAGCAACACCTAGTGTGAGGGGACGGAGGCCCAGGATCTGCCCCAGAGGTCCTGGCATCTCAGGGAAGCTGTCAGTAGTGTGGGAAACAGGAAAAGCTGGACCTGGGAGTGAGCAGACCTGGGTTCTGGTTTCAGCTGGGGCCTCGTGTTCCTGTTCACCTTTGGGCAAGTCAGACCCCCTTTCTGAGCCTCAGCTTCCCCATCTGTAAAGTGAAGGTGCTGAGTTTCAGGTCTCTAACTCAAATTCACTCAAGCAGACAGACAAACACTCTCCTCCCCACACATAGATCTCCACCCCACTGGGATTTTAATCAAAGGCAGTGCAAGGCCTTGGAAGCCCACCCAGGCTTGGATCAAGGGGTGGGTCTGCTGGGAGAGCATGAGGGAGGAAAGAAAAACACCATGCAATTTTATTTTAATATTTGTAATTATTCCCAGGCTAAAAATAAGGCACAGAGCAGAGTGTTTTCAAATGTTGGCATTAATGAACACTTTTTATCCAACATAATGCGGGCCCCCAAATGCATTTATGTCAGGTTCCTTGAGATCTCGGAAGCGGTGCCCCATGCCAGATTGGCTTTCACAGCTTGGAAGCGGCGCAAAAATGAAATGTCCCACAAGCGCAGGCTGGCAGGCCTGCTATTAGCAACAGTATAATCATCAATTATGTCCAATCACAAACTACTGATTTTATAATTATCAAATGAAGTTCTAACTTCTCACCTCCGCTCAGTGGCAACTCATATAATCTCTCAGCTCAAAAAAGGAAGCTTTTTTCTTTTTTTTCCTGCTCTCTCTTCTGGGGAAAAGAATTTCCAGGCCTCCACATAAGACTGCATTTAAATTACTTGTCACTCAAAACAAAGGCAAACCACTCATTTGTAATTCACCAGCCACCTGAACAGACTGCCTGTTTTCCTTTAAGCATCCATGCACTGAAGCACAAAGATCATTTTTTCTATTGTTAAAATTGTATAAGCCGGAGCTTTTTTTAGCAGTGAATACACAATTTCACTTCTCTTCTGAGGGCTCCCAGCATAAAAGGGACAGGACAGGAGGCTTTCTTTAGTGCCTTACAAATAAATTTTGCTTTGGGGTATTAAAAAAAATCAACTATGTGCTCATATAATGAGTTGAAAAGCTATTAAGGCCATTTATATATGAGGGCAGGAAAGAAGACGTTTCCCGTCCTGCCCAGGGTGTGGCCAGTATATGAAGTCAGATGATTGAGATTCATTCTCATGGGCGCTGGAAGCATCTGTGTTCAATTTCCTCTTTTGGGAGCTGCCGATATTACAAATATGGCTCCGTGCTGATTGGCATTCGGCTGGCAGGTTTCAAGAGCAGAAGCAACCCAGGGGTGGGTGCCCCAGCTTGGACCTGGCTGTTCCAGGCAGGCTCTAGCTGTGTGCCTGACTTTCTGGCTACCTCACCCCAGAGGGCCAAGCCATGCACGATTGTCATGAAGCCCCTACATGCAACCAAATTCTGTGGCTCAGCCTTTGACAACCAGGCCTGTTTTGACAACAGCTCAGTTTTTCTCTATAACTGATTATGATAATAATACTTTCCAATTTTAATCTAGAGCTTTTTATAATTTACAAAGACCTTTCACAGGAATTAATGCCTCTGAGCCTCCACTCACTCCCAGAGGTGGCACTGGCAGGGAGGACGGTTCTTGTTTGAGAGGCCTAGAGAGGCTGATACAGCAGTCCCACATCACACAGGAGACATCAAGGCAGCATGTGAACCCGGTCTCTGGATTCAGAGCCAGCTGTGCAGCAGAGAATTTGGGTCTGGATTTGTGCAACTTCCCACTTGAAGTGGGAGAGTAGCTTCCATTTTTGGTAAATTAGAACAGACTCAAGTGCACCCCTAAAATGTCCCCTTCTCACACCTGAATATTCTGTGTTTTCCTGAGTGTAAGGAATGGGGCTCCCACATGCCCACCAGAAGTTATGCATAAGCCACAGCCAGTCTTTTCTTTGCAATAGCCATGAGGACTAACAAAGATTCCTGATTTAAAACAACAGTGAAATTATTCTGTATGATACTGTGATGGTGGATACACATTATGCATTTGTCAAGGAAGATTGTACAACAGAAAAAGTGACTGCTTAATGTAAACAATGGACTTCAGTTAATAATACTGTATCAATATTGGTTCATCAATTGTAACAAATGTACTGAACTAATGCAAGATGTTAATAACAGGGGAACTGGGGTAGAGAGCTTTATACTTTCTGCTCAAATTCTCTCTAAACCTAAAACTGCTCTAAAAAATAGTCCATCAATTAAAAAAAAAAAGAGTACTGAACACGTATAAAGCAGGTACTAGGTACCAGGCACTGCTCTCGGTATTTATCACATTAACACATTCAATCTGTACAGCAGCCCTATGAGGTCAGTAACATTATCTTCCTGATTTTGCTGGTAGGGAAAACAAGATGTCAGAGAGATCTACCTTATTCAAAGTCACACAGCAAGTGGCAGAGCCAGGATTCCTACTCAGGACTCCAGAGCATGTGCCCTTAGCCATGAGACTAATGGGATTATCACTGAGTTCTCTCCAAAAGCCTTTCCCATGGCATACTGTCGTGTGTGAGCGTCCTACCTTGATCATGGGTGTCAGACAGCATAATAAGGGTCATGAATGATGGGTCCAGGGCCAGATACATCCCATGGACATGTTTTCTTGGACCCTCAAGTGTTTTAAAAATATTTGAGCCAAAAAAATTCATCAAGTTACATACCTAAGATTTGCGCATTTTACCGTATGTAAATTATACCTTCATAAAGTACTGTGAGCATGAAAATGTGTGCATATATATTGAGGCAGCATTTAAAACCGAGAAGAGATCCAAATTGCTGGCTTTTCTTGGAAAATCAGAGGATCTGGCCAGCCTGGGACCACGTTTCCACCAACAACTGCTGCCTGGGGCCAAGCAGCAGCCTTCCATTGAGATAAGCCAGGGGTCGGCAGTTCACCTCGGGTCTCCCGTGCACCTGCAGTACAGGTGTGGGACCCCGTTGGCACTGGCGTTTTCACTCTGGCCTAGACTTGACACCGCTTTTATGCTTGCTTTGCTTTCTCCACATTCTTCTTGAGTTCCATCAGCCCCCAACTCCACCCTTCAAATAGTGATTTCGCAGGCATATGAAAAACATGAGTGCTAAGCAGGGTGTCCTGTACTGGTCCTACTTCTCGCTTCCAGGCAGCCCCACATGGCTGGCAAACTTCCCTTCCAAACTGTAACAAGATCCTGTGTGAGCCCTCCACCCCGAATAAAAATGGTTACACCCTCCCAACTCAAGTCTACCTGGGACCAGAAAAAAGGGTCATTTAGAGCATCTGGATGATTCTGTGCCTTGCTAAATGGTGAGAAACTCATAGGCAGAGTTGGGAAAGATCAGCAGGGCTTGGCTACTCTGTGTTCTGATGGGAATGGTGGTGCTAAGTGGGCCACGGAGGAGAGGGGTGAGTGAGGGTAGGAGGAGAGCACAGGGACGCACACAGCTGGGGCTTAATAAAGGCCTGTGGATTCAAGGAAGGGCTGGAAAGCACACGGGCTTTGGAGTCAGGTTCTGAGTGACCTAAGCTTGAAACCTGCATCTCCGGCTGCGTGACTTTGGGCAAGTCATGGAGCCTTCAGTGCCTCAGCTTTCTCAACTGTAAAATGGGTACAATGATGTGACGAGCTGCCAGGAGGATCAAATCAGGGAGGAGAAGCAGCTGGCAGAGTACCCGCCCTGCCAGCACTTAATGATGAGTGAACATCCTTCCTTGACCTCTCTCTGCCTCGGTTTCTCTACCTAGAGAGTAGGGACAACAAGATCCAGCTTCTGTGTGGTGACACCAGCAGTTAAGATATGCTTGTTCACCATTAAATATGGAGTGAAATTGGCCAAGCCATCCATAGATGGTTCTTGGATTTCTGGGCAAAGGGGTCTGAGGGTGTTAGAAGTCGGTGCTATTGGGGGGAATGTGAAAGGTGGAAACTGCTGGAACATGAGGGCTGGAACCAAATCACCGGAATGTGGGCTGAGGGTCAGCAATGCCAAGAACCACCCAGCCAGCCTGGCAACAAGTGGCCTCTGAAACACAGGGCAGTCCAGGGGTCTGTGCACCAGGCCCAGGGGACTCCTGCTCCTGCCGTGAGCTGGCTCGTGACCCTGACCTCGCCTCTGAGCTCTCACTGCCCCAGGCTCTGTCGACCACGTGCCGTGGTGTCCTTGCCCTTGCAGGAAGGCCTGCAGGGGTCCCAGGTGGCTGCAGTCTCCCCTCTTGAGGCCATCCTGGGAAGTTCTCTGAAATGCCAGAGCAGAAGAGCTAAGTTAAAAGAGCGTGCATGCCCTTTATGGAGAGGCGGCCACCCAAATGCCACTGAAGCACCACCTGCCCATGCTTTTAAATATAGCATCGTCATTTCTGGATGTCTCTGTGGAGTATGGCTCAAGACAGCTCCCTGAGAGCCTCAGCTGGACACTTGGGGCACTTCTCTGTCTCCTGCCCAGTTTGTGCAGCCAGGAGTCATAGGCGCAGTTTCCTGAAGTGGGCTGATTCGATTTCCAGTCGAATTCGATTCCCAGTTTCCCTACTTCCTTGTGGCCTTGGGCAGCCACTGGCCTTCCCTGAGCCTTTGTTTCCACATCTGAGGATTAGGATAAGGATTAAAGGTGATATACACAAAAACTGCTTAGCTCACAGCCTGGCAAACAGACAACACTTAACAGATGTTTGTTTTAGTATTATTAATTATTATGATCCTCAATGTGCTAAGCACTACACGAACAAGAATAAACCCCAGCCCCAGCCCACAAGTCCTAGAGTAAGAAAGAGACAGACCATAGAAAAGGGCAGAAGCCAAGCAGCATTTTGAGGAGGGGGAGTCAAGGAGGGAGGGGTTTGTTCTGCAGGGGCATTGGCTAGAGGAGGGCTTCAAGGAGGAGGTGGCACTGGCTTGCAAAGGACGAGCAGGTTGCTGAGCTACAGAGGAGGGAGAGAGGGTGGCATGTGCCAAGGTAAGAAATGATCTGGTGTAATCAGACGACGCTCATCACTCCTCCCTCTAAGCCCGAGGCCGCAAATGTGGGGCCCATGGTCCAAATCCCATCATGCACGTGGCTTTGTTCACGTTTAAAAAAATGTTCATTTTTAGCCAACATTTAAAGATCAGGAGATTTTACATAAAAATTGAGATTTCCAGCTTGCCGGAAAAATGAGAAAATGTGGCCACAGAGGGCTCTGTTCCTGTGTAACAACAACATAAAACAAGGAAACAGTAATAATAGTGAATATTTACTGAGTGTTTAAAGTGTGCCGGGCACTGCTTTAAGGGCTTTACACACACTAGGTCTCAAACTCCTCATAAAAGCCCTTTAGGGTGGGTGCAGTGATGCGCTGGTAAAGATTTAACAACTGGTTCTCTGGTGGAAAAAAAAAAGGGTCCTAGTTTGTAGTGTTTGCCAATTTCCATGGTGCAAATATTCCCACCATGGCGGATTTCAAGCTACCAATGTCACCGACCACCCGAGGAGTTTGCTCTGTGAGTCTCTCCAGCACATCAATGGTAGGTGTAGTTTCAGTTCTACTTCTCAGATGAGGAAATGGAGGCACAGGGAAATCAAGACACTTGCGCAAGGTCACAGAGCTAGGAAAGTGAGCAGAGCAGGGATTTGGAGACAGGCAGCCTGGCTTTGAAGTTTGTGCTCTCACTTTCCACAGTGCACTGCAAGACCAGACTGTGTGGTCTGCCCGAGCTGGGTAGAGGCCACGCCTGAGGTGGCACACAAAGTCCCAGCTTGCCTCAGTCCCCACTCCTCTGTTGTCTCACCTGTGCCTGTGGTGCTCACTCAGCTTACCTGCAGGACCCCTGTGGGCAACTGAGCTTGCAGCCCTGCTTTGGGGTATGAAATGTCATGTGGCCCCCAACTTTTCCCTCTGCCCTTCTGGGAACCCCATCAGGTACCTGAACACAAGCAGAAGATACCCAGGGTGGGGGACAGCCAGCTTCTTTTGCTCTATCCAAACTCCATCCCCTGGCACCTGACAGAGTGGAAGAGCAAACCTTGTAGTTCAAATGCTTCTCACTTTTTTTCTCATTCTCTCTTTGCCAGGATCACTAACAGCATCAATTTCAAGGAAGCAATTTTTCTGTTTCCCTCCTTGCCTCCTGCTATCCCATACAACAAAACGTGGAAACAACATGATTTACAGGGGGAAATACAGCAAAAACTGTTCACCTTAGGTTGGAAATGCAAATGATGCTCTAGCCCCTATGCTCTGTTGGGAGGAAGGCCTTCCATTTATCAGGGGAGGGGGGCTTGGATGGGGAACCCCACTTTCTTTGCTGTTTCTCAAAGACAGGCAAAGCCCCCTCAATCCTCATCCTCCCAGCTGGCAGCTCAGGATGGCAGCAAACAAAGGAAAGGCATATGTTTGGTGGGAAACGTGGAAATAATCAAGTGTGAGTAGATTCATGTAAGTAATTTAATTACCTCGCACAGCTATGAAATCACTTGGTTTCCGCTTCCATTATTAATGATGAATGTTAACTATCAGAGGACATCGGCTATGGTTTCCTGACATACTGGAGAAGGGAGGTTTAGGTGTCCCTAGGCAGCCACACCTGGCTTGTCACTGATCAGGCTGGTCCCTGCCTCTAGCTGACCCCACCCCCATCTTGGAACTGACTGGGAGGTACATCATACACCTCGTGCTGGGAACACCTAGCACCACTTACGAATAGATTTGCCGAAACACTGAACCTGAATATGATCAAGCCTCTAGATCCAATTACCCATGTACAGCAAATACAGAGAATAGAGGAACAGGTCAAACCACACCACAGGGACACAATCAGCAAAATCCCAGCTACAGGTGAGGTGACTTGCCCAAGGTCCCACAGCTAGTGGTGGGCTGGGATTTGGACCCAAGCTCATGAACACAGTACTCTCCTGAGACCACATGAGAGGCCAGAGAAAGTGCAGCTGGGCTTCCAGAGGGTGGGACAAGGAATCAGAACAGTTCAGAAGCAAGGAGGGTGCTTCTACTGCAAGAGGCAAGTCCCTTGGCCCTGCCCTCTCTTGAGGTCAGCTTTCTCGGCTTCCTCAACCAGTCCCACACTCAAACTCCTGAGATAATGAATACTGTTGGCCTAGCTTGAGACCAGTGTCGGCCCCTGGTGCAACCAGCTGTGATCAGGGGAATGTCTTCAAGAAAAATAGCCCAGTTATTTCCACATACAGATCAGAAAAAAAAAAAAAAAAAAAAGATGGGCAGGGTGCTTACAGATTAGAACATGTAGCAGAGGTAGCATGACCAACTTGTCCTAGTTTGTCTTGGACTTTCCCAGTTTTAGCCTGAAAAGTCTTACACCTGCAGAGCTTCTCAGCTTTAAAACCCAAAGTTTTGCATCTCAGGTACCCCTCAGTCCAGGGCCTAACAACAGCATAAAAAAAGGAATTGACTGGGAGGTACATTATACACCTCATGATGGAAACACCTAGCACAACCAATAGACAGTTGGTTGCCATACTTAAGAGGCACATCAATCAGTCTCAATGTGTGGACCCTGTGTGAGTCCTGGTATACACCATAAAACAATTAAAAAAAACCTGAGGAGCCAATAAGGGACACTGAAGCATTGCCTGGATATCTGATAATATTAAAAAACTACTGTGAAGAAAAAAAATGGCAACTATGTGTGGTACGAATGTTAAGTAGACTTGTGGCGATCATTTTGCAATACATACAAATATAGAATCATTATGCTCTATACCTGAAACTAATATAATACTATATATCAATTATATCTCAATTAAAAAAAGAAATTAGTGTTAAAAATTTTTTGGATGAGATGATATTGTGGTTATGTTTACCAAGAGATTCCTTATTTTTGAGAGATTATACACTAAAATATTTACAGATGAAATGATACAACTCGGATTTGCTTCAGAATAATCCAGGGGTGAAAAAGGGAAGTGGCTATAAGTGAATAATCATTGAAACTGGGTCATGTGGCTCATTATTTTATTCTCTTTAACTTTCATGTATTTGAATTTTTACATAATAAAGAGAAGAAAGAAAGGAAAGAAGGAAAGAAAGGAGGGAGGAAGATAGAAATGACTGTAGGAAGATATGCATTCTCTGGGTCAAATTCAACCACTCAAAATTTGTAAGTTTGATCTTGCCTTTTCTGTAAAGGGCCAGAGAATAAATATTTTTGGCTATGTGGACCATATGGTCTGTCGTAACTATTCAACTCTGCCCTCGTACAGTGAAAGCAGCCACAGACACTGTGTGGTTGTGTGCCAATAAAACTACTTACAGGGGCTTCCCTGGTGGTGCAGTGGTTAAAAACCCACCTGCCAATGCAGGGGACACAGGTTTGAGCCCTGGTCCAGGAAGACCCCAAATGCCACGGAGCAACTAAGCCCATGTGCCTCAACTACTGAGCCTGCGCTCTAGAGTCTGTGAGCCACAACTACTGAAGCCCGCGCGTCTAGAGCCCATGCTCCGCAACAAGAGAAGCCACCACAATGAGAAGCCCGCGCTTCTACCACAACGAAGAGTAGCCACCGCTCACTACAACTAGAGAAAGGCCGCGCACAGCAACAAAGACCCAACGCCGCCAAAGATAAAATAAATAAATAAATAAATAAATTTGTTTTTTTTTTTAAAAAAACTTACAAAAAAGGCAGGGTGCTGGATTAGACCCATGGGCTATATATAATTTGCCAACCCCTGGTCTAGAAGGATATCAGCTAGGTTCAGTTCTACTACTTACTTGCTGTTGTAACCTTAGGAAAGTCACCTAGCCTTTCTGTTGTGACCTAAGGAAAGTCACCTAACCTTTCTGAGTTTTCTCCTCTGTAAAATGGGGATAATAACAGTAACTACATCAGGCCAGGATTAAGCCAGAACAGAGCTGGGTCCATGTCAAAGTGAGCAGGTCCTCTAACAGCAAGCTGTTACTGATTTAACATATCCTGCTAGAATGTTTTGTTCACCACTGAGAATAGCATCTGGAATGTAGTAGAAGCCCAACAAACATTTGTTGAAATGATGAATGATTATGTCTGTCCCCACCAAGTGAAGAAAATAGGGATGGAAGAACACGGTCTTCTTACTCCTTTTCAAAATGTCAGGGTCTCCTTGCCTTATACACCGAAAAAGGAACATTTACAGCAGAGACATCTAAGTCCTACTTCACATTATGAGTCAGCTCCTGAGAAGAACTTCCTGAGAGGCTGTGCAGCTGAGTATGCTTAAGCATCAGAGACATTTAAGGGTGACAGCTTAACTCTAAGGGGTTGTCCAGCTTGGCCATCCCAAGCTCTGGTGATCAATGTCACAGAAGCAGCAGACTGCTCCACCTACGCCTCAAGGGCTTGGCCAGACACTGAAACATGCGTTGGAGGCTCCATGGAGGAGCTGAGCCAATGTGGGAAGTCTTCAACCAGTCTTGGTTGCCATCTTGTTTGGAATGGGAATAATCTCTCAAACACTGGAGCTGGGCTCACTGGGTTTTACTCTCCTTTCACAGAGAACATGTGGGGATGTGGGGTATATAAGGTCTTGGTGCAGGCAAATCACGTGGAAGAATGAAACAAGATGGCGCCAGAGCCTGGCTTCAATGAGCAAGAACTGGAAACAACCCATTCTCAGCATAATGAATTTCTTTATCTTGACTTCTGGGCAAAATATAGATGATTGGGCTGGTTGAGATCTGTACACCTTTGGGGCTTTCTAAATCCTGAGGTAGACAGTCATCTACCCTCTCTGTAGGAATCACTCTACTACTCTTCCAGGAGCAAAACCCCAAATGTCTGCAGGAAAGTAGTAGTAACTCCAGTATGTGAAGTGGCCAATTGAAGGGGTCAGATGAGAGGGAGAATCAGGACTGTGTGAATGGACAAAATGATAAGAAGCTGAATTAGGCAACAGTAAGTTGCGAGTCTGTGACCTTCCTTCTTCCCCTGAGATTGGCCACAGTGGCTGATGTCTGCACTGAGGCATCTTCCTGTCCATGGCTGATGTACCAGGGGCAGATACTGGGCTAGGTCAATGACCTTCGTTATCCTAACGGTTTACATTTGAGACTGGTTGACTTTGATTTGTCCAGGTAGTTAGCTCCAGTGACTTTGGGGTGAACCTGGGGACTGTGATGGCCATTATGAGGGAGCCACCTTCCATCTACCATGTGTGAGAAAGTCGGCCCAGAGAGAGGACAGGATGAGGAACCTCACCCCTATGCTTCTGAGCTGTTTTGGTTCCTTGTCCCATGCTCTGGAAGGCCAGCTGTGCTTTCTTCAGCCTCTCATGTGGTCTCAGGAGAGTGCTGTATTCATGAGCTTGGGTTCAAACCCCAGCTCTACCACTAGCGGTGGGACCTTCAGCAAGACAACTCACCATGATGAGCCTTAGTTTCTTCATCTGTAAAATGGGGGATATACCAAAAATACCCCTGCTACTGAGGATTAAATGACACAACTGTGCATCTGGCATACAAAAGATACTCCATAAATATCACCCCATAAATATAATAAGTTCTCCTCATCTAGGCTAGCTAGGGTGGATTTTTGTTTCTTGTACCCCAAGGTTTTCTCTTAAGATGGACCTCCAGCTGCCCTCGACATTGACACCTCCCACTTGGAGGCTCAGGGTGGGGTAGGCGTCTCCTTTCTTGCCCCACCAAGGCCAGAGGCAGAACATAGACTGAGACAGAACACAGGAAGAGCTGCTGTGTTGTTCCTGACACCTGGGCAGCCCCAGCAGCTGCTGTTCCCCCACCCTACTCATTGCAAAAGCAACAGGCGAGGCAAACAGATGGCTTTTTTCCTTTCCCAAGATGGGAAAAAAAGGAAAGGAGATGAACAGATTTCCACCGGCTAGGAGATCAAAGAGAAATGGCCATTTTCGCTGATAAACTTCACTTAAACACCATCCCTGCGCCCAGGCACACGATCATCCCAGGGCAGGAATGGGATGGGGCCAGCTTGCTATTGCCTATTGATGTAGCATTAATTTCTTTTTGTTTCCCGCTCTGGTGTACAACCGACTCAAGGTGAGAGAACGCAACTGGGCTGCGACTTCTCAGATTGATTGCGTTTCTCTGCTAGGTCCGTTTCATGCTTGGTGACTTTGCAGCAAAGCAATTATCACTGTGGAATGCATAATGGCCTAATTAATAACTCATGTCAGGTTGGCCTCTGAGCCATGATTATACCTTAGCAAGCCAACTTTTTTTTCTTTTAAACATTCTGAGAGAAAAATATTATTATAATTGACTGGTTAAATCGTCAAAGTGTCCCTACCCTGTGGACACAGGGTGTAGAGTAGGAAGCACGTAAAGCCTGGAATAAAGAGAGGTGTTCTGCCGCCAACTGGCTGTGTGGCCTTGCTCAGCGTCTGAATATCTCTGCACCTGAACATCTGCACCTATAAACAGAGCCACCTTTCTGGTACAGAGTGGAATTCTCGGAACCTGGGGCAATGTAGTTCTTGTTTACTACTGTATCCCCAGGGCCTGGCACACAGTAGGTGCTTAATAAATAATGGATAAGGGTAAGGACTCTGAAGCCAGACTGCCTGGGTTCAAATCTTGTCTTTGCCCCTTACTGGCTGTGTGACCTTGGGCAAGGTACCTAATCTCTCTGTGCCTCATTCTTCTCATTTGTAAAATGTTGATGATAAGATCTACCTCATAGGGTGGTCACGGGGAATAATAAATTGGTATCTGTAAAGTGCTCAGAATGCTGCCTGGAACACAGAAACAGTCACAGCAATGTTTGCCAATTACTTTGTGTCAACATTCATTTAATAAATACTTACTCAGTATCTATTGTGTGTCAGGCACCATGTGAGACCCAGGAACATAACAGTCTACACAGTCCTCCTTCCTTTCTTTGGTTAAGTGGGAGGAACAAACATTATTTGAACAATTAAGCAAATAAACATAACAAACTATGCTAAGTATTGTGAAGGCTCCTATAAGAGTATGTAACAGGAAAGCTTGATTAAATCTGTGGGGGGCCCACAAGGGTTTTCCTGAGGAAGTAACATTTGAACAGCGATCTGAAAGACATGTAGGCCTTAGGTCAGTGGTTCTCAGGGGGACACTGTCTGGAGCCATTTGTGGCTGTCCCACTGAGGAGAGAGCTGCTACTGGCATCTAGTGGGCGGAGGCCAGGAATACTACTGAACACACAGAGCAGCTCCCCTCAACAAAGAATTATCCAGTCCAAAATGTCAATAGTGCCAAGGGTGAGAACCTCTGCATTAAGTGGACAAAAAGGGGAGAAGCAGCCTCAAGAGGAGGGAAGAGCAGGTGCAAAGGCCCTGAGGTGTGGGAGAGTGTACTTCCAAAGAAGAGCATAAAGGATGCAAAGAGAGAAGGGGAACAAGGTGAGAGATTGAAGGCAGAGGGCCTCGTAGCTGGTGGTCAGGGGTCTGGATTTCACTCCAGGTACCGGTAGACGTTACTGGAGGGTTATACACAGGGAGCCAAGCTGTGTGTTGTCTGTCTTCTGAAGCGCTCACCCAGGCTGCCGGCAGAGAGGGCCGGATAAACTAATCTGGAAAACAAGAGGGCTGGATTCTGTGATGCCTGAGTCATTTTTAGGAGAGGCAGAGATGTCAACAGCCCGTGCCCACCCGCTGAGAGTGTGGTTCAGAGGGCAGAGAGGCCCATAATCCAGGAGGCACAGGTGTGAGGATAAGGACCTAGAGGATCAATATTTGGCTGGAGCCTTGAGAGACAAGCAGGGATTTTTCAGGGGACTTATGAAGGAAAAGCATCTTGAGAGATGGGAACAGAATGTGCAAAGGCTCAGAAGGCCAGCACAACCGCTCTGCTGAGGATAAATTGGGATCAAATTATCAGGAGGTGGGGATGGACACAATGACCCTTCTTCACGCTGGATGTTAGAAAGTTTTTGCTGTTCTTAGGAGGCAATTTTTTGGGCAATTATTTTTGCAATTGTTATAGGAAAAAAAAAAGCCTAAAGCAGAGAGATTTAAAAAATCATTTTTTAACTTGAAGCTCCTAGTTCAGATCCAAAATTTGAATCCAGGTCTCATAATTATGCAGAACATAAAAAAATAAAATCTTTTGGGCATTTCTCTTGAATTAGTGCCAACTAGGCCACAACCTCTGGTCCTTTGGCTTCTTCAAGACCCTCTCTCTCTCCTTGTCTCACCCCAGGTCATGGGGGTTAAGAGCTGGACCTGGCACCCCTGGGGCCCAAAGTAGACTTATTTACCTCCCAGGCAGATCGGATCTGCATAAACCGAAGCTCCTGGGCTGTTCACACCACCTCCTAGCTGTCCGACCTCCATGCCTCAGTTTGCTTATTTCTACAATAGGCATAATTATAAGTCCTATCCCAGAGGGTTGCAGGAATGATTTTAAAAATTAGTATGGGGGAGACCTTCAAGATGGCAGAGGAGTAAGATGTAGAGATCACCTTCCTCCCCACAAATACATCAAAAATACATCTACATGTGGAACAACTCCTACAGAACACCTACTGAACGCTGGCAGAACACCTCAGACTTCCCAAAAGGCAAGAAAATCCCCACGTACTTGGGTAGGGCAAAAGAAAAAAGAAAAAACAGAGGCAAGAGAATAGGGACAGGGCTTCCCTGGTGGCGCAGTGGTTGAGAATCCGCCTGCCGATGAAGGGGACACGGGTTCGTGCCCCGGTCCAGGAAGATCCCACATGCCGCGGAGCGGCTAGGCCCGTGAGCCATGGCCGCTGAGCCTGCGTGTCCGAAGCCTGTGCTCTGCAATGGGAGAGGCCACAACAGTGAGAGGCCCGCGTACCGCAAAAAAAAAGAAAGAAAAGAGAATAGGGACAGGACCCACACCTCTGGGAGGGAGCTGTGAAGGAGGAAAAGTTTCCACACACTAGGAAACCCCTTCACTGACGAGGGCAGGGGGTGGGCGGGGGGGAAGCTTCGGAGCCACGGAGGAGAGCGCAGCAACAGGGGTGCGGAGGGCAAAGCGGAGAGATTCCCGCACAGAGGATCGGTGTCCACCAGCACTCACCAGCCCGAGAGGCTTGTCTGCTCACCTGCCGGGGTGGGCGGGGGCTGGGAGCTGAGGCTCGGGCTTCGGAGGTCAGACCCCAGGGAGAGGACTGGGGTTGGCTGCGAGAACACAGCCTGAAGGGGGCTAGTGCGCCACAGCTAGCCAGGAGGGAGGAGTTTGGTGAAAACGTCTGGACTTGCCAGAGAAGCAAGAGACCTTTGTTTTGGGGTGCGAGAGGAGAGGGGATTCCTTCCCAGTGTGCCCACAGAAGGCGGAGCACCGCCTAAACAAGTTCCAGAGACAGGCATGAGCCACGGCTATCAGCTCAGACCCCAGAGATGGGCATGAACTGCTAACACTGCTGCCGCCGCCACCAAGAAGCCTGTGCGCGAGCGCAGGTCACTCTCCACACACCCCCGGGAGCCTGTGCAGCCCGCCACTGCCGGGGTCCCGTGATCCAGGGACAACTTCTCAGGGAGAACACACGGCATGCCTCAGGCTGCTGCAACATCACGCCGGTCTCTGCCGCCTCAGGCTCAGCCCACATTCCAATTATGACTACCGTACCCCTCCCTCCTCCCTGCCTGAGTAGGCAAGAGACCCCTCATCAGCTGCTGCTTTAACCCCCTCTTGTCTGGGTGGGTAACAGACTCCTGATGGTGGCCTACAGACAGAGGGGGTGGGGTGCAAAACTAAAGCTGAACTCCAGGAGCTGTGTGAACAAAGAAGAGAAAGGGAAATTTCTCCGTGCAGCCTCAGGAGCAGCTTATTAAATTCCCACAATCAACTTGATAAACCCTGCAACTGAAGAATACCTGAATAGACAACGAATGTTCCCAAAATTGAGGCTGTGGACGTTGGGAGCAACTGTAGACTTGGGGTTTGCCTTCTGCATCTAATTTGATTCTGGTTTTATGTTTATCTTAGTTGAGTATTTAGTGCTTATTATCACTGGTGGATTTGTTCATTGGTTTGGTTGCTCTCTTTCTTTATATATATACACACACACACACACACACACACACACACATTTATTTTTCTCCTTTTTCTTTTTTTGTGAGTGTGTATGTGTATGCTTCTTTCTGTGATTTTGTATAGGTTTGCTTTTACTATTTGTCCTAAGGTTCCGTCTGTTCATTTTTTTTTTCTTTCTTTCTTCCTTTTCTTCTGAGCAGTGTGGCTGGCAGGGTCTTGGTGCTCCAACCGGCTGTCAGGCCTCAGCCTCCGAGATGGGAGGGCTGAGTCCAGCACATTGGACCACCAGAAATTCCTGGGCCCACATAATATCAATTGGCGAGGGCTCTCCCAGAGATGTTTGTCTCGGCACTAAGACCCAGCTCCACCCAACGGCCAGCGAGCTCCAGTGCTGGATGTCCCATGCCAAACAAATAGCAAGACAGGAACACAACCCCACCCATTAGCAGAGAGGCTGCCTAAAGACATACTAAGTTCACAGACTCTCCAAACACACCACCGGACACGACCCTGCCCACCAGAAGGACAAGATGCAGCCCAACCCATCAGAACACAGACATCAGTCCCCTCCACCAGGAAGCCTACACAAGCCACTGAATGAAAAGAATTGAGGACAGTCTTAGAGACTTCTGGGACAACATTAAACACATCAACATTCGAATTATAGGGGTCCCAGAAGAAGAAGAGAAAAGAAATGGTCTGAGAAAATATTTGAAGAGATCATAGTTGAAAACTTCCCTAACATGGGAAAAGAAATAGTCGATCAAGTCCAGGAAGCGCAGAGAGTCCCATACAGGATAAGTCCAAGGAGAAACACACCAAGACATATGAATCAAACTATCAAAAATTAAATTCAAGGAAAAAATATTAAAAGCAGCAAGGGAAAAGCAACATACAAGGGAAACCCCATAAGGTTAACAGCTGATCTTTCAGCAGAAACTCTGCAAGCCAGAAGGGAGTGGCAGGACATATTTAAAGTGATGAAAAGGAAAAACCTACAACCAAGATTACTCTACCCAGCAAGGATCTCATTCAGATTCAACAGAGAAATTAAAACCTTTACAGACAAGCAAAAGTTAAGAGAATTCAGCACCACTGAACCAGCTTTACAACAAATGCTAAAGGAACTCTCTAGGCAGGAAACACAAGAGAAGGAAAAGACCTACAATAACAAACCCAAAACAATTAAGAAAGTGGTAATAGGAACATACATATCGATAATTACCTTAAATGTAAATGGATTAAATGCTCCAACCAAAAGACACAGGCTCGCTGAATGGATACAGAGGCAAGACCCCTAAATATGCTGTCTACAAGAGACCCACTTCAGACCTAGGGACACATACAGACTGAAAGTGAGGGGGTGGAAAAAGATATTCCATGCAAAAGGAAATCAAAAGAAAGCGGGAGTAGCAATTCTCATATCACACAAAATAGACTTTAAAATAAAGGTTATTACGAGAGACAAAGAAGGACACTCCATAATGGTCAAGGGCTCAAACCAAGAAGAATATATAACAATTGTAAATATTTATGCACCCAACATAGGAGCACCTCAATACATAAGGCAAATACTAACAGCCATAATAAAAGGGGAAATCGACAGTAACACATTCATAGTAGGGGACTTTTAACACTCCACTTTCACCAATGGACAGATCATCCAAAATGAAAATAAATAAGGAAACACAAGCTTTAAAAGACACATTAGACCAGATAGACTTAATTGATATTCATAGGACATCCCATCCATAAACAACAGAATACACTTTCTTCTCAAGTGCTCATGGAACATTCTCCAGGATAGATCATATCTTGGGTCATAAATCAAGCCTTGGTAAATTTAAGAAAATTGAAATCGTATCATGTATCTTTTCCGACCACAATGCTATAAGACTAGATATCAATTACAGGAAAAAAACTGTAAAAAATACAAACACATGGAGGCTAAACAATACGCTACTAAAGAATCAAGAGATCACTGAAGGAATCAAAGAGGAAATTAAAAAATACATAGAAACAAATGACAATGAAAACACGAAGATCCAAAACCTATATGATGCAGCAAAAGCAGTTCTAAGAGGGAAGTTTATAGCAATACAATCTTACCTCAAGAAACAAAAAAACCCTCAAATAAACAACCTAAGCTTACACCTGAAGCGATTAGAGAAAGAAGAACCAAAAAAAAAAAAAAAACCCCAAGTTAGCAGAAGGAAAGAAATTATAAAGATCAGACCAGAAATAAATGAAAAAGAAATGAAGGAAACAATAGCAAAGATCAATAAAACTAAAAGCTGGTTCTTTGAGAAGATAAACAAAATTGATAAACCATTATCCAGACTCATCAAGAAGAAAAGGGAGAAGACTCAAATCAACAGAATTAGAAATGAAAAAGAAGTAACAACTGACACTGCAGAAATACAAAGGATCATGAGAGACCACTACAAGCAACTATATGCCAATAAAATGGACAACCTGGAAGAAACGGACAAATTCTTAGAAAAGCACAATCTTCCAAGACTGAACCAGGAAGAAATAGAAAATATGAACAGACCAATCACAGGCACTGAAATTGAAACTGTGATTAAAATCTTCAAACAAACAAAAGTCCAGGACCAGATGGCTTCACAGGTGAATTCTATCAAACATTTAGAGAAGAGCTAACACCTATCCTTCTCAAACTCTTCCAAAATACAGCAGAGGAAGAACCACTCCCAAACTCATTCTACAAGGCTACCATCACCCTGATACCAAAACCAGACAAAGATGCCACAAAAAAAGAAAACTACAGACCAATATCACTGATGAACATAGATGCAAAAATCCTCAACAAAATATTAGCAGACAGGATCCAACAGCATATTAAAAGGATCATACACCATGATCAAGTGGGGATTATCCCAGGGATGCAAGGATTCTTCAATATACAGAAATCATCAATGTGATACACCATATTAACAGACTGAAGGATAAAAGCCATATGATAATCTCAATAGATGCAGAAAAAGCTTTTGACAAAATTCAACAGCCATTTATGATACAAACTCTCCAGAAAGTAGGCACAGAGAGAACCTACCTCAACATAATAAAGGCCATATATGACAAACCCACAGCCAACATCATTCTCAATGGTGAAAAACTGAAACCATTTCCTTTAAGATCAGGAACAAGACAAGGTTGCTGCTATTATTCAACATAGTTTTGGAAGTTTTAGCCACAGCAATCAGAGAAGAAAAAGAAATAAAAGGAATCCAAACTGGAAAAGGAGAAGTAAAACTGTCACTGTTTGCAGATGGCATGATGCTATACATAGAGAATCCTAAAGATGCTATCAGAAAACTACTAGAGCTGATCCATGAATTTGGTAAAGTTGCAGGATACAAAATTAATGCACAGAAATCTCTCGCATTCCTATGCACTAACGACGAAAAATCTGAAAGAGAAATTAAGGCAACAATCCCATTTACCACTGCAACAAAAAGAATAAAATAGCTAGGAATAAACCTTCCTTAGGAGACAAAAGACCTGTATGCAGAAAATTATAAGACACTGATGAAAGAAAGTAAAGACGATACAAACAGATGGAGAGATATACCATGTTCTTGGATTGGAAGAATCAACATTGTGAAAATGACTATACTACCCAAAGCAATCTACAGATTCAATGCAATCCCTATCAAGCTACCAATGGCATTTTTCACAGAACTAGAACAAAAAATTTTACAATTTGTATAGAAACACAAAATACCCTGAGTAGCCAAAGCAATCTTGAGAAAGAAAAACAGAGCTGGAAGAATCAGGCTCCCTGACTTCAGATTATACTACAAAGCTACAGAAATCAAGACAGTATGGTACTGGTACAAAAACAGAAATATAGATTAATGGAACAGGATAGAAAGCCCAGAGATAAGCCCATGCACATATGGTCACCTTATCTTTGATAAAGGAGGCAAGAATATACAGTGGAGAAAAGACAGCCTCTTCAGTAAGTGGTGCTGGGAAAACTGGACAGCTACATGTAAAAGAAGGAAATTAAAACACTCCCTAACACAATACACAAAAATAAACTCAAAATGGATCAAAGACCTAAATGAAAGGCCAGACACTATAAAACTATTAGAAGAAAACACAGGCAGAACACTCTATGACATAAATCACAGCAAGATCCTTTCTGACCCACCTCCTAGAGAAATGGAAATAAAACCAAAAATAAACAAATGGGACCTAATGAAACTTAAAAGCTTTTGCACAGCAATGGAAACCATAAACAAGACAAAAAGACAACCCTCAGAATGGGAGAAAATATTTGCAAACGAAGCTACTGACAAAGGATTAATCTCCAAAATATACAAGCAGCTCATATCAAAAAACAAAGAACCCAATCCAAAAATGGGTGGAAGACCTAAATAGATATTTCTCCAAAGAAGATATACAGATTGCCAACAAACACATGAAAGGATGCTCAACATCACTAATCCTTAGAGAAATGCAAATCAAAACCACAATGAGCTATCACCTTACACTGGTCAGAATGGCCATCATCAAAAAATCTACAAACAATAAAAGCTGGAGAGGGTGTGGAGAAAAGGGAACCCTCATGCACTCTTGATGGTAATGTAAATTGATACAGCCACTATGGAGAACAGCATGGAGGTTCCTTAAAAAACTACAAATAGAACTACCATATGACCCAGCAATCCCACTACTGGGCATCTACCCTGAGAAAACCATAATTCAAAAAGAGTCATGTACCAAAATGTTCATTGCAGCAGTATTTACAATAGCCAGGACATGGAAGCAATCTAAGTGTCCACTGACAGATGAATGGATAAAGATGTGGCACATATATACAATGTAATATTATTCGGCCATAAAAAGAAATGAAACTAAGTTATTTGTAGTGAGGTGGATGGACCTAGAGTCTGTCATACAGAGTGAAGCAAGTCAGAAAGAGAAAAACAAATACTGTATGCTAACACATATATATGGAATCTAAAAAAAAAAAGGTTCTGATGAACCTAGGGGCACGACAGGAAAAAATACGCAGACGTAGAGAATGGACTTGAGGACACGGGGAGGGGGAAGGTTAAGCTGGGACAAAGTGAGAGAGTAGCATTGACATATATACACTACCAAATGTAAAACAGATAGCTAGTGGGAAGCAGATGCATAGCACAGGGAGATCAGCTCTGTTCTTTGTAACCACCTAGAGGGGTGGGATGGGGAGGGTGGGAGGGAGACGCGAGAGGGAGGGGATATGGGGATATATGCATACATGTAACGGATTCACTTTGTTATACAGCAGAAACTAACACAACATTGTAGAGCAATTATAGTCCAATAACGATGTTAAAAAAAAAAAAAGTATGTGTGGAGGACTTAGAAGAATGTCTGAGCACACAGCATACACTGAACACACAGGAGGGTTTGGCTGCTGCTGTGGGTTGTTACTAGTAATAGTATTCTCACAGTCTGCAGAGTATCCGAGGAATCTGCTGGTTCATCATCAGCCCTTTCTTAACCCAGTTTTGGGTCTGACTCAACAGGAAAAAGGATGGTGATAACAAGGACCATTTCTTGAGCACCTATTATGTGCCAGGCATAATCTCATGGAGTCCTCCAACGAGAGCCCTATTAGGGAGGGACAAATATTATCCCCATTTTACAGATGGGGGAGATAATGTCATGTGACCTGCTCAAGGTCACACAGCAGGTAAGAGGCAGAGCTGGGGTTGAGCCCAGGCCTCCCTGGCTCCTAGAGCCTGGGTGTCTAAACCAACTGGGCTTGTCTTCCTGACACCAGTTCTGCCTCCTCCTCTTCTGCTAATGGTGTCATGCCCCACTGACCTCTGGAGCCTGATACCCAGGCCTTCCATCTCCATCAGCCACGTGAAGGCCAGGCCCCCCCACTTCCAAACTCTTTCAAACCAGCCCTCTCTTTGTCACTCCTCTGCCTCAGGCCAGGACATCATTACTGCTACATGTCTCAAGTGCTCCAAATCCTGACTTCTGAGTCAACCCCCTCCCACCCCACTTACCTCCAAAGGGGTCTTTCTAGAAAAGCCTTCTGGTCATGCTGTTTCATAATCAAAAAAGACTCCTGGGCACCTCGTCTACCCACAAGATGAAGTGCAGACTTAACTCGCCATTCAAGGCCCCCTTGTCCTGCCCAAGTGTTTCCTAGCCTCTTCCTCTCCCCCGCCTCCCTACATATCATAGCTTCAGATATGTGGCACTGCTCACCAAACAGCCACTGGGGTACTCATTTTAAGCCTTCTGCGTGCTATGCATTGAGCTAAGCACTCCAGACATGACCATCTCATTTAATCCTCACAATTAGCCTGATCACTAGGTACCACTTTATTGATGAGGAAACAGGCTCAGAAAGAGGAGAAGTGACTTGACTAAGATCACCCAGCCAGTGGTCAAACTGGGACACAAACCCAGATCTGCCTGACAACAAGGTAGCTTGTGCTCTTACCACCATACCTTGTTCTCTGTGTTCCATCCTGCCCAAGTCTTCCTAACCTGAGCTGGGACTCTTCACCTCCTCTTGGAAGTCTTCCCTGATTGCTTGCCTACAAAGTAATCACTTCCTCTTTGGCACATCTGGGACATGTTGCTCCAACTTTACATTTGCTTTTTTTCTTAGTTTTTCTTAGTGGGTGTGGGCTCCTAATGGGTGGCTTGGCCTCCTTGTTGGACAGAGCTCATTTCTTCCCTTAGTCAGGCCAGCACAAAGAAGTACACAGAGTAGGAGCTTTATAACACCTGTCAAATTGTTAAAATTCTTCCTTGCCCTTGTTTTGCTGCTCCTTGACTTGACAGGCCCCTTGAAATTCATTTCTTGCTCTTTTGTCCAAAATGTACTAATGGTACTGTTTTCCAGAGTCCATCCTATTCCCCAATAGCTAATGAGGTCGTTACTTCATCCATCAGGGAGTCCACAGTGCAGCAGACAGGGTTATGTGCTGTCTTAGCCCTGTTTTTTTTTTTTTTTCTTTTTGCCCTCTTGGGCACACACATTAGACTATATCTCCAGCCTCCCTTGAAATTGGACATGGCCTTATAAGTGAGTTCTGATCAAGGAAATGTGGGTGGAAACAATGTGGCCACTTCCAGGTCTGTCCCTTGAGAACCTTCCCCATGTACTGACTAAGTGAAAGGGACTCTGGGATACAGTGAAGGCAGAGCCAGAAGACAGAAGATGCCTGGACCCCTGAATGGTTACGTGGAGCAGAGCTCCCTTGCCTCATTAACCAGCACTAGACTGTGATGTGAATGAGAAATTCTCACTATGTTAGATGTTGTTGCTACAGGAATGAGCCACTATGACTCATGCAGACACACTGCGTTCAAATCCCAGCTCTACTTCTGTTATGTGATCTTGGTGTCTCAACCTCTCTGAATTTGTTTCCCCTTAGGATTCTCTAGAATATCCCACATCCCCGATGTCGGATAACCAGCCCTGAGTGTGGTACCCAGTAGGTGCTCAAGAAATGGAAACCCCCCCCCCCATTAGGGCAAGGCCTCTGCTTAGTACTGGGACACAGGATTTGGTTGATCTTAATCTTCACTGGTCTCCACTAATATTTGGCTTTATGTATTTTAATTAAGTGTTATTATTTTGTGCTTGTGCTGAGAATTATTTTATTAGAGGGCAGTTTATAAACCTTGTGGAGGAAATAAATAAGAGACTTTTGTCTGTCATACTGTGGGCTCCAAGGCCAGGAGGGAGGTGGATGGAGAAAATTTAGGAGGTGGCCTTTGAGGGTGGGGAAGCAATGGGGGCCAGTGTGCCAGGGTAAGCCTGACTCAAAGTGATACTGTGCTTGGCAGGGTAGATGGGAGGGGTGGGTAGAGGTCTGGGCACAGGTGAGGGCCTACTGACTGGCCAACTCTCCCAGGCTTTCAGCCCTGCAATTCTCACTTCCATCCTCCCTCAGGGCATCTGCACAGGCTGTTCAGTTTACCTGGCATGCTATTCCTGATAATTATATATTTACTTGCTGTGCAAGAGTCTGAATTACATCTGTCTTCCCCCAGAAGGTCAGCTCTGGAAGGGAATGGACTTTGTCTTATTTGCTCCTGTGCCTAGAACAGTGCCTGGCACCCAGAAGGTGCTCTGTATATACTGGCTGAGTGAACAAATGAATAAATGAATGAATAATAAAAGATTCAATCTCTCCCACTCCCTGTACACCTAAGTGCAGGACCGAGCAGGTTTTTTCTGTAAAAGGCCAGATAATAAATATTTCTGTCTTTGCAGGTCATACAGGTTCTGTTGCAACTACTCAACTCTGTGCTCTCTGCTGTGGTGGGAAAGCAACCACGGACAATATATGAATGAATGCGCATGGCTGTGCTCCAATAAAATTTTATAAAGATAGGCTTTGGCCCAAGGGCCATAGTTTGCAGACCCCTGTCCTAAAGCCTGCTTTTGTACCTCTGTTCTCACTTGTACTTCTGGTGGTGTGCTGGGGCTGACCTGTAGCAGCTTGCAAAAGCTCACTGTTAAATTTTCAGGAGTTTTGCAAGCTGGTTGTTAAACATGGCCATAATTAAAATTTTACATCATATAAACCTACAATTATAATACATAAATTCTACAACATGGATGAATTTTGAGGACACTCTGCTGAGTGAAATAAGCCAGTCACAAAAAGACAAATACTGGACCATTCCACTTATATGGAGTACCTGGAGTAGTCAAATTCACAGAGACAGAAAGTAGAATTGTGGTTGCCAGGGGTGGGGAATGGGGAGTTATTGTTTAATGGGAACAGAGTTTCAATTTGGGAAGATGAAAAAAGTTCTGGAGATGGACGGTGGTGATGGCTGCACAGCAATGTGAAGGTACTTAATGCCGCTGAACTCTACAGTTAAAGATGGTGAAGGTGGTAAATGTTGTGTGTATTTTACCAAAAAAATTGAAAGAAAGAGGAAAATACATATTCAATACTCATCAATTCCTAATTATTTGGTGATATATTACTACTCCCGGTGCTTTGAGGTTATGCATAGCTCCTGTGTCTGTGTGGTGGAAATGTTATATAAGATGCTACTGCACATCTCTTCTCAGTTCCAGGCTGGCAGCTTGAAATTGGCCCTGGAAGCAGTATTTATACTATGGAAGTCAGGGCTCCCCAGATAGCCAGCTGCTCACCATTTACCAGCACACCACTGGTTATTTCCATGTGTCTGTCTCCTCCACTAGATGGTGAGCTTCTAGGGCAAGAGCGTCTCAAACATCAGAATCACCAGCAGAAGCTTTTAACATCCTCATGCCTGAGGCTCACGCCAGACCAAGAATGCCAGCCACTCTGCGGTGGCACCCGGATTTCTGTATTTTTTAAAGCCCTCAGGGCAGTGAGGGCTCTCAGGTTGAGCGTCTCAAACTTCAATGCGTACACGAATCACAAATCACCAAATTACTGGGGGATTTTTTTTTTTTTTTTTTTTTTTGGCGGGCCTCTCACTGTTGTGGCCTCTCCCATTGCGGAGCACAGGCTCCGGACGCGCAGGCTCAGCGGCCATGGCTCACAGGCCCAGCCGCTCCGCGGCATGTGGGATCCTCCCGGACCGGGGCACGAACCCGTGTCCCCTGCATCGGCAGGCAGACTCCCAACCACTGCGCCACCAGGGAAGCCCGGATTTTTGTTTTTTAATTGAAGTATAGTTGACTTACCAGGGGACCTTATTAAACTGCAAATTCTGATTCAGGAGATCTGGGAGGTGGGGTGGGGGGGGCCAATGAGACTACATTTCTACCAAGATTCCAGGTGATGTGGATGCTGCTGGCCCATGGACCATTCACTGAATAACAAAGGGTTAGAGAAAGGACGCTTCCTTTCAGCTGGGTGACCATGTGGGCTTTCCATGACCATCCCCAGGGATAAACAAGGTGGGTGTTACAACAACCCATTTTATAGAACAGGAAGGAGACTGAGGCCGGAGGTAAAGCGACCTGCCTAAGGTAACACAGCTAGGGAGTGGTGGTAGGGCTTGGATCTGGTTTTCCGAGACCCCAAATCCACTGCCTTTGTCTTCCTTCACCAGCTGCTTGATTGGAGCCACTCTGGGTAAGGGGATTACATGGATCTGAAACAACATAGGGCCCTTCCATCTCCTGGCTGTGTGACCCCAGGTGAGTTTCTCACCGTCTCTGGGTCTTATTCCTGGCACTCAGGAAACAGGGAGGGTATGACTGTGATACTGGATGCCTGAGGGCCTCTTGAGGGGTCTGCCTCATAGAGGATGCCATGACCAGGAAGGTTCTTTCTCCAGTGCCTAAACTTGGGGATGGCACTTCAGGGCCCCCCTTCTCCCTGGGCAACAACCCCAGTGGGTCAAGCAGTCCAGCCCTCTGCCTCAGAGCCAGGACAAAGGAAGATAAGGCTGGGGTCTTCCTGGGTGCAACTGCATTTTGCCTCAGCAGCATTTAGCACATCCATTATTAGTTAATGCAGTGTGGGATGATTTCAAAACCATAATCATTGTGATAATCAAGACGATCATAGCCTCTGACTCTGATCTCAGCTTTCTTTACATCAGGCATTGTTTTAAGCCTTTACACCTATTACCTCATTTGCTCCTCACTCTCACACTATGAAGTAGGGGATGTTAGGAGTCCCATTTTACGGATGAAGAAATCAAGGCAGAGAGAGAGAAACATAATTTGCCCTAGGTCACACAATTAGTAAGCAGCAGAGCAGGGATGTGCTCCTAACCACTGCACTATATTGTCCTACAAATAATTTACGTGCATGATGCAAACAGGCATGTCTCTCACTGTGTTCTGAGCGCCCCTGGGACAGGGGCCCTGTCTGTCTTGTTCCCTGTTGTATCCCCAGGGCCCCACACAGGGTCTGCACAAGAAACAGTTTCTGAATGAGGGAATGGGTGGGCTGGTTGAATCTCTGCCATCCCACATCCTGGCCACGTGAAACTCAATCATAACCGTGACTTTCATTGGCACTGAGGGGTATGTGCCCAGCTGTCTCTCTCATTAAGGCCGTGAGTGCCATGAGGACAGCAACGGTATCTGGAGCTGCTCACTGCCACATCCCTGGAGCCTGGTACTCACCCTGGTATACAGCAGGTGCCAAATAAATGCTGCTGAGCGTGAAGGTCTCAGTGGAACTGGAAGGGAAGCAGGATTCTAGGGTTGCTGGATGGAGGGGAAGGGGCAACAACACTAAATCATGATGCAACGATCCCATTTCTGGGAGGTTTATGTCGCATTGAGCTCTTTACCTGCGTGAATCCTCCTAGCCTCCCTGCGTGGTAGGGACTGTTACCATTCCCAGTTTACAGCCAGGGAAACCAAGGTTCACCGAGAATGCTGGCAAAGGACGGAGCTGGGATTGGAACCCAGGTCTGTGTGGATCTAGGCCCATGTCATTTCTACTCCACATCACGGGAGCCGGATGAATAATCTGTGTTCACCCTGTTACCCTCGGTGCTTAGCATGGTTCTTGACACACAGTGGTGCTCAACCTTTTCTTGAGCACAAGTCAACAGTGTTCACCACTTAGCCCCAGCACCTAGTACCATGCCTGGCACACAGCAGGTGCTCAAGAAACATCTACTGAATGGATGCATGAGTGACTGCACAAATGGCCACTCATCCCACACCAGTGTCGTGCTGGCTGTTGCAGTATCGTCTGCTTTGATCGCCACTACCCCCAGGCAGACACGAGTGTTGAGAGAAACTCGGCTGACAGCGCTGTGAGATGGATGCGCGCCCGGCGGCCTCATCTCCCCACCGACTGGCCCCGCACGGCCTTCCATAATGCAGTCCATTAAAAGGCTTGTAAATTTTCATACACGAAAGCCTACCACGGCATCAGCACAGACTAATTGTTGTTAAATGTGTGGGAATGTTACCGCCATGCTGCTGGAGCGATCACTCTTCCCAGCTCAGCCCGGCCCATGCCTCTGCAGGCAGAAAGCTTACAACACTTGCACAAGGCCAAAAAGCAATTCGTGTCAAAAAGATCAATAATATAAAAATAAAGCATGAGAATTCTAGTTAAAGGGAATGTCATATAAATATGTGGTTCACGTCCATGATTCCAAGATTAAAAAAATCAATCAATATCGTTCTTTAGATGATGTTATTTCTAATGAGAAATACCCGGAACAACTGCAAATAACTGCTTAACTGGGGGGAAAAAGCATTAATAATTTACTTTATAAGGTATATGATACCAAATGAAAGAGGATTGCTGCTGGTTCTTAATTTGGTTGTAATACGGCGTGACAGGTTCAGTGATGCTTTGGTGGGTTCTTAATATTAAATTCAGAAGGATGTTCGGGTTTTACCCCAGGCTGGGCAGGGCAAAGCCAGAGGAGCCAGACTGGGTTATGGGAGCCAAGGAGACCTGCATCACCAAAGTTATTATGTCATCAGAGGAGGCTGTGGGGAGTGTATGTGCAGGTGTGCGAGCAGGGAACAGTAAGGGTGGACAGAAGTCTTTCTTACTGCATCTTGCAAGTGACACCCTGTTTACTGAGCTCTTGTTATGTGCCAAGTCCTGGGCTGGTTATGCAGACCTGGGTTTGAATCCCAGCTCTCTGCAGGGGCTGCGCTTCCCTGGTGGATTCTGCCTGGATAGCTCAGCAAAAACATCTAAAAGGCACAGATCTGGCTGAACAGAGGTCCTTCCCAACCATAACCACCTGCAAGTATCCAATTCAGGCCCTCAATCTAGAATCTATATTCTCAGCTCCTTCTGTACTCCCCAGGCTCCTTGAGGAGCTCTGTTCAGCCCTCGAAGCTGAGATCTGTATCTTTCACCCTCTGCTCTGCTGATGAGGAGCTGTGTGAGCTTAGGCAAGCAGCTTAACCTCTCTGAAACCCAATTTCTCACCTGTAAGAGGGGACAACACCAGTGGTGCCTCCCTTGCCATGCTGCTGAGAGGTGGTGATGTATGACAGGAATTGCTAAATGCTCGATAAATTTTGCTGGCTGGTGTCCCAGCCTGAGTTACCACCCACACCATGTGCTGGGTGCTAAGCCTCACTTACCTCACCTGAGAATGGGTGAGAGCAGAGGCTTCCTCACTGGGCTCGTGGGAGGAATAAATGTGATGAGGCAAGTTTCAGCTCATCAGCTAGGAGTGCTGACTAATCTTCAAAGAGCACTCACTATGTGCTAGGTTTTGTTCTTGGGGCTTTTCAAGTATCAACTCATTTAACCCTCTCATCGACCTTATGAGGTGGGTACTATTATTATCTCCATTTAAAAGCCAAGGAAGCTGAGGCCCAGAGAGGTTAAGTGACTTGCCCAGGATCACACAGTTGGGAAGTGGATAGGCTAAGATGCAAGCTCATGCCAATCTGGATCCAAGCCCATGCTTGTTCCCACTGCTTATCTTTCCTGGTGGGTCCTGCTGGTCAGCGAGGCCATTTCTCCCTGGCCTTGTAGGCTGGTCAGGACTGCACGTGTCTAACGTCTGTTGTGGCCCCAAGGGGGTCCCACTTACAAAGAGATGGTCATGACAGTGCTGGGAGTGACAGAGAAAGGGTCATCTGGGGAGTAAGAGAATTATGACATCAAAGACAGCTGGAAGAGCAAACAATGTTAAAAGGCAAAAAGAAAAAAAAAAGATCGGCTCAAAGGGAAGGGCAAGAGTCCTGCGGGCAGATGTGGAACAGGAGGGGAGCATAGGGACCAAATTAGGACACGGTATGCAGAGCTGGGCGGGGGCTCAGGGCAGGGAGGGCCGAGCCCGTCTCAGGTGATCTGAGCTGTGAGGATGCCCCCCATGCCCTTCTCAGGCAGCTCAGCTTCAGGAATGGAGACTATAAACCCCCGGGGATCTTGTCCTGGGTTAGAACCCCCTTCCCCACCCACGACTGCCTGTGAGGGAGAAGCAGGGAGTCCTCAGTGTCTGGGGCTGGGACAGATGGTGGGGGAAGCTGATGATGACTTCAGGTTCTGGGTACTCAGTAAATGTTTGTTGAGTGAATAAATGACTTCATGGACTCAACCGATGATCTGATCTATCTCCTGGAAAATGGCATCTTAGTCCCGTTCTAAGCTCCTAAAAGGTGGTCACGCCACACGAGCTCCCCTCTGATCCTAAGAGGACAGGGAGAGAACATTCTTAGGCCCGAACCAAACACACCCACCACAATGAGAACAAATAACTCACTGGCCACTCAACAGAGAATCTCACTGAAACTTTTGCAATCCGATGAGCTGTCCCTATTTACAGATGAGGAAACAGTGGCTCAGAGACATGAAGTCACTTGCCAAAGTCACATAAGCAGTGTTAGGGTGGGACACAGACCCTGGATGTCTGACGGCCACACTCTCCCGCCTCCCCTGGGGGTCAGAGGACACTTCAGCCTCCTTGGTTTCCAAACTGCTCTGTTTCAATCAGGCCCAGATAAATGTGTCTGTTCCAACTCAACGGAAAGGGTTTTCCATCATGCAGGCCATATCCCCTTCAAGGTGGAAGAGGAAGGAAGCAGGGAAAAAAAATTTCCCAGCAGTGGCCTTGCCATCTTCTGGCTGGGCCACTGCACACGCTCCTTAGAAAAGTTTCACCTCTGATTTAGCATAAGAAAACTTTTAATTTAGATGTTTTCGTCTCTCTCTCCAAGTAAAAATAAGTTTAAAATAATGACTGTAATAAATGAAGGTAATTAATTGTAGTTTGTTCCTTTACTGTCTAGTCAGCTTAATTTTACCTTTTCAACTAATAATGAGAAAATAATTTTTGTGCTCGGAGGGTTAATGATATGTAACTGCGAGAACTGCTAATTGCATGTTGCAATCCATCCATCAACAACCCCATCTGTGCGACTTGATTATGTTTGCTAAATTATTGCTTTGAATTATCTTTCATAAAGCAACTTTTGTAATTAGCAGGGCTTTCGTCTTGCTCTTTTCTCTGCGCGCAAGGATATTCAAACTTTGGCCATTTCAAGCTGTCTCCATTAAGCCACCTTCTCTGGCTGTCTTTGTTTCCCTGAGCAGGGGGAATCAAGACTGTCCTTTAAGCAATCAAGGCGGAGAGGAAAAGCTTCCTTGATTCACAGCAGGGCAAATTCACTTCCTCTCCACCCCCCTCCCACCAGCATGAAAAAAAAAAAGAAAGAAAGAAAGAAACAGAAAAAGAAAAAAAGATCCTCACACATACACAGTATGAAAAGATAAAAGGATGCTCGTATGCTGTATTCACCAGGGCTGGTGGAGTGAAATTAAGGAATGAACTTGAACATGTTATATTTCAGCAAGAGGCCCACACTGGGGAAGAAGGAATGACAGGCACGATATTCAGCCTTGGCGTTTTATGGGTTAGTTTATATGACTCTGGAAGGTGTTCGCCTCAGGGAATGTTCCTGGGAGGTGATTAATGCCCACTTGGGAATCCTCAGCTCTGAGCCCAGAGCCTGGTGGATGGCGAGAGGGAAGCGGCATAAAGGATGAACCCTCATTAAAAAAATTAAAATGAAAATCAAATTTGGATTATAAACGGCCTATGTGTGTGCAGTTTGTTCTGGACGAAGGAGATGCTTTTTATTAACACCTTTCTTTGCCGGCGTTTCTCCCCTGAGGCACTGGGAGGGACATGGCAGCCGCAATGGATTAGTCAATAGATCATGAAGAAAGCAGGGGTTTCGGGAATAAAACTCCAGACAAATGTGGTCTTTTTGGTACATTAAAGGGACGATGGAAAACCCTCTTAAAAAAATTAACGAAACTCCTTGAAGATCCCCAGCTATTAAAATGGTGTGTATTCAACATGTCACATGGGTTTGGAAATGAAAATTCAGCTTTGCCTATTTTGGCCCCACTAAGACTCTCTCTCCTGCACTTACTGAGCACCAACTGTGTGCCAGACACCATGCCGACTGCCTCCACCCTGTTTAGCTCTTAGGATCCTTTCTGTTAGCCTCACTTACGAGAGGAGGAAAGCTGCAGCTCCAAGAGGTGGAGGAACTTCTCCCAGGTCACTCAGCTAGTATAAGCAGCAGGGCTGAAATTCAAGCCAGGCCCATATGAGTCTGATTCACATGTGTTTTCCACCATGCTGCACTTGGGTCTTCCCTGGATCACTGCCGAAATCTAATGTTTAACTCTTTCTCCTATTGGAAAGATGGCATAAGTCATGCCTGCTTCCTATAGGGACAGAAAACCCCCTTCTTTTGGATAAAAATCCTTGAACACCTAGTTAGGAAAGACGCAGATTCCAACCTAGGCATAGTGGAGGCCAAATAAACCTGTGCTGAAGGTGACTGATCATAGGAATAATAAAATAATAAAACTTCTAATACGCAAGGTAATATCCTAAGCACTCCATGAGTACTGACTTTGTTCTTCCTCAATCACAACCCTATGAAGTAGGTATAATTATTATCCAGTTTTATAGAGTAAGACACAGAGGCACAGAGAGGTCAAGTAGCAGCTCTCCATGTACCGGGAATTACATTAAAATCTTTCTTTTCATTATATTTCAGTTAATCCTCAAAACAACATGAAAAGATCTGCAGTGCCTTTATTCCACTTTAACATATAGAGAAACTGAGGGTCTAAGTAGCTAAGAGAAGCTCTGCCACACCAACCCAAGCAAGGGAATGGCTGAGAAAGTGACGTTCTACACAGGACACTCACTGCCTGTCTTTGGGCTGGACAGAGGGATCAGCTGCCTGAGAGGGCTTGTGGGCTGAGTATTTCTCAGGGGACCATGAGCTGGCAGATGGGGGCCTTTTTTAAAAAACATAAAGCCATGACGACACATTCCCAACATTATTGGTCTTCTTTCTGGTTTTTTTCTACCCCCTTCCAGCTCAGGCACCTTACAACCAAATGAATCAATACCGGATGGCCCTATAAATAAATAAGCGCATCAGTCAACTCAGTAATAAAATGAAAGGATGAAAAATATGGAAATCAGCGACATTTGTGTAAATCCAGTTATTGTTTACTTTAATAATGCCTTATGCGCTTACGCAGTTCCGAAGAGACAGATTTAAAGTAATGTGGCACTTGGCAGACGACAGACTTAAAATGCATCTCCACTGGCGAGCTCTGAGAAGGGCCTATCCTTCCAGGGTCCTGCCTGAATACAGGGGAAGACGGAGAAGAGCCCCCTGAAGACAGAACATTGGAGAAATGACCCTCCCTTCCACTCTCCTGACTCAGTGTAATTCCATTCTTTTCCTAGCCTACCTCCTGCACCAACCAGACAAGTGGACATTCTCAGAATCCTGGTCACAAAGTCAAGCAAAGTGGAGAAACAGGGGAGGTTCAGCTCCATCCCAGGGCACCGGGAAGGCAAGAGAAATAACTGGCTGAGGACAGCTCAGCTGCTGCCAAAGGAACTAGGGCCCGATGGGTTGGCAGGAAAGGATGTGAAAAGTGTAGATTTTATATCCTCAGAGGATGGGTGGTAGAGAGGATTTCAGAGCAGGCAGAAATCCCATCAAACAGAACAGAGAACCCATTCTTATCATGATACCATGGCTGATCGGGAGGGCATGGGGCAGTTTGCAATGGGGGTAGAGAAGTTTCTCTGCTGCTGGCATCCTCTGGCAACTCCAGGTGGGATAGGAGAGGGGACTGGGAAGTATTTTTGTGACATGCCACAGGCCTTGGGTCTTACCTCAGCTTGGAAGCTTTTTAATACAGGAGCCACCATCTCTCTGATTTCCTGTAAAAGAGATCAGCGAAGAGTTCACCGTGGTGCCAAGTGGGATACCCCCATGGCCCCTGTTTGCAGCTCATTGTTGTCCCCCAAATCAGTATTTCCCAAGCGTGTCCCGTGGGACCTGCACTCCATGAGATTTCATAAGGGTTCCTCATATATACACCTACAGACAGACACAAACACACACCAAGGTGCCAAGCCAGATCCAACTAGGACACATCAAGCACAACATCAAGTTTCTTCCCTGCAGGACTTTTTGGAGCCTTTTATATAATGCACAATGGGAATTTCTGGAAGAGGGAGAGAGAGGAAGTAGCATTTCCCAAATGGATTTGATCATGGAATGCTCTTTTATGCAAAGTACCTTGCGGGACTGGTGGTCCATCATGGGTCATTTTTTGGAGCAAGGGCTGGAAAGGCTCCACACCCAGGGCCATGCCACCAAAGCTCGTACATGAAAACCTCTGTCCTTTAGGTTGCTTGGGAGATGTCTCCCTAGGGTGCCATTTCTGCTTCCCCCCCAGCTGCCCCCTCCAGCAAAGACTGCATTTGGCATTTTAGCAACACCACCCTGCATGGTTGCTCCTTCCTCACCAGAAGGTGGGGTTTCTGGGGGCTTGGTGGGGTCACCTGTCATGGCACCCAGCTCAGAAGAAGGGTTCTGTAAATGTTTGATCAACTCTATGCCATTGGGCTGTCTTCAGAAGGCAGCCTCCTCTTTCTGGACCCTAATTTCATGCCTTTCTCAAGTGACCTTGAGGTTCCCAGCCCCAAGGGCATCCCTGGTGGACTCCCATGAGTTCTCTCCAGCGTGCAAGAGGTATTAGAACCGAGGGTACCAAGATCCCAACCATAAATTCTCCAGTTTCCCCTGAGACCCACTGGTGACTCCCCTAACCACTGGCTTCTATGGCCCACAAGAGACCCCCTTGGGAGGAGGAGCTGAGGGGAGCTGGAGAGAATGGAGAGGGAGGGGGTAGCAGACAGAAACAGTAAAGGAAGAGATGAGCTGAAGAATACATATATCAGGTGAAGAATAAAATCCCTTAACTATGAAATAGGATTGCGTTGCTTCTGGCCCTGGAAAAAATCCTTCTTCTGGGTCCTGGCTATGCTTTCCTCACTGATTTGTGGCCCCCAGGGCTTCTCAGAGCCACTGATATACTGACGTATGCAGGGGATCTTCAGGAGGAACGTAAGGAGTGCGTGTGAACCTAGTGGATTTATTTGATCATAAGAAACCGTGAGTGCACGGGCCGAGCGCAGAAAACGAAACTTAAGAAAACCTAGATTGTGGGCTGTAAACTCAAATGCCCACAGAGGCTGGAGGAAGTGGACAGGAGGGAGACGGGCTGTCCTGTGACAAATCTCAGGGGAGCACAGCATCTTGGTAATGTGAGTGGCAGCTAGCTGCTCGGCTGTTTCTGATGACTGCCACTTGGGCATGGAGCATCCACGTGGCCAGATCTACCAAACAGTCTCAAAAGCTATTGGAAATCCAAGCTTTGGGGTGAAATCAGAGATGCTAAACATCGACAACTTACTGTAAAATTTGAAAGACCTTTACAGACCAAATAAAACACATCAACAGGAAACCTCTGGTCTGGGTTCAGGAAATGTCGGTGTTGGAAGGGGCTCCAAAACCATCTCCAGTCCCCTGAATTTACAGAAAGGGACACAGAGGCCCCGAGGGGGGCTGCCTTGTTCAAGGTCCCAAAGCAGGTGAGTGGCACAGTTGGGATTTCAGTGCAGGTCAGCAGAATCCCCAAACAGGCGCTGTTCACAACCCCACACTCAAATGAATTTAGGGGATTCAAATCTGAGACCCATGGTGGGGTGGGTGGGATTCTGGGCCAATGCCAGCCATTTCTAGAAGCCCACTGCCCTGTCTGCTTAACCCCTGGGGGAAACTGAGCAAAGGCATCAGCAGGAGGTGAGCTGGGCACCAGCCAGATGATGTTCTTAAATAAAGTCTTGGCATGACTCTCCCCCATCAGGAGAGGCTAGTTCCAAAAATGAGAATTTTCAGAGGCGCGACTATAATAGGAATGGAAACTTATTCCTTCTAATTACATAATTGCATAATTATGCAGTATTAAAATTATGTAAGCCGAACTCAGAGGCTTAAAACCTGGCCTGGATTTCCCTCATCACCTGGGGGAAGGAGGACAAAATGGTGGGCTGTGAAGATCTGTGGCCGTTTCATCTCTGCTTCCCAGAGATTGGAGAGTCAGAGACAAAGCTTCTGGTTCTCTCCTTCTGGGCAGAAAAACTGGTTTAAAGACCATGCTGTTCTCTGTTCTAAGAGGGAAGGGAAGGATGCTCAGAATCTCCCTATGCCTTCTTAGCTCCCAGTCAAACCCAGGACTTAACTTGGCCTTTCTAAAGCCATAACATGGGAGACACGCTCAGATCTGAGATTCCCGCCCCTTCTACAAGCGCACTCTCTCTCAGCTCTCAAACCTGATTCCTCCCAGACTTGCTCCATGGACAAGTTCTAACTAGATCCTACTTCCCACTCTTGCCTTGAAGAACCAAAGATATTTATGACTGGTGTGAGGAGGACTTCAGAGCTAAGAGACTGACCCTTCTGCACTTATGTGGCCTGATTCCTGGGTGGGCTTGCTTCTTCTCCATCTTTCCATGGCCTCCATCAGTAAGATGGCAACAGGACCCCTAGGTGATTCCAACAGGCAGAGTGGAATCAACATGCCCAGGTCTGATACCTCTGGAATGGCAGACCCTGTCTGGCGCTCCTCCAAGATCCAGGCCACCTGAGCAGCCTGGGACAGAGAGCTCAACCCTCTGCTGACCACAGAGAAGCACAGCAGGCTTTGGGAATGGGCGGGGTATCTGTTTCCTGTAATGGCTCTGATGTGTCACATCCCTGCCAACATTATATGGAGTCAGAAGGTTTTCTTTTTCCTATAATATGTGTTTATTTCCATCACTAAAAAAAAAAATTTGAGAAGCAACAGGGGGCCTGACAGAGGAGGAAAAAAATTCACACATTCACCCTTGTGAAGAAAGAAACATGTCCGTTCTCATCTCTTCCCCTGGGGGACTCTTACATTGCAGGGGCTGGCCATTACCTGGACCACCCTCATGGCAGCTGGGAAAGACAACGTTGGTGGCTGGAGTTGCAAAGGAGGAGGTGAAGGGGGGAGAATGAGGCACATTTATGGGCAGGCGGGGGAGACAGTTTCAGACATGGAGATCAAGGGAAGGACCAGAGAGGGTGAGACAGTCTACAGCCATCATCTCCCGGACGCCAATGGGAAAGCAGAATAAAATCAGGAACTCTAGACAAATTGTCTTTGCCGTCAAGGCCAAGCATTTGACTTAGACATTAATGTGAGGGGAAAATGGATGTTGTATAGAGCCCTCAAAAACAATGACTTCCATGGAGAAGCGTCCTGCTCTTATTCTGGACAGCGCCAGTGAGCACCGCTATACTGAGAAACACGGAAAGGTTGAGGGTTGTATTTTTTCTTCGTGGCTAATTAGCTTCTTTTCTTGTTAGTCACTTATGTCTATCGTTTTCAAAATACAGTTTGAACAGAGAAAAATCTGCATTCCTACTGAGTTAATTCTATAATAGCAACTATACTGTACCTCAGGTACATTTTTCTTAAATTCCCGGCGGAGTTCAATTAAATGTTTATGAGAATGTTCACTCTCCTCCTGCCGTGCAGACAGCTCGGAAGCGACGGAATTAAGCTCCTTCTGGAACAATAAAAAAAAAGAAAAAAAAGAAAAAAAAAAGAGAGAGAGGGAGAGAGAAAAGAAAAAGATTTTTTTCCTCCTTTTCCTTTTTAACCATCGTACAAAACAGCATTCCAAACAAGTTTCCTTAACTTACAAAAAAGCTGAGAAAAGACAGGATATTGACTCCTGGCACAAATGAATAATTTACGAAACTGGGGATGCAACCGAAAAAAATCCAGGACAGCTTTTTTTGCTTGTCAGAAGTCAGGCCAGATCAATAATCTCCCATAAAGTTGGGTGGAGTTGTTTTTTTTTCATTTCTCCCCTACGCCTCTGCCCCACCTCTTAAATTTCCAAGGGAGTGATGGCATAAGCTTGTCAGTAACTGTAGAAAACATCTCCAAACGGTGTCAAAATAGTAAAGTGCGGCATATTGTATGGGCATATTATAGTGTAAGAAAGTGCTGTCGACAGCTTTCATATATCAGAGGTGGGAACTGTTCCAACTATGACTTACACTTAAGGGTTCATAAATACGCCTTTTAAGATATAGATGGCTTTTTAATTTCTGTAGATTTTGGAAAAATGAAGGTGCCAATAAGAAGCAAGATGACCTTTTGTGTATCCTGCAGTAAATTATCTAAGGTTCACTTCAAGTATAAGAAATATTTCATTGAAGACTCCTGGATTCAGAAGAAAAGGATTGGAAGCAGCCTTGCCTGCTTATGTGCAATGAAGGTTTCAGACCAGGTTTTTACAGGATGAACCAAGGAGGGAAAAAAAGAGAGTGAGAGATGGAAGTGGGGGACGCTCCAGCTCACACATGACAGACAATGTCTGCTGGTTGTACATGTATATTTGATCACCCCTCTCGCAGCTTTCTTCACTTTAACAGTGGCGGTTTCACGAGGGGAGAATAATTCACCATGAGTTGTCATGGATTTCATTTGCATAATTCAAGAAATGCTCTGTTTATGTGGTCTGCTGCTTTCTTGCACCATCCCGAAATGGGCTTTTTTCTGGACGATAACTAGAGGAGCATTTCTGTATATATCACCCGATTATATCTGCAGCAATCAAGCCCCATAATTTCCTAAATCTGGTGATGCAATAAATTTCTGCAATCAGATTTATTAAAAACACACAAGCAGATGCAAGAGTGTATTTCTAGGGTGAACCCTTTAATCTAACATATGTATGATGAGGCCCGGCACCGTGTTGAAAGACCTCATTTGTCATCGCTAATACGTATTCATCTTGCACACACAATGAAACACTTTTACTATTAGATAATGAAATAAAAGTACTATTAACCCGCTGCAAATCCTTTTCCCTCTAAGAGACGAAATGCATGGTAATCGTCTTATATCATGTCTGAGAGTCGGTAAATCTGCTCAATAGCAGTTCACCATAGCACCATAAACCTTGCACCCATCGAAGGCTGGAGCGCATACCCCAAACCCAGGATAAGTGTCTCTGCCTATGGAGCCTTTGGGAGAATCGGGGAAGGAATTTCTATTTCTGGAGAAATGTCTAACCTCTTTGGAGAATCATAAGACTAGAAGGGAGGAAAATCGAGGCAAGAAAGTAGCCATTAAAATAGAGAGGCTGGGCTTCCCTGGTGGCACAGTGGTTAAGAACCTGCCTGCCAACGCGGGGGACATGGGTTCGAGCCCTGATCCGGGAAGACCCCACATGCCGCGGAGCGACTGGGCCCGTGCGCCACAACTACTGAGCCTGAGCTCTAGAGCCCGCGAGCCACAACTTCTGAAGCCCGCGTGCCTAGAGCCCATGCTCCACAACAAGAGAAGCCACTGCAAGAGAAGCCCGCATACAGCAACAAAAACTAGCCCCTGCTCGCCGCAACTAGAGAAAGCCAACGCGCAGCAATGAAGACCCAAGGGAGCCAAAAATAAATAAAATTTATAAAAAAAAATAAAATAGAGAGGCAAGAGACTTGGAAATGTGGTGCTCTCCAAGGTGCTGATATCAATTCTATGCCACAGCACTGGGTGCACCAACTCCAAGGTGCAGGGGCTTCCAGTCCAAACGTCCCATTGAATTTTTGAGCCAGGTAAGGAACAAGGTGTCATGGGAGAGAAGAGAGAGAAACAGAAACAATTTCTGACAGTCTGCCAAGGTGACAGAGAAAATAAGGAGACTTCTGGTTTATCATCATTTAAAAATAATTGTAGTTTCCAATAAAGAAACCACAATTGACCATGACCAAAATATCGAGTAACTAGGGAGATCTGTGTTAGCAGCAATGGGACTGACCAAAGGCAGACAAAAACCAACTATGTGGGGCAGCCAGGTGGACAGACCCTCACTTGGCAGGAGAGGAGTAACTGGAGTGTCATTGTCAATTTGAGTTGTGGCAGAGTGCTCACAGTTTTTCTTAGTTTTTCTCATCCGTCTTGAAGATAAAGAGGGGATTTTTACATGGCTACAGGACAAACAGAACTGGGACTTGGGTTAACATCACACGGTTTTGAATGATCATGTATCTGACACAATGTTCTTATCTCTGGGATACTGCCTCTCCCAGCATCCCAGCAACCTGGTGGGGGCTGAACTTTGACTCCTTATTTAAAACATCAAACCCAAGTTCCAAAAGGAAATCTCAGAGCAGGTTAAGTCCAACTGTCTGATGTGCTGTACCAGACAACGATGCCATGCGACTGCACTGGCTCCCTCCACCCTAACCTCCCAGGCTGCTGGTGGGCTGCTGCATCCACACTGCAGACAGAGCAGAGGTGAGACCAGATGGGGAACATCAGCAGGCTTCCAACCCCAGCCCCACAGAAGCCCAGCTCTTGGTGTCTTTCCTGTTCATCCCTAGAGAAGCAGACGATGGACATCATGACTGATGTCCATGTTCTTCTCACCTTTGCCTTACATCTATGCTCATCCTTCAACTCTGAATTCTTGCCACATTTCTATGGTTAGTACACTAACAACATCAACAACAATAATAGTAAATAATCATAACTACCATTTATTGGGTGCTTACATGTACCAGGCACCATGCTAAGCTCCTCATATACATCATCTCATGTGACGAGCACATTAATATGTTTGTAAGGTAATTCAAGCAGGGACTAAGAAACAAATTACAGTCCTAATAATTCAGCTGTGAATTATCTCCTTGGTGGATTATAAAGGAAAAATTGTAATGCCCTGCTCTTCACAGGGTTTCTGCTCCACTTCCCCACTAGCTGGGGGATGTTCAGGGAGCTTGTTTTAAATGTTATAAATGTGTAAAGCATCAAGCACAGTACTAAGTGTTCAAGAAATGTTGGTTGATACTAATTTAGATAAGCTGAGAGCTCGAAGAACACCGCACTAGATCAGTGATTCTAAGAGTTCTGGATTTCACAGGTCAGTAAAAATCTCACACCCCCACCCCCCAATAAAAGGATGACAGAGTACTGACAAGTTTTACTCTATCAGGCAAAGACATTAAAAACCACTCCCTCTCACCCTAAAAGATAGGCTATTTGAACATTAACAGAGCAAGACAGCCAATGACAGAATTGACATGTCTTTTAAAATAAACACATTTAAAATAAAAAAGCTCACAGCACTGTATTTATTTTGAAGGAATATAAAAAACTCTCATAAACATAAACCAGCACCAGTCTGAAGCTGAGTTTTAGAAATAAGTGTCTGAACCCCCATGCACATACACAGCTAGCAGGGCCTCTTTGATGATCAAGCAGCACTTGGGATCCTCTCCCACCTGGCCCCCAGCCCCCAGCCCTAGGGGAGCCATGATTAATACAGCCCCAGACTTTGGGCCAGGCCCAGGCAGGGAGAAGACTCATCTGATTAACTGGCCATCAGCAGCAGACAGACAGCCCGGAGCCCGGCACAGGCCATTCAAATAATGATCATCATAAACAGCCCATTTGCAACTAAAAAAGAAATAATTTTAATGAGCTTGAAGCAGATGATAGATGCAGCTGAGGCTCGGGCCAGCGTGCAGAGAGAAAGGAAGCTGGGACTGAGCTGCAGCCAGGGCTAGGAGCAGCAGGAAGAGGCTGGGGCAGGGAAGAAGGGCTCTTCTGATGGGACCTACAGCCCCACTGCTTGCCCACGGGAAATGCCCACTGCCCGGGGAGTGGCCCTAGCTCTGAGAGTGTCTGCCATCAGCTTGCTGGGCAACCTTGGAACTTCCAAGGCACTCACAGTCTCAGAACATATGAGCCAGAAGGAACTTTCAAGGTTGTCCAGTCCATCACTGTCCGAACTTCAACCATTCATACTACCCCTCTGCATGCATTTTGCCATACTGATATTCCACATGAATTACTATTTCCATGATATTTATCTTCAGACTGACTCTTCTTTCTTTTTGTATAATTTTAAGTTCAATTTTTTTTTTTTTTTTTTTTTTTTTGCGGTACGCGGGCCTCTCACCGCTGTGGCCTCTCCCGTTGCGGAGCACAGGCTCCGGACGCGCAGGCTCAGCGGCCATGGCTCACGGGCCCAGCCGCTCTGCGGCATGTGGGATCTTCCCGGACCGGGGCACGAACCTGTGTCCCCTGCATCGGCAGGCGGACTCTCAACCACTGCGCCGCCAGGGAAGCGCTTAAGTTCAATTTTAAGCTCAAAGTTTTACACCCTTATAACCATTGCCCAGGTAGATACACAGAATATTCACACTCCTAGCACCTTGGAAGTTTCCATTGTGCCCTCTCCTAGTTAGTACCCCCTTAAAGGTAACTATCATTCTGGCCCTAGCATCTAGATAAATTTTGCCTGTTCTTGACCTTTACATAACAACCTCTTCTCTTTTTAACCTAAATAAGTACATTTGAAAAGGAAATTCTTTTTATCACTAGAGGACACTATGCCATAAACAGAAGGTAGTCTTTAAAATAAAAGTACAATGAAAACAAAGCATTGCTGTTTGTCTTTGTTATAAAAGGAGACTGGCAAGTGCTGGAGAGGTGTTAAAGGTAGAGACTTTCTTCCTGTTCCAATGAGAAGGAATGAATGACCACTGAGAAGGGATAACTGAGCCTCCTGACACAGGTCAACCCCTTCTAATGTCAGGTCTACTTACAGTCATCTCACGTCCTAACAGTGTGGGTATGTATGTCCCACACTTTAGCTAACACTAACTGAATCTGAGTCTCCCATTTTAGAGATGCGGAAACTAAGGCAAAAACAGCTCAGGCGACCTGCCCAAGCCACACATCTGGTTAAGAGGCTGTATTTCCTCAGAGGGAAGGTAGCTCTTGGGTGGGGGAGGAAGACTATTGGTTATCTATGGGGAGAGCAAGTTGAACATTCTCAGTTCAACTGTGTTTCCTCAACCAGGAAGGATTGGGAATCGTAGAAGAATACTTAGTTTTGAAAGAAATTTAACACATGATCTTGACCTGAAGTGTCAATGATGTACAAAACTTTGAGCTAGCTGCTATGTTCTTACAGGGGAAATACACATCTGAATTGTGCATATGCATGTCAATTCCCCCAGCATGTGCTCACTCTTCTCAGCTCCAAAGACACCCTCACACTCAGACACATCCCCCTAATACCACCTCTGAGAAGAGACCTTCTGAAAACGATGCAGTGATTGCTGGGGATTAGGGGTTAAGGTAGCAAGGACCTCAGGTGTTCCCATATTTTGAAGGGGTTTCATGAAAGGAAAGAAACTCTTCCTCAACATGTCCCTTCTCTGCTCAAAACCCACCTCTGGCTCTCCACTGCTCTAGGACAATCGCCATACTTCCTACCTAGGTGTCACTGGGCCCCTGCCAGTCCTTCCCATCTTCCCATCTCTTTGTTTCCTTCCAAACCAACCTTCCTGCCTTGCAGGGATCCAAAGACAATAGGGTCTCCCAACTCCACGGCGCAACAGACTTCATTCCTTCAGCTCAGATGATCTCATTCTGTCTTTGCAGCTGAGCTTACTCATCCTTTGTGCCTCGGCTTAAATGTCCCCTCTTCCAGGAAGGATTCCTGAACCCTCCCCTCCAAGTCTGGGCATCTCCTTTGTGCCCCTGTTATCCCTTTCTAATATTTGCCACCAGATGTTGTCTTTTCAAAGGCCTAGAACTTTTTTGCCAAATGAAACCTTACACAGACATTCCTTATAGAAAACAATAGCTCATGGCTAACATTTATGCCACACACACACACACACACACACATATATGCTAGTATTTATGGAATGTGCTAAGCACTTTATGTATATTATCTCCTGTAAGGATATATGGATGAAGTGGCAGTTGAGATTCCAGGCCAGGTCTGGAAAACAAGGATGACCAGTGATTATGACTTTCAATACAGTCACCAACTCCCCCCAACACAAACCTGGAAGTCTGCTTTCTCTTTACTGCAGGGAGATGCAACTAGAGATGTTGTACATTCAGCCTTCCATCTACCCATCCACCCGTCCATCCACCCATCCATCCATCCATGATCTCCAGTGTGCTAGGCATTAGATAAGGGGAATCAGATACAGTCTATATCCTCCAAGAGCTCAGAAACCAAATAAGACAAGTTAGGGCATAAATAATTCTGGTAAAAGGGACAAAGGCCATCGCATTAAGACATCACCTCCAGAGCAGACTTGGAGAAGAGTGAAACCCTAACATATGCCCTAAATTGCCTTTGCATGGGTATGGAAACTGATGGGGTAAGGGAGAGATAAGAGTTTTACCTACTTCTACTAATTAAATCACTGTGTGGTTCCCAACTTGGGCAGGGGTTGCCAGTACCTAGTAAGTTACCCAGGCTGGAAGCCCTTTATCCAACATCCATCCAATCACCCAACCAACCATCCATTTATCCACTCATCCATCCATCCATCCACTCATCCATCCATCCATTTACCTAACAAATCATCTATCTTCCAACTGATCATCCATTCATCTATTCATCCAACTGATCATCCAACATCCATCTATCCAATCACTCACACTCAACCAGTCATCAATCCATCATCCATCCATCCATCCATCTATCCGTCTAATCACCCATCCACCCATCCCCATCTAATCATCCATCCAACTAACTACTGAGCCCCAAATCTGTGCTAGTTACAGTGTTAGGTACTGGTACACAGAAACTAACCAACATAGCCCCTGTCCTTGAGGAGTTCACAGTGCAGTGGAGGAGACACACAGGCCAATTCCAACACTGTGTGCCGAAGTACAACATGAAAAGTATGAATAAAGTATCATGGGAACACAGACAGCAAGGTGACGTGCTGTGACTGGGGTAAAGAGTCACCAAGGTGGGAATGTTTGACCTGGGGTCAGGGGATGAGTTGGTTAAGAAAGCTAAGCATCCCACTCAGAGGAAATGGGATTATTGTGATAGCCCCCTAACTGGCCTCTCTGTTCCTGCCTTTAGTTTTCTTCTTAACATGTATCACTATCAAACACACTATATATTTTATTTACTAGAATGAAAACTCCATGATAGCAAGACAGAGATTTTGGTCCTTTCCTCCTTATGCTCAGTGCCTAGAACAGTTCCTGTTACATAGTAGGCACTTTAGAAATGTTTGTTGGTCAAATAAATGAATGAATAAGTGCTACGTGTCAGAAACCCTGAAAGAGCCTGAATTGTCTGGGGAACAATGACCATGTTCAGGGATCACAGACCTGTGTCAAAATTCTGGCTCTTACCCCTCACTAGCAGTGTGACCTTGGACAAGATATTCAACCTTAGTTTCTGTGTCTGTAAAATGAGGATAAAAATTTGTGCCCGAAGTGTTACTGAGAAAACCCTTGAGAACCAGACTGTAAGTAGGCAAAGTGCTTGGCACAGTGTCTAGGATCTTCATTGCTCATATTCCCTCCAATGGAATGTCAGTCCCTCATGGGTGGGGACTGTGCCTGTCTTGCTCACAGCTGTAGCCACAGGTTCTAGCTAAATGCCAGATGCATAAAGGCACTCAAAAAACACTTGTGAATGAATGACTGTTAGTAGATATAAGCATGAGGGGTCCTTTGTGGCAGGAGCAAGATGGGGCCCTCTTGCTGTTTGGGGGGGCCAAACAACCCATTCTGTACCTCAGGTCTATGGAGCCATTCAGGGCTTTGCCATCAGAGTCCCAGGCAAACACCGAGGAGGAGGGTTTCTGGGGATGCAGTGGACCATGATGGGAGTGTCGCCTTCAGAGTGGCCTCAGAGGCTGGCTCTAGGAGGGGGCTGGGAGATGACCTGGGACGAAGGGCACATGCTGGCCTGCCATGAGCAAGGAGACAAGACGGATGGCTCTGCAGCCCGCTGAGATGGATAACTGAGCCTTGGCCGAGAGACAGACCGGGTTACCAGAGCCATCCATCACTCCCGGCACCATATGTAAATTTCAGATGCCAAGATGTAGGGCAAATTATCCGAGGGCCCCGGCAAGGGGTGGTGCCTATGAGAAACAGTTCTCAGTCAAGCTGGCTTTATTGAATTCCATCATCTGGGCCAGGGTGATAGTTCACACTTGGGTCACAGAGCCCGTTGAGAGGACTGTGTCCAAACCGTGAGGCCTGGGTGTGTGGGCGAGGCTGCCAACAACTTCTTAGCAGACTCCCAGTGCAGTGATAACAATAATATAATAACTGTCCCATAGAGGGCTTACTAGGTCCATGTTAACTGGCATACAAAAGTTCATTTTATTTTCCCAACAGTGTTTGGCATGCAGTGGATTCTCTAGAAACATCTGCTGAGGGAGCAAATGAATGGTCCTATGATGCAGGTGCCATTTTACACAGGGTATCTGCAGAGAAACAAAGCCACTTGCCAAGGTCACACTTTCTTCTGCATTCTTTCCTCCGGATGCTCATGGGGCTACCTTTCCCTTACCTGTTTGTCCCAGACAAGGACTCAAGTGGCCTGAAGATCAGGGGCATGGCTGGGCCTTATCAGTCTGTCTGTCCATCTCTTTGTCCATCTGTCCATCCATCCATCCATCCATCCAGTCACTCGCTCATTTACTCAACTATAATTTAACTGCCTACAATGTTGCCCAGAACAAGTCAGACCCAAGTCCTGCCCTCACAAAGTGCTTGGTCATGGAGGGCGCATAGACAATTAAAATTGTGGTCCACAAGGCCTTCCTAGCAGCTCCCAAAGTTGTGGCTTCCAGAAAATCCAGCGGCAATTTGCTTTTAGCTGGAGGCAGGCCAAGAGCCCACATTTGGCAGGCAGAGCGGGTTTGAGTCCAGACGTTCTTAGTTACTGGCTCTGTGAGTCTGGGCAGACCCTTGACCTCTCTGCATCTAGGATTTACTGCTGTAACATGAAGCCATGGCACGCCTTCTCTCTTAGGGGTGCAGGCAGGATGAGAGGCCTGTGGCTGGCAGGGGGTCCAGGGTGCAGGAGGTGCTTGGGTGCTCAGGGGCCAGGGTTGGCGCTAGAGGTGGGACCACTGCCAGCCCTGAGCCCCGAGAGGGCAGCAACCTTCCCTGCCCTGGTACTAGGCTGAGGCCCAGGGTTGCCGTGGGGACATTTCTTTCATCAGCAAATACTGTCAGCTTTGATCCAACCATTTCTCATCCTCTCTACTGCTGCCCCCTGGGTGACCACAGGAGCCTCCTCACTGGTCTCCGCACTGCTGCCCTCACGCTCCTACAGTCCCTTCCCCACCCGACAGCCACCGGGCTACTGTTAACCCCAAGTCACACCCTGTCCCTCCTCTACTCAAAACCCTTCCACAGCTCCCACCTGACTCTGCATCAAGGCCAAAGTGCTCACCTCGATGTCAAGGTCCCACGTGACTTATTTCTGTCCGCACATCCTTCTACCCCCTCCTCACTCACTCTCCTCCAGCCACACAGGATCTTTGCTGGCTCTTGAACACATCAAGGACATTCCTACCACAGGGCCTTTGTATTGGCTATTCCCTCTGCCTGAAATGCTGGGTTTTTGTTTTTGTTTCTGTTTTAATTCCACATGGGTCTTTTCCTTTCCTCCTCCAGGTCTCAGCTCTTACACTGCCTTCTCACAAAAGCCTGTCCTACCATCCTCTTTAAAATAGCAAGCACCTCCTCCTTACCTCACCCATTCTTCTCTCTCTGCTTATTTCTCTAAATGGCACTTGTCATCAACACATATAGGTGGTTAGTGCTCTATTTATTTATTGTCCATTTCCACTAGCCACCCTCCTTGAATGTCAGCTCCAGAAGGACACGGGCTTTGTTTCTTTGGGCCACTGCTGTATCCCTGATGCTTGGTACATAGTAGGTGCTTAACACTTGTTGATTGAATGAATCTATGACTAAAGGAACAAATGAAAGACGTACTGGCCAATCCTGGCACCAAACCTCCCCCCCGACACGCACTTGCACCTCCGTGTCCAAGGCCCTCCCCCACCAAGCATCAGCCAGGAAAACAAGCCAGTTCCTGCTGAAGATGGGACCTGGAGGTGGCTGTCCTTGAGAGAGGATGCCAATCAAACACCTAATTATCTCGCCACGAACCCAGGAGCCACATCTGATCACTTCCTCCTGCCCTTGATTGCTGCTTTATATTCCGGAGTTCTCAGATGTAAAACCTTGAGGCACCAGGAAAATAGAGAGCCCCGCCCCCACTCTGGTGGGTGTCAGGTGAGGGGCCAGGGACCCCACGTACCCCCTTGTAGGGCTAATACATCTGGTCCAGCTGGGTGAGCTGGCTGGGCAGCTCCTCTCTGTGCTCTGCCCTCTCCTCTGTTAAAAAAGGGGGAGCGGGTCACATCAAGGAATCACTCGTTCACCCATTTCAGTGTTTACTGGGCACCTACTCTGTGCCAGGCACTTGCTAGGGGCCACAGTGGTGGTAACTCATCATATCACAGGAGCTAAGGGCTTGCTACGTGGTGTCAACTTTTCATGCCTTGGCTCAGCTCCTCTCCTAACCCCTTCTGCAGATGGGGAAATCCAGTCTGAGAGAGATGATATCACTCACCCAAGATAACAGTCGGGCAAAAGCAGAGCAGGGCCTTGAATCCTCATCCCCTCTTCTCCAAACCATGGCACCAACGCTGAAGTCTGTGCCATTTTAACATCTTTTTCAAATTCATTTCTCTGAGTAGCCTCTTTTTTAAGGTGGGGGAGGAGACTAGGTGTTGCAAGAAGCTCTGTGGAAACCTCAGAAAGCTGTGGAAAAATTTACTGGTGTACAGGGCTAAGACACACAATCCAGGTGGGGAAGGAAGCGCCTGCTCGGTGTTAGGTGGGGGTCTAGGAGCATCGTGGACCTCAGTGTTGGGAGACAATGGTCACACAAGTGCTCGTGCGGTGTCCTGGGGAAAGCGCGCAGGGAGAGAGCTGCAGCTAACAAAAGAATATGGGCACCGGGCACCTGGGGGAAGGCACTGGAGGAGGAAGGACCCATGGGCAAGGGCGTGGAGGGTGGAAAGCCCGGGCTGTGCTGGGGAGTGGCTGACCACCTAGATGCGTATTAGGGACTCATGGGGATTGGGGTTGGAAAGCCATGAGGCCAAGGCAAGAAGGAGCTGGGAGCCACAGAGGACCGTTGAGCAGAAGAGGGGCACTTGCTTCAGGCAGCTCTGGGAAGCCTCACGGGCAGCAAGGTGAGGGCAACAGGCAGAAGAGAGAGGTGATGGATTTTAGGGGCCCAATGGAAAGGAATTAATGCCATTTGGCAACTGGGAGGATCGGCCAGAGGAGGCTGAGGGCAAGATGGGGAGAGAAGGCCCTCAAATGAGGGGCAGCTGGGCGCACTAAGGAGGGCTTCACACCAGGAGTCCTTGGGCCCTCCATCGCTTGTCCCCTAATTTGCTGTTGACTTTGGCAAGTGACAGACCTCCCACTGCCCACTGTTTTATTGGTTAAGTGAGGCCCAGGATGTCTGAGGGGGTACTGAGAGGACCTAAAGAAATTTGTAGATACAATTTCTCCCTAAACAAATGAGAGGAATTAGTGTTTAATAAATGCTCTGGGGAGTCTAGTTTATAAGTATGAAGACAAATATTTTTTAAAGAAAAATATTTTGTAGGGGTGACAAGGAGGAAAAGGGAGCCAGAGTTCAAACTAAATGCCCCCCATTTCTGCTGTTGTTCCTAACCTGCAGGGGTACTCCTTTAAAGCCAGTCCTAATTTGGCTGCGACTCACATGCCGCGACTATTCTTTTTAGGGTTAGAAGGCACTTGCTTGAGTGACGCCATCTCCAGGAGGGAGTCCCAGATTGAATGGGGGATGGCCAGGCAGGGTCACCTGAGGGTCCCTATGAGCCTGCTACTAATCACACAACCCCATGACTGAGTCCCTTGTCCCAGTGTGTCCCCAGCACCTTGATAAAAAGTCTAATTGGCTGCTTCCCATCCAGGGTGCGGGTCTTATTTCACATTAAGCTGCATAAGGTCCTTGATATACAATTCTTCCACTTCCAGTGAAAGGGAGGGAAGGGAGGAGGGAGAGGAAGAGGAAAGACTACATTTTATTTTTGAATCAACATCCCTTTTTATCTACCTATGTTTTATTAAAATGTTTATCATCCACATAATGTGAAGTTCTCATGGAGCCAACTTTAATTACCTGAAACTGCACCCAGGACCCCCGACTGCCTTCTTGGCACAGTAAATAAAGTGATGGACAGGAATGCTACATGGCCAGGCACTGACCCAACCCGGAAAGTTCAGGGACAAGACACTAATCCTTTCTGCAAAAGGGGGACTTTGCTGGTGGTCCAGTGGTTGAGAATCCACCTACCAATGCAGGGGACATGGATTCGAGTCCTGGTCCAGGAAGATCCCACATGCCGTGGAGCAACTAAGCCTGTGAGCCACAACTACTGAGCCTGCGCTCTAGAGCCCATGAGCCACAACTACTGAGCCTGTGCGCCACAACTACTGAAGCCCGCGCCTAGAGCCCGTGCTCCGCAACAAGAGAAGCCACCACATTGAGAAGCCCGCACACTGCACCGAAGACCCAAGGCAGTCAAAAATAAAAAAATAAATTATAAAAAAAAAATTTTAAGAAGCGGGTGTCCTTTCCTCTCCCCCAAACCACAAAAGGCCATGTCCCAAAACAACACAGATGAGACCTTTCTCTCCAAATGCTCTCTCCCCAGACCCAGGGAGACTTTCATCTCTGTATTTGGAGGCATAACAGAATTTCCCCCTATCTACAGACACACAGACAGTCTGTACAGAATTGAATTTTTACTGTACTTATTGACTAAGAGAAAACTCGAGAATGATAGACTGGCCTATCCTAGACCAGGGACTTTCTTTCTCCAGGGCCTAAAGAGGCCCAGGACACAGGATACTCATATTCCCAGCACTGGGCCTAGATGAAGACTTAGGAATGCGGGCTGGGTTTGAATCCTGATCCTGCCGCTCTCTAGCTGGGAGATCCTAATGCCTGAGCCTCAACTTCCTGATCTGCAAAATGGGTATGATGCTTGTGAGCATCATCTCAGCTAGAGATGGGGGTTGGACACCAAGCTGAGCTACCTAGAAGAAGTACTGAGGAACAGTGCAGATCACTGGGATGGTAGCAGCTCTGCAGCCATGGGTTCAAATCTTCCCTGTTACGCTTGCTAGCTCTGATCTGGTCATGTCACTGCACTTCTCTGGGCCTCAGTTTCCCCACCTGTAGCATGAGGATAATAATACGAAATGAATCTCAGGCACGTCTCACTCTTCAATATCTCTAACTGTTCAGAAATAATAACCGCCCCTGCCGCCGCCTTCGTCCAAGCTGCCATCGTCCCTCGCCTGGACTATTTCCGGGGCCTCTTTCCTTCCCTCCCAGCTCCCGCCCTTACCTGCTACAGTCCAATTTCCAGGCAGCTGCTGGAGTGTGCTGTTCAAAACGTGAATCAGCTCTTGCCTCTCCCTGGCTTGAAACTCTTCCATCATTTATTTGCCATGGGCTTAGAGTGGAATCCAGGCCCCCCGCCCAATGGGGTCTACAGGGTGTGGCCACTGCTCAAGGTTCCAGTTTTATGTGGGCTGACATCTCTCCTCAACTCAATGCACTCCAGCCCCTCCAATGGCTTCTATCCTCCAGCATGCCAGCATCTCTCCCACCCCTCAGGGCATTTGCCTGTGCAGTTCCCTTTATCTGTCATCCCTTCCCATCCCCCTAACTCTGGCACCTCCTTAGTGGGGTCCTCCCTGCCCTCACCCCAAACTCTAAAGTAGATCCATCCCCTCCTTGCTCCTTTTTCACAGAGCATTCACCAGCATTTGCAAAGACAAACTAAAACTAAAAGCTCCAGGAGGGCAGGACTTGTGTGTCTCTTTTGTTCTCTGTATTTCCAGCACCTGGGCCTATGCCTGGTGTAGAGGGAAGCTTAATAGACATTTCTTGAATGAGTATTCACTTCACTGAGTTTCTCTGCACATCAAATGAATATAATGAATATGAAGAGACTTTGATAGCCAGAAATGCTTCGCACAAATAAAACAAAAATAACAATTCCTTAAGAATGGAAATATCTTACTTTGGGGCTTAGAGGCAGGAAAGAAAGAGTGAGAACAAGGAGGAAAGAGAAGAGAAAAGCAAGAGTGGGAGAAAATTCGGGATTAATGAGGCGGAACTAGTGTGTTCCCCCCACCCCCAAAGGCCATTTGGGGTGTTCTCCCACCACCCCTGGGAGGGTGCACTGATGCCTGACATGTTAGCACGTCCTGATATTTTAGGGCCTGGGAGAATTACTTGGATGAAAATTCATTCACATTTTAAATCTGTATTTTCACTGTGTAAAGCGCAGCAGTGGGGTCCCTTCAGGCAGATTGGATCAGGGCAGGTGGTGGGAGGTGGGTTGGCCTGGCTGACCCAGCCAGTGCTCATCCGTTCCACACCCACCTCCGGAGACTGCAGACCAGCCCGTGCTGCAGCATGTTCCTGTTGAGATGAAGCACTTGTTCAAGGAGAGGGAAGCCATCTCTGCCCTCACACAGAACAGGTCACTGCTGACATTGACCCCGATGTTGTTTTCAAACCACACTTTCTAAAGGAGAGTGTCTGCTGTTCTTTCCAGGAAACCTCATGTCGCTTACATCCTGCTCATCAACATGCGGATGGCATTCACTGCTTCATTCATTCATCAAACATGCATTTGAGTGCCTACTCTGTGCCAGGCACTGTGCCAGTCGCCGAAGATCTAGCAGTGGCTGCAGTAGACAAGGTCACTGCCCGCGTGGTACTGACAGTCTAGCACCTTATCGTTCACGGACGAAGGTGTGGAGTCAGGGTTTACATGGCATTTACACAGCCCTGGGGACTGGACAGAATAACAACAATAAAGATAACAATAAAGGAAGGAGATACTTTTTTGCCCATACTAAGAGGCAGACACCATGCTAGGGGGTTTATGATTATTCTTCTCTGAGCCTTACAAGACAGTCCTTCAAGAGTCATGCTACTACTCCATTTTTTTTTGGTTGAGGAAACAGGCTCAGAGAGGACAGGTCACCTGTCCTAGGTCACAGACACAGTAAGTGACAGGGCTGGGATTTGAACCTGGGCACTCCTGGCTCCAGAGCCCATCCATGCTCTTCTCCTGACCCTATAGTATACCTCGACCTAAATCCACAGCACAACTTCTGGTGCTTCCCTCTCGGTCCTGAGACCCTATGTACTATCTAGGTGCAATATTCCAGGACACATGCAGCCCTGAAGCCCTAGCTTATCCCAGCCAGGTATGAATAAAAGAGTTGAACTGTGATCAATCCTTGGAAAGGTTCACTGAGGACCTAGAACATACTGAGCAGTGATCTTGAACTTCCAAGTACTGCACTGTCCAATGTGGTAGCCACTTGCCTTGTGAGGTTCTTTAAATTTAGTACATCTAAATGAATTTAAATGAAATACAATTACAAATTCAGTTCCTCAGTCTCACAAGCCATATTTCGAGTGCTCAATAGCCGCAGGTGCTAGGGGCTACCATACTGGACAGTTCAGATATACATCATTTACATTATCATAGAAAGTTCTACTGGACAGCACTAACTTTAGAACATCTAAGATGTGCGGTTTTGTCTCATGAGTCCATGCCCCCACCTGCCATTCATCTCTTCAAGCTCCAACGGCTCCCAGAATTCCCAGTCCAAACTCCTGAAACTCAGGACCAAAATGCATACTCAAATCTCCAGAAGACATGACTAAATGCTGGTGAGGATGTGGAGCAGTTGGAACCCTCATACACTGCTGGTGGGAATGTAAAATGGTAGTCACTTTGGAAGACAGTTTGGCAGTTTCTTAAAAAGTTAAACATAAGTTTGCTTTACAACCCAGCAATTCCACTCCTCTACCCAAGAGACTTGAAAGTTTATGTTCACACAAAGACTTGTACATGCATGTTCAGAGAAGCACTATTCACAATAGCCAAAAAGAGGAAACAATCTATATGTCCATCAACTGGTGAATGGATAAGCAAAATGTGGTCCATCTATACAATGGAATATTAGTTACCAATAAAAAGAGCAAAATACTCGTATCTGTTACAACATGGGTGAGCCTTAGAAACATAATACTAAATGAAAGAAGTCAACACAAAGACCACATACTGTATGATCCCATTTATATGAAATGACCAGAAAAGGCAAATCTATAGATATAGAAAGTAGATTCATGAAGTCCTGGGGCTAGGACTGCAATCAGGAAGATCTATTTGGGGAGATGGAAATGTTCTAAATTTGGACTGTGGTGATAGTTGCACAGCTCCATAAATACTAAAAATCACAGTTGGGTACACGTATAATAGGTAAATTCTATTGTACATAAATTATACCTCAATAAAGCTGTTTTTAAAAAAGTGAAAAGAGATCAGGAGGTGGGGAAAGCTATGTTCAGCTGCCTTGTAAAATCATAAAGCTCATGCTAACTTTCCTTTCAGAGCCCTCTTCATCTTTGCATTGCACCATCAGGACAATAAGGAACATTTATGGACAAGTCACTGGGTATCAGGTTCTGTGATCAGCATTTTACCTGAAGAGGTTATGAGTATCCCCATATTACAAATGGCAAACCTGAGGGCTCAGAGAAGGTACTTCCCTGGCTTAAGGATACAGCGTGGTGAAGCCAGGGTTCGAACCTGGGTCTGTCTGTCCTGCCTCTCACAGTCCACAGGACACTGCATCCAATTCTCCCAGTGATGCTGGAGGGAGCTCAGAAGAACAGACTCCATGCTGTGCCCTTGAAACCTCAAGCTGTTGGCTGGTGCCCGTTCCTTGTGCCACCTGACACTCCGTCGGCCAGGACCCATGGTCAGTTTTATTTGATTTCTATTCTAAAGCACTGTGTTGTGTGTTTCTTTTTTTTCCCCTAGGGGTTTATAAACTCTGTCTTTTCTGTATCAGGTTGAAACTTAGAATACAGGTTGTCAGCCAACATGCCAGGCATTTTTCTAAAAATAACCCAAATTGGTTAAGCCAGTTTTAAGCGATGGAACAGTCAGGGGAGGGAAAAAAAGTTGCTGGGCAGGAGGAGGGAGGAATTTTAAAGGTGGTCTCAGATGCTTTTTTTGAACAGCTTTAAACTAAACGTCTTGTCTGATTGAGATGGACGTGGACCAGTGACCGCAGCTACAGACCATGGGACAGAATATGATTTCCTCTGGTGCCTCAGGCCTCAGACTGGCTGCTCAGGGTGGGCATTTCCCTGTGTGGGGGTCACCAGAACATCTCATGTAGAGGGATGAAGAGGAAAGGACAGAAGGGGTGAGGGGAGAGGGGGAACAGTAGAGAACAGGACTTTCTCTAGGAATTGGGGGGAAATGGAAAGGGGGGACCCAAAGGGCAGACACACCAAGGGTAGAGTTTGCTGTGCTCTCTGTAGCAGGACCACTAGGTGTTGAGGGTCTTCTCAAAATGGACCTGCCCCATTAAGTCAAACTCACCTGAATGCACGTTCATTCAATGTGCTTCAAGCACCTACATCAGGGAAGAGGCTGACCTGTTCCCAGCAGACTTCACAGGGCTTACAGGTGCGGCCTGGGGTGATACCAAGAAATGAAGGGCTGGGGGGCATAACAAATGGGAAACCAGTGTCCCAGAGAAAGGGGGCAGCTATACTCAGCTCTGGCTGATTGGTGCCACAGAGGATGGTGAGCTCAGTGGGTCAGAGGGTTTGATTCTACAGAAAAGCCCAAATCCAGATTTTTAATTTGAAAATCTCCTGATTTTTAATTGTTGGCAACAAATTCAGAAAAAAATTTAACAACGCCGTCTGTGCCAAACAAAACAGATTTACTGGGGGATTTGGACCCTGGCCTGCCAGTTTGCAAACTCCAGTCTAGCCTGTTAATTACCAGGGATGAGGAGAATAATAATAACAACGATGGCTTACATCTACAGTACACTTGTGACGTGCCTGGCCCCGTGCTAAAACAACACTGTGAGGCGGGTGCTGTTATTATTTCCTTTTTACAGAGGAGCACATCGAGGTACAGAGAGGTTAAGTCATTTGCCCAAGGTCACACAGCTGCGGTGGCAGGGCTGGATTCCAGCCAGGAGTCTGGCTCCAGAGCCTTACAATCTCCTCGTGGTTAAAGCAAGCTGGGTGGCCAATGGTATGACATGTCCATGACATCCTGTGGAATCTGAGACCCCTGGAGATGAGGGGGTCCTTAACATTCCAGTTCATTACCCCCACCTCTTACAAATTTGTCCCCCAGAGAGGTTGGGGAGGCTGACAGAGGCCTCCAGAATGTAGGTTTCTGCTCACTGGTCACTCCATCCTGGGACTGCCCCAGCCAAGCTGGCCCTAGAAGGTCCTCAGGAGGATGAGTGCTGCTTCCCAGATGGGTGCCACCCGCCTGTGCCCGCTGCCCCCTGGAGTCAGCTCCCCCAGCCCCCAGAACCTAAGGAGAGGGGCAGAGCTGACCGCCCTCTAGCCAGCATGAGGTCCCCAGGCCTGGCTGGCTCGCTGCCCCCCACACCTCCAGTTCCTTCCTCCCAGGATCCCAAACAAGGAGCCTGTTCACAGCAGAGTGCTCATTACCATTTGCATCCCATCTTTATCCAGCAGATGTGCGCTGTTACAATAGCAAGAGAGAAAATAGAAAGAAATTTCGGAATTTGTTCTCCAAAGATATTCAAATTAGTTAATCAAGGGGCTTCTTATTGCTTCTCCTCTCCCCCCTCAACAGCTATCCATGAAGATAATTGATCAGCTGCTAATAACTGATTACACTTCACGAGTGTTTTCTTATGCCCATTACCACAGTGTTTAAAGACATTTTGTAAAGTTCTAATTATTTCAAATTGTTCCACTGTAGAAAACACCTTGGAGCAGTCAGTTGTTGGCTATGCCTGGGATGCTTGTGCTGGGTCAAAGCGTACTTGGAGGCAACGGTCAGGGGCCTGGGTAATCCCATACCCACCTCTCTCCTGGACTCCTGCATCTCTTCCCTCCCTCCAATCCCTTCTCCACACAGCCACTAGGATGCTGTACTCCAACCACCATCCCTTAACGGTAAGCCGGGTCCGAACTCCTTAGCACACACCTCCTTCATTTATTCACTCATTCATTTTGTCATTTAACACAGCAGCTCTCCAACTTTTGTTGTCTCAGGACCCTTGTAGACACTTAAAAATGACTGAGGCCCTCAAAGAGCTTTGTCTACATAGGTTATAGCAATCGATATTTACCGTGTTCAAAATTAAAACTGAGAAATTTTTAAAGCACAAGCATATATAGGCACACACTCCATTAGCTGTAAGAATGATGACATAATCACACATCCTGTAGCTTCTGGAAAATTCCACCGTGCATTCTCTCACAAGCCACGTGTTCGATTAAAAGCTGGGGTGCTGGGCTGTGGAGGTGCTGTGAGTGCAGGAGTGAAGCAGATGGAGAATTAATTCAGGCTCCCACAGAGATGCACATGGACACAGGCAGCTCGCCTCCCTCTCTACTGCCTCCACTCCGCCAGGCTGCGGGCCTGGGATCAACCACCCTCAGAGGTGTGTCTTTGTGAAGATACAAGGGATCTGTGGATCTGCTAATAATGCCAGGCAGCTCTCTGGATGTCCAAGAAAGATGAACTAATCTAGTGGTGAAAAACATCAGCGGGGGAAAGATGTCAAAGGAACGTCAGGGTTAAGTGGACGCCCTGGCTTGAGCAGCTGGGGTCGTGGGGAGGGACAGTGGTGGAGGAATGTCCACCATGAACATGGGGAGAGCCCCTGACCTAGGAAGCTCAGTGACAAGAGTGTGAGTGTGTAAATGAACAAGAAGCTCAAGGGACGATCCTTCCTGTGACACTCTAAGTTGACTATGACGGGCCAAGTGGGAATCTCTGTCTTCATCCCCTGCATTTCTAAGCGATAACTGTTGAATTAAAAAGAACAGGTGAAATACGAGTGAATAGGCAAAGCCACAGAGTGGGAGAAGGTTTGTGCAATTTACCTAATAAAGGATTGTGTCCAGAATCCAGAACTCCTAAAACCTCATTGAGAAAAGGAGAAATGACCTAACAGAAAAATGGGCAAGAGACTTGAACAAGCCCCTCCCCAAAGAGGAGATCCTAATACCAACGAGCACATGAGAAGATGCTCAATCTCACTGTCATGAGGGAAAGGCAAACTTAAACTAGGAGATACTTCTACATATCCATCAGAATGGCTGAAATGAAAGATAGTACCAAGTGTCGGCAAGGATGTGGGGCACCGGACCTCTCACAGACTACTGGTGGGGTGTCAACTGATATCTGGGAAAACTACTTGGCAGTGTCTACTAAAGTTAAACATATGCTGCCCTATGACCAGCAATTCGACTCCTGGGCACCTACCCCAGAGAAATATGTTCACCAAAATAGAGCCTCACTATTCAAAGCATCGTCACGGACCAGCAGCATTGGCTTCACCTGAGAACTTGCAATAGATGCAAAAACTCAGGACCCCCCCCACACCTTCCGCTGCCCCCGCCCCGTCAGACCTACTGAACTGGGGGTCTGTACTGTAACAAGAGCTTGAGGTGATTCATGAGTACCTTAAAGTTTGAGAAGAACTGGTCTGCAGTGTTCATAGAAGCTCTATTCATAACAGCCCCAAACTGGAAACTACCCAAATGCCCATTAACAGTAGAAACGATAAATCTGCAAGATATTCACCCAATGGAATACTACATTACAGCCAGGAGCATGAATGAACTTCAACAGCAAACAATATTGATAAATCTTATAAAAGTCATGTTGAGCAAAAGAAGCCAGATGCAGCAGAGTACACACCGTATGATCCTATTTATACAAGGTACGAAAACAGACAAAACAAACCCATGCAAATCAGAAGTCAGGAGAGTGGTTGCATCTGGAGGGCAATGGAAGGAGTATAAGAGATGCTTCTGGATGGCTGGGGATGTTCTGTTTCTTGATCTCAGTGCTGGTTCAGTTGTGGCGAGTCATGGAGCTGCACCCTTACAATCTGTGCACTGGTCTGAATGGATGTTCGGCAGGGGAGGGAGGGAGAGGGAGAGGCAGGAGGAGGGAGGATGGGCTATTTTCCTTCCATCCAAAATACTCTTGAATCTGCCCATGTCTTGCCATTTCTGCTGCCACCAAGCCCCCATCACTGCTTGCTTGGACTACTGCAGTAGTCAGTCACGGGTCTTCCTCCGTCCCTCCTTCCCTATGATCAGTTCTGCCACAGCAGCCAGGGGCGCTTTCACAAACATGAATCAGATCCCATTATTCCCATGCTGAAAACTCCGCAGTGACTTCCCACTGCTCTGGAGGCTGAGGTCTCAGATTCTGCCCAGGGCTGGTGTGATCTGGCCCTGCCCACCTCTCTACCCTCACGTCTCTTGCTCTCTGTGTTCCAGCCACTCTGCCTTTCATTGGCCAAGCATTAGACTACCTCAGGTCCTTTGCATCTGCTGTTCCCCTTGCCTGGACCTCTCTTCCTCTAGATTTCCCTATAACTGATCCTTCAGGCCTTCCCTGACCATCAGGCCTAAATGGGACCTTGTTCTTATTCTCGCTCGGTCCCTGCTGGCTTCCTTCACAGCACTCTGGATATGCCTGTTTGCTTGTGTCTTGCCATCTCCTCTGCTCAACACTGACGGCAGGGTCCATATCTGTCCTGGCCTTCGCCTGTGACAGCACCTGGCATACACCATGCCTGTCTCCTTGGGCAGAAGGAAAAGAGCTGGCCTTCCCTCCCACTGCTTCTCCTCCCTATATTCCACAACCCTCTTCTTCCTCCACCATTTCTCACCCACTCTTTATTTTTGACGTTGTGGATACTTTGTGTTAGTAACCTATTTAGTGAGGTAGAATATCCATTAAGAAATATGTACACAGTAGGTGCTCAATAAATACTTGAAGGAATAAGGGAAGAGAGGGGCTCAAGCACTCAAAGACATATTTACCAAGCATTCCCAGGCACCTCTTGATGTTCAGTTGTCATTGATTTTAATGGCTGTGCCATAGTCTGACTGGCCCACTTAAGGTTTTGAAAATATGTCCTTGAGGGACATAGGAAAATGAGACCAATGCCAAGTTTAAAAATACTCAGTGAAAATACTAGATCAACAGCTTTCAGGTTGTGGGGTGACTGGCAGCTGTGCCCACCCAGTGCTGTTGGACCTACGCCCCTCAGCCAACCTGAGCCAGGGGCAGCTTTGCCCTGGGAAGTGGGGTGGTGTGGCCAGTGGGGGGCTCAGTGAAAGGTCTGGGGGTCACCTGGGCCTTCTGAGAAGGACTGGAAGTGGCTTTTAGAGGCTCCAGCCACCCCCAAGGGCTCAGCCCTGGAAACAGTGGGCTGTCTCAGAGGGTGGGATGATTGCCAATGTTGCCAACACCTGTCCTGCACACCTACTTCAGGGAAACTGTGAAAATGGACTGTGATTCCCTCATGGCAGATGAGGAAACTGTCAAGACCCCCATGGCTAACTTGAAGCATTCCAAGGGCTAGAGGTGGGACAATCTGAGGATCAAGAAGGAAAGTAATTTCGATGGACTGAAATCCATCAAAGGGGATGGATTAATAATAGCAGGAGTTTATAATAACACCAAAAACAAAACCAAAAAAAACCCCTTCACTGGTCACATTGGAGGATGCTAGGGAACCAACTCATTGCTTTGAAATTTGATAAATAAAAGGGAAGAATCAAACTTGCATTTTTGCCTTTCCTGCAATCTGCACCCCAGAGTGGCCAAACAGCAGAGAAGTTTCTCTCAATAGATACATTCCAGCTAGTAAACAGGAAGGAATGACAGAATTAGAGCACTGCCAGCTGGAGGCCCCTGAGGAGACCTGAGTTACCCCGCTGAACTCTGACAACACTCACTCATTCCACCAAACACCTGCTCAGTGCCAGGCACTTTTTTCATTTAATCCTCAACTCTATAGGGTGATATTATCTCCCTGTTCATACACAAGGAAGCTAAAGCACAGAGAGGTCAAATTACTTACCTAGGAGCACACAGCAAGTGAGAGGCAATGCTGGGATTTGAACCCGGGTAGCCTGGTTCCAGCATCCAAGCATTTAGTCACAAGCCTCTACCACTTCTCTGAAAAAAACTCAGTAGCATTGTGGGTGGGAGCTTGGGCATCAGGGAAGCATGTGGCCAAAGCCACCAGCAGGGCCTATGAAGGCTTCCAGGAGGCAGCACCAATTAATGCCTGCCAGGTGGATGTGACTCTATTCATTTTATAGTGTCGGCTAAAGAAGACTCAGAGAGGGTGTGTGACTTATACCAGGTCACACAGCCAGGATGCCAGGCCCACTCTTATCGCTGTCATCCCCCATCTCTGGGATGGACCTCTGCAGGTTGAGCCCAGTAGTGAGGAAGCAATCAAGTCCTTAGTCACATGGAGAGGGGGCCGAGGAAGCTGCTTACAGCCAAAGCCCAGTGCAGACATTGTGTAGAAGACTGATGCCTCAAATGACCCACCCCAGCCTGTCTTGCACAGACAAGGTCAACTCTAGGTACCATCAACCTGGGGGCTTCCTCTCAGCATTGGGGGTACCCAGGGCTTGTGAGCCCTGAGGCACCCCAATTCCCACCCAGATATCTACCTTAAGAGCAATGGGAGCCACTGAAATGTGTTTAAGTTTGAAGATGGGGAGAGAGAGAATAAAGCAGGGAAGAAAATAAGGGGGGTTTTGGGGGGTAAGCTGCAATTTCAACAGAGTGGCCAGGAGACATCTCATAGGAAAAGTGACTTTTTGGCAAAGCCCTAAAGAGGCTGGAGAGTCAAGCCATGTGATCATCTGGGGGAAGAGCCTTTTACTGAGAGGGAACAGCAAGTGCAAAGGTCCTGAGGCAGCAGGAACATGCCTGCCGTTATTGAGGAGGCCTGGCGAGCAAAGGAAGCATGGGGTCGGATGCAATTTTCACAGAATCCTGCTGCCTGTTGTGTGAATATGGATTCCTAGCCAAGGGCACTGAAAACATCCACAGCAGGAAGCAGGGAGCACAGATAACATTACCAAGGGTAAAACATGAGCGAACACCTAGATAGCCCAGGCTCTGTGCCCAGCATGTTCTAAGCACATTTATGCATATTAATGCATGTATACCTCTCAGTGACCTGCTGGTACACACGATCACCACTGCCACTTTACAGAGGAGAAAACAGGCCCAGAGAGGGCAAGGTTGCCCAAGGTCACATAGTTGGCATGTGTTGGGGCTGGGAGGCAAATCCAGGGACTCTGGCTCCGAATTCCATCTCCTTACTCTACACAGCCATGAGGCCCACTCCACGGAGTCCCCGCCTCTCTTACAGTGAATTTGGGCCTGGCTGGGATTTGCTCAGTTCACTTGGTCCTGTCCAGCCACAAGACCTTTGCTCATGCCATTCCCTCTGCCTGGAACACCCCCTTCCCCTCTCAGCCCCACTACCTAACTCATGCTCTGGGTCTCAGCTTCAGTGTCACTGCTTCCAGGAGCCCGTCACTGCTCAGGCTTGCCGAAGCCTCTCTGAAACGATGGTCTAACAGCACCTCGTCTTCCCCATCAGGGCCCTCATGACACTTTCTATGCACCTAGGTCTCAACTGGAATGTCCACCGCCCGGAAGGCAGGGCCTGGGTCTGCCACCTGCCTTCCCTTTACGCTCGGCACCAGCCCAGCACACACAGTCAGTCCCCGTAAGCGTTACCTGGCTAGGCCCTGCATGGTGACAGTAGCAACTCTTAGCTGATGTAGGGAGGGACAAATAAGAGGACAAGAGAGAAAAGACAGAGACAGAATGAGAAAGAAAGGGAAAGAGAGGAGAAGAAGAACCAAGAGGGAAAAGAGAAACAGAGGAAATGAGAGAGAAATTCAGAGACAGGGAGAGGGAGGGAGGGAATACACAGCTCCTTAACTGCCCCGACATCACGGACAGCAGCCAGGGTGGGCGCTGTGGAGTAGACACGGGCGGCAGGCAGGTCACGCTAAACCCCCCACTCTGCCTCTCCTCTCTGGGCTGAGCTGGTAACCAGGCCCCATTATAGAAGCTGTGACCATCGGGAGCCAGGCCTCTGGAGAGGGATCCACTATTGAGCCTTGCAGGCTAATGAGTTCAAGGGCATTACTGAGTGTAAGGGGCCCCCTGCCCTCCCTTGCAGGGCTCAGGGAGCCACTGACATCCTGAGCATTGCCATGGAGGGCTCTGGACCCAGCAATGCCATAAACAGTGCCTCCTTTCAGCCTCACACTGGTAACGATAACCACTAATAACCATGGGTGGCACAGACCAGGTTATCGTTTATGTGTACAATCTGGCCAACACTTGTTACTGTCCACTTGTCACCATTTTACAGACAAGAAAACTGAGGCACAGAGTTGCTATTGCTTATCTAAGAGCAGCTTATTTTAGTAAGTAACAGAGCCAATATCTGCTCCCAAATCTGATTTCCAAGAATCCAAGTTCTTCCATTCTACCAGCATTTTTTTTTTAATTATTTATTTATTTATTTATTTTTGCGGTACACGGGCCTCCCACTGTTGTGGCCTCTCCCACCGCGGAGCACAGGCTCCGGACGCTCAGGCTCAGCGGCCATGGATCACGGGCCCAGCCACTCCGCGGCACGTGGGATCTTCCCAGACCGGGGCACGAACCCGTGTCCCCTGCATCGGCAGGCGGACTCTCAACCAGTGCGCCACCAGGGAAGCCCCTACCAGCATTTTTAAATAGTAAAATTTTTATACTAAAGTAATACATACATATGATAAAAACTGCATTAGCACAGAAAGATTTAATGTTAAAAAGTCTTCTTTCTTCACCATTATTCTGTGTCCTTTCAAAGATATTCCATTCATATTCAAGCATATATGTAAGCATAATCTATCTCATCTTTTGCTTTACTCAGATACAGCATGCTACATACCATGTTCTGCAACCTGTCATTTTCTCTGAATTTATTTTGCTTTCTCCTTTTATCGTGAAGAGTATCTGTCTTCTTTTTTACAGCCATGGAGTATTTTTCTGTGTGGAGATAATTTATTTTACGTATCTGATCCCTCACTCATGGACACTTAGGTTATTTCCAGGCTTGGTTATTACTACTGATGCTGCACCAACACACTGAGGGCTTCCTCTTGGTTGCCCCTGTGTGGGTGAATCTAAAGAACAAGTTCTGCGATGAAGAAGGGCCGAGTCACGGTGCGGGCACATCTGTGTAATAGATGCTGCCAGCTTGTCCTCCGAAGGGGCTGCACTGATTGTTGCTCCCACCAGCCCCATGAGGGATTTACTTCTCCCCACAGCCGTGCTGAGACTACCAGCCACACTTTTATCACAGGATCAGGACAGGGGGGATTGGAAAGGGAAAGGGAGAAGGGACACGCACAACTGGAGTGTTTCCAGAAGAGGGTGACAACGGGTGACAAGCAAGATGTCAAATGTGCTGGGGACTTGCTCTGTGATTTCAGAGAGGTCACTTGACACCTCTTTCCCTGGCCTGCAATTCTCCTTGAGCCAAATGACCTGTTAGTCACAAATGTTCACTGGAGGTGTGGGTGTCCCCGAATGCCTTAGACCAATGATCATCACTGCCATACAGCCTGTGCCAGGTACTGTGTATGGGCTGATGCATATCACCTCACTTCATCCTCACGGTCACCTTGAGAGAGAGGTATTATTATCAGTAGCTATCTGCAGACTGGGAAATTGAGGCCCAGAGAGGTTCAACTGCTTATCCAAGGTCACATAGAGGTAAGAATGTGATGACCCTGGGATTCAAACCAAGGTCTACTCAACTTCACGGTTCAAACTCAACCACCATGCCGTCCTGGCCCGAGGCTGTCTGGCTCTCAGCCAGGTCACCAATGAGCTCACCCTGCCTCCTGAGACCCCATTATTGCTTCTCCCTTTGGCCAGACCCCACAACCCTGAGTGTTCCTTGCCTGGAAATTTCCTAGTGACCTCAAACTGGCTCCTCTAACTGAGAGGACTGGAGCCTGAGCACAGCTCTATGCCCATAAGAACGAAGCAGGAGCTGCCACCAGCAGCCCCGGAGGCCCAAACATCAGGCCTGCCCATGGAGGTCACTGAAATTTCTCTATTTATCCCCTGGACAGATGACCTGGCCCTGCCATTCTTGGCTATCGAGGAGCCCAGGTGAGTCCCTACTGGAGGCGTATGTCCATCCATCCATCCATCCATCCATCCATCCATCCACTCATTTATTCATTCACTCAACAGATATAAATATGTTGAGTGCTCTCCGTTGATGTTAAGAGCCCAGACTCCAGAAACCAACCTAAACTTGACTTCCAGCCTCACACACCTCTTAGCTGTGTGACCTTGGTCAAGCCACTCAATGTCTGCGAGCCTCAGTTTCTGCATCTATCAAATAGGTATAATTATTACCAACCTCCCAAGGTAACTGGGCAGCTTAAAGGAGGAAGGTGCATCTGGAAGTGCTTGGCAGCACTTGGTCAGTCGGCGGTGAACAAATGACAGGTGTTGTTCTGATAATTACTGAACAGGACTGACTTCCTCCCCTGCCATGGAGGAGCTTGGAGTCACCTCCACCAGCTCCCCCAGAGCATCCTTACAGGGGCATTTGAATGTCTGCCCCTGGGTGGGATCAGGGGCCAAGTCCCTTGCCCACTTTTGCTGTGGTGATCAGTGCCAGCCTTCTGATCCCCACAGGACCTTCTTGGCTGACGCCAAAGTCAAAGCTGCCACCACCTCCATCTCCATCCTCCACTCTGATCGTTCTAAAATTAGCTGGCAGTTGCCAATTCCAAGCAGAGCTGGCTTCTGGAAAGCAGGAGGCCTTGGCTCTGTCACCTGAGCCTTTGTCTCCCTCCCAATGCATAATAAATGGTCGGTCTCAGCCACCCCGTGGACGGCCTCAAGTTTACAGCTGTTCCACCATCAAGGACGCTGGGGCTAATGGCTCTGAGACTAGAGATCACTGGAGAGCGCCAAGATGATGGATGCATGCGCCCAACGTCAGGATGCTGGCTGCCAGGCCACATGTAAAAGGGAATGCCTAATTTGTTTGTACCCACAATTACCTGGAGCCTGCTCTTCAAGTATGATTGAGTGTGGAAGGGTTCCCAAGTGCGGTCTCTGTTTGGAGGAATTAATTATTTCAAGTGGCGCCAACCTTTGAGCTGGGTTGCTTGGATAACCTCCTCCACTTCCCCAGCCCTGCTCCACCTCCCACGCCCCCTGCCCATCAACAGGGGCACGTCCCTGATTAGGTCCTGCTGGATGCGGAAGAAAACAAGAAGACTGAAAACACAGGCATTCCAGAGGGTTTTGGAGATTGGTTTTGTTCCCCACACCCTGCCCTGAAACATCTTTGCATCAAGCCCTCACCCTTCACACTTTTACACAGACGTCCACAAACGCCCCCCATTCAACTCCCCTCCTCCCAAGATTATGTGGGTCCCATCAGACATAATCCAGTGAGCCAGTGGGCCACTGCACCCCTGCTGAATTACAAGGATTTCTCCTGCCAACCAAATATTTCATCCAGCTGTAGATATCATGAGGAAATGGCAAACAAAGAGAGAGATTTAATAACTGGAAATAAGACTAAGGATACAGATAGTTGAATTTTTTTTTGTATTGCATCTAATTGCAATCAACAGTAGACATCTGACACAGTGACAGCCTCAGCAAAATTGCTGCTGAGAGAACAGAATCTTTGTCTAAAAATAATCAGACATTCTGTGCACCACTGTTTGTTATAATGGTAATCGATGCTGGAGGCTTTGAATTCCATCAATTTATAGATCTGCGCCGGCCTGCCTGGCAATGGGGCGCAGTGCACTGGGGCCCTCGCTGGTGCGGGCAGTGCTGGGGCCCAGTATGTGATTAAGATAAGCCCCGATTTCTTTCATACATTCCTTATCAGGGTCTAATTCTCCAGCAGGTAGAGATGTTCACAACAGTTAAAGATTAGTGCAGCTTCTCAGACGCCAAATTTGAGGGTATTGATCAATAAATCAAATCAGGCCAATCAATCGCCCAATCAGGAGAGTCTAGCCAGTGCATTATTACCGGCGCCTCCTAGCCAAGGCTTTTCATGGGTTTCATCAAAACAGCCTCACCTTGGCTTCCCGCCAGCTGCTGGCTTGCCTAATAGACTCCACAGCCGAGAGGGGCTCCTGCCCAGCGGAAGAGCAATAAATTTCTCATCAAACAGCCAATAGAGAAACAAGATGAACATCTGTTTTGCTGCAATGAAACTCCTGTGTTCTTCAGAATGTGCAAACCGCCTCTGACAGACCACCCTAAAGGCGGCTTCCCTGGCACGCGGCGGGCCCACGGAATATTCCACTGGTTATTTCAATCAGGTAATTTAAGGAGACTTTTGCATTCTTCTCTCTGCAGCTGCCGGAGCTCTGCAAAGACTATTCCGGCACAGTCGATAATAAATGCCATCCTGGGACCCTGTAGTATGAAGGCAATTTTATGATACCCATTATGTGGCAATGTAACTTCATTAAAAGCTGTTTATTCCCTCTAAGCATTTTAAGCACTTTCCCTCACCCATAAAGGAGGAGCCAGGAAGGTTATTTTTACAGAAAGAGTTCTAGACCATATTTCTTCCCTCAGTAACATGGAGGAGACTTGCCCACTGCCCTTCTCACTTCAATGAGAGGGGACAACCTCGGGGTCCTGGTGAGGTCTCAAGTTTTCCCCGGGACCCAGGCATGAGGCCACCTCAGCTGTGGGCTGAAAGGTCCAGGAGAGAAGAGACCTGGGAGGCCTCAATCCCATCAGACCCTCACAGGCCCTTTGTGCTGGGTCCTATAAGACAGGGATGAAGAAAGTTCTGGAATATGCCAGCCGGGAATATGCCAGCCAAAGGCAGCATTTTCCAAACTGGGGGCCCCTCAAACCTATCCTTTGATATTTCCACACTGACGCAAATCCAAAGAAGTTATTACTTGGCCTGTTGTGAAGGCCCAAATTCTCAGGGCTAGCTGGCAGCTGAAAGTTCATCTCAGAGCCCAAGATTCGAATGTGCACATGTCAAGGCTTCTTTGGCAGAGGTCTGCAGACTCCGGGCTAAGAGAAGTGATTCTCAAAGGTTCACGAGATTTGTTTCCCTCCCTTTAAAAGGGTCTGCTCATGTCATGAACTGGAGGAGGGGTATGGTGGAAGATGGCATTTTGGCCTCCGTGATAGCAGGGGAAGGAAAAAGGAGGGGAGTGAATGCTTCTGCAGTGAAGAGCAGCCTGCGAGTACCAGAAAGACCATGGGCACTGCCCGTTGCACTTTGTGCCCTTGTTTTGCCATCTGTCAAATGGGGCTGAAGATACCCACCCTCCAGGGTCTGCTATGAGGGGGAAGAGATGATGCCAGGCACAGAAAAGGCCCTGTTCAGTGAGTGAGGATGAGGGTTCCTGAGGACCCTCTTTATTTGGATGAGCTCACTGTCCGAGTAGAGGAAGGTCACTGAAACAGAAGGTCGTGGCAAAACTGGATGAGTAGGTGGCAGACCTATGCTGGGGCTGGGGGACTCTGGGGGCTGGACTTCTGTCTGAGGCATAGTAGGGCCCAAGAGAGGGTCTGGAAGGTGAATACACTAGGTGGAGGGGAACGGTTGGGTGAGGCACAGCTAACGTGGTGGGATTCAGAACCAGGATAAAAACCATCCCTGGGCACCTGACGATCAACCACGTAATACACAAAACCACAGGAAAGAGAGTAGTAAAAACAACAATTATGATTTTAACAGTAGTAACAACTAACCTATCAGCCCAAACTCTGTGCCAGCCACTATTCTAACTTGTTTAATCCGATAGTATAATTATTATCCCCATTTTGCTGATTAGGAAACTGAGGCCCGAAGAAATAAAGTTAGTTTTCCTGGGGTCATACAGCTAGTATGCAGAATTGATAATCAACATTTCTTGAGTGCTTACTGAGTGCCAGAAACCGTTCCCTGCTCTGTGCACTTTATATGCATTCTCTTGATTTAGCTTTATAATACCCAGGTGGGTATTGTTATTACTTCCATTTTACCAGTGAGGAAACTGAGACTCAGAGAGAAGTGATTTAAGCTGATCGATAGGGGTGGAGCTGGGACTGGAACCCCCTCCAAAGTCCTTGAAGCCTTTGGGGGCTCTTTCTGGCCTCCCAGGGGCCTCAATGGGCTCCCTCTGGGGCTCTGAGATGAGGAGGGGAGTCTGTGGCTCTTCAGGAGGCTCTCAGGTTCCACCATGGCCCCATCCAGTCTATCCTCTGTGCGGTAGCTGGAGAAGTCTTTAAAATGAACTGTTCCTTCCAAACTCCCCTGATTGGCTGCCCACAGCTCTGAGCAGAAGACTCCACAGGGTCTTGCATAGTCTTTGCCCAGCCTCCCTCCCAGCTTCCCCTGGCCCTGTGCTGGTCAGTGACAACCTTGCTGTCCTTCCCTGCCTGAGTCTGGGCTCCTTCCCTGAGCCTCCACTGAGCTCTAAGATGTCCCTTCTTCAGGTCCCAGAGCCCCTGCATTTCCCAATCAGAGCCCTCGGCACAGGCATAAATAATTCAGCTTCATTTCAAGTGACCATCTTATAAATTGTCTGCTTCTCCCATTGAACCCCAACTCTGTTTTGTTCACTTCCTTATACCTGGCCACATAGTAGGTGCTTAAGAAATATTTGTTGAATGATCAAGATGGGGATTCTTGCCCTCCCAGGGTCTCCCAAGGTGATACAGTCCACATGCGGCAGAACCACAGGGCGCCCAACACCCCATGAAAAGAACACAGGTACCTGCTGAGTTTCCAGTGGCATTCCCCTCCCCCGTTCCAACCATGTCTCCTTACAATTCACTCTTAGTTCTAAGCCACATTCCCTGTTTTAAATGTGGGGAGGAAGTAGCTAAGTCTATGGATTGTGGGGGAGGAAAAAGTAAAGAAAGATTAAGAAGGGACAGGGTCATGTCTTAAGCCAATGAAGCTGTGGAACAAAGACGACCCAGTCAGAGGACTGAACTTGTCAAACCAAGAGCAAACTAGAATCCTGCCAGGCCATGGGGCTGTCCGCCAAAAATACAAATCTGCACAGGGGTCTCTCATACAGAGAAGCCACAGTATATTAGATTTATCATACACTCCAGCCAAGATGTGCTGCCGAGATTTTTTGGGACAAGATTTATTACACTGGCTGGTTTTTAAAATGAAAGTGAAAAGAGGATATTCTGGCAAAACTGCGGGCTGTTAATGGGGTGAGAATCACATAAAATGGATCATCTCTGAATCTCTTCCTCTGTATGCACAAACAGACCTTTGCAAAACCCCCGGGATTTCCATAAAAAAAGATGCTCGACCCAATGTTTTTACACTGACCTGCTAGTTGACCTTGGGTGAATTACTCTCATACTTTGGATGTGTTTCTTATTTGCAGACAACAACAGTATCACAAAATAAATAGTAGCTATAATTTACTGGTTGATTACTATATGCCGGACACTTTGCATGGCTTGATTCTTTGCAATTATGGCAACTACCCTTTGAGCAGTTGCTATTTTTATCCCCACTACACAGATGAGAAAACTGAGGCTCAGAGAGGTACAGTCACTCAGTCAGTGGCAAAGGCAGAGTGTTAACCCAGAGCTGGATCCAGCCCCAGTCAGAAGCCTCCCGCTCTGCAAAGTTAGCTCTACCTGTTCAGATGAAAGCTACAGGATAAACTCAGACCTCATCATTCCTGTTCTCAAAACAGAGATTCCAACAAGGAAGTCCCAGCCACCTTCCAGTCCTGGTGGTGTCTGCCTTTTCCAGAGAAAGCTACAGAAAGAAAAATGGGCAATTTCATTTTGGTTTCTCAGGATCTCAGCAGGTCCAGCTTGTGCCAGGTAAATATGGGCCCTGCTCCCAACGGGCCCAAATCATTCCAGAGGCATAAGCCACAGGGATGCTGGCATGCCAGAGGGGACAGAAATGAAAGGATGTGGAAGCTTCTCAGGTGAGGTGTCACGTGTGGCTGAAGGAGCCAGGATGGTGAGGACCCAAACTCTTGAACAGTGGTTCTCAATTGGGGGTGATTCTGCCCTCTGGGGAACATTTGGTAATGTCGAGAGATACTTTTGAATTGTCACAACTGGGGGGTGCCACTGGTATGTAGTGGAAAGAAGCAAGTGATATGGCTAAACATCATATGATGTACAGGACGGTCCCCCAACAGAATTATCCAGTCCAAAATGTCAACATTGTGTGAGGATGAGGAATCCAGATCTGCAAAGAGCTGGAGACATTTACCCTGGAGTACAGAAGACTCAGGGAGGGGGGGAGTTGTCACATATTTGAAGAACAGGAGAGGAGCTCAGATCTGTGTGGGCAAAGGAAGTTACACGTGAACAGGTTTCAGGTTAACAAAAGGCAGACAGCCTTGATGGTCAGAAGTGAGCTCCTTGACCCCAGATGTGCCCAAGAGTAAACTGGTCAACTGGTGGGCTTTGTGGAAAGACAACAAAGCCTGGAACGGAGGGCTAGGCACAATGACCTTTCTTTTCCTGTCTAAACCTGACACTGGATAAAGTCCTTAGGAGAATAGCAATGAAGTTTGAGGTTCCTTCTGGAACCTTCCATGGATTATCTCATTTAACCCTGCTTGAGGCTCAAAGAGGTAAAATCAATCACTTGTCTGAGGTCACAAAGCCTGTAAAGGAGGGAAGACAGGATTTGAACCTGAGTCTGTCTGATCACAAAGCTCATTAGAAAGCTACTCCTCAAACTCAACAGTTATCTTAAGGTGAAGCACAGCTCCCTCCTTCCCCCACCGCTTTGATTTAGAATTGCTTAGAAAACCCGGACCCAACACTGGAGACCTAAGTTCAACAGTTCAGCCCTCTCTCATGTTAACGACACAAAAACATGTTCCATAAGTTGCCCAACCCCCTGTTCATTTTTTTTTTTTACATAAAAACACTGCAACCAGCAGTGAAAAGACATTGTCCCAAGTGCACACTTTAACTGATGTCCCCGACCATTCAGGAACAGAATGAAAGAAAACGCGCTTTATTAATAGGCCCTCATGCTAATTAGCACAATTTATTGTCAGGAGGCTGCCCCTGCCTTCCACAAATGTTACAAGTGTGGACAAAAAACTTTTGTCGCAAACCCAACACATATTGCCTTGTGACCAAGACTGCCAAGCCCACCACAAAGGGAAGGGGAAAGCACGTGGCTTAAATAGGCCACTCGGAGGCATTGGATTTCACTCTACAAATTTATGACGTAACTTGACCATTTCCCAGGGATAAGAAAGACCCGAATATAAATGTGGGCTGTTTCTGCACATAAAAACGCATTTCTCAACATTTTGAGGAAGTCCCCCTGATGACTGCAAAGCTTTGTGGAAAAGTGGAAAAAGGTGTGGGTGAGGGGTGGGGGGGCTGGGGGGAAAAACCTTAAATGTTTAATATTCAATAAATGTGTCAATTTTACATACAGAGGCAAATGGGTCTTTATGGAGGAATTGGTAAATTTCCTCGGAGAAAAGTAAGTGCATTTTAGCCTTCAAGGAGTCCCAGCTGAATAGAAATGGAATGTGATTTGTGATAAAACTCAGCTGCTCTATAAAAGACGTTAAATAAATGTTGCTGTTTCACCAGGGATATACAAAATTGATTGCATTATAGACTGATTCTAAGATGCTGCATCCCTGTACGGCCCCCTCATCAGCTTCCGCGTGTGTGGGAAGCTGCTTTCAGAGACAATTTAGACTATGTTACAACCTCTAGTCCTCATGCTGCAGCAGAATTTTCTAGAAATGCAACATTTCCCCCTCATACTTTGTTTTAGATTGAACCACAGGAAACTGCTGATGTTTGAAGATTTTTGACTTCCAAAAAAATGACAGTTCCCTCTATATTTACTTAGTATTTCTGATGGACTGGCCCTATCATCTTGGGGAAGCCCACTGGCACCACTTAAAGGGAAATTTGGTTGCTGTCTAAGGTTGGGGATGGAGGGATCACAGCTCCTTTTGTCTGCTCACCAGAGGATATTCTGGGTCTAGGTGAGAATCTTGCCTTTCCTTAAGCCCAGCTGGGTGAGCTTGGGAGCATCTACTGCCATTTCTGAACCTCAGTTCCCCCATCTGCAAAATGGGCACAACTCTACCTTTTGCTCAGGGTATTTGAAAAATCTAATGGGATAACAGATGGTAAACTGGCAAATGTTCACAACCAGCTAATTATTATATTTGTATCTAATCGGGGGCTGCAGATGGGCTATATGAAGCAGACAGAACATTTCAGGTAAGAAATCAGGTTTCAGGGATTGATGCGTGGATCCAAACTGATCTGTAAGGCTTTCCAGAAAGTGGGAGCCTAGACTCACTCTCTCAAACATGTCCACATGTCCGTGCACCTCCATGCCCACTGCCGCCAGCCTGGTCCAGCCACTGCTGACTCCCACCCGGTTGGCTGCAGTAACCTCCTCATAGAGTTCCCAGGCTCCATGCCTGCCACCCTCCCACCATCTCATTTCCCCACAAGCAGCCAGAGAGAGTGTTTCAAGATACAAACTGGATGCTGACACTTCGCTGCTTAAAAGCTCCCCATGGGGCCTCCCTGGTGGCGCAGTGGTTGAGAGTCTGCCTGCCGATGCAGGGGATACGGGTTCGTGCCCCGGTCTGGGAGGATCCCATATGCCGCGGAGCGGCTGGGCCCGTGAGCCATGGCCGCTGGGCCTGCGCGTCCGGAGCCTGTGCTCTGCAACGGGAGAGGCCACAACAGTGAGAGGCCCGCATACCGCAAAAAAAAAAAAAAAAAAGAGAAAAAAAAAAAAGCTCCCCAGGCTTCCCATCCAATTTCAGATAAAATCCAAACTTTCCAGCTCAGCCTGCAAGACCTATGTGGTCAGGACGCTGCCCTCTCCTCCAACACATTTTCCCCTATAGTCCCCTCACTTTGCTCCCGCCATTCTGCCCCTTTATTCTGTGACTGCCAAACACACTGGTCACAGGGCCTTTGCATTTACAATTCACACTACCTGGATGCCCTCTCCTTTTGGTCCTTTTCCCAGTTTGGTGGTTCCCAAAGTGTGGTCCTTGGACCAGCAGCAGCAGTGTCGCCTGGGAACTTATTAGAAATGGTAATTCTTGGACCAGCTCCAGATCTGGTGAATCAGAAACTCTGGGGGAGTTTTGGGCACCCAGCAATGTTTTTAACCAGCCCTCCAGGTGATTCTAATGCACACTCAAGTCTGAGAACCACTGGCTTAGCTCAGTCCCACCCCTATGCCAAGGTTCAGCTTAGAAAATGTTACTGCAAGACCAGCACCCCAAGACAAGGCTGAGTTCTTACAGTCATTTGCCCCCACTTCCTACTCCTCATTTCTATGAAGTACTACTGCAGCTATGATGTAATAATCAATTGTTTCATGTCTGTGTCTCTTCATAGCTAGACTAGAAGTTCCACGGGGAAAGATACCAATATGCTCTCAGCACCTAATTGTGCCTGGCACAGAGTAGGTGCCCAGTAACTATGTGTTTGCTGAGCAGATGAATGTATGCACAAAGGAACAAATGAATGAGTCCTGGAAAAGTGACAGATGTTCATAAAGAAAGTAACCCCAGGAATCCTATTCTCCATATACCAATCCATAGAGTATCCCCATCCCCATGTGATTTTCTAAGTGTCACCCTGGTCAAGTCAGGAGCCAAGCACAGTGAGGCATGGAAATGAAAAGGGAGGAAGGGAAGAAGGGAGGAAGAAAGAATGAACAAAAACAGCAGAGAGAAGACTCCCATCCAGTGGCTAAGTCCAAACACCCCCCAAGAAGAAGAGCAAACCTTCTTTCTCTCCTTCCCCAACAGCGACCGGCTGGGCAGAAAGCTTCCAAATAAAATCCTAGAGACTGAGAAAACTGCAAGCAGAAAATCTGCCCGACAGCTTGGAAGATCCCAGTCCTGCCGTCATCCAAATCTTTAGGTTGAGACGCTGAGTCTGTACTAAGCCTTGAGTTCACTGGAAGCTTCTTGGTGCTCCAGGGTAGTTTGCTCTGCTCTTCCTGGAGCTAAAGCTGGAAGAGAAATCATTTCCTTTCCTGTAACTCAGAACAATTATATTCTCTTAACGCAGACATCTGGCTCACTGCTGCTTTCCTTACTTACGTTTTCCAAATGATATCAGTTCTGGGAAGATCAATTATTACTGAAAAGTCGAGAAACGCTCACTGGTTATTTGCACTGATTTGGTTGACAATATGCAGGTTCCTTATGAACTACGAATGTCCGTGGAGGGGACAGAGAGGAGAAAAATGCAAGACTCTGAGACAGCTTGGGCTTTGCAGCCTCCAACTGCAGAGACCTCAGGCGGCCTGGAAGCATTGCCCAAGATGGGGGACACTGAGCTGCCCCCCCAAAGCTCCCCCATACAAAGCTGTTTCCATAAAGACAAATGGGTAGCCGGCGTTGGCCAGCGCCGCAAGCAGCCACGATGATATAATTGGCCTGTTACCGCATCATCTTTAATCAATAGGATCCGGAGTTTCCACGGCTTGTACAGCCCAAATCTCCCTGGCAGCCAAGAACCAGCAGGTTGTTAAAAGGCCCGATAGTTCTGCCTCACTAATGGGTGCCTTGTTCCCTCAACCCTGCTGATTTTTTAAATAAACCTAAATTCCAATAATTGTTTAATGTTTATTTTTATTTAGTTCTGGTTCAGATGCTCTGTGTCTCTCTGACAGAAATTGATATCTGGCTCATGGTGAGCTTTATTAAAACACACACACACACACTCACAGACACACAGAGGCACAGACACACATACACTCATGCATTTGCAGCACGCCTGTTGGGAAGCTGTTTATTTACTTGGTTATTTATCTGGTGGAGGTGGAGACCCACATATCTAGAGTGGGAGATGGACAGAAGGACAATCTGCCCAGCTCTGCTTTCTCCCCGGCTCCTTCCCAGGGAAGTGGAGATGGACCCTGCTCATCTTTCACAAGGGAGCCCTGCTCTTCACTCAGGCAATAGACAAAGGTGACGCTAGGCCTCTAACTGCGGCTGCGTCGCTGGGAACACCTCTTGACTTCTTTGGTGTCACTGTGTCCGCATGCTGAAACAATTCACCAGAGGGGGCACCTCGTACCTTTCTTGTATGTTTTCATAATAAACAGGACCCACAAAACTGCCTAGTTGCCTGTGTACAGCGGGGACATGGGCCGAGGTTTCCCTGCACGCCCCGGAAACCCAGAGGCAAGATGTTTCCTACTGTTTGCAACTGGGCCAGAAGGAGACTACTCCACTCTCACACAAGAAGCCCCTCTTTCCTTCTGGTACATCTCAGAATATTCTAGGTGATTCTGAGTTTAAAGGCTAAGGGTTTTCGGTGCCTGTCCTTTTTGGGGGGCTTGTAAGCTTATGCCATGCCGCTCACGGTAACCTCACTGTAAAAGGCTCATTCATTCGCTTGCAAAATCACTGCAAACTCATGACCTGAAAATCGGGCTTGCCAAGGTCAAGGGATGTGAAAGGTCAAACTGGAGACTTTTATGCCCACCCACTGCCACACCCAGACAAACTGTCTATCAAACTGGGAGCTGCCCCAGCTTCACTATCTTCTTCCCCCCCAGAAGTCGAATCAACCACTGATACCTGTGAGGTCGACTCTGGGGCTATTGCCAGCATCCATTCCCTCCTCCTGATACCAATGCCATCCGCTGGTTCAGACCCATGAGGCTTCACTGGGCAACCATGGAACCTCTCACTGGCCTCTTCCCTGCCTCTTCCTCTTCTCCACTGATTCCCAGACCTCCACTGGAGTCACTGATCCCAGACACAGGCCTGATCTTGTCACTCCTTGGTCCCTTCCAAGGCCCCCTCCTGCTTCCTGGGAGATGCCCAAATAATTCCCATGGCGTTTATGCTCCTGTCCTTTCCTGTTCCCTCTCCCCAGGCCTTCACATCACACTGGGCCTAAGGTCAAGGACCCACACACTGAAGATGGACAATCTGCTGTTTTCATCTTTCCAACCAACTAGACAGAAGAGGAAATGATGTCAAAGTTCCTCTTTTCATCACAGAAAGGGAAGATTGGAATCAGTGAGAAGTTTTTGCAGTGGGTACAGAGGAATGCTGAAAAGGGCCATGTCTTGTCATCAGGTGTCTTACCAGCTGTGTGTCCTGGGTGAGTCATCCTACCCCTGTGATCCTGGCAGTGGCTGTCATGTTATTAATAATCTTATCCTGGGAGACTCGGCTGGGATGCTTGGTGCCATCTCTCACCACTGTGGGGGGCTATTGTTGGCATCTCCATTCTTGGAGGTGGTTACCTCAAATTCTACACCCTCAATACCCCTTCCATTGGGACATTCATGTGCCCAGGTCTGTACCTGGAATTCGACTCTGTCTGCAGCAAGCTGCCATAGGGCCCAGGGGCCAACTTGTGCCCTCCAGACCATGCTGTCCTGCCACCGTCCACACCAGCAGAACTGCATTTCTCTGTGGAACCCATATTCCAATAACTGTCCCAGTACATACGGTGTGCACTTGGGTCTATTATCAGCTAATGAGTAAATAATGTTCTGTTCTAAATCCAAAAGCACTACTAGATACCTGAGGGGGACTAATGGGCATTTTAAGACCCCTTTAATCACATATTAACGTGCCGCGAAGCAGGCTGCAGAGCCCATATGCCAACCACCTGAGGAGGACTGAGGAGGCTTCCTCCTTTTAAACAAAGAACAAAGCGGAGGAAGAGAGTGAGCCCGCATCCCCAGGTCTGGTCAAGCCAGGCCAACAGCTGGGGCTGGAGAACTACCCCGGAGCTGACCCGCTGTCTTTGAGTTCGATGGATATTGTCGAACCTGCTCCTCCTTTTCTGGGATGTGGGGGTGGATTAGTGTCCTGGGGCTGCAGTCTCAAAGTACCACCAGCTTGGGGGCTTCAAACAACAGAAACATGTTCTCTCACAGCTCTGGAGGCCAGAAGTCCCAATCAATGTGTCGACAGGGCCAGGCTCCCTTCTGAAGGCCCCAGGGGAGGCTCCTTCCTTGCCTCTCCCACTTTCTGGTTGTTGGCAGTCCTTGGTGTTGCCTGGCTTGTAGCTGCATCACTCCATCTCTGCCTCCGTCACCACAGGGCATATTCTCCCTGTGTGTCTGGCTCTTCACATGGCCAGTGAGGACACCTGTCATTAGACTGAATGGGCCCACTCTAATCCAGTCTGATCTCATCTTAACTAATTATACCTGCAAAGACCCTATTTTCAAATAAGGTGATATTCTGAGGTTTTGGGTGGATGTGAACTTTTGGAGGACACTATTCATCCCAGTACAGTGGGGAGGGTCTGGGTGTGGTGATAGAGGAAAGAGGCTCAGATAAGGAGCCTTAACTCTGAGACAGCATAACATGGAGCCCTTGCCATTTTGTGCCCTCTCCCCCTCACTGAACATTCCAGAAAAGTTCAAGCACCCAACCCAAATTCCTCCCACTGATCCATCATGTCATATTAGCAACTTAGTTTCTTATTAGCCACTTGCCATCGAATCACATTAATATTTGTTTTCCCTAATACAATGCAAGAGTCTTATCAGATTAGCAACTTTCTCATCACATTAGTGGAAATAACTACTACTAATACAATACAATCCGAATATGACACAGTCTGATGGAGAATTGCTAACACAATCTGACTCTCCTCTACCTCGGCGCAGGAATGTTGGTCTGTTGTTGAGCAACTCAGGGACGTGCTGAGACAGTGAGGCCCTGGTGAGCAGAGCCATGAGGGCTACCACCCTCCACAGACTGCATGAGGTCTGGGTGTGGAGGGGGTCCGCTCTGGCAGGAACCAACTTAGAGGGTCTATCCTGTTTCTAAACACTCTCTGCTCCCATAAGAAACATTCCAGCTTTTCTCCTAAACATCCAAGCAACCCTGGGATCTGCAGGGAAAGGGGGACAAAGAGGAGAGAAGGGTCCATTATACCTTCTGCAACCCAGTTCCCCGCAGCTCTAACCGTACTGGTGTGACAAGGTCTGCGTTGCCAAGGTTAATTCATCAAGGATGTGTGGACACAGCAGAGATACAGCAATGTGAGGAGCTAGCAAACCAGGCTGTGTGCTGACAAAGCCACAGGGAGGGTGGCGGTGAGGGTGACACTGAGCTGGTGACAGGCTCTCAGGAAGTGGTTTAAGGAAAACCTCACTCAAATCAGCCTGGGCTCTAGACTGGCTTGGATTCAAATCAGTCAGTGCTGTGTCCTAGCTGGGTGATCTTGGGCATGTAATTTAATTTCTCTGTGCCTCAGTTTCCTCCTCTGTGAAATGGGGAAAACACAAGGCCTATCTGTGGGGTTGTTGTAAGGAGTAAATGAGACAGGAAGAGAAAAGACCTAGACGCTTTCACAGCACTTGGCACATGATAAATCTGCCTTAAGACACAGTAATGGCGATGGCTGCAAGTCCAGTGTGTCAAGTTCATCCACACATCTGAGTGAGCTCTGGGCTAATGCTATGGAAAAATTAAAAGTTGAATATGATACAGTCTCTCCTGTATCATCTCCCTGGGAGACAAGATGCAGAGCCAGGGGTCAGGGGTCATATCACAAGAGATCTTCAAGTCAAACCAAGGAGTCTGAACTTTATCTTGATGGCAACTGGGAGCTGTGGAAGTAAAGGTGCCCAAGTTTTAGTAGAGCCGAGGGAATGGAGGCTGTGGGGACAGGAGACATTACTTCCTCGATGCCAAACCACCTGTCATCTTACTGGCTCCTTACGTCCTGGCAGAAAGAGAGACTGAGGGACCGCAAGAGACGGAGATAGACAGAGGCAGGGAGAACTGAGAAGGGAGGAAGCTGAGTTTGGGCTTCCAGTGACAGTGCTCCTTTTCTTGCTCTCTCTGCCTGCCTGTCTGAGAGACCGGCAGAGCCCCCAGCCCATTCTAAACTATCCCAGGCAAGGTTGCTGAATAATTCCCACCACCTCCAAACGGCACTCCACGTGGCAGCCAAAGCCTGCTGCCAAGAGGCAAGTGGCCAAGATTCCTTTCCAACAGAGACATCCCCTTGCCAATCAGAATGAGGCCGGCACACGTCCCAGAAAATCAGACTGTTGCTGTCCCATCAAGCCAGATGACACCGTCAGGACTTCTTGACCCTGCCCACTGTCTAACCCTTGTCCCCAAAGCCTCCCAGCAAGGCATAAGGTCCACACCACAAGGAGCAAACACCTGCCTCCTCCACGGATCCACCTGATGAGAGCTCAGCCTCTGGAGTCAAAACGCATAGGTTCAAAGCCCGGCCTCTCAATTGAGCAACTGTGTGACATGGGGCAAGTCACAACCTCTCTGAGCCCCATCTGCATCCACACAATAGGGTTCATAACAGTTTCTACCTCATAGAGTTGTTACAGGAATTAAATGAGATCATATGCTAGAAGTGCTTGCCCAGTACGTAGTGTTCAGTCAGTGTTCAGTAAATGCTCAAATTCTATAAGATACCCAAAGATATCTCAGCTAACTGACAATATCAGCTATCCAGAATGAGGCTGGGGACCAGAGAAGTAGCAGAAAAGTCCCCCAAGCAGTTAAAGTAAATGTCAGAGTCAATACATGGAAAGTCCAATCATGAAAACCATTTTACATAATATTAGTAATCCTGTGGTCCTGTAATTAATACATAGTAATACAGTAATTAGTAACCACCACTACCAAGCATTGGGCCTAGCAAATTAAATACATCTTGTCATTTAACCAGTGATATACTAGTAAACTAGTAAACAGTGGTGTGCTTAAAAACCAGCTTTCTAGGAAAAAAGGCAAAGTCCTGACGTGTTCCATGGTGTAAATTCTCCCAGCATGTTCAACTTTAAGCTCCCACTGTGATGTCACCACCCCTGGAGCTGGAGGGAGGCTAACGGTCCTCACCAGCCAGCTCCAGTCACCACTGCATTTACCATCCCTATGTCCCTATTAGGTAAGTTCTATTTTAGCCCCATTTTCTAGACAAGAATAACAAGGCTCAGAGACACTTATTTCCTTGCCCAAGGTTATATGGTGAGAAGCAGCACAGGGATCACATGCAGATCTGTGTGGATTTCAGAGCTCATGTGCTCTGGCCCAACCCCCTCTTCCCCCCTACCCCGTTCCCACCTCAGCATAACAATACTGACTTCCTCATAGAGAAGTGACCGCGAGAGTGTGGCCCTCTCCCCAAACCCTTGTGTTTTCTGTGCCCACCTCTGTTCAACCACTGTTCAGAGGTCACTTTTCAGGGGAGGTGACTCTGGTTTGGCTCTGGAGAACCTCCTGCTGTCTTACCAGCTGTGACCCTCCGTGAACTTCCCACTTCTCTCTTCCCAGGCAGTGGAAGGATGCACCTTCTCCCCACTCCAGACAGCTTGAACCACATGCTTTTTTAACAAATAGCCAATAGGCCCGTATCCCCCATGTTCTCACCTCCCTAAACAGCCCCTTAGGACATAGGGGCCCTGTTGGCAGCGCCTGTGAATTCCCTCTGCTTCTCAAACTTGAATGTGCACAAGAATCACGTGGGGACTTGTCAAAGGTCAGATTCTGATTCCAGGTCCAGCGTGGGGCCATGTCCCTGCATCACTAACAGGATTCGGGTGACACCGATGCTATCACTCCACGGCCAACCACACTGTAAGTAGTGACGGTCTGAATTCCAAATGTTCAAATCCCCAGGCTGCTTGTGGGACCCCCCACACTCCTCTGCATCTCAAGGTTTTATAAATCTTTGAAGCAATTATAGCCTAACCACAAACACCTTGGAGTTTGCCCAATTCATGTGGCTCCTGCATGGTCACTTTCTGTGATTAGCTTATTCTAACTCTTATTCAACAAACACAAGTACTCACTCTACACCAGGCCTGGGATGGTGTTGGGAATATGAAAAGACCCAGTCTCTGCCTCAGGGAGCTGACGGACTCCTTCATTTGGCAGGAAAGTGCCTACTACATCCTTCTGCTGGGTTTCCTGCAGCCATGCCCACGGGGCTGTGCTGGCATGAACTGATGGGGCGCCTTCAGTGCTCTGGCCCAGGGCCTCAGAGCCAGGGAAAGTTTGTTTGCCCAGTCCGTGGACATGGCCAGGCCTCTGAGGGTCTCACCTTCAGCCCACAGGACTCTGGGCTCTACTCGCGCACCCACTGCAGACCTGATGTCCCCTCTGAGAGGCCACGGGCATCTCAGATTTCCTATGACCAAGAGAAAACCCTGGGCTCCTGCCTGCTCCCCACTCTTTCCCCCAGTGTCGTAACATCTCAGGAAACGGCATCGAATCCACCCAGATTCTTTCATTCCATTCTGCCACATTAAATCATCCACCAGCTTCACTTCTAGGGAAGCCGAAGCCGTCCTCTGCCGTCACCCAGCCTCCTCTTGGCCACCCACTTGCCCCCATAAAGCTTTCACGGGGAGCCCTGACAATGCCCCGGGATTGCATCGCTCCTCTGTGTCCCTCTCCATCAGCTCCCTGGGTCAAAACCTCAGGCCCCTTCATTTGGGAAAGGAGGCCTGCAAACCTGGGGGCAGCCCTGCTCTCCATCCATATCTCACCACGCCTCCACACTCTGGTCACAGGAGCTCTCAGACCCCAGCGCAAGCCATTCCACCACACGTCACACATGTGTGCACATACACGCCCAGACACACAGACACCCACAGAGATAAAGAAGCACACATCTCGAAACACAGATACACTCCACAGACACACCGAGATGCCCACACACTCATACACAAACCGACTTCGACACACACCTCACACCCAGACATACACCCCCAGACATACATACAGCTTTCTATGGCTGACTCCTCGCCCTTCGAGGTCACTGAATAACCCCCTCCCCCTGCTCCCCTACCACAGCACACTATTGATTTTCTTTGCAGGATCACAATTTGTGATTCTTTTATCTTATTGGTTTACATGCTTTTTGGCTGTCTCCCTGGCCTCTCCCAGACAGCCCATGCCAGGAAGTCTTGGACATTTTTCTTTTCTGCATTGCTGTAGTCTCAGCTCCCAGCATACAGTAGGCACTCAATAAGTATTGAAAAGAAGAAGAAATAATCCCATAATCCTTTTCCTATTTTAAAAAGGGGGCTGCACTTACACGTTTGTCTATGGGTTAAAATGTCCTGGAAAAACAAATAAATGTGGAACAGCCAGGAGAGACCTGAAAGTTCAGGAGACTTACTGTTCATTCTATTGTCATCTTTAATGCCTCCCTTAAAAATATGACATGTATATTGCTTATAGAATAATGCATCTTTGAAAATTAATATTTTAAAGTGGGCTACCCCAGTGGTTCTCCAAGTCGACCCAGCATCCTGGCAAGAGATGTCAGGCTGGGCTCCCAGGTGGGTGCTGTCAACACCCTCCTGGGTGGGGGTGACGGGTCTGAACACCAACTGTGCTTGAGAGCCAGGGGTCTACACAGTCCTCCTCAGGCCTAAGGGGAAGGGGCCTGGGTGGAAGCCTCACGTGGGCCTCATTTCCCGAGTCCTCTATCTTCATGGCCAGCCCATCTGTCAATGAAGGAAATTAAGTTTGTCCAGGGCTGGATGCTCCTAGAGCCACACGGTTGGCTGTGAGAACCGAGAGGACAAGGGCAGAGATTTCGGCTCATAGTTGGACAGTTTTTTCTAGACTCTTTGCAGGAATGGAAGCTGAGCAAACTGGCCTATAATCCTGAACTATGCCCTCACACTGGTTTTTATTTAATAGAAATTTGCATATTACACATACAGCCCTGTTCATATTATAATCTCACAAAACTTCCCTTAACCTGAAGGATTTTTAAAATTTTGTAGTAAGATTCACAGGGCCTCCACTGCAGCCTTGCCACTTCCTTATGAGGGTACTTCAGGCTTTCAAAACAGCCCTTCCCTCCTCAAGTCTGGTTCCCTTCCCAACTCCAGGCTGTCTTTTCCACCCTACCCAGTCACACAATGATGTCCTTTCTCCAAGTGTCTGATCTTCTTAGAGAAGACAGAGATTTATAGAAGAAAAACCATAACAAAAGAACCCAAAGGGGCTTCCAGTTTGTCCTCTGCCCGCCCCCAACCCTGCCAGGTCCTTCCTATTTGTAGGATAGGAAGAAGAGGGGATTGTCTCTGATCCTCTGTTTTCACCTGACATAACTGAAAACTTTTTCTATTAACCTGTTCCATGGATGGCTGTCTGCCTTGCCTCTTCTCTTTGAACCTCCCTGATTGCATCTCCATGGAATCGTGTTGGTCCTTTGCACATATCTACAGGGATTTGGTCTAATTTGGTCTTCTGAAAGTCCCATTTGCCTTACCGATCCCTGGACAATCTCAGGTTGAGATAATGTGGCATCTCACACACCCCTCCCCGCCACGGTTCCATGAACAGTCCTTGAATATTCTCTTCAAAATGCACCTCCTGGAATATATGTAGCTGTTGTTGAAGCCACAGATTACTATCCCTGAGTGAGCCTTCATCCTCCCAACTCCCTCCTATCAGCCTAAAAATGACTTACAAGGCAGAGAGGGCAAATATAGAGCATGTGTGTGGCAACTGCCACTTCCCTTGCCTGTGGCAGACATTACTAATGGATTGGCCACGCCTACTCTGCAATCTAACCCTCCAATGAATCTAGTCAGTTATACTTCTACAGTTGAGCTCAAATCAAACCAATTCTTGAGCCAGAAGCGGCCATGCAGGCTGAGCGCAGTCTGGCAGAGCTCGCTGCCCCGCGCCGCAGCGCATCGGAACACCTGCAGGCCCGGGTACCGCTCGCCAGATGGCCGTGCGGGTGCGTGAAGGTACAGGGCAGCGCTGCCGCCTCGCCCACCGCCGCGCTCAACTCGGCCGGCACCTGCATGAACCAGCGCTGCACCAGTGCATCTGCGGGCGGGCGGGAGGCAGGGCGCATGCGTCAACCCTGCCCGCGCCCTCGGGGGGCCTGGAAACCCCAGGACTCAGGAAGCACCCTCCCTCCCCTCGGGGGTAGGGGGTAGTCTGGAAACCCACCCCAGGACTCGACAGGCATCTCCTGGGACCTTGACTCCCGTGACTTTCTAGGTGCCTGGACCCTCCCCCCATTTGCCTGGGACTATTTGCCTCACTCAGGTCGGTCCCACCTCACTTACAGGCCCAGTGACCCCAAGCTTTTTCCCATCAAAACTTGCCCTGCTGCAGAAAAGCCCTGGGATCCTGTGGTTACAGTACAGTCCCAAGACACCCTCAGATGGTGATAATAATAAAGGCACTTACGGTGCATCTCTGTGTTGAAGGAAAAAAAAAAAAATTCTTACCCATCTCTCATCCCCCACCATTCCTTGCTCAGACGTCTGCAATATCCTTTGAACTTTATCTTCTAGTTTCTCAAGTCTCTTTACCCAGAGTGATTTTTTTTAAAGCTTCAATCTTTCAAACATAAACCAGATTCTAGCATTTCTCTACTGAAAATCCTCTAATGACTTCCACTGCAATTAGAATAGGATGCTAACTCTATCCTGTGCTTAAGCCCTGCATAAGCTGACTTTGTTGGTATCTACTTTCAGCGTCTCCCGACTAGAATGTGAATTCCTTTAAGGGAGGGAGTTTGGCTGCCCACTTCAAGGTAGTGGCTCCCGTGCCTAGAGCAGAGCCTGACGCATCAAATGTCTGTATACTGAATGAAACTGTCTTTTGCTGATCCAGAATGTGGTCTAAGACTCCTTCTCAACGTGGCACTTCAAGAAGCCACCACTGGGACTTCCCTGGTGGCGCAGTGGTTAAGAATCCGCCTGCCAGTGCAGGGGATACGGGTTCAATCCCTTGTCTGGGAAGATCCCACATGCCGTGGAGCAATGAAGCCCGTGAACCACAACTACTGAGCCCGCGGGCCTAGAGCCCGCGCTCCGCAACAAGAGAAGCCACCGCAGTGAGAAGCCCGCGCACAACAATGAAGAGTAGCCCCCCCCCCCCCCCCCCGCTCACCTCAACTAGAGGAAGCCTGCGCGCAGCAACAAAGACCCAACGCAGCCAAAAATAAAAAGAAGCCACCACTGAATTCTCAGAGTTGGCATGCAAGACGCAGCCTGCTTTCAAAGCCTGTCTGGGTGGGTCTACCCACCTCCAATTATCTGGGAATGAGACACTGTAGAAATAAATCATTTTAGCCCTCCAGACCAGCTGACTTCCTTTCATTACATGTAGTAAACTTTTTAGTCCTTACTCTTTGCAGTAGAAAATGTTTTGGTGGGGCAGAGCTTTGGGCCTGACAGGGCTGCTGGCAGGGTCCCTCAGCATTGGGCATCCAGCGGCAGGGACCTTGGGGAGTCCGTGAGGAACTTCATTCATGTTTTAACCGATGCATCAATGAGGCTGTCACTGCGGAGAAAGATGCTTAGGAAAGTCAGGCCATGCATTACTGCTTCCTTGGTACATTACTTTTCACAACTGGCTGAGTCACCACAATGGCTGGAAACAGGTTCTAGAAAAACTAAACTTCTGGAAAGCCCAGGAGTCCCAGAACTGGAGGAACCACTGGGAAGAAGAGAGAAAATATTTGGAAACTGGGAGCCCAGACGGGGGTGAGTTCTGGGCTCACTGACTGGTTTCCCTGTCCAGGGACATCTTGGAGCAAAAGGTGAACATTCTCGTGCTCCCGCCAGGTTTCTTGGGGAACGGGGATGACGGCAGGAAGAAAAGAAGATGAAGGCAGAGAACAGTAATTAGTGCTATTAATTACATCTCAACCACAGCCTACGTTTCTGCCCCGGGATTAAAGAAACATTCATTTGGAACAACTATTAAGGTCTTAAATTCAATGTTTCACAAATCAGGGCAGTGGAATGAAAATTCTTTCTCTGTAGGGACCAGGAGGCAGAGAGCAGAGAATTTTCTATCCAGGTTGCTGCAGCCCAGCTGGAAAAGCCAGTGCTTGTGAGCCTGGGAGGAAGACCATTCACTTGTTATTGTTGTTGGTGAGTTTTTTTTTTTTTTTTTAAGCTCTTCAGGCAAGGACGTGTTCCAAATGTATAATCTAATGTGCTATAAAAGTCACTAATGTGATTATACTTTTATATCATATTAGAGAAAATGAATACTAATTCAATACCAAACACTAATTTGGTAGAACCCCAAATTGCTGAGAGGCTGCAAAACATTTACTGGGCTGAACTTTCTGGCGGTGCCTGAGAGAATGCAGTGGTGTTTCCAGGAGTTAGGCAAACTGAGTGGCCATACAGGTCGGGGTCTGCTGGGGTCTATCTTCCCTGTGCTGTACAGATGCCAGGGTGGTTTGCCGGGAACACACATTCTGTCACCTCAGGAGGGACTTCTCAATGCTCAGAAGAATTTTTCAAATCATAAGCAACGCAAATCCGTTTGGATTTCTAAATGAAGCATGTTGTTCAACAGTACTGGAAGATGGGAGACAGGGAGCCTCTAAATCCAAGTTAAGGTTGAGAATGGTTTCTCAGAAGTAAGACTGCTAAGGAACTATGGCCTAGGAAGTTATATTAATGGCCAACGTTTAACTGAGTGTTTACTGTAAGAGAAGCACTGTTAAACTTTCCTCCCATTCATTCTTTTAATCCTTAAGATGATCTTCTGAGGTAGGAACTTTTTTATACCCATTTGACAGGTGAGGAAAATGGAGCCTCAGAGAGATGAAGTGACTCATTCAAGGCTACACAGCCAGTGAGGAACAGAGCTGGCATGCCAGGCCAGGCTGATTCCAGACCTGCATTCTTAATCATTCAACTTAATTGCTACTAGGTAAGAAAGTCTGGCCAATTGACCAGACAATTACGTGCATTATCTCATGTTAATCTTGAGGTAACTCTTAGGTAGATTTGTTATTATTCCTATTGTACAGCTAAACAAACTGAGGTTCAGAAAAGTGACCTAACTTGTTTAATGTCACATACTACATGCAAAGTGACAGAGCCAGGACTCATAAACACTGTACTATACAACTTCCCAAGTCCCCCAAACTAAAACCACAATCCTCAAAGGGAGGTCTCGTCCCCTGCCCAAACCTCTGTTCAACAGCCCCTCTCACACAAGCCTCCTCTGCATTTTCCTGGAGGCTGTTCTCCTCCCACTTATGGCCTGGGAGTCCACGGAAGGGCCGTTTGGATCAGCTGCCAGAACAATTCTCATTCCCTGGAATCTCTCTTGCAGGATCCCTGACTCCCTGTTTCCCCAACACCTCCATCTCACAGGGATGCTGTCCTGTTTTATTATCACACACCACCGCATCTCCCCATCCTGGCCAGCCGCATCCAGAAATGCAGGGCCAGAATTACGACGCATCTGCTTGTCTTCATAAATAATATTTTGCAATTTCCTCGTCCAGGGGCATGGATAAATTATTCTTCTGCATCAAGGTTACAATGATCAAAAAGGTGGCCCGGCTGGCCTTCCTCGAGAGTGGGGATAAAAAGGAGGCTCTGATTACATCAAGGCGCCAGGCTGAGGCGGGAGCCCCGAGTCCCGGGCTTCTGTTTTGTGGCTGCACGGCAATCAGATGTCTGAAAATGCATGAACTCTGATTTTAAGGTCCTGCTGGAGAAGGGACTGACGTGACAAGCAGATGTGACTTTCACATCGTTCATGGGGGTTGACAGAAGGAGCCTTCTGATGACAGTGCATTTAGCACTGTTTTCTTGTTCCCTTCACTGAGAGGCCCCACGTACCCAGCTACAATCATATACGTACACGTGAGCACACACAAACAAAGACACACACTCTCTCCCGACAGCAGGTGTTATAGGCTGAACTGTGTTCCCCGAATTCTTACCTTGGAGTCCTAATCCCCTGGACCTCAGAATGTAACCTCATTTGGAGACAGGATCTAAAATGAGGTCATTAGGGTGGGCCCTAATCCAATATGACTGGTGTCTTTATAAATAGGGGAAATCTGGACACAGACATGCAGAGAACGAGAATGCTTTGTGAACATGAAGATGGCCTTCTCCTAGGCAAAGAGAGAGGCCTCAGAAGAAACCAACCCTGTCGATACCTTATCCTGAACTTGTAGCCTCCAGAACTGTGAGGAAAGTAAATTTCTGTTGTTTAAGCTGCCTGGTCTGAGGTACTTTGTCATGGCAGCCTCAGCAAAAGAATGCATTGAGATAGACTCTGAAAAAATCTGGAACCAAGGTATCAGATGGATCCTACTGGAATTAAGCCATCAGTAGTATCTGAGGCTAATTTGTGTTCTTAATTATATAACCTGCTTATGGTCTATTTGCCACCACTAAAATAGAAGCTCCATGAGGGCACCAAATCTGTCCACGACTTTATCCCCCAGAAGTTAGAACACTGCCTGACTCATAATATATTTGTTGAAGGAATAAGTAAGTGAATAAATGAATGAACGCCAGAAAGGATGAATTTTGCTTCACATGCCACCATTTTGAAGGATGGTAGCCAGAGATGCCTCTTAAAATAGAATGCAGTGGCTTACCCCAGCAACAATATCCCTGCACCTTGGGTTGCTTCATGAGATACAAAAAAGAAAAAGAAAAAAAGGAACCTTTGCCCCAGTTCCCTCCACCACCAATCTTTAAGTGCTCAATAAATATCCACTGACTGACAAACAAATGGCAACAGAAAGCCCAATTCTTGATAACCACTCAGAAACATCCAGTGAGATGGCCAGACCCAACCCGTTAGCATTTGATGGTGGGAGTGGGCCTGGCCAGCCTTCTGCAACTTCTCAGCCAGCCAAGAGATCTCCCACCCTCCTTGGGGAGGCCAACAGCACCAGACCCCTCTCTAGCTGAATGGCAGCACTGAGAGCTGGTGACAGACACAGTCCACCACTCCCCACACATGCTCATGACATCCCGCCCAGTCTCAGATGGCACCAAGCTACAGCCTTCTGCCCCCACCCCTCTCACCCGCCCTCCGTGCATCCAGTAGGTGCCCAATTCTCATTGCCCTCCCAAATCCAGACGGAACTGCGAATTCACCCTGTCAGTGCTGTATATCACTTTGAGATATATACCATATTAGCAGAAAGAACTGAATTATATTGCATTCATGATGCAATTAAACACTTCACTAGGAATCAATGTAAAACTGATGAGGCCTGAAAGTAGTGCATATGGCTTAGAACATTATAAAACATTACCTTCACTCAAATCCTTTTCAGTAGCAATTTAAATCTTCTTACAGTTACTGCTGCCAATGGTAAACCATCTACTGATTCATAACAGTGCATGGTAACGAATGAATTTTTTTAAAAATTTATTCAACTACTAAATTACCCATGAATCCGGAATAGCTGACAGGAGTAATCTGAATTATTATTAGCTCTGCAAGTATTCTGCATTAGCCAATTTAAAACCACGGTTCTCAGGCAGGAACCAGTTAGTACAGCCAGAGTGTTAAATGACTGCAATAGTTCTTCATTTTACTGCTGCTTACATTTAAAGGTCAAGAGATAAAAATTACATATGACTCCAAACACAGGAAGGGTGTTTATCTTTTTCTATGAATCGGGTCAGTTGTAAACTTTAAAAAACATCTGAGATGCAATTGTACAAACTCAAAGGCCTCTGGGGTATTCAGAAATCAGAAGGCTGGTTGGCGGGGGTGGGCATTTTTCTCCCTCCTCCCTCACTGCCAGGAAAGATGACACGGCCCCTCTACCTTGTGGTTCTGCAACTTGCTCCCCCAAATAATCTAGTCCCTATTTTTCCTCTCTGACCTTCACATACCCCCAGGCTCTTCCTAGCACTTGGGTAGCTCTGGAAGGATCTTGAAGCCACAGCAGGAGGAAGTCACAGGAGTGAGAGCTCCCTGCCCACCAAGAGGGCATTTGGGCCAGCCCTCTGCCTCCCACCTGGGGCAGCACAAAGACTGAATCTTCCAGGCCCCTACTCCCTTCCCTAAACTGCCTTCCTGTTCATGCTCACCGGCTGTTGGGCTTTTTCCCCTCCTCTAAAAGCCCAAGGGAAAAACCAAAGCGAGAGAAATAAATAAAGAAGCAGCTTTCTTCAGGAAGCCAGTGTTACCAATGCATGGTTGAACAAGGACCATAAAACACCAGCCTTGTTTCTTTGCATTGCTCTGGCAAGATGAGCACATGGGTTTTGAGCTCAGCAGAAGGAAGAGCTGGGCAATTCAAGGCATGACTCTTCTTCTTTTTAAAATTTCTTTTCTTTGGGGAAGTGTTTTTTTTTTCTTTAACCACAGAGTTGATTTATGCTCATCATAAGAAATTCAAATGACAGAGAAGCATACAAAGAAAAACGTGTGACAGCCCTGTCTTTCCACTTTGTATTCAGCTATCAAATGAATAATAATTAAGCACCTACTGTGTGCTGGGGCACTGGTGCTACAGCTGTGAACAAAACCATTGGAAAACCGTGGGGTCTGCTCCTCTGGGTTTTTCTCTACATGTCAACTAACATGTACATTCATAGGCAGAATTTTTCTCAAAAGTGGGATCCCATTCTACTACTTGCTTTATTCACCCAACAAAGTGTCCTGGACACTTTAAACTGAAAGGTACAATTTTACCATGTGTATGGACCATGTATTTGCCTAAACTTGCAAGGACATTTTTTTCTAATATGAACCATCTTATAAATGAACATTATTCAAGCTACCAATTAAGGGTGTGCCTAGCCTTATGCCAAAGTGGATGTTCAACCTGTCCGGGCAGTTTAAGGGTGAGATGGTGTGAGGGGTGCGGCACTCCTGTGGAAAAATGCTTTCAACAGGCAAAGAAAGTATTTGTGTCCCATACTTCCCTCAAACGATCTTTTGTGCACAAGCTGATTTCCATGGATTGATGTGGCTTTAAAATATGAGCACTCACAGGGGCTTCCCTGGTGGCACAGTGGTTGAGAATCTGCCTGCTAATGCAGGGGACACGGGTTCGAGCCCTGGTCTGGGAAGATCCCACATGCCGCGGAGCAACTGGGCTCGTGAGCCACAACTACTGAGCCTGCGTGTCTGGAGCCCGTGCTCCGCAACAAGAGAGGCCGCGATAATGAGAGGCCCGCGCACGGCGATGAAGAGTGGCCCCCTGCTTGCCCCAACTAGAGAAAGCCCTCACACAGAAACGAAGACCCAACACAGCAAAAATTAATTAATTAATTAATAAACTCCTACCCCCAACATCTTCTAAAAAAAAAATATATATATATATATATATATGAGCACTCACAAGCTTACAAGCAGCAACAGCATGAAGATCTGCTATTTGCAGGCTGGTGAATCCACCTTGGTGGGTCTGACAGCAACTACCCGATATCCTCTGCGTTGCCAGGAGGCCCCCAGTTAAACCGGAGGATCTAACTGGGGGTGATTTGCCTCCAGAGGGACATCTGGTGGTGTCTGGAGACACTTTTGGTCATCTCAGCAGGGGAGTGTGTACTCCTGGCACTTAATGGAGGGAGGCTGTAAAACATTCTTCAATGCACGGGATGCCTCCCCCCCGCCACGACAAAGAACTATCCAGCTCAAAATGTCAACAGTGTCAAGTTCAACCTTGGTTTAATCAAAGTCTGGGTCATATGGTTGAGAGACCGGGTTTTGGACAGACCTGTGCTCATGGTTCAGTTAAGCCATTTGCAAGCTGTGTGACCTTGGACAAATGACCTAGCCTCTCTGTACTGCAGTACTATTAGTGTCCTTACCTACTTATTAACAGTGTCTACTTAGGGTTCTTGGGAGGATTACATGAGATAATTTGTGTCAAGTATGCAGTGCAGCATCACTTATTATTACCAGTATAATTATTATTGTTATTAATTGTAGCAGCAGCAGCAACGAAAGCAGTATTTTTTTTATTGTGGTAATACATACATAACACAAAATTTACCATTTTAACCATGTTTTAGTGTACAGTTCAGTGGCATTAAGTACATTCACATTGTTATGCAACCATTAGCACCATTACCACCATCCACCACTTTTTCATCTTGCAAAACTGAAACTCAGTACCTATTAAACACTAACTCCCCAACCCCTGGCAACAACCATTCTACTTTCTGTCCCTATGAATGTGACTCCTCTAGGCGTCAATCATATAGTAGGATACAGTGGACTCATACAGTATATGTCCCTTTGTCACTGGCTTATTTCACTTAGTATAATGTCCTTAAGGTCTGGCTATGTTGCAGCATGTGACAGGACTTCCTTCCTCTTGAAGGCTGAATAATAAATTCCATTGTATGGATATGCCACTTCTGTTTATCCATTCACTCACTGATGGGTACTTGCGGGTCTGACTCTGGAGTCAAAGCTCTGACTGTCATACTAGACTGCCACATAGCACTAGACTTGGTACTAACCCTCTCTGACTCTGCTGACTCTTCTGTAACATGGGATAATGAAAGAAGCTACTTGCAGCTACCCCGAACTGTTCCAATTCCCACCTGCCTCACCATCTGCATTAGTTTGCTAGGGCTGCCATAATAAAGTACCAAAGACGGGGCAGCTTAGAGAACAGAAATTGCTTTCTTACAATCCTGGAGGCTGGAAGTTGCAGACTGAGGTGCTGGCAGAGTTTGTTTCTTCGGAGGCCATTCTCCTTGGCTTGTAAATGGCCATCTCTCCCTTGTATTCATATGGTCTTCCCCCTGTACACAGACGTCTGTGTCCTAATCTCCTCTTCTTATAAGGACACCAGCCACACTGGATTAGGGCTCACCCCAATGACCTTATTTTAACTTAATTACCTTTAAAGGTACAAATAATTACCTATCTCCAAATATAACCACATTCTGAAGCATTAGAAGTTAGGACTCCAAAATATGAATTTTGAGAGGACAAAATTCAACTCATAACACCATCTTCTACCAGAGGCTGGGAAGCTATAGCGTCTTATTTCCCAGACTCTCTTGCAGCTACAAGTGGCCACTGAGAGTTCTGGACAATGTAATGAAGATTAGATATCGCTCTGGAGGGCTTTGCTTCCTAAACTAAAAAGTAAAATCCCCACTGGAAGTAAACCTTTTGCCCTCTGCCCCTTTGGCCTTCCCTTCTTTTTCCTTCTTGGCCTGTAGACATGAGACCTGGAGGAGGAAGAGACATCTTGCAGCTACTGAAGGTGAAAGCCAAGATGGTGGAATGGAAAGACAGAAGGGTTGCCTACCTGTGAACTTTGTTATGTGAGAACAACAAACCCCGAGATGTCCTTCAGTAGGTGAGTGGATAAACTCTGGTACATCCAAACAATGGAGTATTATTCAGTGCTAAAAAGAAATGAGCTATGAAGCCATGAGGGAAATTAAAATGCATATTACTAAGTGAAAGAAGTCAATCTAAAAGTTTATATACTATGATTCCAACTATATGACATTCTGGAAAAGGCAGAACTCTGGAGACACTAAACATATCCGTGGCTGCCAGGGGTTGGAAGGTGGGGAGGGATGAAGAGCTAGAGCACAGAGGATTTTTAGGGCAGTGGAAGCACTCTGTGTGATACCGTATTGGTGGATACACGTACATCATTATACGCTTGTGCAAACCCACAGGAAGTAAAACACCAAGAGTGAACCCTAATGAAAAATGGACTTTGGGTGATAATGTGTCCATGTAGGTTAATCTATTGTAAAAAATGTACTGCTCTGGTGTGAGATGCTAATGTGGGAGAATGGGCATATGTGGGGTCAAAGGGGATATGGGAACTCTCTGTACTTTCTGTTCAGTTTTCCTCTGAATCTAAAACTGCTCTAAAAATAAAGTCTACTTAAAAATAAATTAGTAAACCTAATGAGTTTAAGGCACCAGTGGCTGAGTTTCCAGTTATTTGCAGTCCAGTGCATTTCTTAAAGGAGCAGAACCTCAGAGGGCACTGTGGTCACTGGCTGGGCCCCACAATGGTAGAGGGGTTCTGGACAGAGGACAGGGTACCCATACTGGAGCCAACAAAGCCTGATCAAACACGGTATGAGATCAGAGATCCTGCGCGGGCCCTTCTGCCCTTAGGCCCTGATAACCTGGGGGAAGGTGGGTGGGTTGGTGAAAAAGAGAAATGTTTATGGCTCAGAAGATCTCTTGGGAAAGCAGGAACTCAAACTCGAGATCAGGAGGTGGGATTAAAGATGGATGCCAAGCTGCCCCCAGGGCCCTCCTCCCAACGTCATCCGTCCCCAAGATCCCAAAAGAAGACTCTGCTCTGCTTATCTCAGGGGCACAGAAACTTCCCATAGGGAAAAGTTGTGACCAGAGAGCCCAGTACCCAGTTTACTCGGAGACAAGAGAAAGAGCTGCTTCCATGGCCCACGTTCCTCCCCACCCCACACAGGCTGTTGGATAAAGATCTTTGGAAAGGCCCAAGAATTTTGCCCCCTGTTGCCTTCAACAACTCCACTCTGTGAAACAGGATTCAAGCACAACTCCACCCATGGGGATGGGAATAAGTTGGGGCATTCATTCATTCATTCGTTCATTATCTTTTAAGTATTCAGGGGTTTCAAGCTGGACGGTGGGACTTCAGAGATGAATGGGGTGGGGACATGACCTAAAGGTCTTCTCAGCAAAGCACAGGAGAGGGAGGTGCACAAAGTCCCCATTATGTGTGCTGTCCTTCTGCAGAGTGAAGTTCAAGGATGGCTCAAGAAGAAGCAGGGTGGACGTCTGGGGGTCCTTAGTTAGTCTTCTCATGCCCAGTGGGGAACCAGTAAGTCAGTAATTCACTGAGTATTTATTAAGCACCTTCTGTGTCCCAAGTACCATTCTGGGCAATAACCAGGGGTGGGGGTGGGGAGACATTTAGGGCCCAGTCCTGACCTTCAAAGACCTCATGATCTAACAGGGAAGTATCGCAAGGCAGTCTGGGCACCGGGCAGTGGTGGGTTCACTGTGAGATGTGAGAGTTCAGAGAAGGCAGAGCTGGTCAGAGAAGCATTTTTGGAGGCAGCGGCCATGCTACAGCACATGCTACAGCACAGCCATGAATGCCAAGTCAATTCAGACAAACAGACTCTGTCAGGGACACCAAGCAGGTACCAAGGAAATGCAAAGAGGTTTTGAGCAATGACTAGTCATCCCAAGCCTGAGAAGGGGAATCACATGAGATGCTGATGAAGAGGGAAACTGTGTCCTGAGAGCATCGAAGAATATGTCTGCACACACATCCCATGCCACGCATGCCAGAAGGCAGGTGCTGGACAGCTGCTTAGCACGCGTGTGCACATTGATGGAGAAGGCATCAGGCGCCAAGGCCTCCGGAAGAAGTGGGCTCCAGCTTGGAAAGGAGACATTGTCTCTTTAAGTGAGCATAACACTGTATCATCCTTTCTCTTCCTATTTTGGGTTTGATTAGCAAAGCAGTACAATGTTTATACTAGTGGGTATTACATTTGCCAGAACAATTACAGTATGACAAATGGTACATCAATGTAATCCATCAACCTTGCCAAGACAGGAATCCTTTACTCGGGGCTGCCATTAATTCTGCGCTCCCGTCTCTGGGGTCCTGGGCCCGAGTAACCATGACAACGTGGATAACGCCTGGTGCAAATGCTCGGGCTCCGTGAAGGATGGGTACTCCTTGGTGTGCTGGAATTTAACCTCCGACACCCGCATATTAGTCTACTCAGAGGAAGAAATTAGAGTTTGGGGCTGGAAAAATCCAGGGCACTTGGGGGAAGAGGTGTTTTTTCTCCATCATGGCACAGCGCCTCGGAAGTGGGGAAGGATGGACACCTATGGGTTGTGTGGCCAGCCTGTCGCGGGTTGCTGGATATCAGCTCCAAAGCCAGGAGCAAATTCAGGCAGGGATGTGTCAAGTCTCAGTAGCAATGGCAGCTTTTAAGGAAAGCAGATGGGGACTCGGGGCAAAGATACAAAGGCACTGAGCATCTGGAGAGAGGGGAGAAGGGGCAGTTGTTTTTTGATCTATACCGAAAGCCTCAGAGATTGCAAAAAAGCAAACACCTCCCTAGGCACATGGAGGAAAGAAGATATGGTGCACACCTGACCCTCTGACTGGTCTATTCCAGCCCCGAACAGTTGATATATAATTTCTTGACCCTGGGCTCCCCCTACCTCCCCCAGCTGTAGCTTCTCAGAGCAGCTAAATCTCGATGGTTACACACAAGACTGCAGTCATCAGCTGCAAATTCACCAGGAGTTTCAGGGTTCCTCGATTCATCCTAACCAGCAAATTATGAGCTAGGAGCAGCTTTATAAAATATGAAACGACTGCTGTCAGTTTTTCCATCAGCTCTACATATTTTGCTGTTAACAAAAGGAACCGATAACCACTTCTCACAAGGAAAAACAAGAATAAAATCAAAGGCCCCTAATGGAGACAATCTCCAAAGTGCAACAACACAAACCCATTTCTTTCTTTTCTTTTTTTTTCTTCCCTGACAGATCAATCTGGCCATGGTCCAAGGATACAGGCAGACAGACGGAGCTACCTCACCTGTTTTATTAAGCCATTACCAGAATCATTTTATTCCCATTTATAATGTTCAATACATGGTCTGAAGACTTTTCTAATATAGTAATTAGATGGAACACTAGATAGATGGATTAAATTGGAATGATACTTTATGCTATTGTACATTGCTTTACAATATTCTGCCTGGTTTCTGAGACACCAAAGTGTGAGCATGTGTGTGTGTGTGTGTGTGTGTGTATATGTAAATATATCCCTTTTATTTTGGATGAGAAGGCTGTACTTTGCATGTGGCTCATCTCAGCATGAGCCTTCCCATGGAAATCTGATGGAAATGTATGAGTCCATGCTAGAATTCACCAGGAAATCCATCCTACGTTCCTGCCCCCAAACAAAGGTTGCCCAAGTATCCTCAATGTTATCATGGTCACTGCAGCTGACGTTCACTGGGTGCTTAGTAGGCACCAGGCATGGAGCTGAGACCTTGACATTGATCAGGAGGTCACATAACTTGGGGGCTAAAGAGCACAGGCTCTGAAATTGCCCAGAGCTGGGTTTAAGTCCTGGCTCTCCTACTTACTTGATGTGTGACCTGGGGGAAGTCACTTTACCTCTCTGAGCCTCAGTTTTCCCTACCTGTAACATGGGGATAATATTGGTACCCATCTCTCAGGGCAATTCTTAAGATACTTAGATGATGCTTAGCATGGAGCCAGACAGAAAGTAAGTGCACAGTAAATGTCATCTTTATTATCATCTTGTTTAGCCCAAGGAGATGGCATCATACCTCTTTTACAGATGAGGAAACTGTGGCTTAGAGAAGGGAAACACTTTACCCAGGTTACCAAATAGGTGGAAGGCGTGGGTATCTGTGTCCAGAGCCTATTCACTTAACAAACACAAAAGACTGTCTCATCTGAAGGGAGAAGAAGGGACACTTCTACCAAGAAGTGTGTGTGGGGGGTGGGGGGGGGTGGAAGGGTATTGAACTAAGCCCATGAGCCCCTAATTTGTACCTAAGATATGGACTTAAATTATAATCTTAATTCTCAGGGTCTAAGAAATCTAGACTTTGGTGATCAACAAAGATCTCCCTTCATGTACCCTCTCCTCTCATCCCATGAGATGACACAAAATGTGAAACCAGAGAAATGAGTCCTGCAGTGTCACTGGAGCCCACTCACTTCTCAGGCACCATCCCCACATGGAAAAACTGAGCCACCGAAAAGTTAAACCTGGAACATCATAGATACGATGCCACCTTACAGAGCGGAACACTGACGCTCAGAGAGGTGGTGTAACCTGTCTGCGGTCACACATTTTTAAGGTCCCATTAGGGACCCCTGCAGCACCGGAGCCTCTGCGGAGTGTAACAAGGGCTGCAGATCCTCCCAATTCCAATTATTCAAACAAACAAATAAGCAAACAAACAAAAACCAATCCTGCCCTCCTTGCTCCCCTACCACATCAGCTCACCTGTGCTGGGGCTATATTTAGCTGTAGCACTTTTTCCAGTTTTGTGTGTAAATGGAGAACATCAACTGGATGAAACCTATTAATATAAAAGAGGAAGACGCACCAGCCACAAAGCTTGAACCGGACTGCTTCTGAAGACCTGTTTTTGCCATGACCAGGAAAATAAAATTACCCTCCGTACACATTTTTCTATATCAAAAGAGAGTTTTTGATTTGACAGGTGGTACTATAACTCATTAAAAAAAGAGAAAACTTAGGGCTTCCCTGGTGGCGCAGTGGTTGAGAATCTGCCTGCTAATACAGGGGACACGGGTTCGAGCCCTGGTCTGGGAGGATCCCACATGCCGCGGAGCAACTGGGCCCGTGAGCCACAACTACTGAGCCTGCACGTCTGGAGCCTGTGCTCCGCAACAAGAGGCTGCAACAGTGAGAGGCCCACGCACCGCGATGAAGAGTGGCCCCCGCTCGCCGCAACTGGAGAAAGCCCTTGCACAGAAACGAAGACCCAACACAGCCAAAAATAAATAAATAAATAAATTTTTTTTAAAAAGAGAAAACTTGAATAAAACCCCCAAAATATCTTCGCTGCCAGCTCAATCTACAGTACTGATGGAAAAGTGAGACTTGCCTCCACATCAACTGTTCCCCATCAAGGGACTCCTGGATCTGCTGTTCTCACTCCTCTGCCCAGGAAACTGGGCCCCTGTGTAGCCCTACCTGGGTGATTGGAAAGTTGTTAAATGGGTTTCCAGTTCACCCCAACTCTTCTGCTGCTCTTGCAAGTACAGTCAACACAGAACACTGCACAACACTGGAAAAATTTCTATAAGGAGCAATAAGGTGAGGGATAGGAAGCTGAAGCAGAAAAGGGATGAGAAAGAACAGAGAAGTTACTGGATATGTCAAATACTGACATTTACTCTGGGCCAGGCCCCATGACCACATCATTGCTTCTCTCAACCACTCCATTCATATCCCCATTTTACAGATAAGAAAATGGGGGTTCAGAGAGGTTAAGTGACTTACCCAAGGTCACACAGCTAGTTCAGGGCAGAGTTGGAATCTGAACCCAGGTCTGTCTGACTTTAACCTCTAGGACCTGTAAGAATGAAGAACCCTTTGGCAGACTGAAGGTAGGCCCACACTTTTGACATAATAGGCAGTTTCTTGGGGGAAAACTGTTCTTCTGACATCTTATCCTGTTTGAAATGACCTTGGGAAGCTCAGCCCTGTGGAAGGAATGGACAAGCCTGTGTGATGCATATAACCATCTCTTTGTTCATACACTTTGTATAATAGATTTTCTTACATCAGGTTTTCTTTGCCACAATACAAAAGCCTCCCAAGGAAGGGGAAGCAATTGGCTGGCTCTGAGATGAGGTGGACAACTGGATCAGATAAAGCCAGGAACTCCCACTCCACCTTAGAAGAGCACTTTCTGAGGATCCAGGAGGCTTTGCCCCAACGCAGAACTAGAAAAACAACAACTTCAGTAGCCATGACCTCAACTGCCAGTATTTCTGAACATAAGCTCTCTTCTTGGACCAGCTGTCCCGGGGCTCCTTTCCTGGATCATTGGGTCTCCCAGGGAGGAAAATTTCACAACTGCCCAGAGACCCACTACACAGACTGTTCCTTCTGGAGTCTGACTTTGGTGTTTCTTGCTGCAGCCAGACCTCATTTCCTTATAGAAATATCTGTGGTGATGACAATGCTACTTTATCTAGCCTACCATACAGACCCTTTGACTCTTAGTGGCAAGAGGGGGTGTTGTGATTTTTTAGATGAACAAATTAAGGACCAGAGATGGGGAGTGACTTGTCCAGAGTCACACAGCAAGTGAGGGTTGCACTTTTCCCCAGCATGAGCACTGAACTCTTCACATAGGGCCCCAAGGGGTAGAAGGAGATTCTTGCATCTCACCTAGGCCCCCAACCCTAGGAGTCATCCTTAATCATTCCTTTCTCCTCCATATAATCACCAAATCCCCACCATTCTGCTTCCTAGATGTCTCTTGAATCCTTCCCCTCCATCCCCACTATGCCCACAGCCGTGCTCACTGGGCCCTTCACAGTCTCTTGCCTGGATCATGGGCCCGGCTTTTCCTTGAGCTCCTACCTCCATGCCGGGCTCCCCTAAACTCTTCCCCATGCAGCAGCTCAAGAAATGTTAGTCACGTGTATCATCATCTTGTTTGCCAAGGAGATGGCATCACACCCATTTTACAGATTGGGAAACTGAGGCTTGGAGAAGGGAAATACTTAACCAAGGTTGTCAAACAAACAAGTGGCAGGCACAGGTGTCTGCGTCCGGAGGCTGCTTACTTAACCACATCTCCTTTGAAGGGGAGGAGAGACACCTGTACCCAGAAGGTGCCTAAACTCTAAACACCATTCTAAAATCGAAACCACAGTACTCCCTGCTCAAAACCCATCTGTGGCTGCTACTACACTTGAGATAAAGTCTGGCCCCCTCACCATGAACTCATGGATCTGCCCACCTCCCTCTCTCACTGAGCCCCGACTGGCTTAATGCTTCAGCCCCACAGCCCATCTTTGGGTATCTCACCCCCACGCTCTGCCCATGCCGTTCTCTTGGCCACAAATGCCATTTGCTATTCTTCCCTCACTGGCCCTGCATGTCCACTCTCTGTAGTCTACCCCAGGCCAGGGAGGCAGAAAATATCCCCAGAACACACACCTCCTCTCTCTGCTCCCCAAACCCTCTCCTTTCTTCTCCCACCAAGCACACTGGGACCAGTCAGACCAGCAGGATCCCTTTTGTCTCTGAAGAGAGCCTCCAGCTGACAAGAAGGAATGTCATATCCACGATCTTCATTATTTTATCACCCTGTTGTCCTCCCTCCCCCCTTCCTCGGGGATCCTGTGACTCAGGAAAGGCTGACAACCTGCTGGAGGTCACACAGCATCAAAACTGGGACTTGAGTCCAGGTTGGGTTGTCTTGGGTCAGGTGTTCTACAAGAAGAACCTGAGATGGGGATTCTTGTGCTGGAGATTCATGGAGGGAATGTGCTCAGGAGGAAGCTGGAGGGAGTGAGGGAAGCAGGCAGGGTCAGGGGGAGAAGCTGAGGAGAGAGGTGGGCTCAGCAGGAGTCCAGTATCAGCCTGATCCCAGGGGGAGCTCTGGTGGGTGAATGGTACCACAGGGAGGTCCTGCCTTGAGGGAAGGCGGCCAGGCTGCTGGTCCCCTGAATCAGTCAGTCAAAGGCTGTAGGCTGCCCCCAGAGTAGGGTGGGATGTAACATCTCTGGGCAGACATCTCCTAGAGGCTGAGACTCCCTGGAAAAAGGGGGCAGCCAGGAGCTGCTATCAGCCAACTCATAGCAGCTGGCAGTGCTGGCTGGTAAAGGGATCTGGGGGTGCCACCAGCAACATCCCCCATAGATCTATGGCCCTCCTTCTTCCTAAACTTCAGCAGAGAAGGGTGGCAGGGTTGAGGATTCTTTGCCTAACCCAAAGCCAAACGGTAGCAGTCCATCTCCTGGAAGGGAGACCCTGGGGGCTGCTGTGGGGAAACTGAGGTTCAGAAAGGTTAAGCAGTCTGACTGACGCCACAGAGCATTTCGTCCCATTTACCATGGAGCCATTGCCTTCTGTAATAATGAAGAGCTGACAGGCAGCCTCTCTGCTTTCTTCCCCCTCCCTTCCCCATGCCCCTACCCATACCCTTTCCCCACTCCCATGTAGCTGTCCCTCCCTTTGCTGGCTCCCCAGAGCCAGGGTGCTGGATGGAAACAGTGACACCTTGTCAAACAGGCTTTTGATAAATGCAAATCTCTCTTAATTTGAATTTAATTATCAATGAAGTGAGCGACTCCCAGATCGCTTCTCCCCATCAGAAACTGGCAGATACGTCTGTGCGCAGAGCGAGACTGGCATCTGCTGGTCCTCGTGCCAAGCCCCACCTGCCTGGCCATGGCTGCTTCTCAGGGAGAAGGGGGGAGGGGGTGGGACACAGGAGTCCCAACAGCTGGAGCCCCAACCTCTGCAGGTTTCTACAGTTCACAAATAAGCCTTTCACAGGGCACCCAGAGAGGTTTTGGACACTTGTATGAAGCCCCACAGCAGGGCTGGACCCTGGTTACCTGACAGTATTGTGGCCAGAACTTGTTCTACTGACCAGTAGCCATCATCGGGGGTGGGGGGTGGGTGGCCCTGCACCTCCTTGGCCTCATGCTCAACCCTAAGTAAATTCTGGAGAGAAGATGCCAATCAACAATCATTGGGCACTTACTGTATGTCAAGTCACACTAGTTCATCCCTTTTGTGCAAAACAGCCAGCTCTATAGGGTGGGTACCCTGACAATCTTGGCGTACAGACCTGGAAACTGAGAAACTGGCTGCTGGCCCGGGGTTCTCCCAGCCCATAGAACTGAGCCTGGGCTCTCACCATGTCACATGTACGTACCTGCCACAATCAGTGTGGGTTTGGCCTACAGGGCAGGGGGATAACGGGTCTAAGTAAAGCAGCTCAAACTGTGGGCAAGAGCCTGAAAGTAGAATCTCCACCTTAAAAATTATACCTCATTAAAAATAAAAGTACAAACAGCAACACCTATGCTCTGGCAGCCCTGCAGCCAGCATGTTACAGAGATGAGCTCACTGACCCCTGTGAGCAGCCCTGTTTTACAGATGAGGAAACAGGTGCCCAAAGCTTGGGCTCCCTAAAACTGCAGCAATTTTTAAAGTCAGACAAAAATTACAAATCTCTGTATACAAACTAGGAAATCCAGATGAGACAAAAATAGCGAGTGCTCAAAGTCCCACCACCATCTACGAGTACAACAACCTCTCCGAGGTTTTCTTCAGAATATTCTAGGAAAAAAAAGTGGAGGGGGACGGTTAGATAAATGAGACCAGAACAGTAGGATGCTGACAATCGTTGATGCTGAGTGATCAGAAAAAGGGAGTTCATTGTATTCTTCTATTTCCATGATGTTTGAAATTTTCCATAATGAAAAGATTTTTAAAAATCTCATCATGCAGGAACAATCTAGTAATGTTTTGGCATCTTCCCTTCCAGACCTTTCCCTCCCCCAAAGTGACTGACTTTAATTCAATTTTATAATAATTATAGTAACAATAATATCAGCAGAATAGAGGAGGGCAATGGGACCACCTTGGATCCTCTCTCACCTCTGGCCCTAAGCTGCCCCCCACTGCCCTTTAAGTAGGGGATTCTTGGACCATATCTTGACCCCACTGCACCCACCTGGGATTTTTAGAGTAAGACCCTATAAATTCCTGCACCGTCTTCAAAGGCATTGGCTCTTGTCTTGGGAGACAAGTGCCCTGACAAATAGTGCTGGGTCCTGGAGCCAGGTTCCCAGAGGTCAGATCCTGGCTGGCACTTACTTGCTGGGTGACCTTAGGCAAGTCTCTTAACTTCTCTGAGCCTTCCATGTCCACCTTAAAATGGGTTAACAACTGTGGCAACCTCATGGCACTGCTACATCAGTTAAATGAGATGACGTAGGCAAAGTGCTTGGCACGTGATGAGGGCTTCATAAACTTTCCCATCATTTTATTTTTGGACAAAATCCTCCCAGCCCTGCTGCACGTGCAGCTTTTCCTGAGGCTGCTTGAATTCAGGCCTGATCCCCTCACCACCAGGCCTTGCCTGCTGTCAGCTTTAGCAAGGTCAGCACGGCAGCCCTGCTCGCCCCATAAGCCCATGACCCAAAAGCTGAGCTGCTGCTCTCCTCCATAAAACACTCCTCCCCCAGTCATCCCATCTCAGGAAAGGGCAGCTCCATCCTTCCGGTAGCGCAGGCCAGAAAGCTTGGAGTCATCCAGGATGCCTCTCTCTTCCTCTTACATCCCACATGCAACCTATCAGTGAGTCCTATTGGCTTGACCTTTAAATTATAGATAGAATCACATCCCTTCTCACCCCTCCATGGCCTTCTCAGCCCCCCTCACCGCTTGCTTGGATGACTGCAATAGCCTCCCCGTGGGTGTCCCAGCTCCGGCTCACACGGCCTTGAGTCTATTCCCCACATGGCAGCCAGAGCAGGCACCCACATCGATGGCCTCCCTCCTCTGCTCCAAACCTTCCAGGGCTCCCAGCTCACTCAGAGTAAAGGCCAAAGTCTTTACCAGTCTCCTTGCTCTTCCTTTAACCAACAGGCATTAACTGTGGTAAAGTACACATAACATAAAATTTAACATTTTAACCATTTTGAGGTGCTTAATTCAGTGTCATTTAGTACATTCATAATATCATACAACCATCACCTCTATCTAGTTCCAAAACATTTTCATCACCCCAAAACCCGGTAAGCACTCATTCCCCCTTCCCCCTCCCTGGAAACCACTGATCTACTTTCTGTCTTAATGGATTTGCCTATTCTGGACATTTTACAGAAATATGATACATATGATACATGGCCTTTTGTGACTGGCTTATCTCATTTGGCATGATGTTTTCAAGGATGTAGCATGTGTCATTCCTTTTAATGGCTGAACCATATTCCATAGTATGGATAGACCGTGTCTTAGACCATCGTCCGTCGATGGACACTGTGCTGTTTCCACCTTCTGGTTACTGTGAATAATGCTGCTAACACCTGTTTCAATTCTTTTGGGTATATTCCCAGGAGTGGAATTGCTAGGTCATATGGCAATTCTATGTTTAACTTATTGAGAAACCACCAAACTGTGTCCTGCGGCTGCACCACTTTATATCTTGCATTGGTGGTTCCCTCTGCCAGGAATGCTCTTACTCCAGACACTCACGCTGCCTTATTCAAATCCTCCATGGGCCCAAATGTCATCTTCTCGGTGAGCCCCTATTTAAAACTGCATTAACTATACCCTCACTCTAGCCTCCTGCCCCCAGCACCCCATCTCCCTTCCCTGCTTTTTTTTTTTTTTCTGTATCACTTATTAAAATGGACTAACCACACATTTCACTTTTCTATTAGTCTTACTCTCACTCTAGAATGTCAGCTCCAGGAATGTAGGAACTTCGTCTGTCTCACCAATGAAACACCAAGGCCTGGCATACAGCAGGTGCTTAATAAACAGCCCCTAGAGCAGTCTTTATAGTACACAATCTAACCCCTGCCACTCCTCCGCTCAAAGCCCAGGATAGCTCCTGTGGCCCTCAGGGCAGCCTGTCCTACTTTACTCTCCAGGCGTGTCCCTGTCATGTCCCCACACATGCCCTGTATTTAGGTCACACTGAACTAGCTGCAGGAACACAAGCACACATGGTCCTTCTGCCAGGAGTTTCCCTTTCCCACCCAGTTTTCCTGGCAAACCCTTCATCCTTCACAACACAGCTCAAGTGTCACCTCCTCCAAGAAGGCTTCCCTGACCTCTCCAGGCAGAATTCAGTTGATCTCCCTGGGTGTCTTCCTCACAATTATACCAGAGCCTCATTACTCTGAGTACATACTTGATTCAACTACACCATCAGCTCTCCTGGGTCTCCAGCTTGTGGGACTTCTCGGTCTCCATAATCACAGCAGCCAATTCCTTATAATAAATCTCTTTGTGCATGTGCGTGCGTGCGCACACACACACACACCCCCCTTGTTGGTTCTATTTCTTTGAAAAGCCCTGACTAATGCAGGTTTTGGTACTGAGAGTGGTTCTGAAGGGAAAGAATTTTAAGGATGAGTTTTCTGAATTGATTCTGGGGTTTCTGGTATTGGCTCACTAATCAAATTAGATTTAAGGATGCCAATGACTCTATTTCCAGTAAAGACTACTGACAGTCCATGGTGTGAACTGTTTATAGAAATATGCAAAATAACACCACTGGATACTCCTAACCAACCACTTACTTACTTACTTACTTACTTACTTACTTATTTATTTATGGCTGCGTTGGGTCTTCGTTGCTGTGCACGAGCTTTCTCTAGTTGCGGTGAGCGGGGGCTACTCTTGCTTGCAGTGTGTGGGCTTCTCATTGTGGTGGCTTCTCTTGTTGAGGAGCACGGGCTCTAAGCACGGGGGTTTCAGTAGTTGTGGCTCGCAGGCTCTAGAGCGCAAACTCAGTAGTTGTGGTGCACGGGCTTAGTTGCTCCACGGCATGTGGGATCTTCCCGGACCAGGGCTCGAACCTGTGTCCCCTGCACTGGCAGGTGGATTCTTAACCACTGCACCATCAGGGAAGCCCCTCCTAACCAACCACTTATAATAAGCAAAGATCTGAGTGACTGTGTATATGATGCTTTCAAATATTTTTGGCAAACTAATATAATGAGGTCTGCTGGTTACTCCTAATGTCACTTGACAAGGTGGGGAAAGAAAAGGATGAGTTCAGGGATTTGAATTCCCAGCTCAAGTGCCACATAAATGATCTGAAAGCTTTTATGTGTGCCCTGAAGGAGACCCTTATCACCTGTAGCGGCAGGGCTGATATTGCTAAAAATCAAACCCGGAATCTCACCTCGCAACTTGCTGAATAACAATGCAAGTTAAGTTGAACTGCCAGCCTGTAGAGTGTCTACTGTTAAAGTGAGGGCATTGACTGGGAAAGAATGAGATCATTCAAGTCAGAATGGGGATGCATAGGAAGATCCTGACGAATTTTGGGACTCTGAACCCCTAAATTCTTTGCCAGTGAAAGAGGACTCCTCACCCACAGCGGGAGTAGCTTCTCCATCCCCTGTATGAGGGGATCAACCCTGCATTGCCTGAAGAAACTGTATTGGTCTTCCCTGAGGCCGCTGCCATTCAAGGCAAAGCTGATTCTCCTCAGGATCCACCCCTGCCTCTTTGCTTCTTTGCTTCTAGATCTGTAACTAGACTCAGGTCCCAGCAGGCCCCTAAAGGTGAAGTACAAAATGTGACCCAGGTGGACATGAGCCACTCCAAAAGAACTACTTGAGTTCTCTAATTTATACAGACACAAATCTTGGGAGTATATGTGGGAATGGATATTAAGAATGTGGGAGGGGACTCCCCTGGTGGTCCAGTGGTAAAGAATCCGCCTTACAATGCAGGGGACGTGGGTTCAATCCCTGGTCAGAGAACTAAGATCCCACATGCCGCGGGGCAACTATGCCCACACGCCACAACTAGAGCCCGCACACCACAATGAAAGATCCCACGTGCCACAACTAAGACCTGACACAGCCAAAAAAAAAAAAAAAAAAGGAATGTGGGATAATGGTGGAAGGAACATAAAGTTGGATCAGGCAGAATTTATTGATATGGGCTCACTAAGCAGATAGTCTGCATTTAATGTTGCAGCTCAGGGAGTTAGGTAGGTCTCCAGTTTGGTTGGTTGGTTGGCTGAAATATGGACGAAAAAGTGGCCCACAGTGAGTGAGCTGGAAGTACTAGACCTGCCTTGTTTTACTGGAGAGGAAGGCAATCCAAGGCTTGGGGAGACTGGAATGTTAGAATGGATTTGTCATTTAAGACCTACTTACCCACACTGATTGGGGGGGACGTATGTATCCAGAAGACATACCTTTCACACAACCGTGAGAAACAAATCTGCAAGGGGAGCCCTGGCAGTCTTGAAGAGCTCTGTGATTGCTGTTCTCTGTAGGCCAGACCTTATGGTGGGAACTGCAGTCACGGAATTGGGAAACCTAAGTACAATGGGAGTAACTGGATCTCAGGGTGGCAGGGCTAAGTGGTGGCATTCAACTGCCAAAGGCAAGGTGGGCATGGTCATCATAATGGGCAGCAGAGTTAGAGCCGCAATCAGAACAGTCTGACTCACCCAGACCCATGGTGTTGCCTAGGTGATCACAGTGTTCCTATAAGTGACAGGAAATGTATCAAATTCTTATTTAATCTGGATAAGCAGAAAGTCCTAGGTCTCATGAATAAAAATCTAACCTGAATCATAAAAATAGAGAGTCATGGCCCCTCAATCAATTCCCAGACACAGAGCCCCTTGAATGCAGGGGAAGCCAGGTTCCCTTGAGGAAGGACTCTGGTACACTACTGAAAATTTATAATGTGAAATCTTTCTCCAAGCCTTCCCCAAAGGGACTGATGGCCTTTTACCAAGATGACTTTGCACTAGGTTAAAGGAAATAATCAAATCTTTTGGGGACAGCTTATGGAGGTCAGGTGATCGATGGAGTTGTAGCTCAGGTCTGTCTCACAGTGGGCCCAGTGGGTCCCCAAACCCATCTTGTGGTTATTTCCCCAGTTCTGAAACATATAATTGGAAAAGATATACCCAGCAGCTGAATTTCCACATTGGCGCCCTAACCTGTGAAGTGGGGGCAATTATGGTTGGAAAGGCCAAGTGGAAGGCACTAGAACTGCCTCTACCTAGGAAAACAGTAACCTAAAAGCAATACTGCTTTTCTGGAGGGACTGCAGAGATAAGTGCCATCATCAAGGACTTGAAAGCTGCAGGGGTGGTGATTCCCACCACATCCCCATTCAATTTGCCTATCTGGCCCGTGCAGAAGGCAGATGGATCTTAGAGAATGATAGTGGATTACTGTAAGCTTAACCAGGCGGTGACTCCAACTGCAGCTGCTGTACCAGATGTGGTTTCATTGTTTGAGCAAATCAACACATCCCCTGGTCCCTGGAATGCAGCTATTGATCTGGCAAATTATTTTTTTCTCCATATCTATCAGTAAGGTCCACTAGAAGCAGTTTGCTTTCAGTTGAAAAGGCCAGCAATACACCTTCACCGTTCTACCTCAGGGTAAATCAACTCTCCAGCCCTACATCATAATTTAGTTCGCAGGGATCTTGATTGTCTTTCCCTTCCACAAGATATCATACTGGTCCATTACAGCAATGACATTATGCTGACTGGAGGTAGTGAGCAAGAAGTAGCAACTACGCTAGACTTACTGGGAAGACTTGTGTGTCAGAAAGTGGGAAATAAATCTGACAAAAACTCAGCGGACTTCCACCTCAGTGAAACTTCCTGGGGTCCAGTGGCATAGGGGATGTTAAGATACCCCTTCTAAGGTGAAGGATAAGTTGTTGGATTTGGTCTCTCTTATAACCAACAGAAATGCCTAGTGGATCTCTTTAGATTCTAGTGGCACATAGTTCTCATTTGGGCATGTTACTCAGCCCACTTACCAAGTGACCTGAAAAGCTTCTGGTTTTGAGTGGGACTCAGAACAAGAGAAGAGTAAACATCAATCAAGGACTTTACCTCCTCTTCTGAGGAAGGGGTTAGTACATTTTTGGTTGTTCACAGGACAGTTGTATTGTGTTAGATGGAATCGTGACCTTGTTATCTTCTTTATTTAGAGATTAAGTATGGTTTAAGGAGATGCATATGGAGCCAAGTTGACAAGGGGTGGACAGGTGATGGTTAATTTTATGTGTCAACTTGACTGGGCTACAGGGTGCCCAGGTATTTGGTCAGATATTGTTCTGGTGTGGCTGTGAGGGTGTTTGGGGATGAGATTAACATTTGAATTGGTAAACTGAGTGAAGCAGCTTGTCCTTCCCAATGTGTGTGGGCCTCATCCAATTAGATGAAGGTCCATACAGAACAAAAAGCTGACCCTCCTGCTAGTAAAGGGAAACTCCTCCTGCCTGACTGTTGAGCTGGGTTACTGCTTTTTTTCTGCTTTTGGATTCAAACGGAAACATTGGTTCTTCTTGGGTCTTGAGCCTGCCAGCTTTCAGAATGGAACTTAAACCATCGGCTACTCTGCTTCCTGACTGCAGATCTCGGGACTTAGCCTCCATAATCACGTGAGCCAATTTCTTTTAATAAATCTCTTACACACACACACACACACACAATCCTGTTGATTCTGTTTCTCTGGTGAACTGTGACTAATACATTTCATACCCTGGTGGTTCATTTGCCCTCTATAGATGTGTTTTGTTTAGTTTCTGCATCTTAAATATCAGGGATTTTATAAAAACATTCAAAATTCCAGAGTCTTTTTGAAAACAGGAAGTTCTGACAACACTGTGCCTGCATTCCTGCCTGGCAATCATCATCATTTAGAACTGTTAGACTGGGCATCTGCTCTCTAGTTAGCCACAGTTTTCACCACTCCCTATAGCCTCGCATCTGCTTTCTGCCTCCCTCAATTATCTTACCCAATAGGCACCTGCAGAAAGCTGAGTTTTCAGTTCCTGCTTCACATGTTCCCTCCCCTCTAGACTATGAGGCCTAAATGCAGGGACCATGAGTGTGTTCACCAATGCACCCTCAGCATCTGGCACAGTGTCTGCTACAAATCTAGTACACAAAATACATTTGCGGAATGAATGAATGTTCCTTGCATCTAGGACTAAAAGCTAGAAGTGCCCCAAGGCACAGCAACAATAGCTCCCTTCCAAACACCCAGCACAACTTGAGAGGTATTGGGGGATCCAGTTACGGTAGAGTGTGGGATTAAGTGTCAACTCTGAACAGGCTGGCAGTTCCTCAAAACGTTAAACACGGAATTCCCATATGACCCAGCAATTCTACTCCTAGGTACGGACCTCAAAGAATTGAAAACAGGCGTTCAAATAAATACAGGCACATGAATGTGCACAGCAGCACTATTCACAATAGCCAAAAGGAAGAAACAACTTGCGTCCATCAGCAGATGAAAGGATAAATAAAATGTAGTATATCCATACAATGGAACATGATTCAGCCATAAAAAGGAATGAAGCACTGACACAGGCTACAACATAGATGAACCTTGAAAACATGATGCCAAATGAAAGAAGTCAGACACAAAAGATCACATATTATATGACTCCATGTACAGGAAATGTCCAGAATCAGTAAATCCATAAAGACAGAGAGTAGATTTGTGGTTGCCAGGGGCTGGGGGGTGGGGGACTGGGGAGTGATTACCAGTGGGTATAGGGTTTCTTTTTGGGGTGACAAAAAAAATGTTTTGAAGCCCGATAGAGATGGTGGTTGTAAAACATTGTGAATATATTAAATGCCACTGAATTGTTCATTTTAAAATGATTAATTTTATGCTGTGTGAATTTCACCTTGATTTAAAAAAAAAAGTGTTGACTGGAGCCGAACTGTCCAGGTTCATATCCCAGTCTGACATTTGCTAGCTGTGCAAGCTCCACCCCTTGAGCCTCAGTTCCCTTGTCTATAAAATGGGAACAAAAATCGCACCACCCTCCATGGCTTTTATGAGGATTAAATGAGCTAATGCATAGAAAATACATAAGATCCGGCATATCCTAAGTGGTAAATGCTAACTATTCCTGTTATCACTCTGGGGTTGCTGAGTTTCCTCAGGTCCTTCAGGATTGGGCCAGCCAGAGGCATAGAAGACTCCTGGGGGCCCAGCAGGGCTGGCCAGGACTCCCAGACCCCATGGCTACATCTGACATCCAAGGAAGGGATCAAACATTTCCTGCCCATTAAATTAAAGCAGAGGCTATCTATCTAGGAAGAAATAAAACTGTAAATATCAAAGCCAATGCATAACCTTCCTGGGCTTCTGTTGCAACTTCCTTTCTTTAATAATCATTGTTTAAAAGAAGTAGTCTGGGATGGTAGGGTGGGGTGGGGACGGGTTGATGGGTCTTCCACTCCATTTAAAGTTCACTGCACGCACTGACTTGTGTCCCCATATCAAATATCTGCAGCCACAAGGAACTAGCCAGTGGCTGTTTGCTCTCTGGACGTTATTTATTGCTGCTGTAAATTGGCAGGATCTCCCCCGGTGCATAACTTTTTCCCTGACTTGTTTCTTTCCAGAAGATCCCAGACTAGGGGGCCAGCCTCACAGACGCCAGCAGAACAATCTTCTTTCAACAGCATTAATTATCTGTATGGCTTTCCATAACAACAAAAGAAAAAATCTTGACCCCACTGCCTGCCAATATTTAAGGCACTAGGAGAGGGAAATCCTTTTATCTTTGCATCTCCCAGAGCAGTCTGGTTTGATAAAACATCCTTCCCATTCCCCCCCTCCCTTTTTATATTCCGAACTTTCTGGCCTGATTAATTCTCCCCACCTCGGTAAAGGGCTGTGTATACTCCTGAGGGTTGACTTGATTTTCTTCTATAAAAACATCCCTGCAAGAAGTTAAAACAGCATAACCCATTCTTGCTCCAGAAGCTACTTGTAAAGAGTCTTATTCCTCACTAATGGAAGGGGGCGGGGGGGGGCAATTAAAAGATCTGTAGGGGAGGACAAGGGTGGGGGGAGAGAATGTGGAAAATGGAATATGAGTTGAGAAGATTTCTTTATTTTAAATTAAAGTTAAGGATTAAAGGCATCAGGCTTTCAAGAGTTATCGTGAAAGGCTTTTTAGCAGTCCCAAGTGGATGGGTCGTAATCTTCTTTTTAAATGGCTATATTTAGACCACACTCAGGCAGTGGAACCAGAAACTTCCAGCAGGGGACTGCTGGATGGAGGATGGAGGATGGTGTTTTAATATCAGCTGTGGAAACGAGATTTAGCCACCTAGGAGTGATTTGGTTTTGAGGAACACGTAGCACTTGTTAATAGCACGTATAATTTAAGTATCAGTGGACGGGGTTCATAGCAAGAGTTGTGCCTAGAGTAAACCTAAGAATTTTGGGAAGACCAGGCCTTACCTCAAATGCCCCTCCATTCAAGTGGTGTCTGATTCACAGCTGTATGACACCTCTGATGAAAGCAGCTGTGGGTTATAACTTATACAGAGGTTTCTCGATGTGCGAAATTATCTTAAAACCCTGCCTCTTGTAACAGATCAATCCGTAGATAAAGTAAAGCAAAAAGGAATTGTTTAAAGGAAACACATTTATCTCCTTCTCTGCCTCCCAGTTTAAGCTCCATGATGTTTACTGAATCTAATTTGACTGAGTTCACCTTTATAAAGGTTATTTATCAGGCTATATTACATGTTTAATCGATATGGTAATGAACGATTCATCTCAAAATATAAGATACCAAGTTAGTTTTTTAAAAACAATTTAACAAGATTTTTTAATGTCTGAAATGAAACACCAGTGTTGAGACAGCACAAGAGCAGAACCCTTAAAAGTCTGGTGGGCAACAGGCGGGAATCCAGACAGGAGTATTCAGTAGAACAAGAAACCTTTGGGTTTCTGAGACAGCGGGACCTCCTGGGCGGGCTTCAGTGTGGTTTGGTTTTTGTTCATTATTGGAAGCATGAGTAAGTGTTCAAAAATCAAAAGTGACAAAGACCCAACCTGCAAAGCAACATAATCCTCTCCTAGGAAGCAAAAACACGTTTCCCACATTTCCCTCAAATTGCAAATCAAAGCAGACCCCGACATATCTTCTTTAAGCTAATCTCCAGCAGCCTGGTAACTTTAAAGGGGTTTAAATTAGACCAAGTTTTTGTTCTTTTGGTCGTCACTCCCTTCCTTATAGGATGCTGGAGAGAAGGTGTCTAAAGGGTGCTAGGCAGGGCTGGGGTGGGTGGGAGCTAGATTTTCCTTCACCTACAAGTCTCTACCAAGCTCCCCCATTCCCCTGTCTTCTCAACAGCCCAACACCTAGCAGGGGGCCTGGGAACCAACAGGGTTAAGATCTGCAGGGACTTTTTGATGTCTCCTGCAGATGCTGAACCATAGCTATTTGTGGTTTTAAGTGTAAGGAGTCACGATCTAACCCACAATATTACCAAGTCTATGCAATAGCTAGTGAACCCGCTAGAAGAAGTCTTATAAAGCACATCTAAATGCACTAGCTTGTCATTCATTTATTCTTTTGTTTATCAGTAAACAACACATGTTTACTGAGCACCTACTATGTACCTGACCCTGTTCATGGCACCAGGGCATATGGCAATATATAGGAAAAGGGAAATGGTCCCTTGTCTTTATGGAATTTAGAGAAGCACAAGCAAGCAAGCAACTTCAATTCAGTGTTGGAGCTGGGTGATGGGTATGTGGAGATTCTCCACACTATTCTCTTTTTGTGGACATTTGAAATGCTCCATAAAACAGCTTTTTTAAAAAAATAGTAAATGCTATTTATTTGAACAATTTGTTCCCCAGACAAATATTTGTTAAATGAGACCCAAGGGTCAGGCACCATGGCAGGAGAACAAGACCAAGGGGCACCTCACCTTCAAGGAATTCAGTCTAGCAATGGTGGATTTTCCCTATTAGATGAGTGAGGACAGTTAAACCTGTCTGAAGAACTTGGGGGGATTGGAGGGGCACTCGAAAGACCAACACAACCTGCCAGCTCAGTGGGAACATTCAAGGTGACTGTGTGCAGAGATTCTAAGAACACCACTTTCTGGCTTAAAGGAACACTGTAGATGGCAAGCTGTGGTCCATGGGCCAAATCTGGCTCACCTCATTTTGCAAATAAATTTTACTGGAACACAGGCATGATCATTCTTTAAAGTCTTGTCTACGGCTGCTTTCACACTACCATGGCACAGTTGAGTACTGCAACACAGACTGTATGCCCACAAAGTAAAAAATATTTACTATCTGGCCCTCTAACGAAAAAGTTTGCCATACTCTGCCCTACAGTGTTCTTCACAGAATATTGTTGATAAAACTGAGAAAGCTTTTGCGAATTAAATCCCCAATCTGCCTTCTTTGGTGGCCCAAGTTTTTCACACACTAAGTTTGCTTAGAGCTGTAGTTCTCTGCCTTGGCTATCACTGGAAAGCTTTTAAAACCCCTCATGGCCAGGCCCTACACCAGACCAATGAAATCAGACCCTCTGATGGTGGGTCCTGGAAAAAAAAGAAATCTGGATTTTTTTAAAGCTCTCTTAGGTGATTCCAATGGGCAGCCATGGTTGAGGACCCATGGCTTAAAAGGAGAGACATCAGCTTGGCGTTAAGTTTTCAAGGATGAATGCAGACTGTTGATCCAATGCAGTAGCCCCATAGAAGATGGCCCACCTCTAAAACCAGCTGGATCCATGGGGAGGGCCAGTTGGTCCTGGATTGACTCTGATGGTAACACCCAGTTGGGAAAGCAGGTGGGCTACAGGCAGTGGTGTGCTGGTAAATATTTAACAACTGGCTATCCAGGGAAAAAAAGCTCTGAAAGGTGGTGCTTGCCAGTTTCTATGGTATAAATACTCCCACCACGGCCAATTTCAATCTACCAACTAGACATCACTGAAAGCGGGGCTAGGAAGATATATATGCACAGTAGTAATACATTATATAGTATTTCCAGCATACAGATACGATAGATGTAAATAACCTCAAGAGTGTATAACAGTAAAATATGTAAAATGGTTTGGAAGTGACAAGTTTTGAGTATTTATTACCGTGGTTTGAAATAAATATAATTTATTTAACTGTAGTTAGATTACGTAGTTTAATTCTTAATAATGTCTTGCAAAAGTCCTGGAAATTTAATATTTGGTCCTCCTGAGCTTGTACAAGGTGGTTCTACCACAGTGGAGGCAGACCTTGGAGATATTGAGGGTTTGGTTCCAGACCACAATAAAGCAAATATCACAATAAAGCAAGTCACACGAATTTTTTGCTTTCCCAGTACAAGTTACATTTATACTGTACTGTAGTCTACTGAATGTGCAATAGCATTATGTCTAAAAAAATGTACACAGCTTAATTTTAAAATAATGCTACTGGAAAAATGGCACTGATAGCCATGCTCAACGCAGAGTTGCCACAAACCTTCAATTTGTAAAAAATGCAGTATCTGTGAAGTGCAATAAAGCGAAGTACAATAATATGAGGTATGCCCGTAGTCACTTCAAGACTCAGAAGGTCAAGAGTTGGCTGGTAGTTACTAACAGAATTTACATGGGAAGTATAATAAGGTAAAGGAACTAAAGTTTGCTGCTTCCTGGCAGGATGACCTTGGGAAGGTTGCTTCCCTGAGCCTCAGATTTCTCATTCTATTAAGTGGGGTTATTATAATATGGGCTCTATAGCCAAGATGGCTTGGACTAAAATACTGCTCTACGACTTCCTAGCTGTGTGACTTTAAGCAAGTAACTTCATATCCCCTATCTGTAAAATGGAGATAATTATTGTATCACCTGATGGGGGTTGAAGGGTTGAAAGTGCTCTTCTAGGTAAACAGTATATGGTATGTGGTCAATAATCAATAAATGTTAGTTCTCATTATTATTGTACAGGTTTGTGTAGAATCACATGAATTACTTCTTTATTGGGTGCTAGTGGCAATCATTCATGCTGTTTGCCAAATATTTCTGGCTTCCTCCCTTCTGACTTGGCTACTTGTGGTTGAGTGAGATCATATGACTAGTTTGGGCCAATGAGCTGAAAGCAGAAGTGATGTGTCCCTTTCCAGGACGGAGTGTTTTATTGCTGCCACAAGACCCTCTGAGAAGTTCATCCTTTCAACATAGTGAATAGACATTAGAGCTGACAGCTGCTCCGTTAGCCTGGGTGCCTGAATAACTGTGGTGAGCAGAGCAGAGCCCACTGCCTACCTGCAATGGACACGTAAGCCAACGGGACTTGTCATGTGAGCAAGAAATATGCCTTTGTTGTGTTAAGCCATTGAAATGTGGGAGATCTTTTGTTACTACAGTATAATATAGCCTATACTGACTGATACATTGCTAAATAAATGGTATTTATTACTACTCTTAAGAATACCTCCATTGTCTCCAGAACTATAAATATCACCCCAAAACTCTCAATGTAGATCATATGCCTCTAACAGGAAAACTTTAACTAGTTCAACTCATTGGCAAGGTGTAGGGAACAAAGCATGGTATTAACTGTCCAAAGATATGTTTGAATCTCCTACTTGCTAACTCTGCAACTGCAGGCCGATCACATCAGTTCTCTGAGCCTCAGTTTGCTGATCTGTGATATGGAAATAATAACGAGGATCACATTTGCTTTTGCATGACCAGGCAGTTGTGCAGCTATAATAACAGTGTGTGTTGCATAAAAACAAAAGCTATCATCACTGGAAGAAATTACAATCTCTGACTGTGATAAAGTTAGGTTATTTCCATTGCTCTTCTTTAAGCTCCCAAGAATTCCAGTCAAGTTTTTGTTTTGCTTGTACTAACCACCTCTGGATCCAATTCAAATTGAACAATATGCCTGGTCTCCTCCTTCAGGGCTCCTGCCCAGGACTCTACATCCTTGAGCAACTTCTTTCTCTCTCTCATCTTGCCCCGAAATCACCAACATTCTACAACAGGTCTTGGCAATCTGTCCCAACAATCTCACTCCTTCTCAGAAAGTTCCTCCTAAAGCCTTCCTTAGCAATGCTTACTCTGGGGATTTAACTAACACTGGTACCTATATATTGACTTATGATCAAAATGCAGAATGAAATCTATATACCCAAGTAATGTCCACAAACCATTTAGTTAACAACAGAATGCCCCTCAACTGCCGACTTCTTAAACCTTAAGGGGAAAAAAAAAGACTCTTAATTTCATCACTTTGTCCTCACCACTTTTCAACGTTGTGCAGGCTTCAGCATTTCCTAATTATGAGCACAGCCTAATTCAATCAAGATTCCGCCACTGCTTTTTCAAATGTTCCAACTGATGCTGTGAAAGCAACACCTTTCCCCCATCCCCAAATAAATTAAACCTCTGTATTATACTCAAATTCTCTGTAGATGAATTATTTTATTTTAAAAAAATCATAATTACACACATCTACCTGTCAAGTGAATAGGAGTCATATACTGCACGTCAGCAGGAACTCAGAGTTAGGCAGAAGGCCAAGAAAGGGGTGGGAGGATTCGGCCTTGGTTTCTCCATTAGCAAGCAGACACCACGGTGTGCATTGAACTGTGACTGACAACAGCCAGTGACCTGCAGATCTCTGCCAAAAGAGCAGGAGGACATTCGTTCATTCATTCCTTTATAAATCTTTATTGAAAACTTACTGTGTGTCAGTCTGTGAACAGGCAGACCTGATCCCTGTCCTTATGGGACTTATGACACAAAACAGATAATCATACAAATAATTATTACCATTGTGATAAGTACCAAGAAGGAAGACAGCAAGGGCACCAGAGGGTATAACAGGAGCTATATCATCTAGTCAAGAGGCAACAAAGACCTCCTTGAGGAGATGGCACTTAAGCTGACACCTGAAAGAGGAATAAGAGTAAGCCAGAGAAAGAGCGGGGGACAGAAAATGGAGATATGCTATGTTCATGGATTGCAAGACTCAATATTGTTAAGAAATTTCATTCTCTCCAAATTGATCTATGGATCCAATGCAGGCCCAGTCAAAATCCCAGGAGTTTTTGTTTTTGTAGAAATTTATAAGCCAATTCTAAAATTTATATAGAAATTCAAAGGACATATAATGTCCAAAGAAATCTTAAAACAGATAAACAAGGTTAGAGGGCAATCTATCCAATTTCAAAGCTTATTGTGAAGATTAATAAAGTGTGGCACTGTTGTAAGGATAGACATATTGATCAATGAAACAAACTAAACAGACCAACACAGATGCTCATCTGATTTTTGAAAAAGGGCACCAAAGCAATCTAAAGGGAAAAGGGAAATTTTTTAACAAATGATGCTGGAACAACTGGATATCCATATAGAAAAAAAAGTGACCCTCAAATCTTTACCTCATACCACACAAAAAAATTAATTTGAGGTGGATCAGAGAGCTAAACATGAATGCTAAAATAACACGGCATCTAAAAGAAAACATGAGAATAGACTTATGATTTGGGGGTAGGCAAAGATTTATTAGATAGGACACAGTAAGAAAGAGTATTCAGACAGAGAAGACAGCATGAGCAAAGGCCCTGGAGAAGGAAAGAGTTTGATTTTTTTAAGAACTGAAACAAGGCCAGCATGGCTGCAGTGTGCTGCGTGAGGAAGAGAGTGGTGGAGTTTAAAACGCCAACTGCTACAACGATCTTTATAAAAACCCTGCACTTTAAGAGATGAAAAGACAAGCCGCAGACTGGGAGAAAATATTTGCACATCACATATCTGACAAAGGATTTAACTCTAGAAAATATAGAGAACTCTCAAAACTCAACAATGAGACAAACAAACAACCCAATTAAAAAAATGGGCAAGATATTTTAATAGACACATGGCCAAACCAGATATACAGTTAGCAAGTAAGCACATGAAAAGATGCTCAACATCATTAGTTATTAGGGAAATGCAAATTAAAACCACAATGAGATACCACTTCACACCAATTAGAATGGCCAGAATTGAAAAACAAACAAATAAACAAAACAAACAACCTGATAATACCAAGTGTTAGGGAACACAAAGAACAGCTGGAACTCTTCTACACTGCTGGGAGAAAAGCGGAATGGCACAGCCACTTTAGAGAAAAGACTGGCGTTTCTTGAAAAGTTAAACATAACGCTTATCAAATGCCCCAGCAATCCCACCCCTAGGTATTTACTCTAGAGAGATTAAAAACTATGGTCACACAAAAACCTGCACAAAATGTTTATAGCAGTTTTTTTCATGGCTGCCAGAAACTGCAAACAACTCAAACATCTCTCAACAGGTGAATGAATAAACAAACAGTGATATAACCACACAATGGAATATTACCCAGCAATGAAAAGGAGCAAAGTACTAATACATGCAGCAACATGGAGAAATTTCTAAATGAAAGAAGCTAGATTTAAAAACATACACAGGGCTTCCCTGGTGGCACAGTGGTTGAGAATCTGCCTGCTAATGCAGGGGACACGGGTTCGAGCCCTGGTCTGGGAGGATCCCACATGCCGTGGAACAGCTGGGCCCGTGAGCCACAACTACTGAGCCTGCGTGTCTAGAGCCTGTGCTCCGCAACAAGAGAGGCCGTGGCAGTGAGAGGCCCACGCACCGCGATGAAGAGTGGCTCCCGCTTGCCACAACTAGAGATAGCCCTTGCACAGAAACGAAGACCCAACACAGCAAAAATAAATTAATTAATTAATAAACTCCTACCCCCAACATCTTCAAAAAAAAAAAAAACATACACGCGCACACACACACACAAACACACATTATCTGTGTGTATGTATTGCATCATTCCATTTATACGGCATTCTGAAAAAGGCAAAACTTCAGGGATACAGAGCAGAGCAGTGGTTTTCAGGTAGAGGGGATGGGGAAAGGGTTTGAATATAAGGGAGCACCATAAAAGAATTTTAGAGGGTGAGTTAACTGCTCCATATTCTGATTGTGGTCAAAGCTCACAGAATTGTACAAACAAAACAAAACAAAATTACCCTACGTACGTTAAAAATAAAACTTCACCAGTCATCTCATCTCCTGCTTAAGCATTTTGCCAGGTTCCCCACCACCTACTGGAGAGAATCAAAAGTTCTTAGCCAGATGTCCAAGGCCAGGCTTCTCCCAGAGAGTACTCTATACCCATCCATGCTCCCTCTGCAACTCCAGCGGGCAGAAACTTCAGGGCTCCAGGCCTCAGGGCCTTTGTTCATGCTGTTCCCTCTGCCTGGAATCCTCCTTCCCTGGCCAACTCCTATTCGTTTCCCCAAATGTGGCTCAAACGTCACCTCCTTGGATAGTCCATCCAAAGGGTCTAGCGCTAAGGTTGGGTCCACAGAAATGCAAAATGCAGCCAGGGCGGGCAGACTGATGTGGTTCAATGTCCAGTACTTAACGAGGTGGTGGCCAAATTACATTTTAGATCAAAGTGTCTATATTCCAAAAGGGTTATCATGCAGGAAAAGCAAGAGAGGCAAGGAACATCTGTCCAGCTTCTCTTAATATGGCTTATTTTAACCTAAAGAAAATGACGAACTGGAAACTCTCAGGAGATGGAAGTCCAGACAGGGTCCAGCTACTCAAGACTGAACCAATCCTCAAGTTCTGCCCCTTTGGGGCCTCCAAAGCACACAACTCAGCCTAAGTTTCTCCCATGCCTCCATGTCCCTGTGTCACAAGTCCACAGTGAAGAAGCAGTTCCTTCCCCACGCCCAGACAGATGAAGCCAAGAGCGAAGCCCCAGAACGCCACTTAAGAAAGATTTCTTAGGCTGTGGCTCTGCGAGTCAGAAATTTAAAAAGCGGGGTTTCAGCATCATGCAATTAATGCAGCAAACATTGATTTCTGCACCATAAGAGGCCGGTTCATTAATTCCAGATGCTCCCACCAGTCAAACCAAGGCTCGGCTTCTTTGCAAGATGAGGCAAGTGAGAATACTGAATTTTAAAATTCCTTTCTGCAGCAACCTTTATTACCAAACAGAGCATAAAACCCACCCACCCAGACTGCTTAATTCTTCCTAAATAATTAACAACACCTGCTCACCTCCCTGTTTATGTGGGCAAAACTCACAATGCTGCTTGGCACCCAAGTGGTCTCTCCTTCTTATGACAGGAGAGACCAGTTAGCCCTCAACCTCGGCCTCCCCAACCCAGCCCTGAAAAACCAGTGTATTTGCTTAGTCCAATATTCCTCTATGCCTCCCAATACCAGATCTCTTGACTGGATTAGATTTTTCTCTGAATCACCTTTGAAAGGTAAAGACCCAACAGGGACTTCCTGATAAAGATATCTGGGGGCTCTTTGAGGTGAAAAAGAGAAAAAGATGTCCCTTGGGAGAGCCATTTTCCTTTGGAGGAGGCTTCTGCAAGTTGAAACCTTCCTTCTCTTTCCTTTCCTTTTTTTTTTTTTTTTTTTTTTTGTAAGGTAAATTTCCCTTCAGGGGAGTTGGTGGATTTAGCAAGACTCAAACTCTATAATTCAAGCCCAGGAAGGTGCAGGAATTGACCAACCAACTGTTGAGTTTTCTTGTTAATCAACAGAGCCTTGCTGCTCAGTGTGGTCCACTAAGGTGGCTCATCATCCCCTGGAGTCTGTTAGAAATGTGGACTCTTGGGCCCCATCCAAGTCCTAGTGAACCAGAACTTGCATTTAAACAAGAATCTAAGGTGATTCATGTTCATGTGAAAGTTTCAGAAGCACTGGATCAGGTGGTCTGTTTCAGAGAAGTGATAATGAGGAAGAACCATTGCCATATCTGCAAGGTGAAAGTAATAAGAATACTTTCTGCTTGGCCTGCCCCAAGCTAAGATGCCCGGCCCTGCTATTCCAAGAACCATTATAGCCCTCAGATAAAACCTTCCAACAAGGCTGCCAGCTGAGGTCATCGGGCCACTGACCCAATCATGACATCCTGGCATGGTTCAGAAAACCCCAAACCACAAAGCCCTCAGTACTATCCAAAGGGTGGCCCCTGGACCAATAGCATCAACGTCACCTGGGCACTTGTTAGACATGCAGAATCTCAGGACACTCAAGGCCTACTGATTACCCAGGCATCACAGAAGCTCTCCAGGAGAGTCCTATGCACTCTCAAGTTTGAGGACTACAGACTGAGATCTCTGAACCTCATGCTGATATCTGGCAGCCACCAGGCTGTTTTGAGGGACTCCTTCAGTTGGACTCCAACTCTACTTGGGCCTTGGAGATGGTGGGGAGACCCACCATTGTTTTCTAAATGAAGAAGAAGTTGGGGGAAAAGAATAAAAGTGAATAAATCATTCCCAGTGGGTCATTAACCTGTTACAGGGTTGGGAAAGTGATGAGGCGTCTGGAATCCAAGTTCAAAGCCACTGCTTTGAACCAACAATGAGTTTCTCTGGCGAGAGGCATCAACAGGCCCGACCCCTCCCCTCACCTGTACCCCATTCTCTCAATTTCTTTATTCAAGAGCAACTCAGGGATGAAATAGTCTTTTGAATGTGTGGGTTCCCTCTTCGCCGCCCCCCTCCAGCCTTCTCAGTTATCCTGGTGAATGCAGCAAAGATTTCATGCACCAAATACCATCCGGCTCCAATTGTCATTTCAGGATTCGCACCATTTTAATGAATGCCAAAACTGTTTTTTCACTTGATAGAGCCTGACACGACCAACAATCACAGATTAGAGAGAAACTTCTTGCTTTTCAACAAAGGTTAATAAATAGTGACAGCATTAAGTCTATTCTGATTAACTATGCTGAAAGATATTACTGCTGTTTGTAACATGAAATCATTATTGGATTAAGCACAGCATATAAAAATGAAATGTGAGTTTTAATCTCAAACACAGACATGCAGGCTGCTCAGATAAAGGCGAGGTAACACTCAGAGGCTCATATTAATTTTTAAGTTGCTCTGATGAAGGGATATTATCTGTCATTTGTCTGGTCTGGATTTGATGGTCCCTCGGTGAACTCTCTTATTGCTCCCCCTCAAAAGATACTAAGAGGCAAATAGCAGTGATACCCCCCAACACACCCACCCTTCACTAAGCTGTACCACACTGAGAGGCTGAAAAAAGCATGGCAGGACCCAAATAGGGATTGATGGACCAAAAGTGGCTTCACTCTTCTGGGGGTTCTTTGACTTCAAAGACCTTCCCCAAGAAAATGCCAATCCCAAGTAAGGGGACGGGTTGAAGATGGGGGAGATCCACCCTGGTTTTCTAAATGAAGAAGTTGGGGGAAAGGAATAAAAGTGAATGAATGGGAACTCCCCGGCAGTCCAGTGGCTAGAGCTCCGTGCTTCCACTGCAGGGGGCACAGGTTCGATCCCTGGTCAAGGAACTAAGATCCCACAAGCCGCGTGGTGCGGCCAAAGTGAATAAATGGCACCCAGTAGGTCATTAACCTGGGACAGGTTTGAAAAAGAAATGACATCCAAATTCAAAGACACTACCTTGCCCCCTTCCCCACCATCCCATCCACCGTGGACACTGAAAATGCCCTGAGGTGCATTATTTTGAGACGTTCTGTACATTCATTCATTCAGCACCCAGACTGTGGTCTCTAAATACCATTTCCTAGTCAAAGGATCCAGGACTCCCTGGAGCAATGTCTGCATCCAAAGCTGGGGTGGGAAATGTACACAGTCAGTCTGGAAATCTTCCCAGAAAGCAAGGAGACTGTCCAAGACTACTGGAGGAGTCCAAAGGATTCAAGGGTCAACTTTCAGAGGTCCCCACGCACCAGAGACTGGACAACCTGAACATGAATAGAGATAATAACTGAAATGGATGAGGACACTCCAATGACACTTGCATCCATGGGTTTATAACGATATTAAAAAAAAACTCGTATTGGCCACTTTTGGGGGACACTGGGGAAGCAACTCTTTATTATGAAACCTGGCAAATAAAGGGAAAGAATTAAGCATTTATCCTCCCTTTCCTGGACACACTAGCCTTCAGAGTGAGCAAATAATTGATGAGGGGTGGTTTCTCTGTAGAGAAATCTTCCAGCTAAGAAAAAGAAGAGGGACAGAATCAACCTATCAACATCTTGCAACCCCTAATGAATTAATGGATACAAGCAATGATTATCAGTGGGTGCAAAACTCAGTGGATGAAGAACTGATGGGAGAACCTGACAATGGACGGATCAGGCTGACAGCTCCAAACCCCAAAGATCAATCTCAATGACACAGAAAAGGAGACAGTCAGACTTCACGTACCTCCTGACAGAAGGGCACACCACCACCCATGACGTGGTCTTGCCAAAAATATTGAACCAACATCTGGTCAAGCCTCTGAGGCTACCACCAGTTCACAGGAAACCCAGGGGATGGAGGAGTATTAAATGACACCTCAGGGATATGCTCAGCTAGATCCAATGGAGAGAAACTCTACGGGATGAAAGCCTTAGTCAGCAAGAATAAAAGAGAGAGGAAGAGAAGGAGAGTGAGAGGAGGGTGGGGCAGAAATAGAGAGGGGACAAAGACAAAGGGAGGGGACACAAAATAAAATATGAATCGATAAGTCCATACTGAAACAAATTAATAATTGAATAGATAAATAAGTGAGGGAGAAAGAAAAGCTCTTCAACTCATAAATGTAGAGGTAATGATGGAAAGAGAAAATCACCATTTGGCAAACACTGCAGTAATAACTGTTTCAGGCAAGAAGCAATGATGGATCTAAAATTAGTGGGCAAAAGAATTACTAACAGAGTATTTACATTGTCTCAAAGTGTTTCTCCACAAGATACTTATTAATTACGAAGGAAAAAAACCCAATAAGTTCACAGCAGAGAATCCCAGCAGACAAAAGTGACCAAAGTTAACATCACTACTAATGGGACAGATGGTCACCATGTGCCTCCTGATATGATGCATGGAGAAGGACACAACATCACTCCTGTAGCATTTCTGCCAAAATGCATAACCTGAAGCTAATCATGAGTAAACATTCCCAAATCAAGGGACGATCTACAAAATAAAAGGCCAGTTCTCATCACAAGTGTCAAGGTCATGCAACCACAAGAGCACTGTGTATTACAGTAGAGAGAGGCCCCAGATTCTCCTTCACCGTGACACAGTCCCCGAAAAGTCTACTTGAGATTTGCGCATCAAACAGTTCTCCTTCACTTAGTCCCACAGGGTGTCTCCCTGCAACCAAGCACTGAGCACAGAAATACTCACTGAATGAATAATTAAATGAATAATAATCAGCTTAAACCAAAAAGGATTTTTACTGGCTCACATGACCTGAAAGTGTCGGGTCATCTGACTTCAGGCATGGCTGTATCCAGCAGCTCAAATGATGTCATCTCATCCTACTTACCTCCTGACTCAGCTTTCCTCTGTGTGGGTGGGCTTTGTTTTCAGCCAGGGTTCTCCCTTGGCAGCTCTCTTTCACCAGCATGGCAACTCCCAGGGAAAGAAAGCACCTCTTTCCCAATAGCTCTAGCAAAAGTCCCAGGATTCACTCTGTTTTGACTGAATTGGGTCCGTGCATTTTAATCTGTTCCATATTAAAGGACTAAAGAAACATGACAGGGCCTCCCTGGTGGTGCAGTGGTTGAGAGTCCGCCTGCCGATGCAGGGGATACGGGTTCGTGCCCCGGTCCGGGAGGATCCCATATGCCGCGGAGCGGCTGGGCCCGTGAGCCACGGCTGCTGAGCCTGCGCGTCCAGAGCCTGTGCTCCGCAACGGGAGAGGCCACAACAGTGAGAGGCCCGCGTACCGCAAAAAAAAAAAAAAAAAAAAAAAAGAAACATGACAATTAAATGCAGTGCATGATCCAGGACTGGATCCTAGACCAGAAAAGGAAGCTAGTAAGTAATGGGAAAAATTGGAGTAATATCAGTACACTAGATTATAGTGTTGTATCAATGCTAATTTCCTCATTTTGTAATTGTTCTGTGCTTATGTTGAATGTTTATGTTACGTTATATTAATGTTAATCTGGGTGAAGGGAATATGGGGAATTCTCTGTATTATTCCTGCAACTTTTTGTAAATCTTTTTGAAACAATTTAAAAATAAAAGTTAAAGAATAATATTTTTAAATATTCCCTAATTACCCTACCTCCAAAGGTTCCCTCCAGACAACATTTCAGAACACCTCTTATTGCAGAGCACTTAGAATTATAAATTCACTTATTGCTTCTTTGCTGAATGCAGTCTCTCTTGCTGGTTTGTGAGCCCTCTGAACACATGGCACTTTCCTACCAGAGGGAATCACTATACTTTCTTTACCATCCCCTTCTTTTCCCATGTAGTTTTTATTACTTTCTATAGTTACATATTCATCTGCACTTGGCTCATTCATTCATCTGTCCAGACAATAAATATCTGAAGGCACAGGTGTGCCAGGTAAAAGCTAGATATTGAGAACCCAGCAGTGATCCAAGCACACAAAATTTCTACTCTTAACACAGCTTTACTCTGTCTCCACCACCAGTCTGAAATCTCCAGGGCATAGAGCCATACCTGCTTTGTTTCCTGCTTTGTCTCCAGTGCCTGTTACATAGTTAGCAATCAAAAAGTGCCCCACTGAATAAATAAATGGATGAATGGCAAACACACCACCACCACCTCCTCCAGCACCTACAGCAGACATTGTTAATTGATCCCAGAACTCTTTCCCACTGAGCCTGGCCAAACAGGCATGCAATGCATTTGCCTAAGTGCACAGAAGAAGCCTTGGTTAGCATCTGTTTTAGACAAGAAGAAATGAGGGGCAGAAGGCAGGAAGTCACTGGCCTTAGAGCACTGACAAAATCCAGTGCCCTGACTTCTAGCCTCTACAGGTTCCACTGTCCCACGAGGTAGGAGACATTTCCACAACAGCAGTCAAGTTTTAGGCAACTGCTGGGCCTCATTAGATCTCACACCAACCTCCTTCCTGGCCCCTCGCTCTCCTCTCCTGGTTCAATCCAACTCAGGGGGGCAAGCATAGAAACATTCCCCCCAAACAGGGTTACTGTGCCCATGTTTCAGACAGCAAAGAAACTTAATGAAAGTGGCCTCATGAGCTGAGGAATCCTGCACAAAGCTTAGTTCTGCTTCAGACACCCAGGGACCTCCTGAAACAGGGACCATGGAGAGCTTGCCCATTACTATGCCAGGGTGTTTGGCACTTAATTATACTTTATTTTCTATTTTCCTCTATTTGTTTCATGGCTTTACAGCCAACTTAACCCTCTCCCCACCAAACCATGAGGTAACCAATAGTTGCAGATACAGGGAAGTTCCACCTCTGAAAGGCAAACACGTCCCAACCCCTCTCTGAGACTGCTTTCCCATTTGAAAATGAAAGAAGATGTTGTGAGGTCTGAGTGCCCTGGGTTCAGATCCTGTTTTGACCACTTCCTCTGAATGTGGGCAGGTACTTAATGCTCCCTGCCTCAGTTCCCCCATATGTGAAATGGGTCCATGCTGTGAGGATCACTAGGGAATGTGGCTGGAGAGCGTCCAGCTCAGAGAGCAAGTTTGAAAGACAGTAGATGTTACTCCCATATAAATTCCCCCTCATTTCTCACCTTGTGGGAACTTCTAGAGTCACTGGCTTCTTCATTTCACTGAGTGAGCCTTGGGGGTGCTTGACAAATATTCCCGGAGTTAAATTTAGACTTGAAGTGGGTGGACTTTGTACAGGGTGTCTGCCCAGGTGAGCACCCTAAAGTCAGGGATCCAGCTGCCTTGGACACCTTTGCATTGTCACTGCCTTGGGTGCTGCCTGGCACAAAGGGATTTTGGGTATAAGACCATTTATTTGCTTTTCATTCTTACATAGTTTTAATATCAAGCATTTGTTTTTTCGTTGAGGTTTGCAGGTCCCACCCCAGGCCTTTCTGCTCCCTGTACTCTCTGGCCCCCACCTGAAGAATGGGCATTTTGCCTGCCATGCAGACACCCCCATCCCTCCAAACTCCCCTGAGCCAGAGAGGATGTCGTAAATATGGTCGCAGCTGTGACATCAGGCCCTGCCCAGGTGAATCCTGCAGCTCCCTGGAACTCCCCAAGGCAATACAAGAACTTGGCTGGGAACATGGAGAAAAGAATTATAAGTGACGTCTGCATGACATCTTCGCCTGACTGAATTAGGCAAGGAATCTGAGGAAAGGGGTATGTGCCCCAGTCAAGTGTCAAAAAGGTTTCCGCAAAGGAGAAACTTATGTGGCCCAAGGACTCGTATGACCCACATCAGGTGGGTGGGCTAGTGAGGAGTCTGTGGGTTTGGCCACAAAGGAGGAGGCTTGCCTGGTCTAACCAGGCCCTGTGGGTGATTCAAGGGAAGGGGTGAATGACACAGAAGAGTATACATTTGGGTGCACCAGTAAAGGTTACAAAGAGCCTCAGTTTTCTCACCTGTAAAACGGGGACAGAGTGCAGATTCAATGAGATGGTGTAAGTCAACACTTAGCACAATGCCTGGCTCACAATTAGAACTCAGCCAAGGGAGGAGGTGCGATGTATTATAATTGCTTCTGAATTTCAGACAGAACAAATGGGCCCTGATGCACAAAGCTCTCCATCAACCATTTTACCTGAGTCGCTGGCCAAACAAAGACCAACAGCCCCTCTTCTGCCACAACCTCGCCCCTCCCAGTCCCCTCCCCCACACACTGGACAGTAGCTGGTCTCCCATCTTGCCAGAGGTTCCCACACCTCCCTGCCTTTGAGCCTATGGACTCCTGGAACAGAAAAGTGTTTCCCACCCCTCCCCCGTTCTGTCAGGCGTCAGCATTTCTTTCATTCAAGGCCCTTCTCTTGGAAGTCTTCCAGGATTGCTTCCATCAACATCCATGACCCGCTCCCTGGCACTCCCATGGCAGTCTGCTCCTCTATCAGCAAGTAATACAAATTATTAGTTGTTAATGTCATCACTGCAATCAGAGCTGCCATTAATTATCACCAAGAAATATTCTCAATTAATCCTCTGAATTACCCCATGTAGCAGGTATGCTCTCCCCACTTTACAGAGAAGGAAACTGAGTCATAGAAAGGTAAAGCCACTTACACAAGGCCACCTAGCCAGGAGGTGACAGACGCAGGCTTGAATTTGGGTCTGTGTAGCTCCAAAGTCCTCACTTTTCTCCAGATGAGCGCCGGAAGAGGCAGCTGAAGAGGTGGGAACCCGCATGCCCCATCTTGAGGGGGCAGGGGGAGTGTGGTTGTGAGTTATAGGCCCTGGAGGGAGCAGCAGAGCTGTGCACGTGCATGCACACACATGTACACACACACACACAGCTTCTTTCTGGCTTCCCCGAGCAGCCCTCTCCTGAATTTCAGAACATCTCCCCTTCGCTGAGTCACCTTCCTGGGAGGAGGGGGAGAGAAATCAATACTCTGTTGCCTATCAATTCGGTTATCAAGTCAACCAGCACTGGCCCCCAAGGCCACAGCCAATCATTCCAAAACCCCCAAACCCCATTTCAATACAGTTGTAAGAACATTTCCTTTTAATCACCCCCAAATATTTCTGAGGAGGCAGAAATGAGTAAGACTGCGCGGGAGAAGACCAGGCGCATCTTTACATGGAAGGACACAGTGCAGCGTGCAGGGGCAGCAGGCCCTGAGCTCGGTGGGGACCGTACAACCCTCAGCATGGCTCCTGGGTCTATTGTGGGGGCAGTGACGGGCCGCTCACAGGGCAGATCACCAAGGGTGGCTACGTAGAGGAGAACAGGTCACAAGACATGACAGCAAAAACCCAGCCAGGAGAAACACCAAGACAGAGTCCTGCTCACCCTCTGTGTGAGACAAATGGCCCCCTCACCCCTACCCCTTCCTTCTAAACAGGCGTCAACATTCCCTGAGGGCCACACTGGGCTGCAAGCTCATGTGGTCTCAAAAAGCACAGCCAATGTGAAGATCAAGGGCTGAAATGGGAGTCAAGGTGAGTGGGGTGGGGAGCCATTCTGTGACCTTGAGGGTGTCTCTGAAGCTCACTGCGCTGCTATTTCCTCCTCTAGTAAATAGGAATGGAGTTTATAATCCCTCTCTACCTGGTGACTGAACACAGCACGGTAGTAATGATAACGGTGAACAGTCAATGAGCGCTTGCTGTGTCCCAGGCCCTTTCCTTAAACCCACTGTGTGAATGATCTCATTTTACAGACAAGGAACGAGTAGCATAGAGAGGTGAAGCAACTTGCCCCACGTCACACAGCCAGAAGGGCACAGAGCTGGGATTTGAACCTGGGAAAGACCAGCTTCTGAACTGAGCCCCTACCCCCTTTCGAATCTCCTCACTGGCCTCCTGAGAGGTCCAAGTCTTTGGGACTCAATTACAGATGAACAGTTCAGCAAAATGAGTCCTGGGATTCCCTTTGGACCCTGCTGACCCATGACCTCCCATGAGCCATCCTGGGATTTGGCTTCTAAATTAAATCCTTAATGCCCCAAATCCACTAACAAGCACTTATTAGGCACCTCTCAAGTTATTTATATTATGTATGGGGCAGGAGAGAGAAAGGTAAGAAATGAAACTGGCCTGTCAGGGATTCTGGCCTACTTGACGTGAACACAGTGCAGCCAGGATGCAGCTGAATTAGATACAAAGCAGGAAAAAGATGATTGGTGCTCCGAGAGAGAGAGAAATGCAAAGAACGATAAAGGCAAAAAGAGAAGAAGACTATAGATAGAAGCGATGGAGCTCAAGCAGGACTTGAAAGGCAGGTAGGTTTGGGATACGCAGAAGAGAGGAGGGCACTCTAGGCGGTCAGAACAGCTTGGGCAAGGGCAAGGATCCAAGCTGGTCCAAGTAGAGTGAATCCTGGGACTTTTGCTAGAGCCACTAGGAAAAAAGGGGCTTTCTTTCCCTGAGAGCTGCCATGGTGGTGAAAGAGAGCTGTCAGGGGAGAACCCTGGCTGAGAACAAAGGTCACCCACACAGAGGAAAGCTGAGCTAGGAGATGAGTAGGATGAGATAACATTTGAGCTGCAGGATACAGCCATGCCTGAAGCCAGATGACCTGGAACTTTCAGGTCATGTGAGCCAATAAAAATCCTTTTTGATTTAAGCTGGCACCAGGTGAGTTTCTCTCATACAAACACAAGAGTCCTGCCCATTACAGTAGAGAGTGGCCCCGAATTCTACCTCACTGTGACACAATCCCTGAAAAGTCTATTTGAGATTCACACATCATCAGTTCTTCTCTTTCACTCGAGTCCACAAGGCGTCTCCCTGCATCCCGGCACTGAGCACAGAAAATATTCACTGAATGAATGACATTCCCCCCACAGTCAATGCTTACCTGTCCGTCAAGGTCATATTCACTGCCTCGAACCCATTCCCTGGTCTTTGAGGTGTGGGATAGTGTCTCAGTTTTCTGCCATCACCCTACCTCTGGCCATCACAATCACAGTTAAGCGATTAACCCCAGGAAATGTTCCATGCACCCACAGCTCTGCAAAGTGTGCATCCCTGAAGGGGAGGTGCCTAGATCAGGCCCCCTCTTCTGGGGGAAGCTGCCACGTTGTGCCTGAATCCAATCACTCCCTTAGCTGCAGTAAACTCGGGAGCATGATCCATCCACCCATCCAAAGAGCATTTGTTGAGCAATTACTACACACCAGACACCTTTTGCTCAAAGCGGCTGAATGAGTCTGGTTATAGAAATGAACATGGGGCAAAAACCCTGGGGAGTTTCTCTTCCATGAAACAAAGAGGCTCCGCCCACACAAGCAGATAAGACCCTGAAGATAAGAGTAGTGTCCCCCACTAGACAGGAAACTTACAAACGTATATGCTGCCAACAATAATAAAATGTTTTCCTCCTCCTAAAAATACCCCCTCCTTGCAGACCTCAAGACATCGAATTTGAACCTTCTCGATATCTGTTAAACTGGCAAGGAATGTTCCCTTGCAAAAAGATGAAATAAGAATCTTAAAAAACCATTTACCATGCCAGATGCCAGGCTAAATGTTTTAACTACATTTAACTACATATTCCTTTGAACCCTTGCTACAACCCTAAGAAGTGGGGAATTGGAGGCTCAGAGAGGTTAAAGTAACTGGCCTGAAGTCACAGAGCAACTGAAGGAAGCAGAATTTCTACCCAGATCTGGAAGATTCCAAAACATCTCCGGCCCTCAGCTTTTTCCTTTGTAAAGTAGAAATAAGTAGGACTTACTTCAAAAGGTTTGTACGTACACTAGATGAGATAATGCCCATAAAGTGTTTTAGGACACAGCCTTACTCACGTGAAGGGCTTTGCCCAGCCAAATGGAGTATTTCATCATCAGTATGCCCCTGACATGGTTTAAGGCAGGTGGGCTCAGGGCACCATGAGGTGCCAGGCTGGGGGAAAACAGCCCTCTGTAGTCGGCTCTCCCCTCTGCTGTCTGCTGCCAATGCTCAGATGTCAGTTGCCTTTTGACAAGTGCACAAAACAGTTTAGGGTGCCCACAGACACCACAAGCCCAAGCTTGCTGGATCCATCCCGGCAGGGAGAACTGCCAGGTGGCTCTCTTGCCGGTTGGCTCTCACCCCTGGCTGCTGCCCAGAGTGACTTAACCGAGTCTGTACCCGCCTTGCCAAATCGTTGGAGGAGAGACAGCACAGCATTTGACCCAGCCCACCCATGCAGAATACCCACCCCATAACCCATGCCATGATGCCCTGGGCACTCCCAGCCAGATGCCTGGCACACAGCAGCTGCCTGTTGGCACAGAGTAGGCAAAGCTGCAGAAAGAGTGGGTTACAAGTTGTGTTTAAAAAAAAAGAAGATGATATTGTGTGCTGACGGGATATTTTAATCTGGGTTCAGGCATTCCAGAAATAACAATGATAGCTCATGCTCTACAGCGCTTAATCTAACCTTTTATGTAAAGTAAAAATTTAACCCTCACAACATCTCATGCAGTAGGTACTATTGTTAGCCCAATTTTACAAGTAAGAAAACTGAGGCACAGACAGAATGACTTGCCCATGATCACAATGCAAGTAGGACACAAAGAACCCGGCTGTCAGCCCATGTAAAACTGCTGTGTTCAAGAAGGGCCCCAAGGTAACAACTGAGAGACAGCCCTGAGGCTGTCGGGCACAATTCCCATTTTACAGATGATAAGACTGAGGCTCAGAGAAGCTGACCAACACACTCAAGGCCACACATAGCATTTGAAGCCAGGCTCCCGAATTACATTTCGCACTACTTCCTGATTATACTGAATTTTGCACAGTACCTGGTTTCTACTCTGTAAAATCCAGCTCTCTCATACCAGCCACCCTGTCCTGCATAGGGTGATACCACAAAAGGCAAATCCCAGTGACAAGGAGGTGAGCTGGAGGGAGACAGGGATTAAAAATTGGTTCCTCTGGCCCCGTGGAAAAGCTCTCTGGCCACCAGGTTCCCTCAGGGGGTGGGTTTTCTGCCCTAGAGAAGCAATTAGAGCAGGTCGAGCCCTGTGGGTGGCAGGGCTCAGGGCTGCTGTGGCCCCTGCGGGAGCTCTCATCACCTCCAGGGCTAGGGCCAGAGCCCCCACTACCCAGCTCGGGGCAACCAAGCCCAGGGCGCCAGCCTCCCCCCAGGCCAGACCAACAACTGTCAACCAGGGGCTCTCATTGCCAGGGGTAGGCACGCCCTGAAAAAGCACATTCTGTTTCATAAAATAACTTTATATTTAGAAAGCAGCACCCAGAAACAAAGCATCCATTGCTCATATGGCCCAAGCTGCAGGGGTAAAGCTCGACAAAACCACAGAGGGAGCAGAGTGGGTTCAAAATGGCACCATCCTCAGAGGCACCTGGAGGTTTCCTGAGTCTCTGACTGGAGTCGGGGCCAGGTGGGAGTCTGGCAGCCTGTCAACAGTGCTGGCCCACTGTATTCTCGAACCCAGGAAGGTGTGTGACAGGCTGAGTTACCCAAAGACAGCTCTGCCAGGGACTCCAAACGGGAGAGGATGGGAGAGCGCCACACACGCTCTCACATGCAACACATGCACCCTCGACATGTTACATTCTCTCACATGTGTGCACGCACACACACCATGGCTTACGCTCTCACATGCAATGGGTGATCACATGCAACATGCCTTCACATGCAACACACACATGCACACAACACGCTCTCACACAACGTACTTGCCCACGAGACACTCTCCCCTACACATGCGCATGTGTTCAAATGCATGCTCACACACTCACACACTATTACACACACGGTCATACTCACACGTGCACACACACGGCTGTATGGATGCACACAGACCCACAAAGACCCACAGTCACACACCCATGTGCCCCCCCATGATGCTCACACACATCCACGCACAGATAGAAAAATACATGCAGGGCCACAGAGAAACATGCCCAGACCCAGACCCCGCCACACCCATGACCACCTCCCAGAGGCACAAGGACAACACAGAAAGACACACACACAGACAAAGAGTCACACCCAGTCTCGCACGTGGACAGCCCCCGCAAAGCCGTAATGCACGCAGATAAAGACACACGGAGACCCACACCCGCCACACACACCTGGCTGGACGCATATAAGGGCACAGGGACACATACACAGTCACAGTCTCCTGCTCTCATGCCCACAGGTCCTCCCCACCGATGGCACGTCCTGGTGCTTACCCTGGGCAGGGACGTGCAGACACAGGCGGCAGCGCCGTCTTTCCAGCCCCAGCCCGGCAGCCTGAGCCCACTCCAAGGGCCTGTCACACAGCACCACCGGCAAGTAAAGAGCGAATGTGCAAAAATAAAGCCGAAAGGCTGCGATAAAGCAGTCCCCTTCCCACAGGACTCCGCGCTGACGCAGGTTCTGCTCTCTGCAATAAACATTTTCATTCTAATTTTAAAAGACATTAGCATTACCTCTTTGGCTCTCCATCCAGCCAGACGGTACCTCGCCTGCTGGGCCACCCGCCGGCCGCACTGGGCAGCAAGGGGACGGACGCAGGGTCCCAGGCCTTACGCCCTAAGCCTACAGGTCACCCGGCACGAGGGGTGCTGACCCAGGGGCCTGCTGGCCACCTGGATTTTATTTTACATCATCCTTGCAGAATCCCACTGATGCTACACCCAATAAAGCAAAGAGATACACCCCCAAACTTCCTCTGGAGAACTCTGTCTCGCTCCAGCCGGGATCCCTGAGGATCCCGTCGTGCCATCCAACGAGCACCACACACTAGGAAGGCAGCTTTCAAATGATGGGTATGCCCCCCGACAAATGGGGGGCTCGGTGTGAACCAGGGCACCGTCCTCCACCTCCCACCCCACAACTCGCCCTGCCTGCAAACTCGAGCCTCACCTCGCACCTCCCAGCAGTGACTCAATCTGGATTTCCAGGCTTGGCAAGGACTTAAGGGAGAAGGGAAACCACAGGCTAGTTTGTGAAAGACAGTGAGCTATTTTTATGAGCTCAGAGGCCTAGACCCAAAATACAGCCTCCAGCCTCAGCTCTTGCCCCATCCTGCTCACCCTTAAGGTCCCAGGTACTCTGAACAGGTGATTTCTGCAAAGCCACCTCTGAGCCTTTGCCCAAGCTGTTCCTTCCTCCTAGAACACTTTCCTGTCTCTTTGCCAGAGCTGTACCTGGTGATCCTTCAGGTCTCAGCTTCCAAGTCACTCCAAACCATATTGTTGGGGGCCCAGGGATCCCATGTTGTCCCATGTTGGAGGGGGCAGCCCAGTTCCTGCCTTCACTGAGATATAATGTAGGTGGCCTCCTTCCAGAAGTTTCCTAGGCCTCCCAGACTGTGTTGAGCACCTCTCCTCAGCTCCCACGGGCTCCTGGGCTCCCCGCTTAAGGGACAGCTCTTCCCAAGCTGGTTCCACCCACCTGTCCCTGGGTCTGTCTCCAGTAGCTATGGGGACTAGGGACTCCCCAAGCGCAGGGGGCAGTCTGCCGTGTCCCTCCAGGTCTCCCTGCACCCGGCACAGCATTAGCCCAATAGGTGGCTGCTGAGTGAGTAAATGAACAAAGAGCTCGTGCTGGCTGAAGCACCATGGCTCACAGTCTTCCTCCTCTACATCCAAAGACAGAAACCAGGAAAGGGAGACCTAAGTAAGTCCTTGCTAGAGAGAGGATGTGACATTGGCTCTGGCTCGCTGGCAGCTCTTATCTGCTCTGCCCTGGGGCTGGGGGTACAGCCCCCTCCAGCCATTCCCAAATGTTTCCACATTGCTATGTTAGCAATCAAGGCTCCACAGGCCCCGAGCATAAAAATGTGGGATGAAAAAGAGAAATGTCAGCAGATGGCTCACAGCAGCCTCAGGGCCCTCCCTCTGGGGCCTCTTGGATCTTCCTGCATCGGTCCTCTACTGGGTAGTCCCAATGCCACGGCCCCGGCTCAGGCCCCCTCCCCCCGACATAGGCCTGGATGACTGCAGTAGCTCCTCCCGATCTCCCTGACTCTGATCTTACCCCCTCACAATCCCTCCTCTCCAGGGTGGCCTGAGGGCTCCTTGCAAAAGGCAACTGGCTTCCGTCACTGCCACTCCAGGCTCAAACCTCTCCATGGCTTCCTACAGCTCTTAGAATTAAACCCCTAAATCCTCACCCTGAGCCTCCAGGAAAAGTCCAATCTCTATGTGGTGGCCCAGGAGGTCCTGCCTGATCTGACATCCGCCACCAGCTCCAAGCTGACCTTGATCTCCAACTGAATGAGTCACCAGTCCCCAGTGTCCCCAGTTCTCATCCTCTGTGCCACTGCCCATGCTGTTCCCTGTGTCTGATGCTGTTCCCTGGTGTAAAAGAATGGCAACCCTAATTCCCTGCCTGGGAAACACTCTTTCCAGACTTGCAGCAAAGAGCTTCTTTGGGGCTTCCCTGGTGGCGCAGTGGTTGAGAGTCCGCCTGCTGATGCAGGGGACATGGGTTCGTGCCCCGGTCCGGGAAGATCCCACATGCCGCGGAGCGGCTGAGCCCGTGAGCCATGGCCGCTGAGCCTGCGCTCCGCAACGGGAGAGGCCACAACAGTGAGAGGCCCGTGTATCGCAGAAAAAAAAAAAAAAAAAAAAAAAGAGCTTCTTTGAGGCTCCTTCCCAGCTCCTGACTCTAAGCCCCTGCACAGCAAGTACCCAGTGCCGAAGAAACCTCCATCTTGTGCTGTCATGGGTGGTCTTCTCTCCCTGGTGACCCTCTTGAGAGCAGGAGTCCCATTTGATTTATCTAGAGGCTACCCAGATCTGGCCCAGAGTAGACACATTAATATGTATTAGTGATTACTGCTGTGATGAATATATTTTTCAAGCTCCCTCTGTGGCCTGGTGCCTTGCTCTAAGCTCTCGTATTAGTTTGTTTCTAATAAATCGAGCCAAAAGGAAAGATCCAGATGCCTCAGCTTCCTCTGCAACTCCCCATGCTCCAGTCTGAAGGTGGAACGCTTGAGGATTAGCATGTGAGCAGTGGAAGGAAGGCCCTCCTACCAGAAATGACACAGGAAGTGGGGGAGATGACAGGGCTCACCACCCCAAGAGAGGCACCTGAGTATCTGAGTACATGATCCATCCAGAACAATGTGGGTCTTCATTCCAAGGCTACCTTGTGGGTCTCAGGGGACTCACACAGGTCTGAGGCTCCCACATCACCTTCCTTGGGCTCCTGTCAGCAGTCGGGACAGGGTTAGCATGAGGTAGGCTATGTGTGCTTTTAAAGATAGGTGGGACCCTGAGGAAGGGACAGGAAAGACCCCCAGCACAGGGTCCCTAGGGGTGCTGGGCTCTGCCAGATAGGTTGGCAAGACCCTACTTTTAGGACTTAACACTTTATCTTGAGGCCAACATCTACCCTCGTCTGGCTGGGTCTCTGGGACAATTCCAGCTCCGCTCACACACCTGCCCAATGGCTGAGCTGCCCCTGCTTTCTGAAGGGAAAGAGGAGGCTGGAGACACAACTAAACTGGGAAGAGGGACAGGTGAGAGGAAGGCTGTGTGGCCTCAGGCAAGTGACTTGATCTCTCTGAGCCTCAGTTTCCTCATCTCAAAAATGTAAGTAATAAAAGCTCCTGAGACCCCACACAGGGAGTACCCAACATGGGGCCTGGCCTCCCACTCTGCTCCACGCATAAGGGTCATGATGGCGATACTTTGGGCAAACCCAACTGGCTTCTGAAGAGCAGGAAGAAAGGCCAGAGGGGAAGAGAGCAGCCCAGGGAGGACAAAGAGCCTTGGCCCAGGCAGCTGGGGAACTTGAGACCATGGTCCCACCTCCCCATACCCAGAGAGGTTCCACTTTGGACCTTCTGGGCAGCTGCGGGAATGGAAACCAGGCTCGGGCTCTGGTGGTGATAATGCTCTGAGGCAGCTCTTGGCTCTCCACACTGAGAGGCAAGGCTCAGTGGCATGGATAATTCAGGGGCTGTCACTCATCCATGAGACACTCTTACCAGGTGTGGCTGAGCCCCTCAAATTGTCTCCTGCCCCTGATTCACTGCTAGCTCTATTTGGCTTTGGGGGCTGTGAAACTTCCCGGCCCCTGCACCCTTGCTGGAGGAAAGGGTGGGGTGGGAGCTCAGGTCCGGCACCCTGGGGGCAGCTCACGGCTCCAGCACAGAACAGACCCACCAGAGCCGCCACGATTTGTGGGAGGGTTCCCTCCAGCCCAGTTTCAGTGTCAAGTGCTTTAGATCAGCATTTCCTGACTCTGCACAGGTCTGGAGTAGTGTGTCCCCTATTATGGCTTCAAGATCTTGAAAGGGGGCAATAGTGTTCAAAGCAGACAAAACAGAGGTTGTGAGTTCCCTGGGGTCATGGAGAGCAGTAATAATAATAGTAATATCAATAAAACATTAATAATAGTAACAGCTCTAATTTACTGAACACCAGCTTTATGCTGGACCTTATGCTGGGTCCTCCGCCAGCATTCTCTCATTTACTCCTCAGTATGGCCCTTCAGGAAGGTAGCATTCCACTTATTTTACGAACGAGGAAACATTTAAAATGGTGAAGGTACTTCCTCCATTATCCTATTTTACAGACTAGGAAACAAAGACCCAGAGAAGGCAAGCCACTTGCTTGAAGACAGCAGTTAACAGACCAAAATATAATCCCAAGGTTACCTGACCTTCCTGCTCTTAGCCACAGCTGTTTCCTTCCCAGCAAAATCTATGCCAGTCACTCAACAAACAGTTGCTGAGCCTTTAAGAGACTCCAGAGAGTGGCTGGGGAGACGACAGGAAGATGATGAGTCCCCACACCCTTGCAGGTGACCAGCTAACAGGGGAAAGACACTGAAGGTTCCCTCACTCCCAAGGGCGGCGAGCGTCAGGTAGGGAACTGAGGGGAGACTTTATAACAAAGAGAGTCTACCTTCTCCCAGAGGTCAAGAGAGCCCTCCTGGTTAAACATGATGCTTTCCAGGCTGCACAAAACTTCTGGTTCTGAGGGGCAAGACAGACATTCGCTGGACAATCACATAAATCCTTTCTATCGCTTAAAATGGTGGGTGCCACCAAAGGGTCAGGCACTGTAAGCAGGGCCCAGCAGGAAGACACATATCCCTGTTCCCTGTCCCCACAGACTCTCCAAGCAGGAGGCAACAGCAAAAGTTACTTTCCTGGTGGAAAAGCCAGGTTCCTGGCATGATCCTCACCTCCTCCTGCCAGCTCAGGCCCCCTTTCTCTTGACCTCCCAGCCACAAGGAGGAGGCTGGGGCAGCTCACGTGGGACCCAGACAGAGCCTCTGCTTCGCCTCTCTCATGTGTCTCTTGGAATTATCGATTCTGCCACTGGAACAGCCAGGATAATTTTGCTCAGCTTCAAATACCTGGTTCTCATGAATTCCTTGGCCAGAAGGTTATAAAGTTTCCCCTAAAACACGGGGGAAAGATTAAGCCTGCTTATGGTTAATAATACACTGTACCATGTCCATCAAGCTGCCTGTCTGCTATTGAAAGTTTGCTATTAGCTACTTATTTAAACAGCCTTGCAAGTCTTCCAAGGAAAGTGCAGTCATGCATTTTCCCCTCCTTGCTGGTGCGAATGACTACAGACAAACATCAATTCGCTCTGCAGATCACAGTCACAGTAAATAACTTTTTCAGGAAGCTCGAGATCCCCACAAAGGCTCCGCCGAGCTCCCATTTCACACAACATCAATGTTTGGCCTCCGAGAAATAAAAGTTCTAAGGTGTCCGTCACTAGGGCAAAATTATCAACTGTCAAGTCACTTTTCAGAGAGAGAATAAGGAGCATTTTAGGAGACATTTCCTCCTGCAGGAAAAAAATATATATATAGATGGACAGGCATTACACCCACAAACTAACCACTGGCACTTCCCCCCTAAAAGCCCAAGTGTCCATCCCCCAAACTTCTGGCCCTTGACCCACTGCCTCTGGGCAAGCAGAAGTAGCCACAGCTCAGAGCAGCCACTTCTGGCTGAGTTCAGGGACTTCAGTGACTCAGGCTTTGGGTTATTTTTACTTTGTCAAAGTGGGTTTTTTCTCCCCCCACTACTTTTAGAAGTGGCAGACAAGGCTTGTCTATTATAAAATATTTGTTGCAAACACACACACACACACACACACACACACACACACACACACACACTCTCTCACTTGCTCACCACCCCACACACAGTTCCCGTCTGTGTGAAAATCTCAAGTGGCTGTGGTGTGTGGGACAGGAGATAGGGAAGCTGAGACACCCTCCTGAGCAAACCAGGGTTATGTAATGCTCTGGGCCTCGTACTCAGCACAATTCTGCTGGAGTCAGGAACCCGGAGGAGACGCCATTTTACAGATGGGGAAACTGAGGCATGGAGGAGCCTCAGGAAGGGAGACGGAACCAGAGAAGTGGACTTGGACATACCTACATTCAAATCTCAGCTCCACCACCTACAGCCACATGGCCTTGGGCAGGTAACTTAAACCTCCTGGAGCCTCAGTTTCCTTATCTGTAAAATGGGGATGGTAGCAGTCTCCAATGCACAGGATCACTGTGAAGATTAGCTTCTAAATACATATTCATTAGTTTTACGATAAAGGGCTCAGACCCTCCTATCCAATCGCTGGCAGTAACCCAGGCTGGATTTGAGAGGAGAGAGCACTGTTCTCGGAACACCACATCCAGCCCTGATTCTAAGCTTGTAACTTCAAGTCATGGCTGTCCTCTCAGTCCCAGATTCTCTGTCCAAACAATGAGACCCTGGACTCACGAGTCTCTAGCATTAAAATCCTTATGTGATGTCTTCACAACCACCTCGAAGGGAAGGTGCTGTTATTATCCCCAATTTACAGACAGAAAAACTGAGGCTCAGGGAAAAGCAAGTTTTCAAAAACCAAGGAAACTCGAACAACCACAGACCTTAGCCCAGCCTGTGCTCCTCCTCTCAAAAGCAGCAAAAACCCCAAGTCTCAGTTTTTTCCGGCAGCATTTAAGACTAACACTTGGAGCCCTTTTTCCTGCCCACGGTTGAGGGAGTCATCCCCACACCCCCTTCCCACTTCCCCAAAGAAATCCTAACAAAGCTCAGAGTGAGAAGGACACGTGCTTGCAGCATTTTCTGAAAACGTCTGTACTGAGCTGAAGAGCGTTCCCCACGCCCACACACAAATTCATGTCCCAACTACAGCCAGAACCTCCAATTATGACCTGATTGGGAAAAAGGGTCTTTGCAGATGTAATTAGAAAGATGAGGTCATACTGGATTAGGGTGAACCCCAAATCCAATGACTATTGTCCTTATAAGAAGAGGAGAGGACACACAGAGAAAGGACAGCCATGTAACAATGGAGGCTGAGATCCGAGTGACACAGCTGCAAGCCAAGGAACACCAAGGACTGCCGGGCACCACCAAAAGCTGAAAGGGATAAGGAAGGATCCTCCCTTAGAGCCTTCAGAGGGAGCGCGGCCCTGCTGACACCTTGATTTCGAACTTCTGGCCTCCAGAACCGTGAGACAACAAATCTCTGTTGTTTTAAGCCACCCAGCTGGTGGTAATTTGTCATGGTAGCCCTAGGAAACTAATATAATGCTATTCTATGAAAAGTGCATAAAACCATGGGTGACAATTGTCTGGGCTTTGGGAAAGTTCCAGGCTGGCTGGGGTAAAAAATCAAAATGGGCCCTGTCAGTTGGGCTACCAAGATGAGGTGGTCCAATCCTGTACCCCTCAATGGCCCCATGGAGTTTCTCCCTGTACTAGAGGGGCTGCACAGGGAGTACAGGCCATCCGGTTACACTTGACCTTGGCCAGCAATGACCCCAGCTGTGTCTCCTCCAGACATTCGTGGAAAGGGCATGGCTGAGTCAGGAAATTTACCCTGGCAGCTTTCGTGCGGTAAATATCACTTCCCTCCCTGAACAGTAACACCGAGGCCAACCTCCCAGAATTATTTATTGCCAGCTGCCTCTTACCGAGGCCATTCTCTGTTCCAGCACTGTACCCAGTCGCCCTGCCCCTGGCTGGAATGGACTCACTGACTCTTTTGGCAACCTTCCGAGGTGAGTCTAAAAGAGTGACCCCTTACACTGGTGTGCAAATTGAGGCTGCGAGTGGCTCCAGTTAGCTAGGACATGGCACGGCCGGACATAGACCCCAGTTTGTTGGACTCCATCACCCGTGCCCCTAACCCAGAAGACAAAGAAGGCGGTAACATACAGAGAGGCCTTGGCACACAGCAGGAGCTCCATAAATGCTGATGCTTGTTTTGGAACCTTCAGTTTGGTGATGGCACTGTTTCTCAGCACCTCCCCTGAGATAAGCGACAGGAGGGAAGAGAGCCCCAAACTAGTCTTTACAAGGAAAAGGAAAGAAAACCTGTAGTCGGTATCTGTGTTAAGCAGATTAGAATGTGGCACCTCTGAAACACCACTGGACTAAATAAGAGAGCTCTATCTTGAACACCAGGGGCCTTGTCCCCCTGGGAATACTCACGAGCTCTGGGTGGGGGTCGGGGTTCGGGGGTTTTGCTGTTCCCTGTAAGGCGCTGGCTCAGGGAGCTTTTCATTTGACCCTCACTGAAGCCAAGGATGCCAAGAGATAGGGAAGGGGGAAATCACCCCTATGTTACAGAGGAGACTGTGGAACAGAGAGGTAAAGGGGCCTCCCCCAAGTGGCCCAGCCCAGAACCCAAGTCAGAAATCCAGCTCACTCAAAACGCCCCCTTATCTGGCCCCTTACCAAGCTCTGTCACTTCCCCATCAGACATTCACCAATGTCCTGAATCTATCCACTTCTATCCAAGTCCACTCCCACAACTCTGCTCCCGTCCCCTGTGATCGCTCACCAAGACGCTGCAGTACCCTCCACTTGGAGGCTCGCCTCTGCCCCCCCTCCACTCCACACAGCTGCCAGAACCACTTTTCTCCAATATAAGTCTATCTGCACCACTCCTCTGCTCAAAACCCTCCATGGCTCCCCATCCTCAAGATGCAGTCCAAATTCCTTACCCACCTATGAGTCCCCCTGGGATCCTTCTAGCCTACTCTGGGCTGTCTTAACAGAAAAAGATACTGAGGGCCAGAGTGACTGGGTTCTGCTTTATGCCTGTTTAATGTTAAAGTATTACCATCCTGGTTACAGTTCCCCAAAAGCACCTGCACACTCTAACCTCTGAGACTTTGTACCTGCTGTTCCCTCTCCCTGAAATGTCCTTCTATCCTGTTTCCCACTCACCTGGCAAAAGCCCAGTCATCTTTCAGCTCTCAGCTTAGGTGCTGCCTCCTGCAGAAAGCCTCCCAGGCCCCCTGGATGTCCTCTAATATAGCATGTGCCATCCTGCTCAGGAAACCAAGAGCTAAGCAGAACTCAGGTCCAGGAGATCACATGCCCCAAGGAGCCATGTCAGGGCATATAATCCAGGAAGGGGGCTTTGCTCCTCTGGCATACTCTGCTCAGAGCTCTGAACCTCAGGGCAGATAGATCAGAGTTCCCAATTAGACCTCAAATACTGCCAGTGGTTTTTGTTTCCTACAGTGTGTTATGTTTTCTTATTTAGTCCTCATTATTATCCTCATTTCTCAGATGAGGAAAGTGAGGCTTGGAAAAGAGAAATCACTTGCCCCAGCTCACAGTCTGGTGATGTGCAAGGCAAGGACTCCACTTCAGCGTTGCCGGACCTTGCTGCAGAATCTGTGCCCTTGACCGCCGCATCACGGGGCAGAAGACGCCCTTGAAAACAGCAGCTGTGCAAGACAAATCAAAGGAACTATAATCACCACCACAGGATGCTAGAGGTGGGAAGGACTACACCTCCACCTGGAACAACCCCAGTTCCTTTTCCATCCTGTGCCTCAGTCTTCCCACTTGTGAAGCAGGTATAATAACACCAATCCTGCAACATCCTCGCATAAGGCAAAGGAGTGGGGTGGGGAGGGGGTCATGACTCCTGAGGTCAGCAGGTCACTTAGAAGCAGCCAGGTGGGAAGCCTAGGTTTACTCTCAGCCACCTCTCCCCTACAGAGCTGTCAGTCACTTAAGAGGTCATCCACAGGGCCCAACTAGGTGGTCAGACATCATGTGACTGTGCATGAGGGAAGTGAGCTTCCTGGCTCTGCCCAGCATCCAACCCGCAGAAACTCAGAGATGCATGTCTAGAGGAAAGAACTCAGGGTTTGGGGCCAGACACTCTCAGGTTTGTGTCCCACCTCCACCACCTGCCAGCTGTGAGTCTTCAAACAAGTCCCTTAACCTCTCTGAGCCCGTTTCCTTCCCTGTAAAATGGTGATGTCACATCCATCTACTTCACGAAGCTGCTGTGAAAACTTGAGTTACTGTACCAGAGTAGGGGTTCAGCCCACTGTATCTCCCATAATTAATCAAGTGCTTTCAGTCCCTCATTTTTTTACATTGAACTTCTTATTGTGAGATAATTGTAGATTCAATGCAATTATAACAAAGAATACAGAGAGATCTCCCATACTTTTCAGCTACTTTTCCCCTTGGTAATAACTTACAAAGTTGTAGTAAAAAATCACAACCAAGATACTGACACTGACATAGTCAACATACAGAACATTTCCATCACCATAAGGGTCCTCACACTGTCCTTTTAAAACCACACCTACTTCCCTTCCTGTTCCCATTCCTAATCTGTTCTCCATCTCTGTCTTCTCAAGAATGCTATATAAATGGAATCATCTAGTATGTCATCTTTTTTGAGACTGGCTTTTTTTACTCAGCATAATTCCTTCAAGATTCATCCAAGTTGTTAGTGTATTGATAGTTCATTCCTTTTTACTGCTGAGTAGTGTTCCATGGTATGGAGGCACCATAGTTTGTTCAACCACTGACCAGCTAAAGCACATCTGGGTTGCTTCTACTTTGGGGCTCTTATGAATAACGCTGCTGTGAACATTCACATGCAAGTTTTTGTGTGAACTTCAGTTTCTATTTCTCTGGGATATGGTCTTTCATTCTTAAACCCCTACATTCATATAATTTCATTCATTCAACCAAGATTTACTGAGCACCTACTATGTGCAGGAGCTGTTCTCGGTGCTGAGGACAGAGCAGCAAACGAGGCTGACAAAGGCCCCTGCCCTCTCAGGTAATACAAAACTGAATAATTGTGCAGACAGCTTACTGCAAAGTCCACTCTACAACAGAAATGGATACAGTTCTCTGATTCATGATAAAATCAGCAGATGCTCCCATGAGCTAGGTCAAGTGCTAAGCGCTTGAGTGCATTTTCTCAAGGAAAAAACATTATCCTCTGGTGAAACCTGCACTGCCTCAAGATGAAGCGACAAATCAAGGGGCCAGAACACTCTGTGGCAACTCTTCATTCAGGGTGTTTTCTGCAGGAGGCTCCTTGTCATACTGGAACGAGCCTATGACGTTCCCACTTCATAGGCCTTAGGAAGCACCAACACCATCACCTGACAGCCTGAATAACAGTAAGCAACATTTTCTGAGAATTTACTGCACATGCATCATCACTTTTAATCCTCATAAACCATAAGCTACTCCCAGAGATAATAGCACTACTAGGCCATTTTACAGAAGAGGAAACTGAGGTTACAAGAGGCTAAGCAACTTGTCAAAGGGAATACAGCTAAGAAGGGCAGAGCCAGGAGATGGACCCTCAAGGACAGAGGAAGGTGATTTGATGACCTAAAAAAGGAGAGCTCTTCCTCTCTTGGTTCCGCACCCACTTCTGTGATGTTAACTGTTTTCCTCTCCTGGGCACCACACACCTCATTAAAGGCCCCAGGCAGTGACAGTTTCCAATACAAATTGGACAGTTCCTCATTAACTATGAAAGACCTAAATGCTGATCACCTCAATCAATACGTTCTAAGCTCTCAACATTATAAAAAGAAATAATTGGGTCAGCTGAACCTCTTCCCTGTGATCAAAATGTTTCTGTCCTCAGTGTACCTTTGGCCACTCGATTCCAAACACCAGTGGGTTCAGCATTTTCTCCATCATGAAATAAACTTCATCTCAAATCCTGAACTCCTGACATCCACTGCTCTTGTGACAATAAAAATGCCAGCAAAGATGTAATAGGAATATTTAAGCTCCAATGTCACCAATGTCTTCAGCAGCTGCAGAAAGCTTGTTCTTGCTCACCAACAGGGGATTGGCAGCTAGGGGACGATAACTGTGCCCATTCTCAGAGAGGCCCCAACATGGCGCTGTGTTGCTTCTGGATTAAGTAGAAGGAACCCAGGAATTATGCTGCTGGAATAAGGCTGAGCACAAGGTAGGAACCTCTGGCTTCTCTGTCAGCTGCTTCTGTTCCTTGATTTCTGATCTCATGCGGTTAAGACATCTCCCAAACCAATGCTTGGCACAGAAAGGCTTTCTATCCACATTCACTCATTTGACAAAAAGGCACTGAGCATCTGTTTTGTGCAGGTCCTTGCTGGAAGGTGGGAAGACGGCAGGGAGCAAGAAGACTTCTCAGACCTTACAGTTCAATTGGGTAGACAGACCCCAACACAATAAAAAACCCAATACACAATTACAAATTGAGATAAATGCTGGGAAGACAACCCAAGGGTGCTGACAGAAGAATAAAGGAGGAAAACGTGTTTTAGCAAAAATGGTCAGAGAAGGCCTCTCCGTGGGGAGACAGGAGCTGAAGGAACCAGCCAGGGGAAGAGCATCCTGGGCAGAAGGAATGGCGTGTGCACAGGTCCTGGGGCACAAACAAGTTTAGAGGAGTTTGGAAACTAGAAGCATTTAGGAAAGTCTCTAGCTTTATCGCCTTTCATGCTCCCCTTCTCACTCACTCAGTCCCATCCATACTGTCTTCCGTGATGTTCCTCAAGCCTTCCTAAACACATCTCCCCTTCAGGGAATGCCCAGAACCCCCTCCCACAACTTTCTGCACGACCCACTCCAGATGTGTGCTGGTAAATGCGTAACAACCAGATCTCTGGGAAGAAAGCTCGAATTTGTGGCATTTGCCAATTTCTGTGGTGTAAACACTCCCACCCTGGCTGATTTCAAGCTACCAACCAGATATCACTAAACAAGGATCTGGGAAGAGATGGGTGCAACTGGCTCTCGTGAGCCTGTGCAAGCCAACTCCAGCACACCACTGGCTTGCTCCCTCATTTCATTCAGGCCTTTAAATGTCACCTCTTGAGAGAAACCTGTCTTAATTCCCCCCATCAAAAACAGCACCCCCCACCATCCCCATCCTCTGCCCTGTTTTACTTTTCCTCCCCTTCTCTCACCTGGTATTCATTTATTTCTCTATCACCTCTCTCCCCTGACTAGCAGGGCAGCTCCATGAAGGCTGGGAATCACTAGTGTCTAGAACAATGCTTGGCACATAGCAGCTGCTCAATAAACATTAAGAGATAGAAAGATGATGAGGCCTGTGTGTCTGCGCTGTGGTGGCATGAGGAAAAGATGGGGCTAGGTCTGACTGCCCATGGTCTGGTAACTCTGATGTGGACATTGACTTTCCCCTGGGAAGCTTCTGAGCCACTGGGCAATGAGACTGATTTGTGTTTTAAGATGCCCCCTTTGGATGCTGGGTGGGGAGAAGCGCAGAGCAGGTGAAAGCTGAAGCTGGGAGCCCCCTGAAGATGCTTCAGTGGCAGAGAGTGGAAGAGACCAAGAGACACCTGTCAGCCGCATTCCAGAAGAAGAATCCTCAGGACTTGGGGGCGGGTGGGGTGTGGGGACCTTAGCTGGACCCTGAGGCCCCCCTAAATCCCTGGCACACAGCAGGAGCCTCTCCAAAACGGGGTCACCGGAGAGCTTGGGTGACGGCGGGCCCAGCAGGCCATCTGCCAACCCACCCACCACGTGGTTCCTCATTATACAGTGCAGTCACTGCTGCCAAGCCTTCGGAGCCACTCTTATACCGTTTTGCTTTTAAAATAGAAGTTTCCTGTGAAACTGCAAATAATTCATTGCCGAGAGTCCTTAAAACGTTCACAGGTATTTAAAATGCTATATAATCAAGTTCGCAAAAATATAAAGTGTAAGCGTTAAAATACTTTAATGTTCTAATTAAAACTGACCACTTATGCCCTGGCACTGACTCCTGTTTACTATTTCCGTAATAGCCGATGGCCTGATCTGGGGAAAAAAAAAAGTTTTTTAATTGGCCTAAAAAAAAAGAAGAAGAAAAAGTCAAGTTTGCTTTAACCAGTGATGCACTGAAGAAACTAAAACTCACACTCACAATATATCCACAGGTTTCCAAACTGCTAAGGTATGGGGGGGTCTGGGCATCTGTGGGTCCAACCCATCCTGCTCCCCTGGAAACAGGGAATGGGCAGGAATAGGAGAAAAGAGAGCAGAAAACCTTTAAGTCTCAGGGTTGTGAGAATGCCCACAACCTCAGAAGCCACCAACCACCCCACTCCACCAATTAGGTCCTCACTATTGAAGGCCAGGAGGGAAATTTTACATATTTGTAAAGTTTAAGGAGATGAGTCAAGGCTCCATCTGCTCCATAAACCCTGATCTCTATCAAGCACAGCCATGATGCCTTTGCTGTTCCCTTGCACTTCCCCTTGCAAAGGTCTACTCAATCTTCCATTCTTGGCTCAAATGTCACCTCCTCAAAGAAGCCTTCGCTGATTATCCCCACCCCAGTATTCAAGGAAATTGTCCTGTTGTCTGGTCTGCTCTCGCTGTTCTTCTGTGCCAAGGGGTGGCCTGTCACCCTGCCCCTACAAAAGTCACCTTGAATGAGCGTGTTCTCTGGACCAAACGTGGACCGCCCTGTCAATGGCAGCCCTCGACCGGTTGCTGGACCTCTCCTCCCAAACTTGGCTCCCAGCACACGAATTCCCTTTCTTGGCACTGAGAACCATCTGTAATCATATATTATCTGCCTATTTTCTTGTTCAGCGCCCCCTCCTCCCCTGTGCTATAATTTCCATGAGATCAGAGGTATTATAGGTGCCCAGGGTCCACCTGTGTGCACACAGTAGGTGCTCATTAAATGGCACAGAAAATGGTCCTTTAGCTCCCACCTGAACCTCAGTCTTTTTTTAAAAAAATGCCTCCTATTTGGCTCATTCATTAACTCATTCATTCATTCAACATCTCCCCCTTACCAAGGACCCACTTTGTGTCAAGCCCTGGAGATACCACAAGATGCAATGACTCTGGGGTCCCCCAGCACCCTTTACCCCAAAGGGTTCTGCTTCCTTTCCCATCTGCTCCCAGTCCCATGGACCTGTCAGGCCCGGGGCCTTGGACTCTGGCCCCTGAAAGTCCAGGCTCCACCAACTCTCTCCACGGGCTCCTTGACCTTCTGATCCCTGGCCTCCTGGTCCTTGTTCTCAAAGGCCTCTCGCACCTGCACCCTCCTTCCTCATTCCTGCCCTACTTCTGGGCTGCATCACTATTCACCTGCATGCTGGCTGCTCCCTGCTCCCACCCAGTCTGACACAATGGTTCTCAGCTAGGGGTGACTGTGTCCCCCAGGGGACATTTGGCAATATCCGGAGACATTGATTGTCACACTTAGGGTGGAGGCAGCTGGCACTTCAGTGGGTAGAGGCCAGGGATGCTGCTTAACATCCTACAATGTATAGGACATCCTCCCACGACCAAATGGCCCAAAATGTCCATAGTGTGGAGGTTGAGAAACATTGTGATAAAAGATCTTTTAGGGCTTCCCTGGTGGCGCAGTGGTTGAGAGTCCGCCTGCCGATGCAGGGGACACGGGTTCGTGCCCCGGTCCGGGAAGATCCCACATGCCGCGGAGCGGCTGGGCCCGTGAGCCATGGCCGCTCGGCCTGCGCGTCCGGAGCCTGTGCTCCGCAACGGGAGAGGCCACAACAGTGAGAGGCACACGTACGGCAAAAAAAAAAAAAAAAAAAGATCTTTTAAGCACAGCTCCAAATATCTCCCTCTCAAGGTGCTCAAACACCTTCTATAGCTCCCTATGGCCTACCAAGCTATCCAGCAAGGTCCCTTCATGACATTCAGGATCCTGCATTCTCCCAACCTAATCCCCACATCTCTCTTTCACACACAAACCAAGCTGGCCTGCACAGTGCTTCCCAGGCTTGGCCCTAGTCATCCAACCCCGGGGCCCTTGCCCATGTTGTACTCTCCTCCATCTGTCAGCCTGTCAAGTCTTCCAGCTTTCAAGGCATGTATTAAATGTTCCCAGGATCCTTGGATGATCGAACCTCTGTCTCTCCTCTGTGCCCATGCCCTGGGCTTCAATTTCCCCTGGGCCACCTGCTACCCCTGTCCATTCCAGTCACTACTGTTTGTGGGTTCTCTAAGACTCTTTGGGAAACCTGGTCTCACTCATTTCTCCCCGCCAAAGTACCCAACACAGTACCTGGTATATAGGAGGTACTCAAACACCTCTGCCCACTGAAGTTTCAAACCCAGAAATGTCCCAAATGCAACCAGTTCAGGTCATCAGCCTTTTATTTGGACTGATTCCAATCCCTTTAGTTTTGCCCTATAATGTACTGCGATTTCCACTTTCTCTCTTTCCCCTTCATCTCAGCTCGATGCAGAAGCCTGAAATGCTCTGTCCATAATGTGAGCAGAGACAAAGATGCTACCAAGCTACCTGCTGTCCCTGCCCAGACAACCCCCAACCTGCCTGGGGGCAGTCCTGCTCTTTTTCTTCTTTTTTAAATTTATTTTGGCTGCGTCAGGTCTTAGTTGTGGCAGGCGGGATCTTTCGTTTTGGCGCCGGGCTTCTCTCTAGTTGTGGCACGCAGGCTTAGTTGTATGTGGGATCTTAGTTCCCCAACCAGGGATCGAACCCACGTCCCCTGCATCGGAAGGCGGATTCTTTACCACTGGACCACCAGGGAAGTCCCAGTCCTGCTCTTTTGCAGTTGATTTCAAATGACAAGATAAAAAATTCTCAAAGCTGAAAACCTGGGCCTCCCTGGTGGCGCAATGGTTGGGAGTCCGCCTGCCGATGCAGGGGACGCGGGTTCGTGCCCCGGTCCGGGAGGATCCCACATGCCGCGGAGCGGCTGCGTCTGTGAGCCGTGGCCGCTGGGCCTGCGTGTCCGGATCCTGTGCTCCGCGGCAGGAGAGGCCGCAGCGGTGAGAGACCCGCGTACCGCAAAAAAAAAAAAAAAAAAAGCTGAAAACCTAAAAACCTCCTTAAGAAAGCCAAACACAAAAGTCGCCTATAATCTCCACCACCCAAAGAAAATGCAAAAGAGACGTAGGAACTCTTCCACTCAGAGGTAAGGGAGCTGGAATATGTATACACCACCTCCTGAGATTGAGTGCTGCTCCCGAAAGTTACCCAGAACTTCTGGCCTGCCCCACTCTCAGGAAAGTGTTCTTAAGGTTTTGAACATAAGCCCCCAGGGGACAGAGATACATCACCAGCAGGTGAAAGCTTGTCAGAGGACACTGAAAAGTCCCAGATGCTTTTGCATCTGCCTCAGGCTACACAGTGACCGACCTCCACCCCAACATGAATTCCCGCTGCATCTAGCAACCGTCCCTCATTTTCATCTGGGGATCTCTATCCCATCCCATACCACTCCCTTCCAGCTGCCGTGAACATCTGCTTTTTTGGCAAGCTAGCGTCAGAATCTCCTTCTTGTGGGTGGAGAAGCCCCTCCTTACATGAGTCTTGGTGGGAGGCTGAGTCGCTTTCTGTTGCTTGCAATTAAGAGTCTTGGATGGGGTTCCTCCCAGACTCTAGGGATGAAGGTCGAGACCCAGGTCTAGGCCAATGAACAAATCTCATTCACCTGTCCGGGGAGGCTCTGCTTGTCTGATTTACAAAAATTATACACTATGTGCTGCTCAGCTCCAGTTTTTATCCACATAACAATGTGCTGAGGATGTTTCCCTGGGACAAAAAATATCAACTGGTCTTTCTCTTCTTAAAAGTACTTCCCATACTTTAAAAAAAAATGAAAACAAAATCAAACGAACTTTGTTTGGAACAATTCTCCCCTTGAGAAAGCTGGAATCCAGGTGGTATTTGCAAACCTTGGCTAGACACTCTGGGTAGACGGTAGTCAAAGGCAAACCAGAGGATCATGCCCCACAACTGCAGTAGCTAATCAGGACTGGTGACAGGGTGACTACAGCTGGTCCTTGGGTCTCAGACACTAACTCCATTTCTCAAAAATGCTGCAATAACCAGGGGGCCTTTATTATTCATGTTGTACTTATAACTAAAATAGCTCCTATTTTTTGAAGAATTACTGTGTTGGGAGATGTACCAAGAACTCAACATCCACAGTACTGAATCTTCACAGCAACTCTATGATAGCTACTATCAACAGTATTTCCATTTTAAAGGTGAGGAAGGGCTTCCCTGGTGGGGCAGTGATTAAGAATCTGCCTGCCAATGCAGGTGACACGGATTCGAGCCCTGGTTGGGGAAGATCCCACATGCCGCGGAGCAACTAAGCCCGTGCGCCACAACTACTGAGCCTGCGCTCTAGAGCCCGTGAGCAACAACTACTGAGCCCACATGCCACAACTACTGAGCCCACATGCCACAACTACTGAAGGCCGCGTGCCTAGAGACCGTGCTCCGCAACAAGAAAAGCCACCACGATGAGAAGCCCGCGCACCACAACAAAGAGTAGCCCCTGCTCGCCGCAAATAGAGAAAGCCCACGTGCAGCAACGAAGGACCCAATGCAGCCAAAAATAAATAAATTTTAAAAAATAAATAAAGGTGAGGAAACTAAAGCTCAGAAAAACTTACCAGTAGTTTGCTGAGTGCTTACTATGTACCAGGCACTGTTCTGAGTGCCTTACATTGATTTATTTCATTCATTCCTTCAACAGATATTTGATGAGCACCTACTATGTGTCAAGCTCCATTTTAGGTGCTAGGAAGACAGCAACAAGCAGAACAGACAAAAATCTCTGCCCTGCTGGGGCAGCTTTTTTTTTTTTTTTTTTTTTTTTTTTTTTTTTTTTTGTGGTATGCGGGCCTCTCACTGTTGTGGCCTCTCCCGTTGCAGAGCACAGGCTCCGGACGCGCAGGCACAGTGGCCATGGCTCATGGGCCCAGCCGCTCTGCAGCATGTGGGACCTTCCCGGACCGGGGCACGAACCCGTGTCCCCTGTATCGGCAGGCGGACTCTCAACCACTGCGCCACCAGGGAAGCCCGGGGCAGCTATTTTAATGGGAGAAATCAGTAAACAAGTAAACGGTTAAAAGCTATAATATGATCAATCACGTTAAGTGCTAAGGAAGAAAAAAAACATATAGCGTGGAAAAGAAGAATAGGGTGTGTGTGTTGTGAAATTTTAGTTAGGGTGGCCAGAGAAGGCTTCCCTGAGAAGATAACTTTTGAGTAAAGACAAAAGTGAAGGAGCAAGCTATGCCGACATGTAAGAAAAGAGAGAAAAGCAACAAGGAGAAGGCCAGAGATCACCATTATTCCCATTTTACAGATGCAGAACAGAGGCCCAGAAAACAGACTTAACTCAAGGTCACACAGCAAGCAAGTGCATGCACCAGGACTAGCACCAAGGACTTCTGACACTAAATCAAATAGTTCTTTTTCCACTGAGATCCCTCAGTGAGCAATTACTTGTGCCACACCTAAATTAAGATGCTTGTGAGAGTGTGCCTGTCACCAAGGAGAGCTGGGAAGTGAGGCGGGCTTCCTCCCCCACAGTCCTGAATACACGTGGACACTCCCAGGCCTGTGCACACTCCCAGGCCTGTGCACACACACAGGTGTGCATGCAGGCCCTTCTGCCTCCCCAACAATGCAGGCACAAGAACAGTGTCGCTGAGGGATGTGCAACGGTTAAGCTAATAAATAAAGCTGCCCCATCGATGGTTCCTGGAGCAGATCACTGGGGAATGAGGGATTGCTACTTGTGCTGGGAAAATCCAGCTTCTCAAAGACCCAGCAAGTCCACAGCCTCAACTAACGGCAGCAGGTAAGATGAGCTGAGCTGGAAAGAGAGGGGTTGGGGCCTGAGAAGGGGCTGGAGCCACCAGGCACAGCTATGTGATCGTAGGCAAGGGACAGGCCCTCTCTGAGCCTCATCTATAAAAACAGAGGTGGTGGGTTTCCCTGGTCGCGCAGTGGTTGAGAGTCTGCCTGCCGATGCAGGGGACATGGGTTCGTGCCCCAGTCCGAGAGGATCCCACATGCCGCGGAGCGGCTGGGCCCGTGAGCCATGGCCGCTGAGCCTGCGCATCCAGAGCCTGCGCTCCGCAACGGGAGAGATCACAGCAGTGAGAGGCCTGCGTACAGCAAAAAAAACAGAGGTGATAATACCAGTCCTTGCTCCAAATGCCACTGCAAGTCCATCCTGGTGAATGTCACAGCACATCACAAGCGGTATGGACAATTCTGACCAGGTAACACATGCCTGTGGCATAAATTCAGAGGCTACAAAAGGGTACAGAGGAGAAAGTCAACCTCCCACCCAGCCCATGTCCCCCTGCCAGGGGAAACCAACAACTGTTGGCAGTTTCTTCTGAGTCCTTCTAGAAAGTTCTATACCAACAATTATTCTCACTTGCTTTTATGTGCAAAGAGCAATTTGTCTGAGGTCACCAGCTTGCAAAAGGCAGTGCTGAGACTGGAAGCCCCCATATCTATCTGACTTCACAGCCCAAGTCCCCAACCTCCGTACCACCCTGCTTCTAGCTGTTGCAGTCTCAGGAAAAGTCTGGAAGACCAGTCCAAAGACAAGCAGGGTTCTGCCACAAAGAATCCCTCCACTCCCCTGGGACCAGGCCACTGCCGGCTTGGGGCTACAGCCCTCATGAGGCCAGGCCAGGGCCCCAGCTGGCCCAAGCACCACATCCTCTTCTTTAGCCACCTGGCCACAGACCAGAATTGCTGAATCTGTCCCCTTCTCCCCACTCTACCCTGTGTCTCTGGTCCACACCCTCATCACCACTCACTGGATGGTACAGTAGACCCCTCAGCACAAGTCTCCCATTTCCTACAGCCCACTCTCCTCAGAGTGACCTTTTCTAATGCAAAACTTGAACAAGCCACTCCTTTGCTCAGAACCGTTCCAGGGCTCCCCATGGCACTGCAGATAAAGCCAGTCCTCCTCCCACCTAAGCCAGCCCCTGTTTACCTGCCCAGACTCCTCTTCCATCTCTCTCCCTCTTGTCACCCACTCATCTGCCACCTGGCCTTACCTGGCTCCTCTAGCACGCCAGCCTCCAGGCCTTAACCCTTGCTGCCCCCCTCCTACCTGGTGCTCTCTTCCCATTTCTCTTTACTCAGATCTTCCTTGACCACCACTGAAATGAAATGATCTTGTTATTTTTCCTCAGAGCTTCCTCACAAGACTTTGCATGCTTTATAATCATATGCCTTGTTTTTCCTTCACTGCTTGCCTCCTCCGGACCAGAATGTATACTCTATGTGGGCAGGAATCTTGTCTCTGTCAATAACAGCTTCATCCCTGATGCCCAACGCAGTGCCTGGCACACAGTGTGGGCTCAACCGTTTGTTGAATGAATAAATAAAATGACCAGAAGCAATACCCTCCATAATGAACCTTCCATGCATTCAACCTGCTCACTGGCCCACTTCCACACCATAGTTTTGAAAATCTCAGAGGACAGGGCTGGAAATCCCAGCTCCCCCTGGTGGTAAAATGCCTTTGCCACCCCCTGGCTATCGCCGGGACTCCCTTTGTCTCCTCCCTTCTTCTGTGCTGTTACATTAAGCAAAATTTCTCCATTGGCAAATAAATGCTTTTTCCATCAATAACCATGGATGACTAAATCAAACCTTTAGCTGCTGTTCTTATCTCTTAAACAGATCCATGGATTTCCCAACTAATCAGAAGTGAATCAAACACTGCCATTTGAGGTGGGAGATAATCTGGTCAATTTCTTCCAGGAGGAGGGATCAGGGTAGGAATTTGCTTATGGTCCCCCAAAAACAAACACTCTTGTAAATAAAGCCGGCCTCCATCCTGTCTCCACAATGCTACTCTTACTGAGTGAGTCAGGTGTTTGGCTGATTAAAAATTGATCCATTTCAAAATCTAATCAACAGAATAGGATTCTTTCATACGTTATCAAGAGAGCTGCTGACATCGAAAACCAAACCTGTTATTAACCCATGAACTCCGATGACCCGCTGCTTGCTGCTCCGCGGGACCGTAAATTATTCAGTGGTCCAAGACCAGGGCTGGCGAGCCTGATGGATTTAGACGAGGGCGCAGTCCAGGGGGTTCAGGTCAATGGCGTGGCCCCATCGGTCCCTGGGGGCTGGGTTCCAGACACTCAGGGTTTTCGTATCATGACTGTGAATACATTACCCCTGTCCACCTGGGCTCTGCCATGGCTATGCCTTTGACAGAAAAGCCTGTCTCAACTTCCCAAGTAGAGAAGGCAGGCTGGCCCAGGCCTCAGGGAGCTGCAGGGCTGGGGAACAACATTATCCCTAAATCTCAAGTTAATAAATTATTTTCTTTGAACTACAGAAAAGGAAAAAATAAACAAAGACAAGGGGGAGCCTGGGTGCATTTTGCAAACAGTTAGGAACAGGCAATACAGTCAGTTCAAATATTTTACCTCCTCATGCAAGGAAGAGCTCTGTTGCAATGGGACTGTTTAAAAGAGGAGATGAAAAAAGCCAGCCATTGGCTGTTTATGTGTCTGGCGGGACCCAGAGGGGCCATGGGCTTTCTGCCAACTTCTGGACTCTTTGACCTTGAATTAAAGCCTCATTAAGAGTCATATCTTACAAAAACAAGAGCAGAGCAAATAAAGGATTTTTTTAAAAGGACACATACCCACGCCAAAGTTTCCATCCTGCTAAGCAAGCAGGAAATCCAGTGGCAGCAAAGGCTGTACTTGGCATTATTTTGGGGCCCGTATTCCACCAGCTGAACTGATTAGAAAGAAGGATTTAGGGGGGAAAATGTAAGAGTCTCAGGCAGGGTTGGAAGGAGACGGGAAACTGGGATAAGAAATCTGGACCGTCTGCCAAGTGATAAAGGGGACTGAGGCAAGTCACTTCCTTGTTCTGAACAAGGAGACCCCAGAGGAGTGTAGATGCCATCATGGGCTCCTCGGAGCAGTTGCTGGGAGAACCAGCAAGGCTCTGTGGGCTATGCAGGCAAACAGGGTCAAATCCAGGCTCTGCACTTCCTGGCTACGTGAGCTTGAGAAAGTGACTCAATCTCTCTCAGCCTTAGTTTTCTCATCCATCATATGGGAATAACAAAACAGCTATGTATTTTAAGGTAATCTTTGAATGGGAGGCACATGGGAATTACTCAAATGCTCAACGAATGGCATCTGTTGTTTTTGTTGTTAATATTATTGCTATGATTATGCTAGGCGTTCTGCACTCCTTGGAGGAGTATATGATAAAGTTGGTGGTAAATCAGCACCCTCCTCAACTGCACTATCCCAACCCAAATGCTGAACCTTCATAAAAATAATGATTGTGACTTTCTTCTCCAACACACCAGGCTTTAGTGGGAACCCCAGAAAGTACCTATACAATGTGTTTAAGCTTGAAGGCCCAGGTCCTGGGTTCAAATTCCAGCTCTGCCACTTGCTGGCTATGTGACTTTGGGAAAGTGAATTCACCTCTCTGAACCTCAGCTTTCACAACTTCTAAAAAATGGGATGATTATAATATGGATCTCATGGAACTAAACTCACTTATTAGCATAATTCCTGGCACATAGTAAACCCTCAATTAATGCTAGTTGTTATCATCATCATCATTATTATTGACTCAGTTTTCTACTTGATCAAGTGATTATTTTGTTCATTTACTAGTGAAACTTGAACCTGGCAGGCGCCTCATGCAGAGTGACCCTGGGCAACTCACTCCACCTGTCTGATTCCTAACCAACAAGGGTAAATAATGAAAACTATAAACTCCAAAAGACAAGGCTCCCATCTGGCTTGGTAACAATACTATTCCCTCAGTCTTCAGAACAATGCCCAGGCTACAACAAGCACTTAAAGAAAGAAAGAAAAAGCACTAATTAAACATATTTGCTTGATGAGTTATTTCCCAGAAAATGTCTGTGCCCAGCACAAGCTGTCAGCACCAAATGGACGTACAAGAAAGGTAAACACCTCCCTCCCCAAACCCAGACCCAAACTCTGAAGACCCCCTTGTTGCTAGAGGAAGCACCTGGCCCCCACACCAGCCTAAACAGCCGGGACACTTCGGCTCTGCCCCAGAGAGCATGCAGGAGGTCAGAGAGAGGCTGTCTCCCCAGCCAACAAACTCTTACAGACCACCAGGAATCCTCTCTTAAATAATAATATATTTATAAATCTGAGGCCCCTTCTGACCTCTTCTCAAAGCAAAAGCATCCTCTGAAGGCCCCGGGACATGATCATATTGATCTTGTCTGGGCTGTAATTTCGTGGCTTTGAGTTGAGCAGACAGGGTCGGCCTGCCCAGCTGGCTGTGGCCGGGTGGCTCCGGGGTGCCCAACAGCAGCTGGGATGAAAAAGAAATCAGATCTATCCTCCAAAGTTGGGGAGAGCAGCTGCTGCAGGCCAGGCTAAGGGCGGGGACAGGAGCTGTTGGCGGACATCTCCTCCTGCCCTCAGGCCTGGCCTGGCAGCCTCTGAAGGCCCACGGGAACGGAATGAATGGACCACGAGTCCCTGAGGCTCTGGTCAGGCAGGGACATAGCGAGGGGTGCAGTTCTGAGTCCAGGCCCTGCCCCTTGGCCAGGCTGGACCTTACCTGGCCAGATGGTGGAGTCTCAGGAGGCCACAGGCCTGGGCCCAAGGGGCACTGTGCCCCCAACAGTGACAGTCAGAACCTGGCAGACACTTTGAGCTGAGACAAGCTCTCAGGCCAGCCAGGCCCTCCCTGCTGCTGAGGCTGCCGTCTACTGTTTACCCGCTGCCTGTTTTCCTCATGATAGGGCTTCCAAGAAGTGCAGAAATAAATCAATGCAGCTGGTCCTGGTGCCCACTGCCCCCACCTTTCTCTCCCGCTGCCAAAGTTCAGTGCCGCCTCCTGTAAAGCTGGGGTGGGCTCTGAGCTGGGCTGAGGGGCAGCCGGAAGTAGAGAACCCCCCCACTCCCCTGCCCATGCTGGAGGCCTTGAGCAGAGGTGTCCCAGGAAAGGCCAGTCAAGGCCAACCCTTATCTTCACCCGCAGGAGAGAAGTGACCAGGCAGGGAGCAGCAAGGAAGAGTTTTCCCTGCCCCACCTTCCACACAGCACATCACAAACACAGGAGAGTAGGAGTTCACCCTGAAGCCTTGGCTCTGAGTCACCTGGGGCCTTGGTTAAAAATTCAGAGTCTCAACCCAGCCTTGGGGACTCAGTTTCAAGAGATCTAGGTGGGGGCCAGGATTGGGCACTTTAACAAGCCCCTAGGTGATTCAGCTGAGGAGCCAAGTTTGGGAAACCATGTTTGTGTGCTAAGATGCAACTTCCAGAATGTTCAGCACTGCGACACTCAGATGAGACAAGAACTGGAATTAAGAGGATAGCTAGATAAAATACAGGACACCCTGATCAATCTGAATTCAGATAAACAACAAATATTTTTTAGTATAAAAATCTCAGGGCTTCCCGGGTGGCGCAGTGGTTGAGAGTCCACCTGCCGATGCAGGGGACAAGGGTTCGTGCCCCGGTCCGGGAAGATCCCACATGACGCAGAGCAGCTGGGCCCGTGCGCCATGGCCGCTGAGCCTGAGCGTCCGGAGCCTGTGCTCCACAGCGGGAGAGGCCACAACAGTTAGAGGCCCACGTACCGCAAAAAAACAAAAAACAACAAAAAACAAAAAACAAAATCTCAAATACTGCATGGGATATACTTTTATTAAAAATTAATTGTTGTTTACCTGAAATTCAAATTTAACTAGGCATTATTATCATTTTTTAGATTTTGCAAAATCTGGCAGCCCAAACTGAAAACAGTTTACCATTCCACACCAAAGAACTACTGACATAAACCACAACTCATCCACATCAGAGAATATTTATGGCCACTAAAGTGGATAGTAGCAGTCAGCACAGCACTTGCCACATGCCAGGCCCTCTTCCACATGTCTCACATTAATGAATTCAAGTAATCTCCAAATAACAGAGGCCAGCACCATTATTGTTCCTGTTTGACAGAAGAGAAAACTGAGGCACAAAGAGGTGAAGTCACTCAGCCAAAGCCACACAGCTAGAGAGAGGCAGAGCCACAGATTAAACTAAAGGAAGTCAGATTCCAGTGTTAAGTACAGATTTAATCACTTTACTGCTCTGTAATGGAAGAATAAATGATAAAAGATACACTAGACCATGTAATCTAGCGTAAGGTAGAATAATACTTACACCTGATTTCATTCCATAAAATTTATATATAAATTATAAATAAAGGCATTAGAAATAAAGGTTAGAAGGTCACACACAGCTGGCAGAAGTACAAACTGGTACAATCACTTTGGAAAAACACCGCGCATATACTATAGTGAAGCTATGCAAATAACTCCCTGTAACCCAGTAATCCATTCCCTGATATGTACCGTGGGTCTCCACCAGAGGTGATTTTGTCTACCCCTGAGGGGACATTGGGCGATCCCTGGGGACCCTTTGGACTGTCACAACTTGGGGGATGCTACTGGCACCTAGTGGGCAGAGGCCAGGGATGCTGCTAAACATCCTCCAATGCTCAGGACAGCGCTCACCACAAAGAACCATCCAGTCCTAAATGTCAACTGTGCCAAGATCAAGAAACCCTGATTTATACTCAAGAAAAACACATGCACCCATGCACCCAAGAGACACTCGGGAACCAGTGTTCCTAGAAGTGCTGTTGGTAGGAGCCCCAAATTGGAAGCCACCCAAATGCCCATCAACAGGAGAAAGGATGAATAAATTGTGATCTCCTCACACAGCAGAATGCTAAATGGGAACGGGAATGAATGAACTGCAGCTACACACAACAACGTGGGTGAATCTCAAGAACATAACGTTGGTGAAAAGAAGCCAGACGCAAAAGAGCACATGCTAGGTGATTCCTTTTACATAAAGCTCACAAACAGGCAAAACTAACGTGTGCTGTTAGGAGTCAGGATGGGTCACCCCTGGGGCAGGGGTTGGCAGTGATAGGAGGGGCTTGATGGGGCTTCTGGGGTGGGGGACAGGGATGTTCTATTTCTTAATCTGAGTGATGGTTCCATGTTTGTGACAAGTCGTTGAGCTGAACACATATGATCCATGTCCTTTTCTGTATGTTTGTTACAAAAAGTCTAAAGAAATCGTGATAAAAGATTTATCTCAGAAGCGGCTGATTTTTATTTTCTCCTTTTTGCTTATTTGTTCTTTCTACAATTTCCATGTTGAACGTGTCTTACTTTAATGAATGAGGTCAACAGCAAATACGTTTGTTTATTCATCAAAAATTTGCTGACCCCTGCGATGTCATCCCTAGCATGGGGCCCTTGGGGTGGCAGTGCAGGGAGGTGAGGGCATCCCTGCCCTCAAGGAGCTCACAGTCTTGGTGGGGGTAGGGAGAGGATGTAACTATTGTACAACCCAGGTCTGGGTCACAGCCAGCAGTCAGGTATTTCAACTGTCCAGTACAGCGTTTTAATCAAGTTGATTTCCCTGCTGCAGGGCCAGATATCCTCAGCTGTCCGGCACCCCTGCTCCCCTACCAACCTTCCTCCTGCTTACCCAGAGCTGAATCCATCACTGATGTTACCTGCCTGCCCCTGTGTTCATGAAAGTTTGCCATTCCCCGAATTAGATGCTGCAATCAGCACTGTACTATGATAGAAAGATGGACAAAGGATTATAGGAACAAAGGAAACAAAAAATGTATAGGGATCAAGAGGCTGGGGGGTTGGGGGACTTGCTTTTGACAGGAACACAAACACACATGGACAAAATACCGCTACATAAATAAAGCAGGTTTTATTTGTGACCAACCTTGGGGTTGAGGGGTTATCAACCAAGAAGTCTTAAAGAGAGGTGATGGGCCATTTGAGAAGGTCAACCAGGGTGAATCTGGAGAAGTGAGCAGCAGCTAAACCTTACTGAGCACTTACTATGTGCCAGGCAGCATGTTAAGGAAATGCTTTACCTGTGTTGTCTTCACTAAACCCAACGACCCCACTGGACAAATGGGAAAACTGAGGCTCAGAGAAGTGACAGGGTTGGCTCACTCAGGACGAAAGAGCTGGGATTTGAACTCACACCGAGCCTGACTCCAGAGCTATGTTCTTAATCATGAGATTTCCCCCCCTCCCCTCCCACAGGAGAGCCACGGCGGCACCATCAGCACCCCTTCTCCTCTCCTCTCAGGGGTCTGCCTGGAGCTACCAGACCCCTGAGGAGGCACACAAGTCAGGAAAGAAGGGAACAGAGTTGAACTGGGAAAGGCAGAGCAGGTGAGCTACAAAGCATTGCTGCAGGGCCCTGCTGGGAACGCAGTTGAAAATACCAGCTGCTCCAAACAGCATCGCCTTTAATCTCTTCAGAAAATGGATGCTGCTACTGGGTCCCCAGAGAGCCCAAACTTTGGGCTGAAGCCTTTCTGGAAAAAAGCTGTTGCTGGGCGTCTCCACAGTCACCCCGTGTGACGTCTGACACTCCACCGCAGCACTGGCTGACAAGCGTCTTCAAAGGACAGAAAGCGGCAGCTTTGCAGTCTTTTCATACAGATGTCATTCACCCACAGGAAGCGCTCTCCCCGTGCATTGTGAGAGTTATTTTGGTTTAAGGAAGCCAACCCCAGAGCAAATCCAAGAAAGAAATCAAAGAAAGGGAGGGAAAAAGAGCAACTCTGGCAAAAATGAGAAAAAGTGGCATTTGGGTAAACTGCACGCAAAACAATCTTTTCCAAGATGATCTTTTTTGAGATCAAGGATGAGGGGGGAGAACTGTGCTGAAAGTCAGCAGGTGTAGTGGGCTCCGGAAGATGTATGGGGCTTTGTGGGTGTCTGCGGGCCATGTTTAAAGAGTAGGCAAAACTCATTCTCAATGAGCCAGACTTGCTGGGCTTACATGTGACTGGGGGGAAGGGTAGGTGATCCCTGCTAAGGGGTCCCCATGGGCTTCTCTGAAGAAAATCTGAGACTCAAAGGGAGAGAACATCCCACATCTCCTGATGCTCCACGTGGGAGCTTATTTCTCTGGGTGGTTTACTGACACAACTGTGGCTGAGGCACTGCCCAGCCCCTCTCTGAAAGTTCCTGTGGAAAGGGTACGTTCAAAACCCCGCAGGCAGGACTTCCCTGGTGGCGCAGTGGTTAAGAATCCGCCTGCCAGTGCAGGGGACACGGCTTTGACCCCTAGTCCGGGAAGATCCCACATGCCGTGGAGAAACTAAGCCCGTGTGCCACAACTACTGAGCCCGCGTGCTGCAACTACTGAAGCCTGTGTGCCTAGAGCCCATGCTCCGCAACAAGAGAAGCCACCGCAATGAGAAGCCTGTGCACCACAACGAAGAGTAGCCCCTGCTCGCCGCAACTAGAGAAAGCCCACACACAGCAATGAAGACCCAATGCAGCCAAAAATAAATAAAAATTAAAAAAGAAAAAAAAAGATCCCACATGCCGCTTGGTACAGCCAAAAAAATTAAAAAAACAAAAACAAAAACGGAAGGCAGTGCAATTCTGCCCAGAGCTGTGTCCTGGCACGCCGTGTGGCCTCCCTCTGTCCCCTCCTCCTCTGAATGATGTTTTTCAAACAACAGGGTACATCCTGCACCACCTGGCATGTCTGCACCAGACCAGGTGGCAGATGTGGCATGTGTCTGGTTCACCTTGTAGAAATTTGGCCATGCAGAATGGACTGGCCGAGAGTTTCCAGAATGCTGTGTAGGGAGAACTGTTTTGGGGGTATTTCTGATTGTAGGTGGTAGAAATGTAATCAAGGAGCTTAACCCCCTACCCAAAAAAAATCCAAAAAACAAACACAAACAAACAAAAATAACAAAGTGGGCTCCCGTGAATAAACTATTAAGAGACAGAGAAGGTGGCCTCTGGGATGATTCAACCAGAGTCTGTCTCTTTCCATATCCTGACTCAGCCTCTCCTTACAGGCTGGTTTTACTCTGTCCCCATGAGGCTGTCTGCAACCCGAGCTACAAGCAGCTCTGGGCTTCCTTCCTTGAAGCATCTCAGCTAGAGAGAAAAGAGAGACTCCCCTCTATGCTTCAACTGAAAAATCATGGGGACACTCTAATTGGCCCAGCTTGAGTCATGTGATGTCCCCTTGAGTCATGTGACCAATCACCTTAGCCAGGGGGATGGAGTACTATGATTGGCAGCTCCCCCTCCTTTCTGGGTTGAGTCACATGACTGAGGGGAGGAGGTAGGAAGCAAGATAAGGCCACCACAGGAATGGTGAGGAGCAGGGGTATATCTGCTACATGCTGAGCAATGGTATCTGGCTGCTGCCTGATTTTGTCATCCCATGAGCGCCCAGCCTGACTTCTCCTAGTCCATTATCATGAGAGACAGACTCACAACAGCCATTTGGATCACAAATAGGAACATCCATTGGGCACTCATCAGGTACCAGGCGCTCTGCCAAGTGCCTTCCATGAATAATCTCATTGGATCCTTAGAGCAACCCTCTGTCATCCCATCTTACAGTTGGAGAAGCTGATGCTCAGAGAGGTACAGGGGCTCACCCAGGATCACACAGCTTGTAAGAGGGAGAGCTGGTTGTTGAAACTGACTCTAGTACACTTCAAAGCTAGTGTTCTTTTTTTTTTTTTACTGAAGTATAGTTGATTCACAACGTTGTGTTAATTTATACTGTACAGCAAAGTGATTCTGTTATACATATATATATACATTCTTTTTCATATTCTTTTCCATTATGATTTATCACAAGATATTGAATATAGTTCCCTGTGCTATATAGCAGGACCTTGTTGTTTATGCATTCTCTATATAATAGTTTGCATCTGCTAATCCCAAACTCCCAATCCATCCCTCCCCCACTCCTCCTCCCCCTTGGCCACCACAAGTCTGTTCTCTATGTCTTTGAGTCTGTTTCTGTTTCATAGATAAGTTCATCTGTGTCATATTTTAGATTCCACATATAAGTGATATTGCATGGTATTTGTCTTTTTCTTACTTCACTTAGAATGATAATCTTTAGGTCCATTCATATTGCTGCAAATGGAATTATTTCCTTCTTTTTCATGGCTGAGTAGTATTCCATTGTATATATGTACCACATCTTCTTTATCCATTCATATGCAGATGGACATTTAGGTTGCTTCCATGTCTTAGCTACTGTAAATAGTGCTACAATGAACATTGGGGTGCATGTATCTTTTCAAATTATAGTTTTGTCCAGATATATGCCTAGGAGTGGGATTGCAGGATCATACAGCTACTCTATTTTTAGTTTTTTGAGGAACCTCCATACTATTTTCCATAGTGACTGTACCAATTTACATTCCCACCAACAGTGTAGGAGAGTTCCCTTTTCTCCACACCCTCTCCAGCATTTGTTATTTGTAGACTTTTTAATGATGGCCATTCTGACTGGTGTGAGGTAGTACCTCATTATAGTTTTGATTTGCATTTCTCTAATAATTCAAAGTTAATGTTCTTAATATTGACCTCATTCTGACCCCCAGAGGAAAACACTTAAAGGAGTCAAGCTCCCCTAGAGAGGCACAAGGGGATTTACATGCTGGGATAGAGGAAGGTCCCCAGGTACAGTGACCACAGAATGGCAACCTCTAGCACAGAGATCCTTGTCACCTGTACAGAGCTAAACCCCGTTCATCACTCACCCAGGGCCTGGCACCAGTGGGTACTCAACAAATGTTGGATGAACTGGATCCAAGCCCTGGGAAAAGTTAGGATGGAGAGACTCCCCAGGGGGTATTTGGACTCTGGTCTCTGTGACCAGGGAGTGATACGCCCTGTGACCAGGGAGTGACAAAGTGGGCCCTGACTCCAGGGCAAGTGACAAGTGTCAGATCACATGAGAAGCAGAGGAGCTGCCAGACGTTCTAAAGAAGAATCCCAAAGGAGAAACTCAACCCTCCACTACACTGAAAGGACTTTCTGTCTAGCATTATGGGAGACAAGATAACCTGAAAATGCTCACACTACAAAACACCCAGAAATAATGGATAAAATACACCAACATCCTTTAAATATACAGGTCAGTTCAGTAAGAAAGTAGGAGAAGTTCTCAAGGGTCATAACTAAAGAGGAAACAAACTCAAACTGCTAAATATGTGAACTGATACTTCAGTGCCCTTGGCAATGAAACGGTGGAACAGGTGCCCATCTTAGTAGTCCAGAGCCCTTCACCCTCAGTGAGAGTGGGTCAGAACACGTCTATCCACTAACACAGAAAGAAAAGAACAGTAGAATTTGATCTATCTTGGCCCTGCCTCTAGATTGGAAAACCAAAAAGTAGTCTTCCCTGGTAATTCATAACCACAGGTCTGCCCTCACATGGGTTTGGAGGTCAATTTTATACTACCCTTCAAGTTCTCAGACTTGTGTACACCAGCACCACCTGGATACACAGATTGCTGGGCTCCACCCCCAGAATTCCTAACTCAGAAGATCTGGAATGGGGCCCAAGAATTTTCATGTCTAAGTTCTCAGGTGCTTTTGGTCCAGGGACCACACTTTGAGAACTACTGCTGTCAGCCAAGCAATTAGCATTTAAAAAATTCATTCTCTCTAGGAATACCCCTGGACATTAAGCAAAAGCGAATACAAAATCTCTCTAGAGCAGGAGTGAGCAAACTATGACCTGTGGGTCCAAATCCCACCCGCCTGCAGGCCAAATCCAGCCACACCCATTAGGTTACTTACTTCTGGCTGCTTTTGTTGCACAACAGTGGGAGCTGAGTTGTTGTATTAGAGACCACAGCCTGCAAAGCTAAGAATATTTGTTATCTAGCCTTTTACAGAATATAGCTGGCCAACTTCTACGCTAGAGGTAATCCAGGCCACAGAAAATTACCAGAGATTCAATCCTACTATAGATGAGCTTTCAATCCAAAATTACAAAACACCTGGGGAAACAGTCTACTCTGTGTGAGAATCAATACACACAACACACACAGCTAGCAAGATGAGATCTAAAAACTTCAGATAAAGGAATTATTATATACAGACTATAAACATAACAGAGGGGCAGAGCCTACACTTAGCAACTCTTAGGTCTTCAATCAAGTGGGGTCTACCGTGTGCCAAGCTTTGGGCCAAGTGTTTTTACATGGTCCAAATTCTTTTCACACGAAGAACTCCACACCAAGGCTCAAAGATGTCTCTTCACTTGCCTAACTTTATACAGCAAATATGAAAGAGAGCCAGGATGAAACCCAGTTCTAGAAGGTTCTAGAGCCTATGACTCACTTCCACTCCACAACAGGGTGATCTACAGTAGGGAGTGGGAGTTCTTAACTTGGAGTACCTAGCTAAATATGGAGGACCCAACAACCCCCTGAAACTACAATATATGCAAAATGCTATGTGTCTCTAGCATAGAGAGGATCCATAGCTTTCATCAGATTCTCAAAGTTGAAGAAGCCCAGAGATAGATCCAAATGCAAACCTCTCCACACCATACCAGAACCCTGTTAATAACTAATATTTCTTGTGCACAATGCCAAACACCATTTGAACTTTGTAAAAATATGCTTGTTTAGATCCCACACAATCCTATGAGGAAGTACTTTTACCATCCCCATTTTACAGATGAGAAAACTGAGGCCATAGAGGGGTCAAGTAACTTGCCTGGGGTCCCACAATTAACAAGTGGCAGAACAGGGACCTCAGAGTGGAATCTACTCACCTGAACACTTAACTCCTGCCACACTGCCTCCTGCTGCCTGTAGTAAGCAGCCCTCCAGTTCTCAAAGCAATCACTTGTCTATACACGTTTGGAGGGCCTGGGGTCTTTCCTGTCTACCCTGGAGCCACTTCTACATGCACAAAAAACAAGAGGGTACTTCTACCCTCATTTCAGAGCAAACCTCCTTCCTAATCCCAATCTTCATGTCCAGAAGAATATTTCAAGGCCAGCCAGACATGAACAGGACACTTCTTGGAGTGTGAGCATTCCCCTGTCCCCCACCACCTTGCCTGGCGCTGGCCTAGACACCAACTACCTACTTGGCTGCTGTCTTGCTCATCGCCAAAACACACATTTACCCAATTTTTCAGAATGAGCAATATTTACTCAACAGCCCAGAATGGCTCATATGGAACTATTAAACCCCACTGCCTCAGTCTGCAGCTTGGAGCGCGATAATGAATCAGTATTTTGGAGCGATTACGATGCTAATAAGAATGTGTGAGGCACAGAATATCACTGTGCAGGGGCAGCCGCCAAATCCCCTGGACTCCCTGCCTCCCAACCTCTCTCTCGGGAATTCCACCATCCCAGAAACCAGCCTGCTTGAGAACCTCCAGCACCCCGCACCCCCAGGCGGGCCGCGCCTGAGTTATCGGAACACAAAGCAGATGAGAAACAGAAGCCTACCATTTTGCAGAGGGCGGGCCCCGCTATGCCAGCCCTCGTCCGGGATGTGGAGAGCAACGGTGCCCCCCTCCTGACGGCCCTGAAGGCCCCAGAGCCCCCTATTCTGGCGGGGCCTAGAGTTTCAGCACAGCATTTCACAGACTCAAACACGCACAAATATTGGAGAAAAAATACTTGCTCCCTCAGGCTTCATGCCTGAAGCAATGTTGGATTTGGTGTTTTTTGGGTTGTTGGGTTTTTTTTTTTTTGATCTTTCTCTTTTCACAAGCCCCTAGGTAAATAATAACTGGCAGAAAGGAAGCATATATTTGAATGTGGTAAGGCCCTCCCCTGCCCCCCTCCCCATCTGCCCAGGAAAAATGGCTCTATTCCTGTCCCTACCTTGACCTGCTCCATCCTACATACTGATGAATTTTCTGGATGCCTGGAAAGGCCAGGCATGCACTTTCCAGCCAGGGGACAGTGATGGGTACATCTGAGTCTTCTTGTCTAGCCACTTCTCTCACCCTAGGCTCCAGGCCCTCAAACCCCTCCAATTCTCCTCTTTCACCCCTCCAATGCCCCCTTCACCCAGTAACGGTTCCCCTCTGTTTCAGGATAAAGACCTCAGCAGGGCCTACAAGCCCCATCTGAGCCAACCCTGTCTACCCTCCCCAGTCACACCCTACCTCTCTGCCCCTCACTCTATGCTCCAGTAACACTGGCCATATTTCACTTGCTGGAACCAGAGGTGTATCTTCCCACCCCAGGACCTTTGCATGTGTTGCTCCCTTCCTCTGCCTGAGGAAGGAAGAGAGGATGACCACAGCCTCTCTTTTCTTGGCTAACTCAGGAGTCCTTCCTTAACTTCCAGGTTAAATCTGTTATACCATATACCATATCATCATTCCTAGCTCATTTCCTCCACAGCCCTTCACAGGGTTTGCAATTTCAAGTATGTGTGATTATTTGATTAATGTCAGTCTCTTTAGGGATTTCACTTCTAAACACTGTGGAGACCATCAGGGCAGAGAGCATGTCTGTGTTGATCACTAGGGCATAGCCTGCGACCTGGCACATAGTAGGTGCTGGATAAATACAGATGACTGATTGGCTGAACGAATAAATCCCTGAGCCCCAGCCCCTCCCCTCCTCTGCTTCCTTAACTGGCTGTTTCTTCACTGAGCTGGACCCCATAGCTTTTCAGGCCTTTTCTACATGGCCCTGTCTTATCTACTGCGAAGTGTCATGTTCACACTACAAGCACCAGATAAATATTTAATCACAATAAAATGTTCATGGACCCTCAACCAGAATGGCCCTGTGCCCTTCCCTTGGCTTGGTTGAGTGTGTGTGTGTGTGTGTGTGTGTGTGTGTGTTTGTACACATCTATATTTCCACACAAGAGTCTTCAACAGAAATGTACACCCCAGCACAGGCAGAAAAACACATACATGTGAATGTGTCCATCACATTCATTCAGCATGAATTAAGTGAGAACCCACTGCATGCCAGGCACGAGTGTTGGGGGAAGAACAGTGAATAAAACAGACCCACTAGGGGCCACACAAGAGCCTGCTATGTGTTAGTCCCAAGTTAAATGCTTCAGGCAAATTCACTCATCAAATCCCAACAATATTTCCTGTGAGAGAGGCATTGAGGGTCCCCATTTCACAGACAAAGAAGCTGAGGCACAGAGCAGAAAGCACTGGCCTGAAGTTTCATTGATAGGGGCAGAATTTGAACCCACGTCTACCTGACTTTGGAGCCAGGTTCTTGGCCTTGAGAAAAGGGCCAAAGACATAAAACCAGAAATACAACTTTTTTCCATCACCCCAGTGTTTTAAAAGCAAAAACACCTAGAGATGCCCAGGGACATGGTCTGGCTGAGGGGAGAGTGATCCATTCACTTCAGGGAATATTAGGCCAGTAAAACACTTGTTCTGAAGACAGCAAAATGATGTGGAAAAGGCTAATGTCAGTATTAAGTGAAAAGACCAAGAAACAGAATCAACCATGGTTCTGATGGCAAACCAGGAAGAGTAGACAGAAGCACACTGAAGTGCTAAGCAGGCTGGGTTATTGGCATCTCCTTCCTCTTCTTTTCTCTTTTTAAAACCCTCCACGTGGCAACATGGCTTTCATAAGACAAAATTAATTTTTAAAATCCCTTCTTTTCCTTTCAGTCACGGGATTCCCTGATAATCCTTCTGTGGCCAACGCCTCCCTCCCTACCGCACAACCCAAAAAGCTTTCCTCAGCTCCTCTGGTCCCCTAACAACTCAGGAATGAAAATAGGTAGGAAAAAGAAGGCAGAGCAAAGGAAGCCATGGTGTTGCTATGTGCAGGGATTCTAGGGATGCAGAACTGGGAAGATGTGTGTGTGTGTGTGTGTGTGTGTGCGCGTGCGCATGGGCGCACCAGTGAGTATATGTGCACGTGTGTGCATGTGACTGCATGTGCATGTGCCTGTGGCTGAGGATGCCATGGGCCTGTGGCTCTCCAAGCAGTCTCACCAACCACAGCCTGGCCTCCACATAGCCACAGTGGGGAAAATTGCCCACCCCAAGAAAGGGGCAGCAGGGAGGGCAACCCAAGGCAGAGAAATAGCAGGTGTCACCACTTGCTCTCTTTCTAAGGTCTTGAGCTCTTCTTGGAGGAAACATAACTATCATTTCCCTTCATCTTTATCACGGACACCTGGCCATCTAGAGGATTAATTTGATAATAGGGAGGAAGGGGGAGCAGGCGTTAAGCCTCTCTCTCTGCTTCTGAAGGCAGCCGCAGCAGCCTAACTCTCTCCCTGGCTCTCAGAGAAGCAGCCTTGTCTTGTCCACACTTTACAGAGGCCATGGGCTCCAATAGAACCTTCCAGAGTGGGCTGGACCGGAATGGTCCTGAGGGAAGTGGAATTTGCTCCTCTCCGTACCTTCAAACCAAATTCAACCCCTGCTTCCCAATGGGGTCCCGAAAGTTTAGCAGTTGCTCCCCCAAACTTTCTAGGAGCAACAAAAGTGTTGTGCCATCAACAGATGTTTATCGAGCATCTAAGATGTGCCACGCTCTGTGCTTATGACAAGAGTCAACAAGACAGACACAAATGCTGCCCTCGTGGGTCTTAAAATAAAAAAACAAGGCAAGCAATCACAATGAACTGTGATGTAATAATTATGGGGGAAGCCCCCTGATCCTGCCAGGAGGTTCAGGAAAGCCTCCCAGATTTGAGATGTAAAGGATGAGAGAAATCTGTCAGGTAGAGTGATGACAAGAGAGTTCCTGGAAGGGGGAACAGCATATGCAAAGGTCTGGACATAAGAAAGCATAAGGCATTTGTGGACCTCGTAATAATTAAGTCTGGCTGGGGGAACTGGTGGCAAGGAAGTGTAGTAAGAGATGGAATGGTGGAGGTAGGTGAGGATGGGAGGCGGTGATCACAACAGGCCTGGTAAGCCAAGGTAAAAGGACTTCATCCCCTAAGCAGTAGGGAGCCACTGAAAGTTTTTAAGTGGAGGAGAGGGTGTCGTGACCTGATTTCACTTTTTTATAAAGCTCATTCAAGGCAGAGTTCAGGGTCTTCAACTCTTGGTTTTGACCTCAGAATCAAGCAAGGGCATCTCCATTTGACCTAAGTCACTGCCACCTCTCTGCCATGATTTCCTGGGGATGCATGCCTTCTATACAGAGTCCTGCGACCTGCCAAAAAGACCATATGAGTTGGGATTGAGGCCTGGGGTTCATACCCTACACATCACCTCTCCAACCCTCAGTCTTGCCATCTGAAAAACGGAGAAAAGACTCAACCTCCCTCCTCCAACTGGGAGGATTAAATGAGCTCATACCTGTCAGGGGCTCAGCGCGGCGCTTGCTGCTGGGAAAGCACTTCATAAATAAGCTACTGAAATGTTTCTTTTCACCCGTTTAGAGCCCCCTTAAGCACTGGGACAGACTTGGAGACCCAGGGCCCACAGGTCCAATTTGATATTTATGAACAGGCAAACCTGTTGTGTGCCCAGCATTTAATTACTTTCAATTTCTTCCCTGCATTTACATCTTAAAAGAATGTTCACAAAACCCAGGTTTCTGGCTTCTCTTGAAAACCCGAACCATCTGCTTAAACCCACTGCAGCACGGCCCCTCAAGCACCCCTGAAGGCATGACCAACATCTTCCACCCAAGCTCCAACTGTCAGACCAGCTGGGGGGTGACCTCAAGGTGGGGAGTTTCCCAGAGCTCAGGGCTAAAGATGCTAAATCTGGGTAGGGGGCAGGCAGGGGAGGGAGGGGCTGCCTGGCAGAGACCACCCTCTGACAAAAAGGCCCCCCCTCACTTGCCGCCCCCAACCCACCTACTCTTTGGTAACATCCCTTCCAAGTTATCCCTCCCTTCCTCCAATATCTAAGGAGCTTTGCCCTCAAAAAAAAAAAAAAAAAAAATTCCAGCTCTATGCTGTGGCCCTCAAGGCCCTGTGTGATCTGACTCCTGCCATCTCTTAACTCCACCTGCCACCTCCCCAGCTCTAGGAGGCAGAAAGCTAAGACTGAGGGGATCCAGCAAAGTAAGAAGAGGTTGGAAATTGCCCCATTTTGCAGATTGGCATAACTGAGGCATAAATAGGGCCCTCGCTGAAATCCAAAAGGTCCAGGAATCAGCCAGTAGTCCTACTCCCTTCACTAGCAGGGCTCGGCTATCTCTGCCTAGCAGCCCCTCAGCAGAGGGGCCCTGGCGTTATCAGGACACTTTCAGGGCATGGTCCTCTCCCACCCACGACCCACCACGCTCAGTGGAGGTCTGCATATTTTTTCAGAAACAAGGCCCGGTTCCAGAAATGGAAAAGTAACCCTCCAGCCCCAAAAACCCTGCAGAGGGGCCTCCTCAGCTTATGAGCCGCCTCTCCAGCTGGCCAGCGTGGCAGGTGCCATTATCTGCAAGGATGGAGCAAAACGTCCCCTCGGGCCCCACCCTCTCAGCTGCCCTCCCTCTACCTTCTCTTGTACCTGCAGTTTGAGAATTGCTCTGTCCCTGTCTCTCTCTCTGCTCCTCTACTGTGTTCTCCCTTCCTCCCCAGCCAGGGAAATGGGGGTAAAAAGTCTCCCAAGATCCCCAATTTAAAATAAAGTCAGATTCTTTTCTCTCCCCTTCCTCACTACCTAATGACCACACTTGTATGAAGTTGATGCTCTACATAACGAAAAGAGAGGCCTCCTTGGAGAGGGTACAATCAGACAATTTTTAAGATCACGGAGCATTAGACCATTCCCAACTGGGTTTACTAATCAAACAGCCAAATCCTTCATAACCAGCCAATCCCTACAGGGCAATTAAATCCTTCCCCTTTAAAACACTTGCCACACTGTCTGGGGACAGAAAGAAAAATTTGCAAAATTCATTTGATAAATTAGCCAGGGAAAAGAAAGGAGTGAATCAAGCTTTGTTCTTTTCATTTTTTTTTAATTATGGAATTCACAATGCCTGAATAATGTTTAATAAGAACTATGAAAATTCCTAACAGTATTACAACACAACACAAAAGAATTAACCTGGTTACCGTGAAAAATTGCATATTTAATTAAGAACAGAGAGTTCAAAACTATCCAGAGATTTCAAAAGTGCTGTTGCCTGAGGGGCCAAATTACATGCTTCCAGGGCTGCTAACGGAGTTAGCGCGTTCAGTCATTACCCAGGCGTTCCCATTAAGTGACTCTGGGCAGATGACATCAAATTCATTTCAAAAGCACCAGGAACTGAAGCATTCACTTGGGTAGTTTAAGGGAAAGCAACTATCCTGCTGGTACAAATCAGACCCCTTGTTGATAAAGGCAATAATTAAAGAATAATGTTAATTAGCTGCTTTTATTTGAAGGAAAGTATGGTAGTTGGAGCGCTTCCAGGTTGTTGAGGTGGGAGTCGCTCTTTCTGGAATAAGGGGAGGCTGCTGGTGAGAATGGGGAGTCTGGGGGCCCACAGAAAAAGAGAAAGATGGCAGGGGCTGGTGGGGGGGCCAAGACAGGGCCAGGTAAGGAGGATGCTGGCCTGGGCTGCTGGAGGCCTGGGTAACCATGTTGGAATCAGCCTGGTCACCCCAAGGCCTTCGAGAGGGCAGCTTGGAAAGCAAGGGAAGATGGTACTGCCAGTATCTTGGGCACTGTCACCATCAGGTCCACTTCCATCATGGCGGACTCTGGCCAATGCAGATCTCCCTGTCATGCCCACTCCCCTCATTCAGCCATCTCTGTCACACCCACTACTCTCACACAACTTCCTGTCACACCTACTCCCCACTTGGCCACTTCCTGTCATACCCACTTCCCTCATACAGCCTCCTGTCTCTCTTCATGGTTTGTCACACTCAGCGCTGAATCACCACCACCATCCTTACTATAGCAGACTGTTGTCCCAAAGACAGCCACCACAATATCTCTCATGCTCTTCTTGCACTATGACCTTGACCTTGACACTCTTCCCATCGAGGGTGGATTTGAACCTGGTCCTTTGTAACTGCCCTTTGAAACTGGGTGGTCCTTTGTAACTGCCTTGACCAACAGAGAAGATGGAAATGACATTAGTGACTTCCAAGGCTAGATCATGAACACCCCTTCACTTCACCTTGCTCTCTTCAGGACGCTCACCCTTGGAATCCAGCCAACATGCTGTGAGGAAGCCCAAAGTAGTCCACACAGAGAGACCACATGGAGAGGGCACATGTTGGTGTTCTGACTGGTAGCTGAGGTCTCAGCTGACAGCCAGCATCAACTACTAGATGTGTGACTTGTCGAGTTACCCCCAAACTTTGAATCTTCCCAACTGAAGCCCCAGATATCACGAAGTGATTCAGCTGGGCTCTGTCCTAATTCCTGACTCAGATTCTGACTCACAGTATACATAATTGTTTTACCTAGTAAGGTTTGGGGTGGTTTGTTACACAGCAGTAAACGACTGATACATTAACACAAAGTCACACATTTTAAGAACTGCCCTCATCCCCAACATCTCTCTCTCCTCACAGACCCACTGAAGAGGCCCAGCATGAGAAACAGATTGGTGGATCTGACCACCAGTGACAAGAACTTCTCCCAAAGAAAGCAATAATTAGCCTCTACCTAATGTCTCTTTAAGTCAGCTCTCAATAGCCCCCGAGGCCCACAAGCGCTGGCTGTGTGTGGTGACAGGAAGGACTAAAGCAAACCACAGGGTCTAGTGTGGAGGGGAGAGAACACAGGAAGCACCATAGTGTGGAAGACAAACTGAGACCCCAATGCAACTGAGGGCTCTTCCAGGACCTACGGCTGGTTCACGGCAGAGCCAGGCTCCGATCCACCTGACTCCAGGGAAGTGGTTTGATTCTCATTAGCAAGGCACTTAATTAGGGCAGCTCATCAGTATATCCCAGAGAAACAAATTATGCTCTGGCCCAAAGCCACTTACCTGTTAGCAGCTGGGCCAGCCCCAACCCACCAAAGGGGCCATCCTAGGTAGGATGCAAGGGAACATGCACTGATGGGGCAGCTGGGCCAGCTCTAGGGGCTCGGGGACTGGGAACTGGGAGAGCTGCCTTCCCTGGAGCGCCCCACCGTGGAAGCCAAGTGGGAAGCAGGAGCTGGGCCTGGGTTTCTCTCCTCCCCACTCTGGGGAGGCAGAAGGCCTCACCCACCACGAGATGCCAAGATGTTCTGCTCTGCTCAGAGAGTCATTTTTTTCCAGAGATGAATTTCACAAAGTAGGCCATGGGCCGAGGGACCAACCCCCTTGCTTACAGAGGCTGAGGAGAATACCCTCCAAGGGACAGTGCTAGTTCAGAGAGGCTCACAGGCTGCTGGCTCAAGGGGCCCAGGGTCCAGCAACCCCAGGAGATGAAGGGCAGAAAATAGGCCTGGCTCCTCCCAGAGTACCTGCACGGTCACCAGCTCTGACCTCGGCTCCCGGGACCCTGACACCCCAGCTGCTATCAGCGCCCACTCCCAGGAATCCTGGCCCATATGCCTCCACTCCTGCCCGCTGGCACTGTTCAGTGCGAGCAAGACACCATCACGGTAAGACCTTTACAAGGCAAACGTGCATATACAGTAGCCCTTTCCCAGCTGTACAGTCTCTGCTTTGGGTATTCACAGAAGTAACAAGAGGCAGGAGAGCCTGCAAACGCAGGAGGACCTCTAGAATCAGACTGCCTGACTCTGCTGAGTAATCCTGGGCCAGTCACGTGACCTCTTTGTGCCTCAGCTTTCTCCTTTGCAAAAGGGTGATATTAATAGTGTCTACATCATAGAGCTGTTATGGGAATTAAATCATTTACATGATGGTATTTAGGGAGCACTTAGAGTTGTGCCTGGCACAGAGCCACTCTTGATAAGTGATCAATTAAAAAACAAACAAAAAAAACCAAAAAACGAAACTTCAGCACTCCTCTCATCCCTGAACGGTCATGTAAATTCTGCCCATTTTCTGGAATGGCCATACTGAGACCAGAGAAGGCAGAATCATCTCCACACCCGTCACAAAGTCAGCACAGCTGGTCCCTAGAGTAAGGCTGCTAACTCACATGCCTATGGAGGCTGCACAAGGAGCATCAATGGGACAACTGGGCCCACTGGGGGTTGTGCAAAATGGGAAACCCACTCTCCATTCCCACCCCCATTACACATCTCAGCTGACTGCTGCCCTGTTTGAAATGCAGGCCCAGGGATGAAAGAGAAGAGAAGCCAGGAACCTGAGTTTTAAAAATGTGACCTCTGATCAGGGCACTGGGCATTCAGCATTCACCAAGTGTCACACCAGTTACTGCAGCTGCAATGTAGAGTAATGAGCTCACCATCTGACGAGGGAGACCAGCAAGGAACCAGGGAGTCACCGGGTGGCCTGAAAAGCAGCCCAGGCCAGGGATGCCCGAGCAGGAGATAGAAGATGGTGCCCAACTCAGCAAAGAGTCAGGGAAGGAGGGCTGGGGCCACCAAAGAACAAGGGGAACAGTATTCCAGGCAGAGGGAAAAGCAAATGCAAAGGCTGCAAAGTATGAGGAGTATGGCAGTTTGGGGATAGGGAAGATATACGGGTTTGGGGAGCAAGAGAGAGAGATGAGGCTAGAGACTATGCAAGCAGTTGGTAGAGTTTTAGAAGCCAGAAATTCCTGGGGCAAAATCCCATCTCTACTGGGGAAAGGCTGTATGTGTATGGGAAGCCTCTGAACTTCTCTGGGCACTTGTGGGTTAGCATGTTGCTCTCACTGGAGCAGATGTGCAGCCCTTGGATGGCCACAGAGAAGCCATTTGGAAAGCACCCCTTGAAGAAAGAGAGTTCCTTAGATGTTTGCCTCTGTGCCACAGCCTGAAATCATCACTCCCACTATTAAGGTTAGAGGTAACAGGTAACACCTGCATGACAGCAGGTGACAGAATAACATTTATGGAGCGCCTGGTACATGCTAGGCTCCAAGCTAAGCCCTTCACAAAGATTATCTCATTTCCTCCACACTACAACCCTATGAGGTGACTATTATTGCTACCCCCATTTCACAGATGAGGAAACTGAGGTATGAAAAGGGGCAGTCCCTGGCTGCATCACACAGTGGTGAGAGGGAAGCCAATCTGTCTGTCAGGAACCTCTCTGCCCCTGCACCAAGGTACCAACCTGGGGTCTTCTCCTCTAAGGGATAAAGCTGGGGCTAAGGAGACAGGGCAGGTGCAGCAGCCAATTCTGAGGAGAAGTACCTGACAGCTGGTAGTGCATTACCCCGAGTTAGCTCTAATGCAGCAAGGTCAATACTTGGGGGGCTGTGCTTAGCTCTGGGGAAATCATTAAATGCTACACTAAACTAGTCAAAAAATAAGTGCATGGCAAGGAGACTGAAAGGAGCTGCTGCTTGGGAGCATGAGCACACAAATGTATACACATACACACTAAGATGCATGCATGGACAATGACATACACATGAGTGCACACACAGAGTCACCCACACGTGCATGCAGACACAGAGGCACATGTACAAAGACACTCAGAAGGACACAAAGACATACTCAGACACATACACATACAGAAACACGCTAATATACACACACAAGGACAGACACACATAAACGTGCAGAGACCCACAAACATACTCAAAAATACACCAAAAAAGATGCAGTGTACACACATAGATACATAAATACAGTCACATGACATTCACATCCATTCCGTTTATTCACTTGACTGATACTTTTTGAGGGCCTACTATGTGCTCAGCCCCCAGCTGCTAGATCCTGGGGACAAGCTGCTTTGTGCCCTCATGGAGCTTAGAGTTCACAGAAGGAGGCGGCAGTTGATCAATAATCAGAGCTGTGTGTGATACCCGCCGTGGTAAGTGCAGTAGAGGTGGGACCCAGCATCTCAAGGGGGAGTGGGGAAGCTGCCCTGAGGAAGTGACATTAAACAAGCTTCCAGGGTGAGGGAGGAGTTGACAGGGGATGTGAGGGAACAGCGTCCCAAGCAGGGGGAGGTAATGCACAGGGGGCTGTGGTGCAGAGGAAAATGAAGAAAGACGTGTAAGTCTGGAACATGGAGGGCACAGCGAATGTGGCTCAAGATCAAGGTCAAGAACAGCAGACAAACTAGAATTAAGCTAGTATAATTCTGAAGGTGATTCTGTTAAGCTACGATGTATACGGTAAACCATAGAGCAACCACCAAAAAAACCCTCAAGAATATAGTTAAAAACCATTAACGAAATTAAAGTGCTACATTAGAAAATATTCACGCAATGCTAAAGAAGGCAGAAAAGGAGAAACAGAGGAACAAAAAAGACATGAGACATATAGAAAACAAAAAGCAAGTTGGTAGATTAAATCCAACTATATCAATAATAATATTAGATGTGAGTGGATTAAACAATCCCATCAAAAGGCAGATTTTCAGACTAGATAAGAAAACAAGATCCAACTACATGCTATCTACAGGAGACACGCTTTAAATTCAAAGACACAAAAAGACTGAAAATAAAAGAATAGAAAAACATATATCATACAAACAGCAACTATAAGAAAGAAAGTAGGAGTGGCTATACAGGTATCAGATAAAATAGACTTTAAAACAAACAAAAATGTTACTAGAGATAAAGAGGGATATTTTATAACAGTAAAAGGGTCAATCCACCAGGAAGATATAACAATTAAACACATATATGCAACCAATAAAAGAGCACCATGACACACGAAGCAAAACTGACAGAAATGAAGGAAGAAATAGATAATTCAACAATAATAGAGACTTCAGTATCCTACTTTCAACAGTGGATAGAACAACTAGACAGAAGATCAAGAAGAAAGCGGAAGACTTGCAATACTATAAACCAAGTATGCAGGGTAGAGACCAGCTGTGCTAAGCCCAGAAGGTCATGCTGGGGCCTTTGCCCCAAAGGCAATGGGGAGCCATTGTAAACGGTTCTTAATAGGTTTTTAATAATCTCACTAACTTCCACGTGTCAAAAAGAGTGGGGGAGGTCAGAGTCAGTACAGGAAAGCAAACTGGGAGACCAAGGTCCAGGGAGAAGTGATGGGGCATGATGGGTTGCTGGGTGGCTAAGTAGATGAATGGATAGATGGAAGGATGTGTAATTAGATACATGGATGGATGACTGGATGGATGGATAGATAGATAGATGATGAATGGGTAGGTGGATGGATGAAGTCAGTAGGACTACAAAGTAGACAGCTGGATAAATTGCTGAGTGGGTGGATAAAAATGGATAAGTGAGCAAACTTATGAATGAACAGATGAAATAGTATTGGATGGATGGTAGACACTTGGACACCCAACCCCTGCCAGACTTCCAGTGTGTGGGTGCTCGGAGACTGGACAAAACTAAAGGGTGAGAAATGTCCCATTTATTGTGTACTCCAGCCCACATTCCCAATAATCCCCCAGGTAGACATCCAACCCCTCTTCTACCCAATAGCATCCCCATATATCATGGCCAGGACATGGCTCAACAGAGCACCGGCCTGTGTCCTGTGCTCTGATATCCACACCATCTTAGTCACCTCATCTTTTCACGGTCCTTACTGTTAAGCAACATTTGGTAACATGCTAGAAACCAAACCCACAACCAGAGTGCAAAGAGCCCTTTGCAGAACATAACTCAAGTCCTGCCCCACCACCTTGCACCAGTTCTATTTCTGAGGAGAGGAACACAACACCCCTTGCCCACTGCATACCTGCCACGAGAGGCCTCCAAAACACCAGCTAGCCATTTGCACAAGGGAAGCAACCACCCCCTTCCTAAGGAAGCACAGCTGCCACCTTGCTGGGGGCATCAGGTATGTCCCCCTGGAAAACTTCTCCCACCCACCCCCCCGACCTGGAATGACATAGTCCTCAAAACACTTGTACACCCAAAGGCCTCTCAGCACTAAGACCCTCTCTGGGCAGAGATAACACATCAGATTGTCATAGAAGCTCTCTTTTACCTATTTTCCAAACGTTCCCTCCCTTCCTTCACTGTTCCCTATCAGGCGGAACCCAGTGGGAACCAAACATACTCTGGATCCTGTTTCTCCACTGTTTTAAACCCTCAATGTCCTCTCGCTTCCCTGAGAATATAATCCAACTGAATACAACCCCCTACCGTGGTCTACAGGGCCTACCTCCCTCTCGGACTTCATCCTGTCCTCTACCCTCCCCCCTTCCTTGACCACCCTGTCTCAGCCATACTGGCCTTCCTTCAGTTCCTAGATGTGCCAAGTGGATTCCCACCTCAGGGCCTTTGCACATACTGTTCCTGTAGCTATGAAGTCTCTTCCACCTGAACTTTGCCTGACTGGCTCCTCATTGTTCAGGTCTCAGCCTAAATGTCACCTACTCAGTAACTACCCTGAATAAACAGGTTCCTCCTTCATCTTGATTTTAGTAGCATTTGGTCATTTCTTTCCTCCACTCTTTCTATCTCAGTAATTACACATTAATTTATTTAGCTTACCCCTCTATACCCAGCACCTGACACTGTGCTTGGCCCACAGCACATACTAGATAAATATTTGCTATTTGATGAATACATGTCAGGTTCAGAGCAAAGACTGGCCAGACTAGATTCAAGTGCTTTGTGACACTGGATGGCCCCCCTCTGGCCTCAGTTTCCTCTTCTGAAAAATGGGTAACACTAGTACCTACTGCAAAAGGTTGTTTTGTGGACGAAATGAAAGTATGGGGTACTGACAAGCCAGGAAGTAACTCCCAGCCCCGTACTGGGGGGAGGACAGAAAAGTGAGGAGACATCTGAGTCCCAGGCGCCATTCCAGAAGCAGCTGGACCCCAAGTGTTTGCTTCCAGAAACCAGAGTAAGTTAAGTTCTACCATGAAAGGAAAGAGCTTATGGAGCCAAGTATGAAATGTAGAGTGTGGGTGATACAGCCACGGAAAGAGGGTTTAGCAGTTAAGAAAAAGATTTATCAGTTAAGAAAAAAAATCTAAAAAACTTTTTTAATAAAGCCTACAAGTCTATCCCCTTCTTTCTTTATCAACGACACGATTTATTGATCGAGGAGGCCATATCGACTAAATAAATCTTGATAATGACCAAGGCAGCAATCAATACCTGCTTATTATCAGCCCGGGCCGAGAATTTCATTTTGCGAACACAGGCCGAACCACAGGGCGCGCCACACAGCTCTGGACTCTGGCGGGTAGGCCAGGGATGGATGGCCGGGTGGTGTTCATTTTCCAGGACAGGAGACAGGAATCTTTCTTGTGTTATTAATAACCTCCCACCTGCCACCCTACCCCATTCCTCTCAGGCTTGTGGGTCTGGATTCATTTCCATGAGTTGACAATGATGAGGTCTTTTAAGATGTTTAAAAAATGAAGGGGAGGGCTTCCCTGGTGGCGTAGTGGTTGAGAGTCCGCCTGCCGATGCAGAGGACGTGGGTTCGTGCCCCGGTCCGGGAAGATCCCACATGCTGCGGAGCGGCTGGGCCCGTGAGCCATGGCCGCTGAGCCCGCGCGTCCGGAGCCTGTGCTCCGCAACGGGAGAGGCCATAACAGTGAGAGGACCGCGTACCGCAAAAAAAAAAAAAAAAACGAAGGGGAAAACACAAGCATAATGACTATAGGTGGGGGAACCCTGAGAGGGGAGCAGGGAGTCGGGGGACTGGCTCTGGAAGAGGCACCTCCGGCCCCTAGTGAGTGAAGGGCAGGGACATGAGTGGTCAACAGACCTGCATCCTGGGTTAGAGTTCAAGCTCTGCTGCTTGCTGACAATATGGCCTTGGACTTAACCATCTGTGCCTCAGTCTGCTCAACTGTAAAAATGGGATAACAGTAGTTTTCCTGTCCTAGTGTTGTGAGAATTAAACGAGATAATATCTGTCAAGGGCTCTAAACACTGTCTAGCATGCAATAAAGGTTCAAGAGCTATTTGTTAAAGAACTGTCAGGCCTTTCTGTGCAGAGAGCTTCCTTCTGAAGCTCCAAAGCAAATTCCAGGCCTGTCCTTGCTAAAGCCAGCCAAGGGGCATTTGGAGAGGCCTGACCTCCCATCCAGTGCCTCTCTGCAAGGATCTAGTCCACCTTGCCGCTGGCTGGTGAGGACCAGGAGGTGAATAACAAACAATAATGATCCTGACAATAATAATAAAGGTAATAATAGCTGCTCGTTTCCTGGGACTCAACATATTCCAGGCCCGGTGCGGACTTGCCATGCTTCCACTCATCAAACCCCCACAATGTCCCTATGAGGTAGAGGCTGTGTATAATTCCCATTTTACAGATGAGGAAACTGAGACTTAGAAAAGTCTAGTGAATCACCCAAGGCCTCCCAGTTAGGAAGCAGCAAGGCCAGGGTCCAAAGTGAGGTCTGACTACTCCAAGCCCATGCTCAAATCATTTCAGGTGCTGATTCCAGGGTACCTGAAATTCAACAGGAATTACCTCAAACTACCTCACAGCATCACCGTCATCATCAACATAGTTATTACTATTGTTGGTGTTGTTGTTAATAAAGACAATGATTAAGAACAGTCACTATCTTGGAAAGGCTTACAGCATGCCCAGCCCTAGGCTGTGTCTGTATTGGTTTGTCGCTCTTTACTTCTCACAGCCTTGAAGAAAAGTACTTCCATCCCCAAACGGTTATAATAGCAAAGCTTTATGAGGGCAGGGACTTGGTCTGTTTTGTTCACTGATGCACCCCCAACACCTCACATTGCACCTGACACATAGCAGGTGCTGAATAATTTTCATTAACTGAATGAATGAATAATCTTGTCTCGACAACCCAGGGAAGCTCCATCTTAGACAGGAAAACCGAGGCCTGGACAGAGTCCTTCCACCACAAAAGGAAAGGGGAGACTTCGATCCTGACCTCTTGCCTGACTGTAAACTAGGAGTCCCAGGGGATGCTGAGCAGGAAATCCCCTCAACTCTAGCGTCCAGAGACCTTGATCCCTCTTTGATGCCTGCTGGGTTGATGAGATGGGCCCATGAACCAGGCTTTGGGAGAAGAATGTCATCTGGGTCCAAAAACGTGTTAACTGGCTATCTGTGTCCCCCATAACAGCCATCTCACCGGCTGCAGGGACCTGCTTTGAGTTGTCTGTGACTGAGGCCACCAAACCACCACTGATGGTCCACAGCCTGCCAGAAATTAATTAATGGATTTATTAATTAGGATGGGAGCCACCTCCCAGGCTGGAATTGGGGTCACCAGTTTCTAAAGCGAGACTCACAGAGCTAAAGATAAACCCTTGTTCACTGTGAGTCTGAGGCCTGTGCCCAATTCCCAGTCACAGAGTGAGAGACTTTCAAGAGCTAGTGATGGGTAAAGAAGCTGGGGATCTGGGAGGAGCTGGGTCCCCCAGAACCACCCCCAAGGTGGAGTCAAGACAGCTGCCCTCGCCTCACCCTTCCTGTGGTAACCATCCTCTCCATCATCCAAATATTTATTAAGAACTTACTATGTCCTTGCCCTCCCCAGGTAAAGCAGATGGCGGTAAAGAAATGGGGGGAGGCTATTTTGGAAAGAGAGCTTAGGGAGGACATCTCCGAAGAGGTGATATTTAAGCAAAGGACTGAAGGGACTGAGACAGAACTAAGGAGATGTCTGGGAAAGCATTTCCCAGACAGTGGGAACAGCAAGTGCAAAGGCCCTGAGGTTGGAATGTTTGGTGTGTTCAAGGAACAGTGAGGAGGCCAGAGTGCTTGAATAAAAAGGGGAGGAGTGGCAGGAAATGAGAGTGAGAGATAATGGAGGGATGAAAAAGGGAAGGGGGCACCTAATCACACAGTGGGCCAGGTAAGAACAGGCAACCAGGAGGGGACAACGTTGAGAGTAACGCCCCCCAGGCTCCCAACAAGACATAAAAGATACCTCAACTGAGCACCTCCTATGTATTAGGTGCCTTAGGTAGATGTCCAAACCTCATTTCATGTTTCCTGTAGGGAACTGTGATCCTCTGAGAAGCAGACACAAAGGCAGGATTACGAGACAGAGAGATTTATCAGGATCAATGCCTGCGCCTGCAGGAGGGAGCCAGAATGAAGAAGAGAAGGAAGGAAGGGAGGGAGGGAGGGAAGAAGGAAGGGAAGTTGGTAGGTAGGTTGGCTGGTTTGTGGAAGTATCCTAGACTGCCGAGGAGTCTGGAGCCTGCAAAGGAGTCCTGTGTGTCCCAGGAACAGGTCTGCTTTTAGTCCCTGCTAAACTCAGCTCCTGGCTGTGGCACTTGTGGGGTCATCTCCAAGAGCAGTTATCTGGTGCCACCTGCCAATCACACTCCCTATAGTCAAAGATCTGCAAGGTGCATTCTCATGGCCGCCACTGGAAGGTACCATTATTGTATCCATCTTACAGCTGAGAAAACCAAGTCTCAGAAAGGAGAAATAGCTTGCCCAAGGGCATGCAGCTAGGAAGGAGCAGACTGGGATTTGAATCCTGACTGCCCCGTCCATGATCACAAGATAAAACAGAGGATGGTGGGGGGCATTTGGCAACAGAGCAAGAATTGGGCTTGAATACCTTATTAAAAAATAAAAGCAATACCCAAGGCAGTTTACCAAGTACCCATTGAGACAGATTCATTCTGGGCCACACATGTGCTATAAATAATCTTATTTTATGCTTCATCCTTACTCCCAACTGACAGATGGCAAGAGTGAGGATGAAGGTGGGTCCAAGAGCCACTCAGAATCTGTGACCAGCCTCACTGCCTTCTTTCAATTCCTTGCATGCACTATTTTTCCACCCACCTCAAGGTCTCAGCACATTTCCTCTGCTGGGATGCTCTTCCCTGACCTTGTCCTTGACACCTCGGCTGAAGCATCACTTATTCCAGGAAGGCTCCCCCAATGCTCAGACTCAGGCAGTTCTTTTGCCTCATACTGTCTCAGAATCAAATCCCCCTGTGTAACTACACACCCATCTGTCCAATGAGACGTTTTTCCACCCCTCCATTGTCTGCAGGCTGGGTGAGAGCTGGCACTTTGTCTTCCGGTTCACTGTGATATCTCCAGTATATTATTATTACTTATAGTATTTATGCTATTTACTTATTATTATTTACACAGTTATTAGTTATAGTTAAAACTTATACTGTGAGTGGTGAATATACATTTCCAGAATGAAGGACAATAGCAGTTATTATTATTAACATTATATAGTACATCTATGTCCTGGACACGGATTTCACACTTCACATGCATTAACTCACTTAACCCACAATCCTTAAGGAGGTGGATACTACTATTATCCCCATTTTACACAAGAGAAAACCGAGGCTCAGAAAGGTTAACTGACTTGCCCAAGGTCACACAGCTGGTAAGTGGCAGAGCTGGGACTAGAGCCAGGCCCCGTGGCTCCAGAGTCCTCACTAAATGTCTTTGGGAATGGGAGACTGCAGGGCTTGAGTTTGCAGCCCACACTACACCCCTCAGATACCTGGAGCCCACGGACACTCATAATGGACAAGCACCCCAAGTAGATGCCCCCAGGAGGGTGGCCTCTGAGTGACCACCTTACTCAGGGATACCTGCCCTGGTGACCTCTGTGGTCCCCCTGTCTGCAGCACCCACACTCCAAACAGCTGGCTGGACAAGTCTATCGACCGTAATGGTTCCTGGGGAGCCATTTACCCCGTCCAGTTTGAGCGACGGTGGCCCAGAGAGTCTTAAGCACTGCTTGGCTCCGGGCGTCTCGGGCAGACAACCAGCTCAGGCCAAAGAGGCTGAAGGATTGATTTCTTTTTTCTCTCTTTCTTTTTAATGACAAATGCGTATCCTGGAACTGCTGTTTCATCTGGCTGAACTGAAGGATGGCAGAGGGGGTATATAGGGAAAGGACTGGGAAGGAGGGGGGCAGCCACTGGCCCACTTTGAGGGTGAGTGAGCTACTGAGGAAAAGCAGAGACAGAGGGCTAATCATGTATCTTCATGAAGCTCATCAAGGGCCTTTTGTTTTTTCTGGAAATACTGCCTCTTCTGACACTAGGCACCTGGAGAAAGGTAGCCAGTGGCCTTGACAGCTGCCCTCCTCATGACCCCTACAGCTGACCTGACCCAGCGCAGACCCTCAACCCAGGGCCTTGGCACCACCGTTCCCTCTGCTTGGCATGCCCTTGCCAGGTCTCCACCTCCTACCAGGTGTGGTCAGAGCGCTTGATTTATATGGGATACTGGACATCTGAATTTCTTAGGTAACATCTCCTATGTTTTAAATGCTGACAAACCTAACACAAAAGTGTTTTTAAAATATTTCACTAATCGAGACAGATACCTCCGCTGGCCAGACATAGCTCCCAGTCTGCAACCTCTGTGCTCAGAGCTCCCAAAATATAAGACATCACATACAATATTAGTAATATATTATTATAGTAAGCCCCCAATGGAGTAAAAGAGAAAAGAAAAAGTGCCCAGTAATCTCTAAAACAAGCTTTCAAGGCCAGCAAGTTCCAGGATCCGCTGCTTATTTGGTTTTCTCACCCCTCTCTTACTCTCTAAAAATACCAACAACAATAAGACGTAAGACACGTACGGAACAGTAGTTGTGTGCCCAGCACTGTGCTAAGCACTTTCACATTTAAAGTGCTTTAATCTTTAAGAACAACCTAAAAGGTGAAGACTACTGTTAGTCCCATTTAGAGACAAGGAAATAAGGCTCAGATAGGTTAAGTGACCCATCCAAAATCACATAGCCAGTAGATGATGGAACCAGGATTGGAAACCAGACAGGGGCCCCTCACCATCCTGGCTCCTCGTACTTCCCTCTTGAGGGAAAGAGTATGGAACAAGTTTCTAGAACTAAGTTTGATTTACCCCAATACTCTCAACTGAAAAGTGAAACACTTTGGCCATGCCACAGCCATCACATAGACCAGTAGACCAGGCTCAGCAACTATTGCCCTAAGGCCAAATCTAGCCCACCACCTGTTTTTGTAAAGTTTTATTGGAATATAACCATTTCCATTCATTCTTATTGTCTATGGCTATTTTCATGCCATAGTAGCAGAACTGAGTGCTTGCAACAGAGACCACAAAGTCTAAAGCATATTATTATCTGACTCTTTACAGAAAAAGTTTGCCAACCCTGATGGCAGACCTAGATGGTTTCCTAAAGAGTCTAGAGAGATGCCACACCCTGAGAAGGTTATGAGGTCAAAACCCTCAGGGAAACACCATCCTGAGAGATGTGGAAGCACATTTGCACAAAAGGGTAGTGGAAGCTTCTTCAGGTATTTGGGGTGAGACCAAATGAAAAGAAGGAGCCAGCCACGGGAAGATCTGGAGAAAAAGAGTCCCAGGCAGAGGGAACGGCAAGTGCAAAGTCCCTGAGGTAAGAATGTGCTTGATGTGTTTAAGGGACAAAAAGACCATTGTGACTGGAGCAGAGTGTGCAGAAGGAGAGAGACTGGAGATGAAGCCAGAGAGATAACAGGGGGGCGCAGATTACGGGAGCCTTACAACCAGGGGAAAGGACTCTGGATTTTAAACTTTTAAGTGTGACAGGAATAGATTGTTCATATCCTACAGAACGCTACAAATGATTTTTGTGAATGGATCTGCAAGGCTTAGAAACCAAGAACTCCATCCTAGACATAATTTCTTGTCTCAAAAATTTGTTTAAACCGTCAATAGCTCCCCCTCACCGCCAGAACGGGCCCCCAGGTCGTTAGAAGACAACATGTTTAACTGGCACACAAAGTATGTCAGCATCCTTCCCCTTTACAGCAACTAGTACAGCAGACCAGATGCACACAGCCAGGCCATGTGATGGATTAAGAAATGGGACACTTGGAATGTTGGGTGATTCACCCAGGGGTGCTAGAGGCTGCACCTTTAGCTCCTCTTGGGGCCCTTCCTCTCCATCTACTACCTCCATCTTCCCCGACATCTTCAATATAAGCCACTGTCATTAATAAAGAGCACCCCCAAGACAGAAAAATCAAACCAAAGACTGAACCCTGAATTCCTCAGCCAGGAACAAAGGTAGGCCACCACGTCAGTCCCCTTCCCATGCTCAACCTCTCTGCCAGGCTCAGTCTCTGAATTAGATAACTGGAAGCCACCAGAAATTCAGCCCTTTCAGAAAGCAACAGAGAAAACCACAGTTCCTGGACAGCCATGTCCACCATCATCCACCACCAAATTTAGCACCAGCCAAGGTGCTCACGTTTTAAATCTCATCTGATGGAAGAAAGGTTACCACAACAGAATGTCAAGTTCGAAGATAGAATCCTCCTTTTAACAGAAGAGTTTTTTTAAAAAAGAAGAAAGAGAAAGAAAGAAAAAGGAAGGAAAAAAAAAGAAAAAGCACCACCACCATCAGAAAACCTGTTCCCTCTAGTCAAAATAACACCATGCTCATCTGAAATAACCCACTGAGACGCTTATTTGCTTCTTTAGGCTTGTCCATAGTTTCTCGATTTTCTACGGTGAATTCAGGTATTAATAAAAGAAACTTCGAGACCTCCAACAGCAAAAGCGGTCAGGGATGAGACGCTGCTCATTTTTCTTCCAGCACTCAAAGAGAGAGCCCATCTTTGGGAAGCAATTTCTGTCGAGTTGAGAATCCAGAATTTTGGGATGCCCAGAAAAGACTGTTGGGTTCTTTAAATAAATTCTCAACACCTGTTTCTAGCTCCTTCTGCAAAAAAGGCCCACAGGGTGTGGCTTCCAATGAATTGGGAGAGGCAGATGGAATAGGGTCACCCACTGGTTGGACTTGGAAGGGTCCAGGGGGCTGACCAATGGTTTGGTCATATTCACAGAGCTGCTGCTAGAAATCTCCTCTCACCCCCTCTGCCTCCCACCTCTCCCTTTCCTCCCCCACCCCCCGCCAACCTCCCACAGCCCTTGCCTAATGCCAAGCCATCACATGGGCCTGGGCCTGGGCCACGCCAAGCTTGGTCTGCTCCTGCTCCCCACCCCGGCAGCAGTTCCATTACAGCAAAGTTTCCAAAGTTAGGATTCCGCCAACAGGGCTGATAGCTTATTTACTGCTGTCATCTAAAGAAAGGGGAATTTTGACACATTGTTAAATGATAGCACATTTAGATAAGTCAAGCTGTCAGAGGCTCTAATGGATGTCTAAACTCTCTGTGGCTGATATGTAAAACTTATGCACTTCAGAATATCATAAGGTTATAATATTTTAATCACATCCACGCTCTTTTCTAAACTTTGAGCGGGGAAAAACATTCCATCAAGTCCCATCTCCCAGGCGCCAAGAAACTGAGCCTTCCCAGAAGTTTCTCCAAACTCCTTACAAAAAGTCCAGCTTCTCTCACTCGACCTGTCAGTCTTCCTCCCTAAATGTTCACACCTCAAGCGAATTCATACTATATGATGCCTCCACCCAACCTCCTTTCTCCCAAGAAACGTAGATGTGCATTCGGACTGGGCACCAACTCTCGTTAACCCTCTTCGAAGACAAAAAAAAGATATCACAGGAGACTGGACCCAGAGCATCATTAAAAAAGTGGCAAAGTGAAGCAGAAAAAGAAGATCACAAAGGTATGAATCCAGTTATGACGATTATACACAGAAAAGCCATAAAAAAATACTGCATTAGTAATGTTCACCATAAAGCAATCTTATAACCAAATGAAATATGCCTAGCATCAACTCTGAGATAGAATTTTTTTTTCTTCTCGTTTCCTGGACTGCTAGCAGCAGAGGAAAAAAAAAAAGAACAAGCAGAGAAAGGGGGAAGCAGTTTCAGTGATCCTGGAGTAGGGTACCAAATGTCACAGCATCTTTACCATCATCAACCCTCAAGTCATTAAGACTGCTGACTGACTTCCATCCTAGGTAAACAGCCCCGCTGTGTCCAGAGATGGCACTGGAAGAAATAATAACCGGACTGCTTCTATATTTGAAAAATGTATACTTCCGGAGGGCTGTGCACAGGCCGGTACAAGGTCACCTTTCTTGCCAGGATCAGGGTGGCGTCAGCAGCATGGTCTGGCCTGGGGACACAGGCCTCCTTTGCTGCCTCGGCCACTTTAACACTCAGCAACTAGGCTGCATAAAACCAATGAATTGAAGCCACACACCTCACACTCATAAGCAGCTGGGCCACGTGAAGAGTGGGCCCAAAGCTCTTGGCCTGCACAGGGCCTGGGGTGGGGACCCACCTTTCCTACCCAGATCTTGGAATGAGCGAGATGAAGTTTTCCTTTCTGGCTATATCCCCTGTGAGAGGAAAGTGGGAAGGGAAAAAAATGAAAATAAAAGTATGGCATAGGAGTCATTAGCATTATGCACAAGAGATGATCCCAGGCAAAAGTGCTTAGGCTCATAATCCGTTTCCAACAAAATGCCATCAGTGAGAATACGGGGGTTGTGGGGGGAGGTGTCGGCCTACCGGGCAGGGGGACAACTGAACGTTTCAGGACGAGGGTGGGGACCACGGCAGATGTGAGGGCCTCAGTGTTTACACTTGGCCACCGCTGCCACATTTACCTCTCTGCTCTCTAGAAGTGTGCAGCTTTTCAAACTCCCACAGGGACCCCACCCCACGTAATATCCATGTAAATGAGCTTAACCCCTTCCCCAGAGCCTTCTCCTTTCGTGCCAGACACACCAGCCATTGTCTTAATGAACACACCCGCCCCTCCCGCACCCTATGTATACACCCTGTGCAGGGAGACGTCTTGGCCCTGTATCCCCATCACCTGAACAAGGCTCTCCACCATCCCCACCTTCATCCTTTCGAGTTCAAATTTGCTTTTCCACCTCAGCATCTTCTAAAACCTTAACAAAGGGTTCTCAGATCAATGACAGTCCAACTGGAATCAAGATTTGGGTGACCCCAACAGCTTCACAAAAGACCCCTGAGCCTGAGAAGGAAAAGAGTGAGGTTCAACACCCCCTCCACTCCAGCTCAGAAATCAGCCCCCTGGGAGCCGCACCCACCCCTCAGCATCCAGCCCCAGGTCTCACTCTACCTCCCGGTTGCAGCCCAAGCTCCCCGGATTGAAAACGAGTTATCTAATGAAAATTGTGTTAACTGACATTCTGGCCAACCGGGAGCAAATACCAGCGCTGCAAATCTCACCGCGGAAATTTTCTCCAGCCCAGAATAACAATAGGACCCTGCAAAGGGCTTTCACCAGCCCTTCTGGTTCCTCTTCTCTCATCTGCCACGTTCTTGTCATTCCTTATGTTACAGAACATCAATCATAAATAAAGACGCTGTCCCCCAGCCGTGCCCGGGTCTCATTTACAAACATTAGCAGGGAATACAATTACCATTGGCCTTCGTGCCAAGCCCAATGTGGCTGCCCAACTCTCTCTCTCCCGTTCTCTCCCTCTCTCTCTCTCCCCCCATCCCCCACTCTTCCAGAAAGGCCACTTTAGCATCATTTAAACCAGCAAGCACAGTTCACAGCCCTGCCCGCCTCAGCTGGCCACCAAACTGTAGCCCCAACTCGAGTGACGACCTGGAATTGCAAGGCACTCGCAGTTATTAACTGCATGCCTGAGTGCCCCGATTTTCTCTCCAGCTCAATGGCTTTGAGGGAGGGGGCCTGCAGGGAGTGAGGAGTTAGGAAGGAGGGGGGTTGGGAAGCCACCAGGAGGAGGGGGTACTGTAACTACTTATCAGAAGAAACTTGACAAGATTTGCAGGCGGATTTTTAAAAAAACAAAATAAAAAGTGGGTCCCTTTTTATCTCCAGAGCATCAGCTCTCCCTTCTTCTGAGAATGTCAAGGCCAAGGCAGGATGCTTTAATCGCCCGTTATCAGCACCACTTCCCCGCCCCTTGTTCCCACCGCACCTTGGTGAGACTTCTGGGTTTGGGGGGCTTGTCTGGAGCATCCTGGGGCACCTGGGAAAGGACAGAGGCTAGCGCTGTGCCTCCAGCGCGCAGCTCTCTGAGATTCCACCCCCCAGCTCGGCGTCCTATTGGGTCAGCAGAGAATACCCCCAAATCTGGGGGAGACAGACTCCCAGAGAAAGGTGGAATGGGGATAAAGTGCCGGAGTTTGGGAGGGAGTCACCCTAGGGAGGAAGAGGGCAAGAAGAGAGAGAAAGAAGAGGCTGGAGAAAGGAGAGAAGAGCGGAGTGTCGGGGAGGAAAAGCGGGAGGTAGAAGACAGCGAGGGAAATTTCCCATTTAAAAGTTCCCGTGGGCCCGAGGGCCCGGAGTCACCTGCTCTGCTCCGCTCCCGGTTCTCCAAGGCCCCCGAGGCAGGAGCGCAAACTTGCGCGCGCCCCGGGCCCATCTCCACCGCCCGTCCCCATCTAGACTTGGAAAGAGGTCGGAAGCGGGAATAAGACAAGAAGCAAAGACGAACCCCTAGAACCCGGCCCAAGGAGAGGTCTGCCGGTGTAGGCGGCCAGTCCAGCGATGGTGGCTGTAGCGGCTGGGGCGGCAGCAGCGGCCCCCGGGTGGCTGCGCGTCCGGGCTGCGCAGCCAGGCGGGCGGTGGAGGTGCCGGCGGGCGACGGGGCGCGGAGCCGCCTCCTCGCCAACCCCGGATGCCTCCCCCCTCTCCTCCTCCTCCTCCTCCCAGCCCGCCAGCTCCCTCCCTCCCTCGCCCGAACCCGAGCCGGGCGCGGACAGGCACTGGGCGCCGCGAAGTTGGGAGGCGCGCAAAGTGCGGCGCAAGGGGGGTTGCCGGTGGTCCCGCCGGCAGCCCCCTGCCTGGGACCGCAGACCCTGCCTTCCCCGTGCCTCACTCCGCCGCTCGCCCGCCGCCTCGCTCCCCGGGCCGTGGGCTCGCTAGCGCTTCTCCACGGTCGCGGCGGCTAATCGATGATTGAACCGAACAAAGAGCAGCGGCGAGATCAATTCCTAATACCTATCGATGGGCAGCGGGCAGTCGAGCCCCGGCGAGCCCCAGCAGCCGCCGCCCGCCTCCCTGGGGCGCCCGACCGCCCTCCCGGGTACCTCCCCAGTGCGCCCAGGGCGCGCCCGAGGGCTCCCCACGGCCGCGCGGCCAGTGCTGCCCGCACTAACCTGGAGTCGCCGTAGATCAAATCGCTTCCAATATTGAAACATCGATCCCACATTGGCGGCCATCTTGGGGGCTATTCGAGACGCACACACACAAGAGTTTGGCTTTTCTCAATGGCTGCACTCAATATCCGGGCTGGACTCCCCCCAGCCCCGGGGCCGCCGCCGGCCGCCCGGGCCCAGCGCGCCGCTGCTCGGGGCCCCTCGGGCGCCCCACAGCCTCCTGCCACCCGCAGCCCCTCGGCGCCGCCGCGCCGCCGCCGCCGGGCCCGGGAGCCGTGCGCCCCCCCGACCCCCGGAGGGCGCGGGAGGAGCGCGCGGGGCGGGGAGCTCGGTGCCCGCCGCGGGGAGGCGGCCGGGGATGGGATGGGGGGGGGGGGGCGGAGGCAGCCTCTCCAAGAGGCGCTGGCGCCGCCGCTGCCCTGCCTGCAGCCGGCTCCCGGGCCCGCGGAGCGCTCGCTGCATCTCCCCCGCAAGTCCGGGGTCGGTGTGCCGCGCGAATGCACTTGACTTTGGCTTTTTGCAAACTTATCAATACAGACGTAACGTGCTGATCAATGCAAAGGGAAGTTTGAGGGGGGGGCAGCAGGAGGCCGGCGCGTGGGGCGCCTACCCCCGCCTCGCACCTGTCTATCCCCCATCCCCGGCATTGCATACTTAAAAAAAAAAGTTAATAGTTTGCAATGCATTTTTTTTCTTTTGCAATCGGAGCACACACAACACGTGCCTCGGGCTGCCGCCGCTTCTCCGCCAGCTAAGCTTCGCATCCGAGGGTAGCAGCCCGCAGCTCGAGCTGTGTAGACTCGCCGGCCGGCGGGCTTATGGGAGCCGGCCAGAGGGCGGGTCGTAGCTGCCCGGGGGCGCCACTGAGTTGTGGGAAATGTCACCACTGCCGCGCGCAGTTTCCACGCCATGATACTGTTATGATTATTACTAGAGAGCGGTGTCTTGGCCATAGCACTGGTTTTTCCTGGGGTCCTCTGCAATAGGGATTCTTGTTATTGTTATTATTTTCGGGAGCCTTTAGTCCAATTACATGGGCTCCTCACAACTTTAGAATGGGAGGCCGTTTTATTGTTATGATTATTAAAGAGGGTTACCAAACCTCTTGAGCCCTTTTCCACACAGTGGGTTGGCTTTTATTGTTATGATATGTTGAGGGGGCCCTAGCCCAGCTCTGGATCATTAACAACTACAGGGGTTTCTGCTATTGTTACCATCATTATTCCGGGGTCCTTAGCCTAGCTGCGGACCCCAGGTCCTTTGCAGTATGGGCCTCCTTTATTATGATTGTCTTTAGCCCAGATGGAGGGAAATTCTGGTCTTTTGCAATTTCTCGGACGCTGGACAATAGAGGTGACTAGATTTCCTTTACATTTTCCCTCTTTTTGCCTCTGTGCAAGTGAGAGGTCCCCAGTCTCTTCCCAACGTCCTACCCACCCTCCACCCCAGGAGGAACTCAGACCTCCCAACCCCCTCCATAACCAGCACTTCTCCTGACCCTGGGGTCACTCTCCCTCTCTGGCAAGTCCCTGCCAAATCCCACCCCAAAAGGGGGGCATTTCCCCCCTTTTTCTCTGGGCAAAAGATATGCTTTTATAGACAGCAATCGGAAATTGTATTCTCTTTTTATGACCCAGCTTGGACTTCTGACATCACTCTTGGTCTGGGACAATAGATCAATACAGAGGGTTATAAAAAAGATAAAGTTTAGAAGAGTTGTAAAGAAGAAAGAATCGTGATGGATATTTTTGATGATTTTCCAATATCTGTGTCTTGCAACACGTGCTTCAAGGCAATTAAAGTTTTTAATGTAATGTAAATAATTGTTTCATAAATGCTCCAGAAGAAGGTGTGATCTTTCTGAGCAATCACTCGAGCTGTTTAAAAAACATAATGTGATTTAAACAAGGATACAGTATTTCTGTTACCATCCCCATACATCTTCCATGAGGCCTGGGTAAATATATTAATGCACAAGTTGAAAGACTCGTAAGGCCAAAAGTACAGCATTCACCAAGATGTAATGAATTAGGCCTAGTTAGCAATTCCGAGTGGCCTGTTTCCTTGCCAGATTAAATTGCACGTGATATGTGGTGTATCTGAGCTCTCGATAACTTCACGTTTAAATTACAGTTCTCATTCTGCAAAATGAATTTAGGGAAATTTCATAACTATTGCATGGCAATTTTTTTTAATGGCTACATTTTCTCCTGAGCATCTGTAAAGCTTGCAGCTTCTTGTCTTTGAGTCTGTTTTTTTAAAGACCTGTAGTAGAAAATCTGGAGTGAGTGTGAAACCTTTCAAAGCAATTTTTAACAAATCAAGGTTTTGATGAAAGATTATTTTAAATTTATGTCTGACTTTGCAGTCATGGAACAAATTGACATCATGTACCTCCTGACATGATGTATGGAGAAGGACACAACACCACTTCTGTGCTATTCCTGCCAAAAGTGCATAATTTGAATCTAATTGTGAAGCGATATCAGACAAACCCAAATGGAGGGGGTAATTCTAGAAGTAAACAGCCTGTTCTCTTCAAAAATGTCAGTGTCACATGAAACACACAGAAAGACTGAGGAACTATTCCAGATTAAAGAAAGCAAAAGAGGGAACTTCCCTGGTGGCACAGTGGATAAGCATCCGCCTGCCAATACAGGGGACATGGGTTCGATCCCTGGTCCAGGAAGATCCCACATGCCGCAGAGTAACTAAGCCCACATGCCACAACTATTGAGCCTGCACGCCAGGCTCTACAACAAGAGAAGCCACCGCAAGGAAAAGCCTGTGCACCACAATGAAGAGTAGCCCATGCTCTCCACAACTAGAGAAAGCCTGCACAGCAATGAAGACCCAACACAGACAAAAATTTTTTTTAATTTAAAGAAAAAGAAAGCAGAAGAGACTTAACAAGCGATTAAAACATATGATCCGGCATTTTCTTTTACTAGAAAGTGCATTAATTGGAGCCAATGGCAAATTTAGAATAAATCAGCAGATTAGACAATGGTATTGTATCATGTTAGTTTCCTGGTTTTAATCATTGTACTGTGGGTATATAACAACATATCCTCGTTTTCAGAGAGAACACTGAAGTAATTTAGGGGTAAAGGGAAAGCCACCATGTCTGCAACTAGCTCTCAAACAGTACAGACAGAAGTAATATGCATCTATTTATTTATCTAAATCTATCTACATAGAAAGAATGATATAGCAAATATTGCAAAATGTTAACATTTGAGGACTCTAGAGGAAGGGTACACAGAAATTCTTTGTACTCTCCTTGCAACATTTCTGGGAATCTGAAATTATGTCAGAAGAAGAAGTTAAAAGAAAAATAATAAATTAAATTTATGCCTGACTTTGTCTCAGCTGTTAGGGACTGCTGGACTTCCAAATAAAAATTCTGCATGGAACTTTTGTACTTTCCTGACTGACGTAGGCTGCACCTTTGACCGAGCAGGAAATTGCCACAGCAAACATGCTTACTGAGGAGCAGCGAGAAAATCCAATAATTCAGATTGTTTTAAGTCTGTGATATTTTTAAATGACTTAATACAGTAGGTCTCTGAAGAATTCTGACAATCTTAATGGTAGAAACTTGCAGTCCCACTGAGGAATGGGTTGCTACATAAATACTGAATGATCATGTCTTTCTGTCTGGGCTGAAACATATTAGCTTTGCTTAGTGGCTTATTGCTTTATTCAAAAAATAAATTTCAGCCGTCTCTCCCCACCATATTCCAAGCACATCGTGCGCCTGTACCTTATTAGACGTGGGGGCTTATGTTCCAACGGCATCTGTTACCATCTCAGGCTCAGCGATAATGAATTAAGCAGTGAAGTGTTTACCCCCTGAACGGAGTTAGCTGAGGGAATGATATTATTATGGGTGGTCCTTAATGAAAGACCAAGAAACCAGGAAACTCAGACTTTTTCAGCAAACAATCAGCCTTCGATTTGGGAACTAAAGTACTAGAATATTAAATATTTTTGAGAAAAGCTGTTTTGCGTGTTCTTAACACATTCTCCCTGCCACAAACACACATGTAAGCAGATATACAAAAACTTAAGCAGGTTCCTAGTTGATTCCTGATTGTCAAAGACCCACACATCAGATAAGTATTTTAAAAATTACAATGGCAAAGAAGACACCCTCCTCCCACCCCAGAGGAAGCAGAGGGTGGCTTGGGGCAGCCCATCCTGAAAGCATAAGCAGACCGAGAGCCAGATCCTTTAGGAAATTTAAAAACTGTGCAAGAATCTCAGGGAAGATAATGGCAGGTCCTTAGCCATGAACATAATGATATGCGAAATCTCCAGCATCAAAGCTGAAACAAAAGAAAATGTCCTTCAGTAGCTCTGCACTGCCCACCGCAGCTGTCAGGCAGGAAGAAAGACAAGTAGACACTCCAAGTTCATCTGGAAGTTTTCTAGCCCTGGGAGAGGAGAAAGGGATATGGGAGTGTCTGGCTGACACCTGCAGGGGTGTGTCCCTGGAAGTTGGCCCATGTAGGTCTCAGATCCAGAGGCTGAAGTGACTGGCAACAGAACCAAGCCAGCAGTTCCTTATGTGCAAAACACTTGACACAATGCTGTCAACCACTACCATTATTAAGCACCTACTGGCTGTTGGACACTTTATAAATAAATCATTAGCATAACATAGTGCTTAGGAGTGCGACTCTGGGGGCAGACTGTCTAGATGTGAATTCCAGCTAGTCACTTACAAGCTCTGTGACCTTGAGAAAGTTAGTTTACCTTTCTGTGCCTCGTTTTCCTCATATGTACAACAGTGCTAATAACTGTACAAAGTGATAAAGATTAAATGAGTTAGTCTATCTAAAACATTATGTAAATGTGCTGTATCTAGTAGCTATCATTATTATTGGTCTCACAATAAACAGGACAGAGATTTGCATTCCCATATTGCAGATGGAAAGAATGAGGCCCTGAGAGAGGAAGTGGCTGGCTCATGGTCACATGGTTGTGAAGGTGGCAGAACCAGCACTAATACCTGGGTTTACTCACATCAAGCCTAGGACTCTTTGCATTTGAGCCTCCCCTGCCTCTCATGGGAAGAATGAGTGGAAAAGGAGATGCCCAGAAAGCAAGGGCTGTAGCCTTAACTATGTGCCAACTCTCAATTACCAATTAAACTGGAGAGGAACAACGCAAGAGGGACAGGATCCCTTGGCCTGATTCCCCTCCCATGTTAGAGACTAATTAAACAAATGATAGTATATTCATACTGTGCTGATTATTCTCCTTTTGTTCCCTTTCCTCACTCACTCTCCCCATACCCTGCCCAATGTCCCAGGAATCTGACCTTTATGGACTACATCTCCCAGGCTTCCTTGCTCTCTGGCTTCCAGATGGGTTTGGACAATGGGAGGCCCTGGTAAGAGATAAGAAGGCAGGGGGAGAGAAAGGTTGGGATATTTAGTCCTGGCAATGTCTGGGTCCTTCTACAGCCACAGCCCTTGTCAAGCTGTCCTTCTCCTGCTCTCACTGGGCCCCAGTAACTTCTCCCTCCTCACATCTCTTCAGATCTGGGGTGTTAATGGCTTCCCTCTCTTGCTAGCATCTGGATGCCTTAACATTCCCCAGCACACACCGCTGTAAATAGTCTCATTAAAAAAATTCCAGCTGATTTTTTTTTTTTTTTTTTTTGCTGAGACACTGACCAATACACCTACCAGAGAATATTATTCAATTATTAAGAAAGATGAGGGGTGTGTATATGTATTGAGGTGAAGAGATGTCTAGGATATATGCTAAAGTGAACATAAGCAGGTTATACAACAGTATTATAAATAATCCCATCTTTGCTTAAAATATGTTACTTAAAAAAAGTTAAGGAAAACTAGACATCAATTGGTTAACAGACATTAGTTGAGGAAAATGGTTTTAGAGATCTCATAATTTCCACACCATCATCTTAATTTCTTTTATGAGTACAAATTACTTTTATCATCAGGAATCTTAATTCAGTTGGGGTGGAGGGGATCTGTTTTTTCCTGAGCCCCAGGAATTGATACATATACCACAATATCACATCCATTTGAGATGCCTATGAAAGAAGATCTGACTAAATAGATGTCCATGTTCATGGGCTGGAAGCTGTAATATGGTAAAGATGTCATTTCTCTCAAAATTAATCCATAAATTTAAGACCATTCCAATCAAAATCCCAATAAGGTTTTTCACAGAACTTGACAAGCCCATCTTAAAATTCTTATGAAGATGCAAGGGCCAAGAATAGCAGGGGCAATTTTGAAGAATAATAAGATGAGGGAACTTTTCCTATCATATATCAAGACTTATTATAAAGCTTCAATAATAAAGACAGTGAGCAGAATGACTGACAAAGAGACTCAGGGGACAAAATTAAAAGCTTAGACACAGACTCACACCAATATAGAATGAACTTACACAAATAGATGGCAGAACTGGCATTGTAAACTAGTGGGTAAAGGATAGACTTCATTTTCAATATTGTGCTGGGCTAACTGGCTATCCAGATGGGAAAAAAGAGAATTAGATCCCTACCTCACACTACACAAAAAGATCAACTCCAGGTGGAGGTGCCTGCAACTCTATGAATTTAAAGAAAGAAACTCAACACATCCCTTTTTTTCCAAAAGCACAGAACATTTGAACTGAAAAATATATCCTTATTAAGCTGACTTTACTATGCCATGTCTGTTTTTTGGGTTGTTTTTTTTTTTTTCTTAAGCATCCCAATAGCTCTGGTCATGAAATAGCCCAGGGTCCCTTTCAGAGCTGGATCTATGGCCAGAACCAGGACTGAACTTTCTTTGAATATCCCCAGAATGAAACACCACTTGGCACCTGGCAGCTTCCAGGAGATTTAGAAACATTAGCTAATTAGAATTTCTAGAACACTGCTCCCCACTGGCACAGGCTCTTCTTCAGGCACACAGCTTCCCTGAGCCCCTGAGAAGCTGGCTCCAGGGCAGAAATCTGCCTTCCAATTCTGCACCCCTATTTTAGCAGCAGAATGTGCAAATTGGACAGTGATCTAAGTCCCCCAAAACAACCACCACAGAACTGAGGGCACCCATTTGGCTCTCCATCTTTCCCAAATCCCATACATCTGGCTCAAGTGGCCACACGTGGCTTCATGCTCACTAGGGCACCCACTCCTCTCTTGGCTCCCAGGTCTATGACCTCTCAAGGGTCTTCCCCGTGTCCAGAGGACAGCAACAAAGCCCTTCAGCACGCCCACCTCCACCCCCACCCAAATAAAACTCCACAAAACTGGACCCTTAAAGCTTCAATGAAGAGTATAGACTATTACTGCTGGCTTTCTTAAGGGGTGGGGCATGGAGAGCTTAATGCCTTAAAATACTTTTTGCTTCTTTCTTTCCCCAAAGTTCCTTTCATTAAAGCAACCGCTCCAATTTCTGTTTTTAATCTCTCTCCTCTCAAACAGCTCATCCGTCTTCTCTCACTCATCGCTCACTCTCAGTTTCTATCTTCCCCAGCTCCTTCTCCCTCTTCCTCCATTTCCGTCCCCGCCTCCTGCTCTAGTTTCTCCTCCTTCTTCAAATCTGAGGTTCTCACATTTCCTCTAGTCAGCAAAGTACCATCCAGTAGCCAAAAAGAAAGAAAGAATTCTTTTTCTCCTTAGGTAAGATGGGGAGATGTGAATGCTTACACTTTCCTTTTTGCCCCTGTCCAATCATCACATTGTCATCGTCATTGTCATAATGGTGCCTACTATGCACTGGGGGCCTCACTAACATTCTAGTCAAATCTCACAATCTATCATGGCTGCGCCATTTTACAGATGAGCAAACTGAGGCTCAAAGAGACAGAACAGCTCACCCAAGTTCATTCAACAGGACAATGGCTGAGCATGGTTTGGAGGCTGGGTGGGAAAACCTGCACCTTTTGGTAGCCTTGCTGCAAAAGCCTTGACCCTAGCTCTAGCTTTTCCTGCTGCCTAAGTTCAGGGCAGGAGGGAAGTGAATGAAGGTGCTTCTGGAAGATGACATTCAGACAAATCAGAGCCAAGAGGGGCTGTGTTTGCCACCCCGGCAGCCAGTCCCTGAGATACCACTCCCTCAGCCTCCTTGGAGCTTCTGATGTCCTAGCTCTTGGCTCCCACGAACCAAAAGATGATCCACCTGGCCCCACAGGACCGAAAAAAATGATAATGTTGCCGTTTATGACCTGCTTTCCACAAGCCCGGCTTACTCTGCCCATTATCTAATTTCCTCCTCTTAACAGCACTTGGAGGTAAGTATGGCCATTTCCTCCCTTTAATAGCTGAGGAAATGGGGGCTCAGAGAGGGCAAGTGACTTGCCCAAGGTCACCTAGCATGTAAGCAACAAAGCTGGGGGTCAAATCCAGTTCTGTTTGATGCTGGGGCTTAAGTTCTTAACCCTGAACGCCACCCACTTCCCTTTCTCAGCTGCCTCTAAGTCCTCTGAGGGGCTTTGAATTCACTTCCCAGCTGGTGAGGGGCTGAGTCAGGGTTGGATCCCAGAGCTGAGTCTCCCTTGTACCCACAGCCTCCAGCCACACTCTCCAGAGCTCTGGGAGTCCAGAATGTAGGCTCTAGAAGCTCTCCTTTGAAGGTTGGGTCCCCATCCCTCCAACCCCAGAAACCTCTGTGGGCTAAAGAACTCAGCATCTGGGGCAGCAAAGTCCCCCCAGTTCAAACACTCCCTGACACAGGAAATAAATCTAGCCCTCCTACCATGACCCTTCTTGCTGCAAATCCTTGGTGTCCATCAGGATCTTTGGCAAATGTGCCAGGCATTGGGGACCCTGAGAGGTCATCTGTCCCAGCCTTCCACATCCAAACAGTCTAGGAAAGAGACTTTAAAATGATCCTGAGGACCTCAGGTCTAACCTACCACACATGTGCCACACCCGCTTTTGCACACACACGTACATATTTGCACATGTGCATGCAAACACACACATCTGCATGCCAGTGCACACATCTATTCACACACATTTGCACACAAGCCAGAAACAGATTCTCTGCAACACACCTGTGTGCTCACACACAGGTTTGCACAGGCTGTGTATGCATGTGGGTGAGTATACTGTACAGTGGTGTGTGTGCCCAGTTGTACTTTCCAGGATGGGGCAGTGAGGCCTCTCCTGGGACCTCCGGGAGCACGGCCTTTAGCAAAAGCCCCACCTGGTGGACACTTGGTGTATCCGCCAACCCCAGCTCCAAGCCTGAGCGCCCCTGGGACCAGAGTACGACTCTGGGCAGCACCCAAGCTGGATGGCAATAAGTGAGTCAGCCCAAAGCTAGACTTTGGGGCACCCTCTGCCCCTTAAAGCTCCTTTCTCTCCTCCTCTCTCCTTCTCTGGGCAGCAATTTCTTTGGACAAAGGCAGAGCAAAGAGCATTGGGTCCAGAGGCAGGGATCTGAATCACTACTCTGCCACTTGCAGACACAGAATCAATTGCTATCTCAGGGTCAGATACCTAAATCTAGTCTGAAGTCAGACATGAGTTCAAATGCAGCAGCAACTCCTGGCTGTCCCGTTCCTACACGTGTCCTTGGGCAAGTCACTTCCACCTCCCGAACCTGCTTCATCAACTGTGAAGTGGGGTAAAGCCCCCAGTGAGGTGGTTGGAAGAAGCAACAACATAGTGGAAGTAGAGTCAGTTACTCTCCATCTCCATTCCTCTCAGACTGAATACAGGTATAATTTAGGGGCAACAAGAAGCAGGGCTGGAGTCAGAGGGACTCCAGTCCAAATTCTGATTCAAATCCTGGCTCTGCCACTTTTTAGATGTGAGGCAAGGCACTCCACCTCTCTGAACCTCAGTTTCCCCATCTGTACAATGGGGACCTCTTGGTGTTGTGGTAAGAATTAAATGAGATAGTACATGCAAAGAGCCTGACATCAGTAAGCACTCCATAAATGTAGACTGCTATTAGCAGTGTTGATGTTTGGGAAAAATAAGTGATACTTAGAGGGGTGGGCAAAAAATGAGCTTCAGAAGCCCAATATAATAGCTATAGAATTATAATTAATTATAACTTAATCCCTGTGTGCCAGGCACTGTTGTAGGGACTAAGAATTAACTCATTTAACATCATAACAACTCCATGAAGTAGGCATTATTATTCCCATTTTACAGGTGAGGACACTGAGGCACAGAGATGATGTAACTTGCCTAGGGTCACAGAGCCAGTGAATGGATTAAAATCCAGGCAGACTCCTCTGGATTTCTCACATTCCCTACTCCTGCTGAGCTGTCCTATCACCTCTGACCTCCCAGCCTCTCTTAAGTCTGGAAACTTCTCTACAAGATGAAGTCTGACTTTAGAGGGCAAGTCCTCCCCCAGGAGAGTCACTGACAGTCCCATTCTTCCTCCCAACCCCCAGGGAGGCAAATGGCCACAAATGCATTATGTGTATTCTGGAGGGCTATGGGATTAAGATGATCTCAGGGAGGCCATAAACACGACGGAAATAAAGCTAACTAAAGAGCATCTGTTAATCATGGGATCCTGTGTCAGGAAACTTGCATCTGCGGGAGGTTGCTAAGTGGCATGAAGGTGGACGGAACCTGGCTGGCAAGGCCTTGCCCCACTGCTGAAGCATCACTGCAGAGTGGAGGGACAGATGGTGGCCCAGACAAGAGACAAATGTAAAAGAGATTAGGTACAGGAAATTGTGCACTCCACATTATATTTAAAAGTCAGTCACTGGGAAATGGCTGCCTGTTGATGCCAGCAGTAGCGGAGTTATGTTTTGATGTGGCATGGTGTTGGCAGGAGCCAGGACTTGGGGGTTCAAGAGCCATTGGGTTTGAATCCTGAATCTGTGGCTGTCTGGCTGTGTGGCTCAAATCCAGGTGCTTAACCTCTCTGGATATCAGCATCCTCCTCTAGAAAACAGGAGGGATAATATCTACCTATCGTTGATGGTGTCATTGACCCCAATTCTTCACCTTTCCCTCTATTCATACACAGTGCCATGTGACTTAGCAGTGTCCATCCCACTGTGGGTGGGGCATATGTCCCTGCCACTGGAGCTTGGGTTTGGCCACATGACTTGCTTTGGCCAAAAGAATGAGCTGGAAGTGTTGGCGTGCCAGTTCTGAGCCCACATCTCAAGATATACATCTCTTGCACTGTTGCCTTTGCCAGGAAAGGAACATGCCCGGCCCACTCACTGGTCCCAGGAGGAGGATGCAAGACTCAAGGGTAGGGAGGAGCCTGGCTTCCTGGATCACATGTGGAGGACAGCCTCCACCATCCAGGAACACCTGCCAAGGATTGTCCCATAGCTATAAAACACATGGCTCTCATGCTGAGCCACTGTGCACCGGGGCCTATTTGTTGCTGCAGCAAGTGCATCCAGTGCTACCTCACTGGCAGGCTGGACCCTGAACCCCTTCCTGAGCCAGTGCTTGGTTTCACCAACCTGGATTTTCCCCCACAGTCACCCAGCCTGGATGCCTTGGGGCTTTGTGCTCTCAGCCTGCTGTGACCTCCTGACCTAAGACTATGAACTCCCTGAAATCAGACCTTGGTTCCCACTGAGTCCCTGCCTAGGGCATCCAACTGCCCCGACAGGACCCACCTTAGCCCACAGGTGAGGTTCCATGGTGCTCTTGCCAGCCTTCCTAGTGGCCTTCACCACTGGTTCTGGGTGCTGGGGTGCCAGCAGGTCTTGCACCCCAGTCAGCTTGAGTCATGATGCCATGTGGCCTTGGGCAAGTCACCTAGCACCTTGGAGGCCTTGTTTTTCACACCTGTAAAGGGGAATGCTGCTCCCTGCTCAATTCAAGAGTGGAGGCATGAAGATCCAAATGGTGACAATTACGAGACCTGTAGAAATATGAGCTGTCCTAAGGTTCATCATTCAATGCTGACTCCTAAGGGGCATCACTGAGAGAAACAGAGAAGAGTCCCACTACCTTTGCCTCAGCCCCACCCCCACCCCTCACCCTGTTTCTCTTCTTTGTTAGAGTCTTGAACGTCAACTTGTTTGGCAAGTTGGTGCTTAAAAAAATTAAAAAATAAAAAATAAAATATCACAAGAGTGGCCCTGTCTAAAGAGATCCCTTTCTAAAACTCCATGTGACAGCCCCAGACAGGTATTTCACAGACAAGGACACTCAAATGGCCAATAAATACCTGAAAAGCTGCTCAGCCTCCCTAGTAACTAGCAAAATTCAAATTAAACCCCAAACGGGGTACCATTTCACACTCATCAGATGTCAAAGCCTGATAATACCAAGTGTTGACGAGAAGGTGGAACAAATGGATCTCTCATGCACTGCTGGTGGGGGTGTAATTGGTACAAGCACCTTAGAAAACAATCTGGCAAAGTCTAGTTAAGTAGAAGATACACAGGCCGCATGCCCCAGCAATCTACTCCTAGGGATATATTCACCAGGAACTCCTGTCCAAAGGCATTGGGCAGGATATAAATGATTTGCATCTTTATAAATGATTGTTCATAATGATAAAAAAAAAATAGACAGGAAGTAAAAACCCAAATGCCCATCAACAGTAGACTGGATAAATAAATTGTAGTGGATTCACATAATGGAACTCTGTAAATGGGGGAAGTAAATGATTCAGAACCACACTATTCAACATGGAGGATTCTCACAAACAGTAATGCTGAGTGAAGAAAGCAAGTTCCCAAAGAACACAAACAGTATGATACTATTTATGTGAATTTTAAGGGCAGGTAACACTATTCTACATTAATATGTTTCAATAAAGTGTAAACTCCCTGGGATGATCAACACCAAGTTCAAGATATAGAATACCTTTTAGTGGGGAGAGGGAGGGACTGAGATTGGAGAGGGGGAGGTAGGGGCTTTAGCTGGCAATCTTTTATTTTTTAAAACCAGGTGGTAGGTATACAGATGCTCTAATATTATTTCTCATATCTGAAATAGATCAAAATGAATTTTAAAACACTGAGTGGAACAGAAGGTTGTTTGCTTTCATGAAAAAAGCAAGGGCTAAGTTTGCTGTGTGACACCCAGCATGTGGCCCTGGCAATGCTTCGTTTTCCTGAATCTCCTTTCCTTGCAGGGCCACCAATAGGGCCTGAAATCACAGCAAATGGACCTGGTGCAGAGTGGGCGTGCAACGATTGTTGAAGATGACTACTGATCATTTGGGTAAGTTCCAATCTCCATATGTCAGGTTTGGCTTTTTCTTGAAGACAAATTTTATTTGGGAAGAGCATGTGTCAGGTTTCTTAAAGCAAGGTGCCCCGTGAGGTGCCCCAAAATATGAGTGTTGAGGGCAAGGGAGAAGCAGCTACTCTCCTGGTGATTGCTAATCTTTGTAGTCAACATACATGCATATGGTGGTACCTGTGCTGAAAAGAGGTGCAGTCCCTGCCCACCAGCACACACTAGACAAAGGCCCTGTGAATACAAGGAATGGGCTCCGAATGCAGGAACCCTTGCCTGGGATACCCATGGCCTAGACACACCATGAACTGCTCCACCTCTGGGGTCTTGCAGCAGTGTAAGGAAATGGGGTTCAGATTCCCCTCTGTTCTCAACACCCACAGACCCTTCTTCTTCCTTTGTCCCACTGCCCTAGAACATCTCTTCCTACTCCAAGGTGGAGTGGAATGGAGGGGAAGGAAACCCACTTTCCCCCTTTCATCCAAGACATTTTGTCTTTTCCTCCACCCAGATATCTCACCCTTGATCTCCTCTACAATCTCCCCTTCTCCCTTCTTCTTCCACAAGAGACTGGGATGGTCAAATCCACCAAAAACTAGTTCTATTTTTCCATGACGAGCAGAAAGGGCTTGACTATTAAACCCTACTAGTGTAGCAAAGAATTAAAGGAACATAAGACAGTTACATGTACTTATCAACATAGTTTAAACATGCATATCCTTCCACACAAGTTCTTTCCTTTCCTACTGTATCATTCAGGGATCTGCCACAGAAACAGAACCAGGAGATGTACACTAAGAGATTTATTGCAAGGAATTGGTCTTTGTAATTGTGGGGCTGACTAGCCAAGTCTGATATGTGTAGAGCAGGCCATCAGGAAGGGCAAGCCAGGACTCTAGGGTAAAGCTGCTCTGTACAGGAGGAATTTCCGGGTCTTCGAGGAAATCTCAGCTCTGCTCTTAAGGCCTTTCAAACTGACTGAATCAGGCCCACAAAGATTACATAGAATAGTCTCTCTGACTTAAAGTCAACCGATTATAGACTTCAATCACATCAACAAAATATCTTCACAGCATCACCCAGATTAGTGTCTGAATAATTGGGCACTACCATCTAGCCAAGCAGACACATCAAACTGACCGTCACACACTTCCTTTGTAAATCCTTGTGGCGTCCTCAAGTTTGGTGCTTGTTGACCAGACCATATTGTCACTGTGAACCAGTCACGGCTATTACAGTTGGATGAACTTAAGCAAAAGAATGAATTTGTTGGCTCCCATATCTCAAAAGGTCAGGAGTTTGGCTGGATATGCCCCAAGCTAGGCCCTCAGCACAGCCTAGACTCTCTTTTGCTGCTTTCCATCTGCTTCTGTCTAGATGTCAGCTTGATTTTACTCCTTTTACTCTGTCCACAAGTCTAAAACCATGGCCCTAGTAGCTCTGGAAGCATATCCTTATGGGGTCAAGGCCAAAGATGAAAGGGAAGAGGCTGATTGGCCAAGCCTGGGTCACGGAGGGTGAAGTCTGTTATTCATGGGCAGCAGGCAGATAGCACATGCAAAGACACCATGGGGAGGTCATGAGCTGGGCAGCTGCCCAGGTGTGCACAGCTCTGTACTTCGCAAAGTGTTATCTATGAGCTTCCAGATGTTTCTAGAGCATACTCAGAACATTCTACAACTTCGAATCCCATGGTGAGGAAGCCCACCCTCTTTTAACTGTCCCTCAATCTTTCTGATTGCTCCAAAAAACAAGCTCCACTTAGTCGCTATCATGTCTATAATGCTTCTGTCCCTGGAAAAATCTCAGCTCTCAGGCTCAGCTCCTCTGGCAGGCAAGAATTTAATTCATTACTTTACTCTAAATGTATTTATTTATATGTAGCTATTTTCTGTTTATGGCAAAAGATGCCAGTTTTCCATTTAGAGCAGTGATAGAAAGTTTCCTTTTACAAAAACATTTATTTAAGTAAAAAGTGAGCCAGCCCAGAGAAAAATATTAAGTAAATAATAATATATGGTACATGGATACAGCAAAAATTGTGTCTGTGCATGGGAAGGATCAAAGGGTTGTGTTGTGTGATGGCCTTGGCTTTGACATGAGACATCCTGAATTTAAATCCAGGCCACACTCACTATGTAAATTTGGGCAAGCTACTAAAACTGAGTTTCATTTTCCTCATCTATAAAATGGAGATGTTAATAATAATCAACAAACTGCATAACCTACTTTATCCAAACCCCTTGGGACCAGATGTATTTGGGAATTCAAAATTTCTCAGATGTTTAGACTACCACATACCTTATATTACATGCAGAGCCTGGGCGCACCATGTGGCCCAGCACGCTAATACTTCTACAGAAAATGTATGACTGTTCACGTCAAGTGTTGGGTTTTGGGTTGTTTTTTTTTTAAGTCTATACATTGCACCAGTCCTGGGCAGATTTTGCAGCCAAATGAGTTTGCTACAAACTTGAAAATAAAAACTTTCATATTCCAGAGGTTTTGGAACAAGATTAATGAGACTTAAATCACCTTAGTCAAGCCCATGTAGCGCTGTGGCAAAGCAGGGAACCGCCACAGCAGGGGCGGGAGGGTTTAGAGAGAGCAAGAGTGAAATGTGCACCAATCCCAAGAGAGATTATAAAGAGGACATTATAAGAGCTCCTGAAGATTTCTCAGAAATTTCCTCCCCCGTGACCTGCCCCTTCCCTTCCTCCTCCTCCCTCTTCTTCATATTCTTCTTGGTGCTCCTCCTCCCATTGCCCTTGCTGGTGATTAGCCTAGGAGTGGACATGTGGCAAAGTTCTAGCCAATGAGATGTGAGGGGAGATCTGCTGAAGTGCTTCTGTAGATGTCTCTGTGCCTAGATGTGATAGCTGGTGCAGTGGCAGCCATTTTAGGGTCATGATGGGAAGCAGGCTGCAGGTAAAGGCCACACAAAGAATGGCAGGGTAGGGCTTCCCTGGTGGCGCAGTGGTTGAGAGTCCGCCTGCCGATGCAGGGGACACGGGTTCATGCCGGTCCGGGAAGATCCCACATGCCGTGGAGCGGCTGGGCCCGTGAGCCATGGCCGCTGAGCCTGTGTGTCCAGAGCCTGTGCTCCGCAACAGGAGAGGCCACAACAATGAGAGGCCCGCGTACCGCAAAAAAAAAAAAAAAAAAAAAAAAAGAATGGCAGGGTAGAGAATTGATGTCACATAGCCACTGATCACATCAAACTTGGACTTGCCTACCTCTGCACTTCCTGTATAAGATAAAGAAAACCTATTATAATTTTAGCCACTTCAAGTTGGAATTATCTGATATGTATAGCAGAAGGGTATTAGTTTGGATATTAAAGGAAAGTATAAATCTGGAAGGTGAGAAAACGTGGGGAGTCTCAAGTTATAAGATGGCATATATGCAAGGTTGGATTTTAAAGACTTTAATATTGGATAAATGACACTATGGGCAGGAAGGAGGGGGAAGAGAGAGAGCTAGTGTGGGCTGGACTGAGGATGGTTTCATGAAAGAGTTTGGGAAACTTCCCAAACTTCACTAAAAACTTCTTGATTCCATTTCTGTGTTCTCAGAGGAGGGCAAACAATTAAGCTCAAGCCCAAGGGCCCTTAAATTCCTTCCCAGGATCATAGATGTTTTCTCTACCAGAAAAGAAATCTAGGCTGAGCGGTTCGGAAGATTCTGGGTAGACGCAAAGCCTTAGCAGTGTTCTGGGCTTGTCTGGCCTTCAACGTGTGATTTTGAGAGTTGGAAGCGAGAAGATTATAACTCAGAATGGCACGCGGGTGTGAAGCTGGCTGCCTTGCCAGCTATTTGCCTGTATTTAAAACACATATGGGTGATATTTTTAAATATCTTTGCTGTGTGATTGAAAAACATTGCAGTTGCTACTTCGTGGACGTGGGTTTTTATGCAAACCCAGGGATGGAATGATGAGTGTATGTTGTACCTACGTGGGCTTTGCTGGAGAGAAGTAAGGACAGAATGGCACAGCCTGCCTAAGTGTCGGGCAGAGAATTGGGGCTGGGCCATTCAACATTTAACTTGGGTGTGGGCGCTGCTGGCAAGCTCCTCCGTTTTCTTTGAATCCATCCCTCCCAACTCTCCCTCCAAAGGGTCGGGGTGGGGCTACTCCCCCAGCTCTGGGAGTGGGCATGTGACCCAGACTGGCCAATTGGATCACTCCAACCCCTTGGCCCCAGTGATTGGTTCAAGGGCAAGCTCCTGTCCTAAAAGCGAGCCAGTGAGACTCAACTGTGAGCTTTTCAGGAACTATTGGGAAAGAATCACTTCCCTCCTGCTCATGTTGCTGAGCTGAGAGGAGGTGCACCTGGAATTGCCCAAGGCCATCTCTGTACCACCTGGGGAGAGCCTGATGGAAATAAAGCCAAGATGGGCGAAAAGAGAGCCTGGAGATGAACAGAAACCGGGATCCAGTCATGCCTGAAATCTACCCCCAGACTCTTTTTTTCACTTTAAAAACAATTGTAGGGCTTCCCTGGTGGCGCAGTGGTTGAGAATCTGCCTGCCAATGCAGGGGACACGGGTTCGAGCCCTGGTCTGGGAAGATCCCACATGCCGCGGAGCAACTAGGCCCGTGAGCCACAACTACTGAGCCTGCGCGTCTGGAGCCTGTGCTCCACAACAAGAGAGGCCGCGATAGTGAGAGGCCCGCGCACCGTGATGAAGAGTGGCCCCCACCTGCCGCAACTAGAGAAAGCCCTCGCACAGAAACGAAGACCCAACACAGCCAAAAATAAATAAATAAATAAATAAATAAGACCACATATTAAAAAATAAATAAAGTCTTAAAAAAATTGTGGTACATTGTCATTTCATCCATTTCTAAATGTACAATTCAGTGGCATTAATTACAGTCACAATGTTGTGCAACCATCATCACTATCTTTTTCCAAAATTTTCATCACCCCAAACAGAAACTCTGTACCCATTACGCGGTTAACTCTGCATCCTATTACGATTCCTAATTTAAATATATATATATATATATATAATATACATACAGTAAAATCCACCCTTTTTTCTGTGTGGTTCTGTGAGTTCTGACAAACACAGTTATTTAAACAGCACCACAATCAAGATCCAGACCAGTTCTATCCCCAGCCCCAAATCCCTCATTCTCCTTCACAATCTGCTCCCTCACTCCGCCCCCAACTCCACGCACAGCAACCAATGATCTGTTTTCTGTCTGTAAAGTTCTGTCCTTTCCAGAATGTCATATAAATGAAATCACACAATATGTGGCCTTTTGAGTCTGGCTTTTCTCACTTAGCATAATGCATTTGAAATTCACCCGTGTTGTTAGTCTATCAGTGATTTGTTCCTTTTTATTGCCGAGGAATAAATACATTGTACGAATGTACCTCAGTTTATCCATTCACCAGTTGAGGGACATTTATCCACCCCTGTACTCTGAATTTACTTGAGTCTATAAATTCCTTTTTCTTTTCTTAGGCTGTTCGAGTTAAATCTCGGTCACCTCCAACCAAAATAATCTTGACAATGTATCAGAGAAAGCCACTTCCTCCCTCTGAAATTATTTCTTTCATCTATAAAATGAGTGTATTACTCAAATGGTTTTGAGGGTAACAGAAATCTTGACTCAAAATTGTTTGAAAGAAATAGATAATTATTATCTCACATACCGGGGAGTCCTGCGGTGGAGCAGATCTCAAAACGGGTAATTCTGGTAATTTGCGGTTCAAGTCCGGACGCAGGCATTTTCCAACCCTCTGCTCTGCAGTCCGAGGTTTTCCCCTCAGGGCAAAGCAAGATGGCGCCAGAGATTCCACGGGACGAAGTTCACAGGAAGTTCTCTCAGAGGGCTCGGGAGACTTCCCCCAGAAGCCCCGCCCAGCGGATTTCTCCTCACATCCCACTGGCCAGAATTGAGTCACATGCTCATTCTTGAATCAGCTGAGAAGCGGGAGGGCTTACCCTGACTGGGGAGTGGGTTCAGCTTTCCCAGAAACAACTGGCTTCGTGGGGAGGCGGCTGGGAACCTGAACAAAATGGGACAAGGAAGATGGAAAAGGATGCTGGAACAGCAACCGACAGTGTCTACTACAGAATATAACAATAGCTGCTCAGCTACCTCACAAGGGTGCAGTGAGGATCAAAAGAGGCATCCGTTCTTGGTTAATCTTCTGTGAAAATTGAGACAAGTTGTAATTCTCTTCAACTTTGCAAGAGAGTGTGATGCATATCTTCCCAAACCCAAGAGGATCAGATGACATCAGCACAGGTTGCAAACACTGAGATAGTTCCAGCTAATGCATTTGAATTAGTCACATGCTTCTGGTTGCAAGGGAGGGAAACATCTCTCAAATTGGCTTAAGCCAAAAATAGTTTATTAGCTTATTTAACTGGAAAGTTTAATGGTGTGATGGGCTTCGGGTACAGCTGGATCAAGAGCCTCTGAGGTTGAATTTTAGACATTATCATTTTCCTTCTCTGGACTCTGATTTCTTCTGTTGCCTTCATTTTCAGACAGGCTTCTCCCCAGGGTGGCCAAGATGGCTTCTAGCAGCCCAGGTGTCTGTCCTCGCAGTTTAACATCCCCAGGGAAAAGAGAGAGCCTCTTTCCAAAGGTTCCACCAGAAATCCTGGGGAAAATTCTCACTGGTCCAGATCAGATCCGGACCCCTGAGCCAATCACCCTGACTCTGTTAGACCAGGCCCAGATTGCATGCCCAGTTCTACAGCTGGGGCAGGGTAGTGATGAGGGGGTAAAGCCACAAGGGCATAAGCTGGCCAAAGGAAAACCAAGATGCTGCTGTAATAAGAAAGGGGAATGGTATGCAGGCGAATATAGCATTGTTTCCTACTGATGGAGAAACTTACACTCAGAGAGGGTAAGACACTTGCCCAAGGTGTCACAGCAGTGGATCCAACCCATGAACTCTAGCTCCTGAACACTTAGCCATTACACCAACCACCAGTGAGAGCCAAGAAGGTGGGTGAGCCTGTGGTTCCTATAATGCTCACTCTTTCATTCCTTGTCCTCTTTATCCAAGGATTCTTGTGCACTTTTCTCACCTTGAGGTTTTGTCTACCTTGCAGTTGAAACACAAAATGTTGGAGGAGTGCTATGGACTGAATTGTGCCCTGCCCCACACCCTAATTCATATGTTGAAGCCCTAACTCCTAAGGTAATGGTATTTGGAATGGTGCCTTTGGGAGGTAACTAGGTTTAGACAAGGTCATGAGGTTGGGGGCCCCCATGATGGTATTAATGCCTTTATAAGAAGAGACACTGAGAGCATGCACGCCCCGCCACCCCAACGGTCTCCCTCTCTCCCTCCCTCCATCTCCCCCTCCCTCTCCCCCTCCCTCTCCCCCTCTCCCTCTCCCTGCCATGTTAGGACATCACAAGAGGTGGCCATCTGTAAACCTGGAAGACAGCCCTCACCCGATCCCAACCATGATAGCACCCTAATCTTGGACTTCCAGCCCCCAGAACTGGGAGAAAATAAATTGTTGTTTAAGCCCCCCAGGCTATGGTGTTTTGTTATGGTAGCCTGAGCTGACTAATACAGGGATGAATTTAGAGCAATCAGCATTGACTGAGCACCTGCTGAGTGCCAGGCCCTGTGCAGGATACTAAAGTTCATTAGCTGGGTCTCAGCCTACAGAGAGTTTGGAATCTAGAAGCAGTATTAAAATATTAATGATGAGTCCCTTCTACCTTTTCTATAAATTTGAGATCACTTTTATTTAAGAAAAGAAAATTCCAACTCAATCAATAACCTCCTTGCACTTTCTTCCTCTATCCATCTGTCTCTGGAAACAGACTAGCACGTAGACCACAGAACTTTGCATCCATCTCTCCATGGTTATTTCCATGCATGCCAAGAGAAAAAAAAAAAGACAGCTATAAAGAGATATGGCAGATGCTCTTAAGTGCCCTGTGCTCAGAGCTTTTCATGTCTAACCTCATTTAATTTTCAGACCAGTCTGTGAGGCAGACATTATTAGTCCCATTTTCCAAATGAGGAAGCTGAGAGGCCCATAGAGGCAAAGTGACTTGCCCAAGATCACACAGCTGTGAAGTGAAGGTGAGATTTGAACCCTTTGAATCAGGTCTCTCTGATCTTAATGTCCAAGCTCTTAACTCCCATCAGCTTCCTTGGCTAATCAGTGCTATGGATGAATTCATAAAATAGACACTCATCCAAAGTTGAGACATTTTGATGACCTAGATTCCTCCATGATAAGGACAGCCACCACTGGGGAAGGTGGCTGTATGTGGATGGATGCATTAAGAACTTTTATTGACTCTCTAAAAGAAAACAATGATACTACTTTTGTTACTCATAAGAGAGTCTCTACTCTGTGCCAGTCACTCCACATGTTTTAACTCTTCCCCTCACAATCCTTTGAGATAAGTCCTAGCATCACTCCCATTTTCCAGATGAGAAAGCGGAGGCTCAGTCGAGTGAGTGAGTGAGTGAAATCAGGGAATCTCACCACTGTAAATCTTTGCAGGAGGAGTAAATGTCCCCAAACCCTTAAGGTTCTAGAATCTCCTGAGTCTGTATTCAAAGAGAAAGGAGCAAGATGGAAATTTAGAACAAAATTCTCTTGTCATAGAAGGAAGATGCTGAAAGTTCTAGGGAAATGCCATGAGATCCCCCCAGGTCTGGGAACTGGGAATCTGGGAACTCTGAAAGTTTCCCTGAACAGACTCAGAGCTGATGGCGTGGGGAGAGAGCAGGCTTATAAGGGACTCTCACAGGAAATGCAACAATCGCACTGTTGCGCCCTGTGAGAGCTGCAAACAGCATCCTCAGCAACAGGGAATATGGGTATGCGTACGCTTGAGCTGTTCTGCCACCTAAATGTGCATAATGAAAAAAAAACTTGTATAAAAATGTAATAAAATAGGTCTGTGAATTCAGCCTTAAAAAATCACGTGCATCTGGGTTTTGTCCTGAACGAAAAAAAAATCCCATGACCAGTTTGGTGGAGTTGGATGAGGGGAGTGGTTAAACAGTCATTTATTATTTGATTTTGTGTTTTTCAGTAAGATAATACTTACTCATTATTAAAAATTCAAGCAATGTATGTGTAATGGTGTATAAGGAATGCTTCTAGCTACAAGTAACAGTAAACTCAACCAACAATGGTTAAAAAGATGAGTATTTATTGTTAATTACCAGGAAGCTGGAAGGTAGGCGGTTCTGGGCTTTGTTTAGGGACTCAATGTCAACAAGAACTCAGACTCCTCTGTTCTTTCTGGCTTGCTCTACTCAGTGTGCTGGTGATGTCTCCCCTCATGGTCACAAGATAGCTTCCACAGCTCCAGATATCAGGTCCTCATGTCGCAGTCTCAAGCAGTAAGGAAGGGGGTATGATTATGCTAAAAAGAATCTTGTATTCTTTAATTAAAGGAAAAGATCTTTCCCAGAAACAGTCCCCTTCCTCCACAAAGTTGGATGGACCTCTCTCCAAACCTTAGCTCTCCCACTTTATCTCTCTGAGCCTCAATTTTCCCATCCTGGAAATGGGGATAATGGTAGCACCTTCCTCATAGGGTGTTGTGAGAATTAAATGAGAAAATACTTGGTGTATACTAAGCATTCAGGAGGTGTTCTAGTATCTTCCATTTCCCTGTCAGGTTCACCCTCCTTAACATTTCTCCAGCTTATTTTGTGCTGCCTCAGGACTGCAACAATGGTCTCCCTGTTCCTCTGGCTTTTGGTTGATTTGGCCAATGGGAAGTGTCAACAGGAGATCAAGAGGGAAGAGAGAGAGGTCGGGTATTTATCCCCCTAGCTCCTTCTCTGTTGGATTGCTGAGGAAGGCTGTTTCTCTACTGATGTCCACAGCTGCTCTCTCTCTGCCAGCTGCCCCCTCCACGTCCTGGTAACGCCCAGGTGGTAACATCTCCCTAAAGTTACTAGTCCCAGGGGGCTGCACCATTGCTTTTTCTAAACCTTTCTTCACCTTAATAAATAGTCTCTTTGGACTTTCCTGATGGCACAGTGGTTAAGAATCTGCCTGCTAATGCAGGGGACACGGGTTCGAGCCCTGGTCCGGGAAGACCCCACATGCGCGGAGCAACTAAGCCCACGCACTACAACTACTGAGCCTGTGCTCTAGCCCGCGAGCCACAACTACTGAAGCCCATGCACCTAGAGCCCGTGCTCCGCAGCAAGAGACGCCACCACAGTCAGAAGGCTGCGCACCACAACAAAGAGTAGACCCCGCTCGCCGCAACTAGAGAAAGCCTGCACGCAGCAACAAAGACCCAACACAGCCATAAATAAATAAATAAATAAATAAATAAATAAATCAGTAAATAAATAAATAAATTTATAAGAAAGGTAAAATAGATAAATAGTCTCTTTATTCAACTGTTCTTGAAATACCAGTTTGAGTGAATCATCTTTTCCTGCCAGGACCCAGAGTGATTCAAAACATGAGCTTTTTTTTTTTTTTCCCTAAAGTAAATTATTTGCAAACTTCAGTATTAGTAGTGACAAGTGATTTGTGTCACACTTCATGATTAAGAATCACCAGTCCACTTGGTCAAAAAGTTGGTCAAGTGGGATGTTTGATTGAGTTGGCTGTTATAATCATGAATTAAATCTAAATCCTTGGGCCTCTGGCCATATCCTGAGGTACAATATCTTTTATGTGATAATGATTTTGGAAAAAAAAAAAAAAGAGAAAGGCACAATTTTACATTCATATGTCCTGAACTCGTAGCTGTGTATTCTTGACATCCTTCAGTTAAATGGAAAACACACCGGGTTTTGAAACTGTATTGATTTCAGCGGGCATATATTATTTTACTGTAAGTACCAATGTCTGTTGTACTTAATATACAATGGATTAATTTAAAATGCATTAGTTTAATAAAAATGCATAAAATAGAATAGAATTGCATTAGCTTCAATAAAAAATTCAATTTCATAAATATTATCTCGTGTTAAAATGCATCGATTTCCAGGAAAATATATTGGTCAAAGGTAATTTACATTGGTTTGAATGGAAATGCGCCAGTCTCCATACATATGTATTAGTTTAGTCAAACGTATCCAATTGTGTAAAGTATCGGTTAGGCTGGAATAGATTCTGACCCTGTTTGTTGTTGTTGTTGTTTTATTCTCTTTGGCTGAATAAATATTTCCCATGCTGGCTTTAGTGTGGCCTAGTTCCTGTGAAGGAGGGCAGGTGGGTGAGCCTGAGGAACATTCTGGTAACCCACTGGTTTGTGAGTGGATGTGCTGACTTCTGCAGCATTTAAGACTCTCTTGGTGGCAGGTAAGCTGCATTCACCATCCCCACCAAGGCTGGGTGGGGGATATGAGCTGGAGATCCAAGCAAAGGGCCCAGAAGTAATATCTCCTGTCCTCATGAGGCTGATTGGAGCCACGCCCAGACTCAGAAAATGGCTGTAGGCCTTGACTAAGGCAGGGGGAGCTGGAAAGGAGCTGTGAGATGGGGGCAAATAGGGACCAGAAGCAGAAGGTGAACTAGACCCAGAGCTCAGGGTCAGCAGGACACAGAATCATAGGTAGGGCTCTGGGGTCTACCAGAGTTCGAACCCTAAACCTGCCACTTCCTGTGTGTCCTTGGCCAAGTCACTTAACCTCTCTGAGTCTCCATTTCTCCCAGGCATTGTGTCAAACACTAAGTTCTCTCCATATACTGATTCTTTAGTCATCACCACAACTTACAGGTAAGTGTCTTTTTCCAGATCACACAGCTAGCAAGTGGTAGAGCTGGAATTTGAACCCCGAATCGCTGCTCTCAACCACCAGATTGCCTCCAGTAATTGTATGGTGGCTGCCAAAGCAGGTACACTGGGGTAATTGAGGTATCTAATCCCTATTCTCTGGCTTCCTAGGAATCTTTGGATAAGTGACTTTGCCTTTTTGAGCCTCAGTTCCTTCATCTGTGAAATGGGTATAATGATGATAGCGTCTATTTCCTATAGCTCTTAGCACACCAGAGACATGGTAGCAGCTCAACAAACAGCAGCCCCTCACCCCAACAAAAAGCATTCACCACATTTTTGTGGCTGCAGGACTTTTCAGAGCCTTTAATATGCTAATGTGAGTCCTGAATCCCTAAGAGGGGAATAAGTAGGCAGAACCTACCCAGGAAGAGGCTGAACTGGGAAGGTAAGACCTACAAAAGGGAGAGAATTAGAGATAGAGAAACTGTGCTGAGTCGTGTTTCCTGAAGTGTGGGAGCCCTCCCCAATGATGATATGTGAGCTGCCTTTGCTCTTTTCAGATGGGCACTTTTCAAAACTTTTTATTTAGAAAAAAATTATAAAAGAAGAGTTATAAGAAGAGTACAGTGAACTCCCTGAACTTCTCCAGATTTGCCAAATGTTGACATTTTGCCACATTTGCTTTATTTTTCTCTCCGTCTGTATGTGTATGTATATCTTTCTATATATATGTTTCCCCCCTGAACCATTTGTGAGTTAATGCAATCACCAACATAATCCTTTACACACACAGATCAGTGTGTATCTCCTAAGAACAAGGTCATTCTCATACATAACTACTGTACACTTATCATATTCAGGAAACTTAGCAGTGATACAGTTCTAGAGTCTGAAGTTTTAGATTCCATGTTCAAACTTCACCAACTGAAATGGTGAAATAAAATTGCACCGTATTCTATAGCAATTATTTTTCCAGTCTGGGACCTCATCCAGGATCACACATTGAAACTAACTGTCCCTTCTCTTTAGCCTCCTTTAATCTGGACCAGTGCCTCGGCCTTCCTTTGTCTTTTTTGAGGTTGATATTTTTGAAGAGTCCATTTTGGAGAATGTCTCTCAGTTTGGGTTTGTTTGGTGTTTCCTTGGGATCAGATTCAAGTTATGCATTTTTGGCAAGAACACCACAAAAGTGATGCTGTGTCCTTCTCAGTGCATCACATCAGGAGGCACCTGATGGCTGTTGTAAACTCTGACCTCTTGTATGGGGTGGTATCTGTCAGGTTTCTCCACTCTAATTTTTCCCCTTCATAATTAGTAAGAAATCTATGGGGGAGATACTATAGATAAGACTGTGCCAAGCTGAACATTAAAAACTTTTTAATATTTATGTATTTATTTTTATGTTACATTCTGTTTCTGCAAAGGAAAATTAGTGTTTCCTTTACAGTTGCAACATAAAGTTTCTTTCTTCAAAACACATATTTAAAGTAAAAAAGAAGGAGTCAATTTGAAGAAAAGTATAAAATAAGTGACAATAGTGGTGGTTTGTGGATATGGCAAAATACTGTAAGGTGTGGTACTCAAATGGCTGTTTTAGAGACACAGGACAGTAAATTTTTGACCTACCAAGTATGGAAACAGCCACTGTTAGGAAATACACGGTTATTCCTAACCCTGTATTTATGCCCCCAGGCATTCCTGGGGTCTTCAGAGCCTTGGAATGTCTTCTGTGGTGTCCAGTGTCCCCCAGTCCTATAGACCCTGCCTCCAGGCTCTGTCTGGTGAAGAACAGACTCTAGGGGTGGGGGGGAGGCAAGCAGGGGGAGGGGGTGTCCCAGCAGGAGCCCTGGGAGGTGGCCGGTGCAGCTGTCCAGGTAAAGCACCACACTGGCCTGGATTGTGACAGTGTCAGCAAAATGGACAGCGGGGGCATGTTTTGGAAGAAGAGAGGGACAAGGCGAAGGGGATTTCTTCCCTCAGGCCTGCCAGCTGTGGCCACCAGATGTGCGGCCCTGAAAGTGACTCAAGCCCCAGAGGCTCTGTCAACAGCCACAGTGGCTCCCCAGCCTGCGTGGAACTGCGTATTCAATGTGGGCCGCGTACCTGGGAATCAGCCTCGAATTAACTGACATTGGGTTTGAGACAGACTGCGGAAATGGGCACCAGCGAACAGATGACTTGCGGTGGCTGCAAGGATAGACCTACATTTGAGGACCAAGAATGCAGAGTGCACATGGCTGGTGGGGTCAGCCAGGGAGGTGAGAGGAGGAATGGGGCAGGGATCCTCTGGACATAGCTGGGTCCAGCAGGGCTGTTTGTGAAAATGGAAGGCTTGGGCCTGTGGCTTGTTCAGGTCGGGAGGCTGCTGGTCTGATAAACTGCAACAATCCTTCTGCTCCTCGGTGAGGGCACTGCTGCCAACCAGCTGTGTGGCCTTAGGCAAATTAATTGGCCCCTCTGATCTTTAGTTTCTTCATCTTTAACATGGGACTGACAATCCACCACTTTCTTCGTAAGGCTGGGGTGAGAACTAAACTATGAATGCATGTGAGTCATCTCTAGTACGATCATTTATGAATTTCTTTATGGCTTGTGTGTAACTAGGTCACAAATTGGCCATACAAAGCTGGGTTCAAATCCCAGCGTGGCCACTTGCTAGCTGTGCAGCTCAGGCAAGTCTCATAGTCACTCTGACCCTCAATATCTTCATCTGTAAAATGAGGAAAGTATTAGGATCTACCCAGTGGGGTTGTCATGAGGGCTAAGTGAGGGGCTGATGCATGGAAAGTGCTCAGGCCAGTTCTCAGCACATGATATTCACTCTGTTCATCCACGAGAGCCTCAGGGATTATGACTTTACTCACTGATTTTTACTAAACCTTGACTGGCAATAAAGAGCAGAAGCTCAAAATCCAGAGTCAGACCTGGGTCCAAATTCTGATATTACTTTCTATGTGGCCCTAGAAAGTCATACTTCTTCTAGCCCTAATTTCATTCATTCATTTCCCCATTTATTCATGCAACACTTACTGAACAATGACCATAAGCTGAGCAATCTTTTAAGCCTTGGCTTGTAGCAATTCGTGTGATTCCCACAACAACCCTAAACAAGGTAGGTGCTGTTATTATCTCCATTTTACAGATAGGGAGTCTGAGGCCCAGCGAGAGAAAATCACTGCCCCAAGTGATGCAGCTGGTTGGTGTCAAAGTCAGGATTCCAATCTGGGCCACCTGGCCCCAGAGTCCATGCTCTCAACTTTTGGGGGCCAGGTTTCCTCTCTGCAAATTGGAGGATTTCCTTTCCTCCTATGGATGTTGGGAAAATTAAATGAGATCTGGCCTTTACAGGCATAGCACAGTGCCTGGCCCTCATGGAGGGTTCAGTAAAAGGGAGCTGTTATTTTGATTTATTATTTAATTTTTCAGCTTGATACATCTCTATGCCTTTGTACTACACTGCCTTCTCTACCTGGTTCACTTCAGATTGTCTTTCAACCCTCCAATTCAAGGGTGACATCCTCCAGGAAGCTTTCCTTGACCTTGCTAAGTGCCCTCTGTTGAGTTCCCACAGCCCATAGGGTTACCAAACTACAGTAGGTCTGACCACATGGTCCTACAATTCTCCCCTTCCATCTAACATAGTACAGAGGCTGTGCTTTCTCCTTTGTATCCCTGGCTCCTGGTACAGCCCAGAACCAGCGTGGATGCTTGCTCAGGGAATGGGTGCTCATTTTTCAACAAAATGTTTTGAGCACTGACAGTACATCAGCCTCTGGGGCATTAGCACATGGCTTTGTTGAATGACTAAAGGGCCCTCCCCAAGTTCTGTGCTCACTTGACCATCTCACTGTGCCACTCCCCTGTGTACACCTGCTAAGGTAGCACTTTCTAGAAGACCTTCACACCCTCCTGGGAATGGACCAGGGAAGGTTCCAGGCCCATGCCCACCAAGCGTGACTCCCCTCCCCAGTTCCAGATACCCAGCAGCCTGGCTCTCCTCCCTGTGTCTCCCTGAATCCCCCAGGCCTCCCCTGAGCCCAGCCCCTCTCCTGAAATAGAGTTTCTTGTGGCTTCACGTTTCATCTCCCCAGAGCACAGGCTCATTTCTCTAATCTGCCACCGGATGCACCAACTCTCCAGGCTAAAAATACCCTTGACATTTCTGAAGGCCTGTTAGGGCTGGAGCTGCTCTCCTGAAGGGAATGAGTTTCTTTGCAAATCGATGCAGGTGGTGCAGCAGTCACAGGCTGAGGGCATCTACCACAGTCACAGCTTAGTTACACCCAGTGGATGTGTTTGCCTGCTTTCCTGAAATCCCTCCCTGACTCTGAGCTCCTGGAGACTAGAGATCAGGGCTAGTTCATCTCCATGTCCCCACACATCCTGGCCTACAGAGGGGCGCAGTAATTGTTTGTTGAGTGATACATAGTAGTTATGAATAGGGGCTCTGGAGCCAAATTACTTGGGTTCAAATTCTGGATCTGCTGCTTACTGGGTGACCACTCTGCCTTCATTTTCTCATCTGTTAAATGGAAGTACTAAAAGCATCCAGCACATAGACTTGTTAAGAGGAATAAATGACTCACTATGGGTATAGCTTCTAGAGTAGAGTTTGACATGGTGAGCACAATGTAAGAGCTGTTCATTATTAGCATTGAGATTATTGTCATTGTCTTTTTCATCATCAGGAGTCTAGCTTTCCTTATCTCTCCACTATTTTCCTCTGTAGTCCTTATTCTCAGGCAGGTTCTCCCTCACAGTGGCAAAATGGCTGCCAGGCACTCAAGCTTACATCCCATTCCTCAAAAATCTTGCTCTAGGCTTCCCTGGTGGCACAGTGGTTGAGAGTCCACCTGCCGATGCAAGGGACACAGGTTCGTGCCCCCGTCTGGGAAGATCCCACGTGCCGCGGAGTGGCTGGGCCCGTGAGCCATGGCCGCTGAGCCTGATGCGTTCGGAGCCTGTGCTCCGCAACGGGAGAGGCCACAACAGTGAGAGGCCCGCGTACCGCAAAAGTCCTGGTCTAAAGAGAACTTGTCTTTTCCTCCCCCAAAATTCCAGCAGAAATTCTGGAGCAGCTTTTTTCAGCCTGGCTTTGAGCTTTGCCCTTTCCTGTAACAATCTCTGGAGCCAGGGAGATGAGCTGTTCTTATTAGCCAATCCTAGGTCATGTGTCAATCTGGGAAGCAATCACTACAGCCAGAAGGATAGCATGCTCTGATTGGTCAGGTCTGACACCAATCACTGTGTTCAGGAGAGTAAAATGCTCTGACTGGTGGGCCTGGGTCACATGGCTATCAGGAACTAATCGTTGTATCTAGGGGGCTAAAACGCTCTAATTGGCCAGCTCTAAGTCATGTGCCCATCCCCGGAGCCAAGGGTTGAAGTAGACATCACCGAAGTGCTTAGACTGTGGTGAGAGGGGCGGGGCACTGTTCCCAGATGCAGGAATGGACAGAGGGCAGGTGAAAACAACTGCCTCAGACTACAGCAACCCCAAAGTGGAACAAAGCCCTTTGTCCCTTTTCCCCAGAACATCTCCCACTCAAGATTGTCCTGGATGGTGGCTTTTACTGGACATGACAGCTGCAATGGTGTATGTGTGGCTACATCACACTGCACACACAATTAAAGATTAAATATTAGATCTCTCAATTCTTAAAAGCTTTCCCTCCCAGGGGCCTCAGAGAATGGCCCCTGCTTCTCTTCCTCTGGCTTGTCCAAAGTAACAGTATCCCTATGGGCAGGCAGTTTGCATTTTCTCTCTCTCAGTCCATACTCATGTCTCGCTGCGTCAGGCCACACAAAATAGATTCTGAACAAACTTTCCTGCATCTTATCCTGCCGCTGGTCTCCTCTCTGCCTTTAGTTTCTCCTTCTGCACATTGAGCAACTATTCCCTTGGCAGGATTTGTAAGTCCAGCCTCATTCATCACTATGAGGGTCTCCCCAGCATGAAAAAGTTGCATCACATCTTGGAGGTGGGGGGAGAGTTGGAATAAGAAAACTCTAAGAGAAATAAGCCCACAGACCTTGGGTGAAGCCTCTCAGCTTCTCAGATCAGGCGAGCGGTTGCCTTATTTGATTAGAATTAACAGATTTTCCAAAGATAACCTATTTTGGTTTTATGATTCTATCTCTCTAGGCAGTGTTTACAATATGTATTTGCAGAAACAGAATGTATGTCAGGAACGAGGCGAGGGCCCTTGCTGTTGCTCACACAGTCTGTCATAAATATAATATTAGGATGATGCCTGAAATTAATATGAATCATTTCCCAATAAATATAGTCAGTGAGGTGTTCCAGGACGGCTGATGGGAGATATATTTTGGTAAAATATGCTCCTTTTTTTATCGGTTGGGCACTGGGAATGGGGGTGCGTGGAGGGCATAAATCTCCACGGAAGAAGTATCCTTTATGATTATTCAATTCCACAGTAGCTCTAAAAGCCTAAAGTAGATTTGTATTTACAGTTCCTGGAAGCACCTGGTTTTTATACATTAGGGGAAGAATTAGCATCAGGGCCTCCTCATGGAAATCACTGACTTAGGGGTGGGGAGGTGAGAGGACTCCGTGCTGGGATACTCCGTGGGACTGAATTAATTTCACCTGTATTCGGGTGTGGCGTAAAGAAAGCTCACGAAGCAGGCAAACAAGAAGGAGCTGCTGGGAAGGCGCTCCTGGCTGGGTCCATATCAGGAATCTGGGATGCATGGAGGGGTTAGGGCCCTTTCCTACTGGAAAAGGAAAAAGTGTGCAAGGGAGAGGGCTGAAGCTAGCTAGCTAAAGCTGACAGCGACAGAGGTGGATGTACCCCTGTCCCTAAGATCTCGGGCTAAGCATAAACATCCATGTCTCATCTCACCTGCCCAGATCCTTTCAAAGCCTGGAGATGGAAGAAGGAATCCTGACCTTGTCACTTCACGTTAACTTCCCTGCGTGAGCCTTATTTATTTAATTTTAAAGTTATCTTTGTTTATTTTCCCTGCAAACAAAAGTGATACAGGCCCACAATCCGTTAGCCAAAATTTTTAAGTCCAAAAAGCTCTGAAAACTGTGAGTTTTTATTGCTGACACATTTGGTAGCAAAACCTGATTTGAACGGATATGAAGCTATTTATATTCCTTATTCATCCCACTTTGTGGGAACATTTATACCTTTCACGGCAGAATTATTAATGTGTTTGATTATGGGGGGCTGCCCTGAACCTCGCTGGGAATGTTAGATAAGGCACATGGACCTTGACGCCTTTCCCAGAGCCAAACGGATTCTGAATTCTGAAACACATCTTCCCCGAGGGTCTGAGATAAGGGATTGTAGACTTGAACTTGCTAGTTGTAATAAAAAAGTCAGATGACATAATGTAGAAAGTGAAAGCCTTAAGGAAACAGAAAAGGCTCCCACTTAAAAAGTGGGCAAAACATAAATATTCACAGAAGAAAAACAATTGGCCAGTTAACTTGGAAATAATTCAACTGCCCTCATAATTAAAGGCGGCAGACTGAAACTGTAATAAGCTTCATCTTTAGCAAATTAAAAAAAGGGAGATTATCTGGTGCCAATTGAGGACGTATGGAAATATATTCCCATCCACACTGATGATGGGGGTGAATCGTTCAACTATTTTGGAAGACAACTTGGCAATACCCACCCACATTTCAAAAGTGTATACCCTTTAGAGGGACTTCCCTGGAGGTCCAGTGGTTAAGACTCCACAATTCCACTATAAGGGGTGCGGGTTCAATCCCTGGTCAGGGCACTAAATCCTGCATGCCACGTGCGATGTGGCCAAATTAAAAAAAAAAAAAGTGTATACCCTTTGGAGAAGCAATTCTGCTTCTAGGAATTTATCTTGCAAGTATTAATAGTTGTGCTCACCTGTGCAAACATATTCATTCAAGGATATTCACTGCACCATAGATATAACAACAAAAAGCTAGAAAAAAAATCTAAATTTAGTGCTAAGTGTCCACAGCAGAGGATTGGTTAAATACACTTGGAGCATATAGGCAATGGAAGAGTAAGAAGCAGTTAAAAAGAATGAAACAGATCCATACAAACTAATTTGAAAGGATGCCCATGATATAGAACTCCAAGGACAGAACAAACTATGTAATTCTACAATTCAGTTTTCACTTTCTAAAAGTATTTATGTGCATACTCTATGTTCACCTGTGCAAAGAAAAACTTGGGGGGGAGGACATACCCCAAACTGTGGTTACACTTCTCTTAGATGTATATGGGAGTCAGGGCTTTCTCTAGATTTTATACATTTTAATACATTTTGTAATTAAACTAAATTGTGTGTAGTGAGGGAAAGGAAGTAAGATTTCCCCATAGTTCCACCCTCTTACCCAGAGATTAGTTTTGCTAAAAATGTGCTGTCTTTCCCTGTTCCTAGCAGCATTATTCACAGTAGCTAAAATGTAGAAGCAACCCAGGTGTCCACCAATGGATGAATGGATAAGCAAAATGTGGTCTATCCATACAATAGAATATTATTGTCTTAAAAAGAAGGAAATTCTAACACATGCTATGACATGAATGAACTTTGAGGACATTATACTGAATGAAATGAGCCAGTCACAAAAAAACAAATACCATATGATTCCACTTATATGAGGTCCTTAGAACAGTCAAACTCTTAGAGACAGAAAGTAGACTGGTGGTTGACAGGGGCTGGGAGGAAGAGGGGAGTCAATGCTTAATGGGTCCAGAGTTTCAGTTTTACAGATGAAAAGAGTCCAGAGTTGATGGTGGTGATGGGAGCACGACATTGGGAATGTATGTGATACCAGAACTGTACATGTGAAAATGGTTGAGATGGTAAATTTCATCTTATGTATATTTTAACACACACAAAAAAATTGGTGTTCTTTTAGAATTTTCTCCATGAATACATCTATATTTATATTCACCCACCTGTGTATTTATTTTCTATACGCAACAATGAGTTTGTGCCATCTGAATTCGTCTGCAATTTTCTTTTCCCTTCTAATGCCACGTCCTGGCCATCCTTCCATGTCAGTGCCCGTGGGTGTCCCTGCCTGGCAGGCCCCCATGCAAAGGCATCATCTATTTCACCAGCCACCCATTGATGGACATCTGGGCCGGCTCCAACTTGGGGGCCTTATGTCTTGAAAGATTTTTGTCAACCAAACTAAATTTATTAAGTAATAATTAATTTGTTTCCCCATTTTTTATTCATCAAAGATGCACAAACTACAGACCAGGGCTTCCGATTAGCAGGAGGCTCCTGGAGCCGAGAGAATCCCAGCCAAGAGCAGAGAAGGTGGGTGTCTGAGGGAACCCGGATGGCCTATGGAAGACAGATGTGTGAATTCCCTTTGTGTGTCGGATTTTTGCTTTTTTAACACAGGAGCAAAGCCAGACCCCAAACAGACAGGGGAGGGATGGAGAGGGCATTGGGAGTGGAAAACTCTGGTGGAAGGGTTTTCAAGACAGGAGGAATAGCAATAACAAAGGCACAGAGGAAGGAGAGAAGATGGTTTAAACTTTCTGAGCCTCTGTTTTCCTCATCTGTATGATAGGCATAGTCTTTCCTGCCTCCTCACAGAGTTATTCTGAGGATTTGCATAGTGGCACATAGTAGGGCCTCAAGAAATCCAATAGATGGTTAAAACAAACAAACAAAAAAAACAACTGAGGTTTCCCTGGTGGTGCAGTAGTTAAGAATCCGCCTGCCAATGCAGCAGACATGGGTTCAAGCCCTGGTCTGGGAAGATCCCACATACCGTGGAGCAACTAAGCCCGTGCGCCTCAACTACTGAGCCTGTACTCTAGAGCCCGTGAGCCACAACTACTGAAGCCCATGCACCTGGAGCCTGTGCTCTGCAACAAAAGAAACAACGGCGATGAGGAGCCCGCGCACCGCAAGAAAGAGTAGCCCCCGCTTGCCACAACTAGAGAAAGCCCACGCACAGCAACGAAGACCCAACGCAGGCAAAAATAAATTAATTAAAAATAAAAAAGTTTATCATTAAAGAAAAAGAAAACTGAAAATGAGGTGGAGCTTCTAGCTTGTATTATTTCAACAGATATATACCGAGCTCAGGGCTGATGGCGGGGGGTGGAGAAATGAGGAAGACCCAGGTGCTCCCCTCCAGGAACTCAAGTCCAGGCTGTTTTGTGTGTGAGGAAAGAACGATTTCCCACAGGGAAACAGTCTGTTGCCTCAGAAACAGAACTGGGTGCTGGACAGGGCAGGCAAAATAGCTAGGAGATGCAGGCTGGTGGTTGCCAGGAGCTGGGGGAGGGGAGGATGGGGAGTGAGTGCTTAATGGATGCAGGGGTTCCTTTTGGGGTGATGAAAATATTTTAGAATTAGAGGTGGTGGTTGTACAACACTGTGAATGCGTTCAATGCCACTGAGTCATACGCTTTACAGTGGTAATCTTGCATTACATGAATTTCATGTCAATAAAAACAGAAATCAACTCAGGGCAACTTAAGGGCGAATGCAGGGAATGTGGACCCCAACTTCCTGGGATCAAATCCCAGCACATCCCTGCCTAGCTTTGCGAAGTGAAGCTAATTCCATAACCTCTTGGTGCCTCAAGTTTCCTCCTCTGTTAATTGGGGGTAATAAACTTCCACCTCATAGTGTTGCCAGAAGGATTAAATCAGGTAATAGTTGTAAAGCTCTTAGCAGAGCCTGGCCCAAAGTAAGTGATCAATAAATGGTTGTTGTTGTTTTTATTATTACTGGTGAAGGAAAATGTGTTCAAGGCAAGGGGAACAGCCAGCAATGGCAGCCGCAGAGATTTAGGTGGAGATATGGAACAGGCTGTGAATAGCAAAGTGTTTGGTTGGGCTGAAGATGCCTGCGGGTGTGAGGAGGGGAAGGTGAGACAATCCTCTCTCTAGATTCAACTCGTCTGACCATAATATTTATTGCAAAGAATAAATATGTAGTTTCCATGTCATACTTCTTACCGGACAAGGAAAACAGCCATTCTGCCAGGAACTTGAATGTGTATGATGTTTTTAAAGGGACTGTGACAAAAGCAAGGTTTGGTTCAGTTGCAAATGTCCCATCGTTTCAAGTAACATTTTGTGAGCGCATATGAACTATCTTCTCTTCTATCTTTATAGAAAACCAATTATGCATTGTTGCTTGTACAATAAATTATTTAAAGAAGTACACATTGGGCTTCCCTGGTGGCGCAGTGGTTGAGAGTCCGCCTGCCGATGCAGGGGACGCGGGTTCGTGCCCCGGTCCGGGAAGATCCTACATGCCGCGGAGCGGCTAGGCCCGTGAGCCATGGCCGCTGAGCCTGCACGTCCGGAGCCTGTGCTCCGCAATGGGAGAGGCCACAACAATGAGAGGCCCGCGTACCGCAAAAAAAAAAAAAAAGTACACATTGATGCCTATTCTGTTGTTTAGGGATGTTGGCAGAGTTTTACGTAGCAGGGTCCCATGGAGGGTATATGGAATGTGTATTTAGCCCCTTCAGAGGTTTTAGAAGCCAATCAGATTGGTGGTGTATTCCTTCAGGGTGGCAGTTGTGGGATGGGATTCAGGAATGGTGTGCACCAGGGGTTCTTAGAAAGTGTTCCTGCACAGTGGCAGGAACTAGAGAACTCGGAGAACTGGCCTCCTCTCTGGATCTTGCTCCAATTTACCATGCAGCTTTGAACAGGTCACCTAACCTCTCTGGTTTCAACAGGCCTCAGCATCACCCCCCTCCCCAACTCTTATACTCATGCTATGCTTATGAATCTGCTTCCACCAAAAGATAGTCCCTTTCAAGAGCAAGGAGAAGCTTCCATTTACCTTCTTGTTCCCAGTGCTTGGCATGGTACCCAGCACAATTTAGGTGCTCCATAAATGTTTGTTGATTAAATGAGTGAATGAGTGAAAAAGTAGGTGAAGCTGTAAAAGGAAGAGGTTGGGTGTGGTTGATTTAAACTGGCACCACAGTAGCAGCCCCTGAGACATATTTTCCCAGCTTTCCACTAAAATACCTAAGAAGGCAGCAAGAATCCAAAGCTCACAGTGCTGACACCCAAGACTGACAGGCGCCTGTTGCCAGAATCTGGGAGGAATTTCCATAAATACAAGGCAGATGGAGCTGGGTTGAGATAAACAATCGGGAACCTTTTCAAGTTTTAGCTTCTGAAATAGGGCACTCCTCCAGGGCAAAAGGAGGTAGGAAAATACTCAACCCCTTTCCCCACTTACAACCCCAGACTGTGAGACCCACAGTCTGTGCCGATCAGAAAATGGGGTAGTGAGAGGGGAGGGGGTTTTCTCCACTGTATGGGGTCAACTCTGTAGGCAAAGTATTCTTCCTCTTCCTGGCCTGTACTTCTACCATTTGGAGACTGAAGTTTACAGAAGGCAATAGGTCAGGGGGAATGGAAGGGAGGGAAGAATGTCAAAAGCATTTTGTATCCTGAGAGGAACAGCTTCCAGGAGTGCTACAGGTGAGGGAGAAACAGACACAGTGTATGCTGGGATTGTAGTTTTTGATGTCCTCCCTTAGTTTTTGTTTGTTTGTTTGTTTGTTTTTGCTGCACCAAGTGGCTTGTGGGATCTTAGTTCCCCGACCAGGGATCAAAACCGAGCCCTCGGGTTGGCAGTGAAAGCGCAGAGTCCTAACCACTGGACCACCAGGGAATTCCCTCCTCCCTTAGTTCTTTATGCCGTGGGACAGAAGGGGATCCGTTCTCAATGGGATGAACGCCTGGTTAACACTCGCTCTAGTGCTATGCAGAGAACCAGCCTTCCTCTCCAGGTGTCGATGATGAAGTGCTGGGGTCAGCCAGTACCTTAGTGGACGATGAGAGGTGCCGAGGACAATTCACACACGCTGCCTATTGCCTCGACTACTCTCCTGTGTCCCAAGGTACCGTGTGTATTGTCAGGAATCAGATGCACATCTCTATGGAGCTCGGAAATAACACCTTGACACCCATGCCCACACCCAGTAGAGAACAAAAAGCACTATGAAGCCTCTAGACCAGAGGTCCAGGCCCCAGTGCCTTCAGGGGCCAGCAGGAACTGTGTGAGGATAAAGTAGGTCAAGTGTAAGAGGGGGTTGAGGAGAACCAGGGAACTGGGCCCCTTGATGTCCAGTTCACAGATGAGAAAACAAAGGCTCAGAGAGGGGAGTGACCTGTTCCAGGTCTCAAAGTGATTTGGACCAGGGTGGCTTCTTCATTCTGGAAGCTTCCTCAGAGGAAACTGACAGCGCTGCTGGCCTTATCAAGAGGCAGGAGAGGTGTGCGTTTCTGAGGGACGGAGGTGGAAGAGGCCACTAGCCTGGGGCTCCTGGCTCTGCCACTGGGCTCTTGGGTCTTGCCCCTCTGTCAGCCCCACCATCCTTCTCTGCCTCACTCCTTCCTTGGGTCTGTCCCTGCATTTTCTCCCCCCTTCACCCTGGCCTTCCTCCTCCCTCTGTCTATTTCTCCCTCTTTGTCCCTTCCTCTCTCTTCTACTCAACAAGCTCTTAGTGAGTGCCTACTGTGTGTGCATCACCGGGCTGAGCCCTGAGTGCAGCATATTTCGCTCATCTGGATGCCGGATCATGTTCCCCATTGCAGCTTCCAGATCTGCAGAAATGTGGTTTTACAGTAAAAAAAAATACAATGAGTTTCTGCAAAGCTAATGATAATTACCCTCCAGACACAATCACTCGAAATTAGCTGGAAAACTAACCCAGGCTTTGAACTTTGTCCCTCCTCAGTAATTTTGACTATGAAATACCATCATTTATGCTTAAGAAAGAGCTAGTGAGCAGGATGGGAGACGTGGCCTTTTGTTAGGCTTGCAATAACTAAACAGGCTCAGACAAGGCAGGGTCGGGCAACCTCTCTGCAATGCCTGTTCCTCTTTTCCTCCGGAGTTCATCACTGATCCTAGCAGCTCTAGTTACAGCCAGGATTTCCTTCCTCTACCGAGGCTGCGTGAGCTGGGGGGCTCAGGTGAAGGAAACCTGAAGGCCCCATTCTAGGACCTTGGGCCATGTTTGCATTTACACCTTACACACAAAACTACAAACCCCTCTGTGATGGTTAATTTTATATGTCAACTTGCCTAATTAAGCATTATTTCTGGGTGTGTCTGTGAGGGTGTTCCGGAATGAGATTAGCATCTGGACCCATGGACTCCATAAACTGACGGCCCTCCCCAAATGTGGGTGGGCATCATCCAATCCTTTGAGGGTCTGAATAGAACAAAAGGTTGAGGAAGGAAGAATCTGTTCCCTTCTTTGCCTCCTGCCTGACTGCTGACTTCGTACAACTCATTCCATCTTCTCCAGCCTTCCAACTGTGATTTAAACCATCGGCTCCCCAGGTTCTCAGGCCTTCAGACTCAGACTGAACTATACCCTTGGCTTTCCTGGGCCTCCAGCTTGCAAACAGCAGATCGTGGGACTTCTCAGCCTCCATTATCGTGAGAACACATTCGTCATGATTAATCTCCTTGTATACATCTACCAGTTCTGTTTCTCTGGAGGATCCTGACTAATACACCCTCCTCCCCCATCCCCTCTCTTCCCTCCACCCACTACCCAGCCTTAACCTTCTTTGGCAAAGTCATAATGTGTTATTTGCCCTGGGATTAAATTAAGCCCAAACTTCTGGTTCCCTCCACTACTGCATCATCATGCTACAGGGGCAGGATTAAGCGTCCTAGGTTGGTTTGGGTCCTCTCTGTCCTTTCTTGGTGAAAACCATCATTTTAATGATAACTGTCTTTAAGTGTGTGCAAATTATTTTATGCTTTATGCAGTAATCAAAATGATGCGAGACAGACATTATGTTGAAAGAAAGGAGCCAGATACTGTATGAATTCACTTATGTGAAGGGTAAGAACAGGCAAAATGAATCAAGGCTAAAATAATGATTCCCTCTGATGGGGCGGGGGTGAGTATTAATGGGCAAGTGACATGAGGGAACCTTCTGGGATGCTGGCCATATTCAGAATCTTGAGTTCAGTGGTGGTTATGTATGCATATACATTTGCCAGCATTCACTGAACTGGACACTAAAGATATGTGCTCTTTACATGCATTACACCTGAATTTTAAAAAAAATACATGATGGTTAGTCTCTTTCCAATGCAAGTTAGTGCTAAAATTTCTCTATTTTCTGCTGTCTTTTGTACTATTGGCTCTGCTTCATTGGCAGACAAGTATTGTTCTTTACTCCTGCCAACTTATTTTTAAGGAACAGTTATTTTTGTAGACTGCCCTCCCCCATCATGATATTACTCCCCCAGTATAGCTCATAATCCAGAAGGAAAGCTAAGACTCATACTCAAGTAAGAGTAATGTAGAGTTTCAGTGGGAACTGGGGGGAAGGGGGTGAGAATCTCTAAGAATGAACTTTAAGTATGTGAAGAATGTTCTCAGCAGAATTAGTCCAATCTAGTTGGAACATAGGAAGAACAAACTGGGATTCCATAAGGCTGGAGTCAGACATAGAAGGCTTGGATGCCAAGCTACAGTTTGTTGTAGTAGACAGTGGGGGAGCCACTAGGGTTTTTTGAGCAAAAGAGGAGCATGATCAAACCCATGCTTCCCAAAGAGAAATATGGTGGTGTGACCAAGATAAAGCAAAGCCTAAAGGCTGAGAAACCAGTTGAAGAGGATATTCACGGCTGCAATAGACCAAGCAGCGAATAACAGGGCTTGAGACAGCAGAACTAGATGATAGATGCCATAAATAATATGGCCATTGGGTATAGAGGTCAAGGAAGAGAGAGGAGTTGATGAAAAGGAGGACACAAAGGCATGGAAGTTGGGAACATGGGATCTGGAGTGAGATCACCTGGGCTTGAATCCCAGCTCCCCCTAGGTACTAGCTGTTTGTTTGGTTTTTTAAATAAATTTATGTATTTATTATTTATTTTTGGCTGTGTTGGGTCTTCATTGATGCACGCGGGCTTTCCCTAGTTGTGGCGAGCGGGGGCTACTCTTCATTGCGGTGTGCGGGCTTCTCATTGAGGTGGCTTCTCTTGTTGCGGAGCACGGGCTCTAGGCATGCGGGCTCAGTAGCTGTAGCTCGCGGGCTCTAGAGTGCAGGCTCAGTAGTTGTGGCTCACGGGCTTAGCTGCTCCACCACACGTGGGATCTTCCCAGACCAGGGATCGAACCCGTGTCCCCTACATTGGCAGGCAGAATTCTTAACCACTGCGCCACCAGGGAAGTTCCTAATTATTTTCATTATCACCATAATTATTCAAGTTAATATTAAGAATGCCTAAAAGAAGGAGAGTGAAGGGATGGGAAGATGATGAGTTCAGTTTTCTTTTCAACAGAAGCTAAGAGGAAACACATGGTTCACCATGTTCTCTTTTCCTCCTGCCGTGAGACCCCTGACATCCCAGACAGAGGCCACTCCATTGGCCTGAATCTCAACAAGAGGATGACATGGAACAGAGGCACAACCTTCCCACAATTTGCATGTAACATAAGTGAGAAATAAACCTATGTTGTTGTAAGCCATGGAGATTTAGGAGATGTTTGTTACTGTAGCATAATCCAGTCTCTCCTGACTGTTGCAAAGGGCAAATGAATTGCTCAGTGACCCCAATCTGTGATATTGACAAGGTTAAAGCAGAAAACTCCCATGGGTTCTTCCAGGAAGGCTTACAAATAAGACTTGGTGCCAATCATTTCCATCATAACAACAATCACAGCAACAGACTGTTAGCACATGCCAAGGGGGATAATTTGGGTGGAGTGGGTAGATGCTCTGTACCCAGTATTTTACTGTTAAGGGCAAATTTGCAGAGATTTGGAAAATTGGGTTCTGTGTGGAGTAAACATACTGAACAAGTTTTCAGCTACAACACAGCTGAGCTCAAGGGAATGGGGTTTGATAGTTAGTGTCAGCATAATGAATTTCTTTTAAAAAAGGCTCCAGAATGTCTGCAAAACACTGTCAAGTCAAAAATTGTGCCTGTGGGTTTTTTTTTTCGTTTTTTTTTTGGCGGTACGCGGGCCTCTCACTGTTGTGGCCTCTCCCGTTGTGGAGCACAGGCTCTGGACGCGCAGGCTCAGCAGCCATGGCTCACGGGCCCAGCCGCTCCGCGGCATGTGGGATCTTCCTGGACCGGGGCACGAACCCATGTCCCCTGCATCGGCAGGCAGTCTCTCAACCACTGCGCCACCAGGGAAGCCCTGTGGGTTTTTTTAAAGCAATTTCCCTAGCCACTCTGGCTAATAATATCTCATTTTGTTAACTCCGAAAGAAGGTCTTTTTAAAAATACTGTAACATGTCATTTCCCAGTGTAAACTCTTTCAATGACTTTCCATGGCCTTGACGATCAAGTTGAAACTCTTCAAATGACCTACAAGTCCCTTCATAACTGGGCCCTGCTTACCCACCCAGCTTCACACCTGGGTGCTCTCCCCTCACATGCTATGATCCCACCACTCAAGGACTGAAAATTCCTACTAAAAGCTACACCCACTCTGCCTCTGAGCCTTTGCACTTGCTGTTCCCTGTCTGGAACATTCTCCTAACCATTGCAGAAAGATTCAGTTCATGTGTAGGGTACCAGCAAAGCAGATGCTCCAAATGTTCAAAATAATTTAAATGTTTATTCTTCTCTGAAAAAAATATTGAACACAAGCAAAATCACAAGGGTTTTTAGAGTTCCCTTGCACTTATTTTGCTGTTTAGTATTATGTTTCTTTTGAGTCACACATAGGGCCCCATCATAAGCTCTACCATGCTTACTTCTAAGGTAAAGATCTTAACCGGACCTGGTTTCTGCCTATCTTGCAGTGGTAGCAATGTTCATTACCAAAAATCAAAATGAAAATGAAGCAAACAAGCAAAAAGAAGAAAACATTAAAAACAAACTCCCCAAAACTACAGTTCCACCTACTCAGAAGCTATTTCTATTAACACCTTGATGCTAATGATCCTTCCAAACCTTCTTTTGTATGTATACAAACATACGATGATTTTCTTTTTTAATGAGATCATACAGGGTATATAATTTCTTAACATGTTTTCTCATTTAATATATCACAGCTATATTCCTTGTTAATATATTTATCCCACATAAATTTATGGTCATCTAGTATGTCATTCATTCTCTCATTCATTCACTCAGCAAGTATTTGCCTAAAATTGTGTCTCTGAAGGTATTTGACTGAGCCTCTATTATTGTATATAGGTTCCTCCCAACTTCTCACAGAGCACTGCCCTTAATATCCTCATAGCTAAAGCTTTGTGTATATACTTTGATGATTTTCTGGAAGTAAATTCTTAGAAGTGGAGTTGCTTGGTCCAAATAAAACCCCTTGCAGGCTTTTGATACTCTTAATCGGGCATATTTGGTTATCAGAAATAGACACCAACTTGAACTAGCTCAGGTTAAAGGTGGTTTATTAAAAGGACATGGGCCTCACGCAGGGTGAGAGTAGAACAACTTGAGGGTTCTCAGCAGGCAAAGTACATGGCCTTTCAGTCTAGTGCTCCCACTGATATGACTCCACATCAACTCAATCAGTCTTTGTTTCAACTTCATCCAAATTATCAAGAAAGAGGGAATCTGGTTGGTGTAGCCTCGGACTATGGAACTGGCTCTCCTGGGTCAGGGAGGCTCATCTGGAACTGATACCCTCCAATCCCATGAAGTGGATCTCAATAACAGTTTGAGAATAGAAATGTGTCAGCAGAGAAAACATAACCTCCTTTTCCTTTGTAAACAGATTGCCATTCTCAGAGCATTCTTTTGGTTGTAAGCGACAGAAACCCAGTTCAAACAGGCCTAAACATGAGGATTTGGAAGGGGGTTTGGAGGACTCATTAGCACCAAGGTGTTAATAGTAATAGCTTCATGTGACTGGGAAATTCAGGCCTAGATCTGCCATCAAACACTGATGGATCCAGGAGGTCTACTGCGTCACCAAGACTCTCTCTTTCCCTCTCTACTCCGCTTTTTTCTGCAATGAAGTTATTTGCAGGCCAACTCTTCCCAGGGTGAGATTACGACAGCCACCTGCAGTTCCTGGCTTATATCCCCAACAGGAAGAGGGCACTCCTTCCCATCAATTCCGGCCAAAGTTCCAGAGTTTACTCCTATTGGCCAACATGAAAGAACTGATCACCAAGGCCAAGGGAAAGGAATATCCGGTTTAGTCAGGCTTAAGTCCTGGGGCTGCCCCTCAGGCCAGGCAGTGAAGTCAACCCCACCTGAACCACATGAGAGTAGGGAGTAGGAAAGCAGTGACTCACAAAAGAAAATCAAGGTACTTTTGCTAAGAGAAGGGGGATGGTGCTGGGCAGGAAGCACCGACAAGTGTCACTGCAGAAATATAGTAGGGTTTTGTTGTCTTCCAGTAGAGGAGATGACCATTCTTTTCTTATTTCTCCCAAAGGACAAATAGGATGTTTTGTGAGCTTGTTGAAAGGAGCTGTGCTGTCCAATAGCACCTTCTGTAATGATGCCATCCAGTATAGAAGCCATTAGCCACAATGTTGCTATTGAGAACTTGAAATGTGCCTAGTGGGATCGGAAAACTGAATTTTTAATTTTAATTAATTTAAATTAAAATCACCCCATGAGGTTAGTGGCTACTGTAATTGGATAACACAAAATAAAAGCCTGCTAAATTTTTCTGGTAGCAGTGTATAGAAGAAACATGAGGTCTTCAGTGCATTGTGACTTCAGAAAAAGAAACTCTCCTGCCCATGTCTGCTGGCAGGGAAACTTTCTGAGTCTCAGGGAGTTTTTCCATGAGAGCGATGGGAGGTCTCCGCTGTGTCCACGGGGCTGGCGGTGAACATGGCGCCTTGTAATGAAATAACTGAAACATCATTGTGACTGTAGAATCAAGGGTCTTCCCTCCTTATCTCCAAAGCGCCCGTGTTTTACATGAAAAAGCGTTTCTAATTAATAGGCCAGCCCCTCTTGAGTTTGATAAAAACAGAGGAGAAAAGGATTTGATTAACCCACAATCTTTTCAATTTGGCGTGTTCTGCATGAGTGAAGTGTGTTTTCTGCAACGGAGCCAAGCCGGGCCTGTCCTGGTTCACCGTGATAACATTCTTCCCTTTGTGCAGCCCCGATTCACCCCCAGCCTGCCAGGAGAGGCCGATATGAAGAGATTCTCAGAGGTAATCACCAGCGCCGCTGCAAGGGTAATCTGGATTCTCATACAGACAGTGGCCCACCCGAAGAAGGAAAAGATGACAAAGGCTTCCACTGCCTCCAAGTGAGAGAGTTCGTTCAGTCCCGAGACCGAGGGCTGGAGGTTGGGCTGAGCAGCGATGGGAAGGACCATGCATGCAGAATGGTAGTGGGACACCCAAAGTCAAAAGGTCAGGGGCTGGGATGGGGCAGAGGAGGAGAGTCAGCTGTAGTGGTGTCCAGTGCGATGACAACCCGGTGTCTGCTGGCTCTCCCAGCTCCGGCTTGTGCCAGAGGAAGCCCTTGCTGCCGGGGGGAAAGCAGGTCAAAGAGCAATGTGTTCTCTGAATAAGGACCCAACTTCATTTTTCTCTGTCAACTCAGAGATGAGAAACTTCTTTCTCCTCCTTGCTGAGAGGGACAGGCTAGGTGGCAGATAACACCTCTCTAGACAGGTGTGGTGGTTTTAAAACATGACTGCAAATCCTTAGACAGTTCTTGCATTGAGATGGGGGCTCTCTGTCCTCTCCACTTAAATCTGGATGGGCTTATGACTGCTTGGCCCCATGGAATCTGGAGGAAGTACGCTCTCTGACTTCTGAGGCTGGGTCATAAAAGGCCATCGGCTTTCACCTCATTCACCGGAACCCTCATGCTTAGAGGCCTGAGCTACCATGTAAGAAAGAAGTCACCCAGTTTGTGGTACTTTGTTATGGCAGCCCTAACAAACGAATACTTCTTCAATCTTATTTGGTTGTTGTCAGAGGTTTTTTGGTTGTTCTTTTCCAGTATTTTATTATGAAAAATTCCAAGCATACAGAAAGGTACTCATGTACTCACCTCCCACATTCTACAATTAATTATGTTATGTTTGTTTTATTACATGTCTATCAACCTCTCCATCCTTCCATCCTTCTATCAATCCTTTTTTTTTCAAAGTAAGTTGCAAGCATAATACACTCCATCCTTAAGCACTTCAACTTGTATATCATGAACTAGAGTTCAATATATATTTTCTCTTTTTTAGGTGAAATTGAAATACAGTGAAATGCACAAATCTTTTGTGTCATCTCATGAGTTTTGGTAAATGTTTAAACAATGTAACCCAAACCTCTATCAAGGTACACATCATCACCAAACCCAGAAAGTTCTCTCATGTCACTTCCCAGTCAATTCCCACATCTGCTTTCCTAAGAGGATACCGCTGTCCCGATTTTTCTTAATATAGGTTAATTTAGCTTATTCTAGAACTTCAGATATATGGAATCATATGACATGTACTCTTACATAAGGCTTCTTTCACTCAATATAATATTTTGATTGATTCTTATTTTAAGAAAGCCGTAAGAATTGGTCCAAGTGTTTTAGCACCTTGTTGAGAAAAATGAATAAGAAATAACACATAAATCAAACAATGAATAGTAACATGTGTTCCACCCTGCTTGGTGCTAGGCAGTGTCCTGGGTGCTTGGGATACAAGGCTGAATATAGCACAGTCCTGCCCTCAAGAAGTTCACGGGTACCATAGCCAGAAAAGGAAAGGAAAGAATCAAAACAAAAGTATAATTCTGAGTAATAAAGATAAGAACAGAGAAATGGAACAAAAGGAGTACAAGTTTCTCAAACTTGATTTCAGCAGTATTATTGTTTGATATTTTTCTTTAAACCGATTCCTTTTATTTTACTAAGCTATTTCTGAAGTCACAGTGCCCTTGCTAATTTTGTCAGGTAAGCAATGTGTTCAGCTAAAAATGCTTTCTCTGACTCCCATGTAGCTAGGAGTGGTCAGGAAACTTAATTCAGGCCAATAAAATGTAGGCAGAAGTCTGTTCAGTAGACTTCCCAGAAAACTTTTTGCTTTCCTAATTTAAAAATTGATGATGATGATGGTGGTGGTGGTAGTGGTGGTGGTTATGGTGGTGGTGGTAGACAGACTCAGCTGGTACAGCCTTTTCCCTCCCCCCTTTCCCTTCTTCCTGCCTGGAATGAGAGTGCAATTCCTGGAGTACAGCAACCATTTTGAGGCCATGAGGATAAAAGCCCCATGCCAAAGAAGAAAGCAGGAAGTGAGAAGGAGCCTGGATCTTTCATACTATCCTTGGATAGCTCTACCAGCCTTGGACTGCAGACGTCCAAAAATCTTGGAGATTGAAAAAAATTAACCCCTTACTTATTTAAGCCACTGTTGGTTGAATCTTCAGTTATTGGAAGCCAAATACATCCCCAATTAATACATTTGAATTTGATGGGCTGCTTATTTCTTTCCTAGTTTAATTCAAGTAAATGTACAATTATTCAAATAAAATTGCTTTGGGGTACCATCTGAAATTGACTCATATAAACCAGAGGAAGGTGATACTTTTAGAAATTCTGACCTAGTAGGGTCATTAGTTTTATTGAGCATTTCAGAATTTACTAAGATTTTCCTCCATGACTCTTTTATTTAATCTCCACCACAATTCCATGAAGTAGACAAGACATACTTATTGTCCACTTGCTATAAATGAGGGGATGGATGGGGGTGAGAGGTATTAGTGCCTTGCTAAAGATCACATAGCTAGTCAGTGGGGAAGCCAGCAGAATCTCACAACGTTAATATCACAAATGTTGATTGAACGTGAGGCACCAGACACTGTGGATACAATGGAGAATAAGATAGATAAATACAGTCTCTGCCCCTGGAGTAACAGGGAGAACAAACATTGAAGCGAGTGATGGCAACTAAATATGAACAATGGTATAGAGGAAATCTAGAGGTCTGAGGAAGCATGAAAGAGAGTCTCTGTCTTAATTTGATTCCCCCAAAGCAGATCACAGCTCAGAGTTGCCTCACCGGGTGAGAAGCTAGAGTATTTACCACCTCTTCTCCCTTGTTGGTTGAGAGCAGCTCCTGGGGGCATCAACTCCCCAGCTTCTGGCCTGTCCCACGCATGGGACAAAGCCCCCCAGGCAGGCATTTGGAAGAAACCCCTGTACCAAATCTGTGTGCAGATGACCCCAGCGTGGGCAGAGATATGCCTACAGGCAATGACTGTCACAGGTACCTAATCTAGTGAGGGAAGCAATGCAAAACAGAACCTCTTATTTGCCACTTAATGCTGCAATCTGCCAACATGAGACAATCTGTAAGACAGGCTGACTTAATGCTATAAAATGCCCAAATAACTTGACATTTGACCTCCTGGTTCATCCACAAGGCTGACCCAGGTTAAACCAAAATCCCATAGTGATGCCCGGATTTGAGGCAAGATCAAAATACACTCCCTTCCAGAAACCTCCTCAGGCACCCAGCCTCCCATGAGAGACCAGGGAACCAGCAGCCAGTTTCCAACTTCTCCTGGGCTTCCTGCGGTGCGTGCTTCTGTCCTCGCTGACACACTGAATGTTCTCCCCCAAATTATTTCTGAGTTCTCCTGGCAGCGGCTCTGCCTCCCCCGCCTCCCCTCCCCTCTCCCTTTGGCAGATCTGTGTTATAAAATAAGAGGCTCGGGATTATGTCTGTCTGACAACTGAAGAATGAGCAACGGAGCAGATGCAGAGTCTTACAAATCCCGTGAATTATACATGGCCATCTGCAGCCTCGAGCCGTCCAGGATTTCCACCCCACACCACAGCGTTCCATATGGAGTCATATGTTTTTAGTACTGGAGCCATGCTGTCAACGTCCAGCAATCCGTCATGTGGCACATGTGTGATGCAAGCGCCCAAATAAATGTTATCAGGCCCAGGAGTGCGGAGCAGGGGAGCACAGCGGCTCTCACCACCTTGTCTTCTCAGAAGGGCCGTTGCTTGTACAGCTTTTTGAAAGTTTAACAAAATACTAAACAAATACTAAATCTCTTTTCTACCACTAGGAAAGCAAGTCTCCTACCCTCCACCGCACAAATGCCCTAAGAGAGGCCTGATTTTAAAATAAAATGTAAAAAGTCATTAGATTTAAGTTCCACGCGGGTGGATTTTAATGGATTCTTCAGGCATGGCGCCCTGGTTCCCACTACCTTCTTTATGAGAGCTTGGCTTCTCCCCTGTGGCCAGTCTGAAATCACATGACCCCACCCTGGCTGGAGCTGTCTGGCTCAGGCTGGGGCTCTGCCCAGTGCCTGGGCCAATCAGATTCTCTCATTCAGAAACTGGGATTCAGGGGCGCTACTCAGGCTGTGGTGGGACGACCTTAAAGAGGAAATCTGGTGCAATGCAGAAGCCTTCTTGTGCCATGTCCATGAGGACATGAGAGGAAGGAGAGAATCTAGGCTGCAGAGAGAGAGAGACAGAGACAGAGACAGAGAGAGACAGAATGAATGAATGAACGAATGAACGAACATGATAATCTCTTTGCCAGCCCCTTGTTGTTACTTTCTCTCAGTCCTGAGCTACTCTCTTATCCCTGTGTCTAAATTCTCCTTCTTGCCCAATGGCTGTTTCTTGGCTGAAGGTTTGTGGTGAGAGAGAAGGAACCTGTTCAAGGCCTCTGGGTCAATCAGCCAAAAGATGGTGTGTCTGGAGAGAATCTCCCTGCCTCCCAGTTGGGAGAGGCAAGGGATGGAGAGAATAGTGGCTAACACTTTCAGGGCACCAGGGAGGGGACACTGAAGAAGAGACACCTTTACTGGGCCTGGGTAACCTTCCCTTAGAAACACCATGGGTGTCCAAGGAATTGAGAAGGTGATCTAGCTCTTGTTGTTCCAGTAACAGGAACATCTGGGCTTTGTGCTGTTTTGCAGATACCAACTTTATGTCCATAGCGGATGCCTGTTGTCTGGCCTCTCTGACATCTTTTTGTCCTCCTCTGGTAACAGCACCCTGATTTTCCTTTGGGAGACCACCCCTCTTCCACTTGGTGCATGTGGCTTAGTTGGACTGATGATCTTCTCGTATTAACCCAGGCCCAGCCCATTAGAATTACAGGAGTGGTTTCAGGAAGGGACCTTTGGTCTAGTCCGGACCAATAAAAGTTGGCCTGAGACTTTTGCTGGAGCTATTAGGAAAGAAGTACTCTCTTTCCACAGGAGTCACTGAGCTCGTAAGTTGTAAGCCTGGAACTGCTGTAGCCACTTTTGCCACTGCAAGAGGAGAAAGAGTCAATACAGAAGAAAGGAGGGAGAAGAGATGAGAAGCAGGTGGAAAGAGGAATGAATGACAGCAGGAGAGGGAGAGATGGATAAAGTTCAGATGATACACTGTAAAGCCTGGATCCAGCTATGCCTAAAGTCCTTCATACCGGTACTTCTCATTTACACGAGTCAATAAATCCCCTTGTTTATGTAAGCATTGAGTGTTAGGGTTCTGTCACTTGCAACTAATGGAGTCATGAGTAATGCAATATCTTATACATCCCGAACCAGCACCACTTCCTTGAAGCTAAAGATGGGGGAGGCTTTGGGAATAACCAGAGGATAGAGGGTTCTCTGGAGAGACTAGTGCAGCCAGTGGTTGGAGGGATGGGAGGCGAACCACACTGGGTCAATATGATGTGAGACTGAATCTTGAGAGCTCTCCCACATCATCAGGAAGCTGTCTCAGTAACCTCTGCCTCTTACATGTGTGAATAAATGTCCTGAGGGTGTAAAAACAGGTTCTCATGGCCCTGAGGAATCTTAGTTCCTGTAACAACAACAGCTGAGAAGACAGAAAAAGACACTTGTAGGCCTCTCAAGAACCAGGACCAGTCCTCACACGCCCCAAGGCTTTTGGTTGAGACACGCCTGGATCTGAATCTCAGTCCAACCACTTCCCAGCCCTCTTTCCTGAGCAAGCCCTTCACCCTTCTAAGCCTCAGCTCCATATCTGTAGAATGGAGTGATGAGGGAACCCACCTTATAGGGACATGGTGAGGTGTAAGAGAAATAAAGTACCATCACCTTGGCCATATACACCATTGGGGGGTACCAGAGGTGCTTATAGGTTGGACAGAGATTAACAGTTTTTATTTTAATACTTATGTTTTTATTGTTAAGGTTACTATCTGCTTTTGGCAAGTGATACTGATTTTCTATTGATGGCAGTGATATGAAATTCCTTTTCAAATAAATTTATCGAAATAAAAAAGGGGGCCATCAAGAGTCACATGGAAAGCTGCTCAACATCACTAATTATTAGAGAACTGCAAATCAAAACTACAATGAGGTATCACCTCACACCGGTTAGAATGGGCATCTTCAGAAAATCTACAAACAAATGCTGGAGAGGGTGTGGAGAAAAGGGAACCCTCTTGCACTGTTGATGGGAATGTAAATTGATACAGCCGCTATGGAGAACAGCATGGAGGTTCCTTAATAAACTAAAAATAGAATTTACCATATGACCCAGCAATCCCACTACTGGGCATATATCCAGAGAAAACCATAATTCAAAAAGACACATGCACCCCAATGTTCACTGCAGCAGTGTTTACAATAGCCAGGTCATGCAAGCAACTTAAATGCCCAATGACAGAAAGATGGATAAAGAAGATGTGGTACACATATACAATGGAATATTACTCAGCCATAAAAAGGAACGAAATTGGGTCATTTGTAGAGACGTGGACAGACCTAGAGACTATCATACAGAGTGAAGTAAGTCAGAAAGAGAAGAACAAATATTGTATATTAACGCATGTATGTGGAATCTAGAAAAACGGTACAGATGAATTGGTTTGCAAGGCAGAAATAGAGACACAGATGTAGAGAACAAACGTATAGACACCAAGGGGGGAAAGCGGGGGCAGGGGGATGGTAGTGGGATGAATTGGAAGATTGGGATTGACATATATACACTAATAAGTATAAAATAGATAAGTAATAAGGGCTCTGCTGAATTAAGAAAATAAAATTTTTTAAAAAGGGGGCCAATTTGAAGAAAAACATTAGGTCAGAAGTAGTATAGATGGCATTTTCCAAAATTGTGTAGGGGAACTCAAATGACTAGTTTGAGGAACACTGAGATAATGTCCAATGCCTGGCACATAGTAGGTGCTCACTAGAAGTGCATAGACTGAGATGAGATAGCATTTGACCCAGGCTGCAGGCAGTCAGGCCTTGACTGGATGTAACCAGAAGAGAGGGAAGATGCCAGAGGTATGTGACCTTGTGGGGTAGATGCTCTTACGCCTGATAAAGTGCCAGATGCACAGTAGGTGACTCAAAGTGGTTCTTAAAGGGAAGCATGAATCTCAAAGGAAATGATTCTGAGAGAGGTCAGCCCCAGGGAAAGCCCTGGAACTTGGAACAGTGAATTCAAATCCCCTCTTTGGGTCTGGAAAGCTTCCCACCTCAATGCCTGACCCCTCTTGACAGCTGTCATCACACCCAGCATGCAGGAGGAAGGGGAAGCCCTGGGCAGAGTCCTGCAAAATGAGTGCTTTTAGCTGCTGGAGGAGGTCACGGGGACTGACTCTAGGCGGGTCATCTTCTTGCTGGAACTTGGAGACAGATCTTCTCTAGAGGGGGGAGATGAAGCAGTCCCAAACTTAGATGGCTTTTAGGGGGCCACACAGGGAAGTAAATGAATAAAGTTGTCAGATGTGAAACAACGATCCCTGGGGGTGGTTTTTCATCGGAAGGGACATATGCCCCACCCAAGGTGACAAATTCACTGAGTTGCTTCAGATCACATGAGATCTTGTATGTAAGTGCTTGGCACCATGCCTAGCACCCAGATGGTGCTCAAGAAATGGTGGCTATCAATGAGGTACCACCTCACATTGGTCAGAATGGCCATCATTAAAAAGTTTACAAATAACAAATGCTGGAGAGGGTGTGGACAAAAGGTAACCCTCCTATACTGTTGGTGGGAATGTAAATTGGTGCAGCCACTATGGAAAACAGTATGGAGTTTCCTCAAAAAACTGAAAATAGAACAGCAATCCCACTCCTGGGCATGTATCTGGACAAAAGTATAATTTGAAAAGATACATGCACCCCTATGTTCATAGCAGCAATATTTACAATAGTCAAGACATGGAAACTACCCAAATGTCCATCTACAGATGAATGGATAAAAAAGATGTGGTACATGTAAACAATGGAATATTACTTAGCCATAAAAAAGAATGAAATAATGCCATTTGCAGCTACATGGATGGACCTAGAGATTATCATACTAAGCAAAGTAAGTCAAAGAGAAAGACAAACACCATATGATATCACTTATATGTAGAATCTAAAATATGACACAAATGAACTTATCTATGAAACAGAAACAGACTCACAGACATAGAGAACAGACTTGTGGTTGCTGTATATATGTATAACTAAATCACTTTGCTGTACACCAGAAACTAATACACCATCATAAATCAACTATACTTCAATTTAAAAAGAAAAAAGAAATGGTAGCTATGATTACTGTTGTTATTCATGAGCCTAAAGGGGAGGTCCAGAACCAAAGACTGCCAAGTCCTAAGAAAGTCCAATGCCCTGCTGATTTTCTGACTCTAGCCCACAAAGGAACCTGGGAAGAAGAGGAAGGAGAGACCATTAAAAGAGTTGAGGGCTTCCCTGGTGGCGCAGTGGTTGAGAGTCCGCCTGCCGATGCAGGGGACACGGGTTCGTGCCCCAGTCCGGGAAGATCCCACATGCCGCGGAGCGGCTGGGCCCGTGAGCCATGGCCGCTGAGCCTGCAGGTCCGGAGCCTGTGCTCCGCAACGGGAGAGACCACAACAGTGAGAAGCCCGCGTATCAAAAAAAAAAAAAAAAGAGTTGAAAGTGAGTGCTTCAAGAAGGGAGAGTTCAGGGTGAAGAGGAGTGGGACAGAGACAATAGCAAATACTAAGGGTTGATCCACTCAACATCCCTCCTAACCTCCTTTTCCTTGCTTTTCTACTACAGAGGCTGAAAATCTGAAAAAGAAAAACTTTCACCTTCCCAGACTCCTTTGCAGTTGGGAGTGGTTACAAGACACAATTCTGGCCAATGACATAATCAGAAATCTGCAGGGGATTTCTGGGAAAGACTTTGCCACCTTCCACCTGCCTAGAATATAGATGTGATTGATGACCTGAGGAGCTACAGCAGCCATTTTGTGGTCATGAGGGAAAGGCAAAATAAAATGAAAGAAACACCTGACCTAATGCCATTGAGCCATTTAACCAACTGCTTACCTCTAGATCTCTGGCTATAAACAATAATTAAAAAATTATATTTTATGTTACCAGATTTTGGGGTTTCTATTACTTGCAATCATGAGCAATCTAAACAGATATAAGGGCTGTTTGACTTTTTCATCAATTTATCTGAAATATTTTGATAAACATTAAAAATAAATTTTAAAAATAGGTAAACAGAATGTTTAGAACTGGCCACAGGGGTTGCATGGCACACACATGGTTCCTGAGGTTGCCTGGCACACACATGGTTCCTGTCATTTTTTGGTCAAGGCCCAGTTCCCCTTCTAGTCCCATGGTTCCTGGGCCAAGTCCTCCCAGTGTCTTCAAACACCTCTTTGGCAGTTAGGGGAGAATGCTGCAGATGTAGTCTCTTTGACAATCCCCCTTACACTCTTGCACGTTGCATCTTGACATTTATAGATTTTCACCTAATACTGTAAATTAAGATAATTGTGCTGAGGTCCAATCAATTCAGTTAACTTCCCAGGACAAATACGAGCCAAAGCTTGATAATGGGATGGAAGCCTGAGCTCCTTTCTATTGCTTACTCCTTTTTTTCTGATGAAGCTACTGCATGAAGGTCTCAGAAATACTTTTCTGAATTCCTCTCTGCCTTATCTCTGTTTCTTTAAATAGAGGTGAAACCGAATAGTCAAGAATCAGAACTTCGCCTGTCATCTTTTTTTTTTTTTTTTTTTTTTTTGCGGTACGCGGGCCTCTCACTGTTGTGGCCTCTCCCGTTGCGGAGCACAGGTTCCGGACGCGCAGGCTCAGCGGTCATGGCTCACGGGCCTAACCGCTCCGCGGCATGTGGGATCTTCCCGGACCGGGGCACGAACCTGTGTCCCCTGCATCGGCAGGCGGACTCTCAACCACTGCGCCACCAGGGAAGCCCCGCCTGTCATCTTTGACACCTCCCTTGTCCACTCTATCCTCAAGTCCTACCTATTTTACCTCCTCAAAATCTCTCAAGGCCATCTCCTTTCCACCTCCCCTGCTAACACCCTGGTCTAAGCTGCCATCAATAAGTTGATGTCATCCTCTATTTCAAACCCTCCAGGAACGCCATCTCACTCAACATGAAGACCAACAGCCTACCAGGCCCCATGTGATCTGGTCCCACGTGACCTCTGCAGCCTCTCTCTCCTCCACTTTTTCCCTCACTCTCCCCATTTCAGCCACATATGTGCAAGGCCCCCTCCTACCCTAGAATTTTTCCCTGGAAAATTCTCCTACCCACCCATCCCCACACTTTCTTTGTTTTTCCCAACCTTCCCAACTCCTACTCATCCTTTGGCGCTAATTCAGTCCCTCGTCCAGGAAGTCCTCCTGGATTCCCACTGTTATAGAATGAGAACTCCCTAAGTGCAGGATACAACATTCCCTAATGTAGCCCCAGCATTTCAACAGCTCCTGACACATAGCAGGTGCTCAATAGATGTTTGTTGAATGAATAAATGAATATTGATGGAAGAAAATAAACTAATGTACTAATAAGTTTATTACAAACTTATAAGTACAAAGGGGCAATGAGGGCTTTGATCACAGCTGTGTTTGGCGTGAGAGACCACCCTCCAAGGCAGCCCATACATGCTCTGTTAGGAATGTTTTGGGTTGAAGTAACAGTAAATTTAGCAAAGATGGCCAAAAATAAGAGTTGGTAAACTATATTACACAGGGCAAATTTGTGGCCCCTGTGAATTTTTGAAAATAAAGTTTTATTGGAACAGAGTCATGTCCATTTGTTAACATACCATCTATGGCTGATTTCATTATTCAATAGAGTTGAGTCATCACAACAGAGACCATATGGCCTGCAAACTTAAAATGTCTACTATACAGTCCTTTATAGAAAACATTTGCCAAACCTTGGCCTAAAAGAACAAGGGTTGACTTTTCTCATGTAACAAGAAATCTGGAAGAGGAGGCTTTCAGGATTGGTTTGGTGACTGAGAAGTACTCAGGGTACTGGGCTAGTGTCTCAGTTATTCTCTTAGCCTTCCCCTCATGGTCACGGTATGGTTGCCACAACTCCAGGCATCACATCCTCATACAAACGCATTCAGAGGAGGAAATAACTGAAGGCTTAGAACAGAGAAATTCTCCTATAACATGCTTTCCTCTTATTAGGGAAGAAACTGTCTCAGAATCCTCCAGAGGTTGTCCCTTACAAGGAAGAAAAGAAGGATGTACTGTTAGTGGGCAACCACAGTGTCTGCCATGACTTTCCCTCCCACTATATTTCTCTTACATTTGACCAAATGGCGTTCAGGTCAAATATGGAAATATGGTAAACCAAGACACCTTTCTTTTCTTTACAAGCACCAAGGACCCCATCCTGTATTAGTACATAGTAACTATCAGCTGTTGAATGCTTATTCTGTGTCTGACATCATTTCAAGCACGAATCCTTCCTTATTCCAACCCTATAAGGAAGGTATAATTATTGCCATTTCCCAGGGGAGGCTACTGAGGCACAGAAAGCTCAACTCACTGGCTCAAGATCACCCAGCTCGAGGTACGCGGCAGAGTCAAGATTCGAACAAGCAATGTGGCTCCAGAACAGCTCACCGTGACCACTCCATGTGGCGAAAGCCAGTCCCTGGAATCCAGGGAGGGAGTTCTTTCAATTGTAAACCAGGAGGGGGCACATCCCGTTTTGCTTTGGGGACCACTTTCGCTTGTCAGGAGGCGACAGACCGAGGTACTATCCACTTTGGGGCAATGAACCGCCACCAGAAAAATGACCCATAAACTCGAGACAGCGCAGGCGTCCTCTGTGGATTCTGCCCTACTTCACATCCCTCCCTTAATTAATTAATAAAGCCCCGCGCCTCTCTCTGCCTCGCTGCTTCCCGCCCTCCCCATCCCCGCCGAGATCCTGTCTTTCCTCCCTGCAGCCCAGCCCCACGTTGTTCTCTGGCCTCTGCAGTTGCTCCTCATGTGGAGGCGCCTGAAGAGGGAGACCGGACGGAAGGTACCGGACGGAAGGTACCGGCTGGATTTGCGCAGCCCTTAAAATGAGGGCTCCGTCTCATTGAATCTCAGTTTTGTGAAGTCCTCATGCCAAGCCTGGCCTCTGCTCCAGATTCACCCCAACAGGCAGAGGTTCCAAAGAGAAGTACAGTCCCAGAACAGGGTCAAGTTCAAAGATGTGATTCTGAGCTCTAGCTAAGGGCACATTCTCTCCCTAGCTTCCTATTTGGGGACATATCATCTATGAACAGACTGATTCTGGAATTACATTGTGTGGGAAAGAGCTGAGGGCCAACATTCAGACAGACCTGGGTTCCAGTCCCAGCCCACCAATTCCTGGCCAAGGCATCTTAATCTCTGTGTTTCAGTTTCCTCTCCTACAAAACAGAAATAATCGCAAAAACTGAATGTTTGGGAATTAGGTGACAAGACATGGAAATCACTTAGCACAGAGCCTGGTACAAAGTATTGTGGTTACTGTCATTGGAACTGTTAGATTATTTTATGACTCTCCAGGGCACTTAGCACACTGCCCTTGGAGAAGCAGAAAACAGTAGGAGCTAAGATCCACAGGCTCTGGATCCAGTCTCTGTGGCTTTAAATTCTGGCTCAATCATTTCTCAGCTGTGTGACCCTGCAAGTCACTCTACCTCTCTGTGCCTTCGTTGTTTGATCTTGAAAATGGTAATAATAATAGTACCCACCTCACAGGGTTGTTTTAAAGATTAAATAAGACAAGTAAAAGACAGAACAGCACCTGCACAGAGCTAGCACTCAATGAATGTTAGCTATTATTATTTTCTGACACTCAGTAACTTCTCAGTAAATTAAAAAGCATTCTTTTGATGGTGGGATATGATCAGTGGTGGGCAGGTAACAACTGAATCTCCTCAAAAAAGAGTGTATGCATGTGTATGTGTACATAAGTGTTTTTTATCATGAATTTTTTCTAATGTAAAAAAGTGCAGCACAAAATCTACTAATAATATTTGTAAGAAATACTAAATTTTGTAATAAATAATTTCATTGATTTTTGCCAAACTATATCCATCATCTATCTGTGATTGCAAGTCAATCATGATTTGACAAATGAAGTTGCACCTCAACCATGAGTGTAATTCTGAGATGAATGTTGGTTGATTTTTCATTTACATTAATGAGTAATGTGAAAGTGAAACAATGAAGATGTAAGTTAGAACTTCACTTGTCCATGAATGATGTGAGCAACTTCTTTGCTCAATTGAATAATAGTTCTTGAATACTGGGAGAATATTTCCCCCAATATTTAGCACTATTCACAATGAAATGGGTACAGCCCGACACATTTTAAAGTTTAATCTGCATTATTAACATTTTGTTCATCTCTTTATTAGGGTGAGACAATCAACCACACAAAGCCCTGATTTATAGCAACTGCAGATTTCCATGGTGTAAATATTCCCACTATGGCCTAATTCATGCTACCACTGCAAAGCCACTGAATGTGGAGTTGGGAAGAGAGGCACAGTGAAACACCATTACACAGTCGTTCCACCACACAGGTACGATAGACCAAATGAGCATAGATAATAGCAAAATGTTTAAAATAATTAGGAAGTGATGAGGACTGCATATTTACTACCTGTTTTTAATTTAATCTATTCAAGTGTGAGATTATATAATGTAATTTAAAATAATTGCTGTTTAACAACCAGCATGCAGAATTCCTGAAAATTTTACTATCAGCTTTCACGAGCCAGTACGAGCTACCTGCAGTACCCCACTGATTTTGATACCTAAGTCCCCAGAGGAAGTCTCAAGAAAGATGAAATGAGGAAATGCATTAAATAATTATTGGGCATGACTGGGTTTTTTGGTTTGTTTGGCATAAAGAAAAGAATTTCATAAATGAGGTGTTTCCTTACTATGTTAGATTGTGCTTTTCAAGCATGGCCACAGAAATATCTCCTACTGCCAAATGCTCATCTAGAATCTCGCCACTACCCTACCAAGAGGTGGAGTCAATGTCCCCCACCCACCCACCCACCTTGAACTTGGGTGAGCTTATGGCTACCTGGATCAATACAGTATAGTGGGAATGGCTTCCATCCATATTTCATTTCCAAGACTAGGTCATAAAAGATGGTGTAGCTTCTTCCTTGTGAGCTGAAACACTCACCCTTGAGCCTTCAGCTGCCACACAAGCAGCCTGGCTTTCCTGAGACCGCCATGCTGTGAGGAAGCCCCAACTAGCCTAGGCAGAAGACCACATGGAGAAGCCCTAGGACTCCATGATGAGAGAGAGAGGCTGATCAGCATCTAGCGGCCCCTAATTCCACTTGACTACAACTGCACCAGAGACTCTGAGCCCAAACCACACATCTGAGACCTTCCCAGGGCCTTGGAGCTACTAAAAGCCTATGAAGATTTGAGGAGGATGTCAGTGGGAGTTAAGAAAAATGTTATTAGAAACTGGAGGAAAGGGAAACCTTATGTGCTGGCAGGAAGTTTGTCACCTGCAGAAACGTGAAAAAGAAGAAACATGTGCAATGAACTCAATGAAATAGAAGGATATTGAGAGTGTCATCTGGCTTTTTCTTGCTACCTATGATAAAACACAAAAGGAGAGAGTTGGCTGAAGAACAAACTATTACATATAAAGGAAGCAGGACCTGCTGGGCTCACAAACAAAACTGTTTCTCATTCCCAGTCTCTCCAGAGGGCAAAAAATTATCCAACTGAGAAAAGACCTCAGGCTTTTATTACCTGATTTCAAGACTTACGATAAAGCTACAGGAATCAAGATAGTGTGGTATTGGTGAAAGGATAGACACATAGATCAATGGAACAGAATAGAGAGCCCAGAAATAGACCCACTCATATATGGTCAATTGATTTTCAACCAAGGTGCAAAGGCAATTCAATAGAGAAAGGATAGCTCTTTCAACAAACAGTGCTAAAACAAGTGGACGCCTAAATGCAAAAAAAAAGAGAGAGAGAATCTCAGCCCCTATCTAACTATCTATACAAAAATTAACTTGAAATGGATCATAGACTGAAATGTAAAACCTAAAACTATAAAACTTCTAGGAGATGACATTGGAGAAATCTCTGTGACTCGAGTGAAGCAGATTTCTGATATAGGAAACAAAAACACAAATTGTAAAGAAAAAGCTGATAAATGGGACTTCATCCAAATTTAAAACTGCTCTTTCAAAGACACCATTAGGAAAATGAAAAGCCAAGGAGCTACATACAGGAAGAAAATATTTGCAAAATACATGTCTTATGAAGGACTGACATCCAGGATAAGGAGATTTTTTAAAACTCTCAAAACTCAATCTTAAAAAGAAAGTCAATTTTATTACAAAACAAACAACCCAGTTTAGAATGGGAAAAAGACTATCTGTTCTTCACTGAATTGTCTTTGCACCTTTGTAAAAAATCAGTTGTCCATTTATGTGTGGGTCTATTTCTGGACTCTATTTGGTTTCATTGATCTATTTTGCCTACCTTTATACCAATACCACACTGTCCTGAATACTGTAGTTTTATAATAAGTCTTGAAATCAGGTAGTGTTAGTTCTCCAACTTTGTTATTATTTTTCAACGTTGTTTTGGCTTTTCTAAGTCCTTTGCATATGAATTTTAGAATCAGCTTGTCAATTTCCACAAAAAGTCTGCTGAGGGATTCCCTGGTGGTGCAGTGGTTGAGAGTCCGCCTGCTGATGCAGGGGACACGGGTTCGTGCCCCAGTCCGGGAAGATCCGACATGCCACGGAGCAGCTGGGCCTGTGAGCCATGGCCGCTGAGCCTGCGCGTCTGGAGCCTGTGGTACGCAGCGGGAGAGGCCACAACAGTGAGAGGCCCGCGTACCGCAAAAAAAAAAAAAAAAAAAAAAAAAAGTCTGCTGAGATTTTTGATCAGGATTGCATTAAATCTATAGTTCAATTTGAGGAGAACTGACATCTCAAAACTATTGAGCATTCTGACCCATGAATGAGCTATATCTCTCCATTTATTTAGGTCTCCTTTAACTTCTCTCAGCAGTGTTTTGAGGTTTTCGGTCTACAACTCTTGCACATCTTTTGTCAGATTTATCCCTAGATATTTCTTATTTTTGATGCTATTGTAAATGGTATTTTTTAATTCCAATTTCCAGTTGTTCATTGCCTGTATATAGATATGCAATTGATCTTTGTATAATATAATCACCTTGTATTCTGCAACCTTGCTAAACTCACTTACTAGTTCTAGTAGCTTTTTTAAGATTCCATCAGATTTTTCTACATAGATGATCATGTTATCTGCAAATTTTAATTCTTCTTTCCCAATATAATGTTCTTTATTCCTTCTTCTTGCTTTATCAAAGTGGCTATAACCTCCAGTACAATGTTGAACAAAAATGGTGAGAGCAGACATCCTATACCTCGCCCCACACACAAACATTAAGTCAAAATGGTTCATAGACCTAAATATAAAACTAAAAAGTTTCCTGAAAAAAGAGAAAAATTTTGTGACCCTGGATTAAGCAAAGATTACTTAGCATACCAAAAGCATAAGCCATTTAAAAAATTGCTAAATTGCACTTCATTGAAATTGAAAACTTCTACTCTTTGAGTAATACTGTTAAGAGAATGAAAACACAAGCTACAGACTGGGAGAAAATATTTGCAAGTCACATATCTGATAAACAACTTGTATTCGCAATATATAAAGAACTCTCAAAACTAATTTTTAAATGGGCAAAAGATATGAACATACATTTGTTAGGGAAATGCAAATTAAAACCACAGTGAGGCACCATTACATACCTATTAGAATGGCTAAATTAAAAAGACTGTACTGGATTGAATAGTGTCCCTCAAAAATTCATGTCCACTGAAACCTCAGAACGTGACCTTCTTTGGGAAGAAAGAGAGGAAGAGAGGAAGAGGGAAAGGAAAGGGAGAGCAGACTTCAGATCAAATATCAAATCCAGGTGGGACTGTAAGTTCCTTTGCTAAGACACCAGAAAGATATAAGGCAGTACCTTATAGAGACTTTCAAGTAGACAAAAGCCCCTCTAAGGATCTACAGGCCATGCCTCACAGATGCCTTCCAATGTACAATAAGGAGTCTAAGAATTTTAAGGGCATTGTTCTACAGTAGCCTCAATGGGAGTCCAAGATAGAAAAGGGCTTATCTTGAAGACATTTGCTATTTTGGCTTTTCTTTAACAGCACAAACTTCAATAAGATTCATAGAAAACCCACGAAGTTTTTTTTTAATAAAATTGTTCTTGTGGAAGCAGTACCAGCTAGGACTAAAAGGAACAGAGGCAGTGCAAAATGAAATGGAGCCTTTGAGTCCCCAGACTTCTATGGGTAGGAAGCAAGCTGAGAAAACCACTCAGCTGCAAGAAAGGTTATATTTTATGGGGAAAAAAAAAAAAGGATAGCTCATACCCAGGGAGCAATACTGGGTCCTTAATCAAGAAACTGGCAAATTTACCAACAATTTGCCCGGCTGGATTCAGAATTGCTATGGACCTGTGATTGCTTTATACTCCCATTTTCTCCCTCTTTGAATGGGAGCGTCTATATCAATCATGCCCCCATTGTACGTCGGGTGTGGGAGGCAGACAGTTTGCTCTTTAGTTCACAGGTCTTCAGGTCCAGAAGGAAGGTACCAAGGAGCTATACCCAAGGCCTTGTATCTGAGGAGCCTCATCTGTACCTGGACCTGATTAGATAATAAGATCCTGGGTCTTGATATTGAGCCTGATCCTGTAATGGCATAAAACTTTTGGGAGGTCTTGGAAGGGTGCATCTCGCATGTAGGAGGGATATGAATTTTTGTGGCCAGAGAGCAGACTTGGAAGGTTATATTTTTCAAAAATGGCTGCAACAGTATTTCCCAGCCCATATGCTCTTCTAGAACTTTTCAACTCCTCCATCAAGAGGTAGAATCTATATCCCATCCCCTAGAACTTGGGTCAGGCTTTATGACTGCCCTAACCAATGCAGTACAGCAAAAATGACACTGTGTGACTTCTGAGGATAAGTCACAAAAATACCATACATTTCTGCCTTGATTTCTTAGGATTTTCACGCTTGAAACCCAGCCACCATGCTGTGAGGGAGCCCAAGCAGTCTTTGAAGGGGATTACATGGAAGGGAACCAAAGTCCTCAGTCCAATGCACTGGCTGGGATCCTAGAGTCAGCAGTTAGCACCAAGACACCCATATGAGTGAACCATCTTAGAAGTGGATCTTCCCATCTCCAAGTGAGCTGCCTCAGCTGAAGCCCCATGGTGCAGAGACAAGCTGACCCCACTGAGTCCTGTCCAAATTGCTGATTTATGAGCAAAATAAATGATTATTGTTTTCTCAAGTCACTAAGTTATGGGGTGGTTTGTTACACAGTAATGAATAAACAGAGTCCTTACCTAGAGGTATTTTAAAATAGTATAGAAAGGACCCTAGAGCCAAAGCAATATGAAAAAGATTGATAGAGGAATACTTTAAAAGGTAAAACTTCTGCATGTAAAAAAAGTCATAAACAACATTAAAAGGCAAAGTTAACAGTTAAGGACATTCACTTCTGGGTATATATACAAACTGATTGAAAGTAGGGACTCAGACATATTTGTATACCATGTTCACAGCAGCATTTTTTTTTTTTTTGCGGTACCCGGGCCTCTCACTGTTATGGCCTCTCCCGTTAGGGAGCACAGGCTCCTGACGCGCAGGCTCAGCGGCCATGGCTCACGGGCCCAGTCGCTCCACGGCATGTGGGATCCTCCCGGACTGGGGCACGAACCCGCGTCCCCTGCATCAGCAGGCGGACTCTCAACCACTGCGCCACCAGGGAAGCCCACAGCAGCATTATTCACAATAGCCAAAAGGTGGAAACAACTCAAGTGTTCACTGATGGATGAATGGATAAACAAAATGTGGTATATACATACAATGAAATATTATCCAGCCTTAAAAAGGAAGTTCTGACACATGCTACAAGACAGAAGAACCTTGACGACATCATGCTAAGTGAAATAATCCAGTCACAAAAGAACAAATATTGTATGATTCCACTTATATGAGGTTCCTAGAATAGTCAAATTCATAGAGACACAAAGAAGAATAGAAGTTACTAATGGCTGGGCCGGGGGTGGGGGAATGGGAAGTTAGTGTTTAATGGGTACAGAGTTTCAATTTGGGATGATAAAAGAGTTCTGGAGATGGATGGGTGTGATGGTTGCACAACAACGTGAATGTACTTAATGCCACTGAACTGTACACTTAAAAATGGTTAAAATGAGGACTTCCCTGGAGGTCCAGTGACTAAGACTCCATGCTTCCACTGCAGGGAGTGTGGGTTCAATTCCTGGTTGGGGAACTAAGATCCTGCATGCTGTATGGTGCAGCCAAAAATTAAAAAAAAAAACCCAGTTAAAATGGTAAATTTTATGTAATGTGTATTTTACCACAAAAAAAAGAAATATAATAACAAAGACAATTAGAAAACTGGAAAAATATTTGCAATATATTTGTTATTACAGTTATTACAGTTATGCAAACATAACTGTAATATATTTCCAGTTTTTTAAGCATGGGAAAATGATAGAAACATGCAATACCAAATAAGAAGGATGAAGAAGAGGAGGAATAAAAAATGGCCAAAAAGCACTTTGGAAATATATTCAGTCTCTCAAGTAAGCAGTTTTAGTGAGTACATGGGATAATATCATATACAGCTGGTGAGTGTGTAAATTAGCATCTTTCTGGAAGGCAATTTGGTTCTATGCATCATATCTTTTTAAAATGTACCCTACAATTGCACTACTGGGAATTAATTCTAAAGAAGTAGTCAGATAAGATACAAGGACAGCAATACAAAATGGCTTATATACAGACAAAAATTTGAATCAACATAGAGATCCAAGAAGAGGGGGGTTGTAAATAAATGCTGGTACATCTATGGACTACAGTGCAACCTTTAAAAAGGATGACGTTCTGCTATATTTATTGACATGCAGAGGTGTTCATGACATATTTTAAGTGTAAAAAAATGCAGAATAAGAAGCAATATGTTTAGTATGGGGGCGGGGAGTGCATGTGTCAGAATACATTAGAAGTCTAGAAGAAATGTTAACCATGCTCATTTCTGGCTGGGGGAACTCCAGATAATTTTTTTCTTCTTTATACTTGTCTGCGTTTTCTAACTTGTTTTTGGCTATGAGCGTATATTACTTCCATCAGAAAATTTTAGAAAGACCTTTTTTTTTCACAACTACAGAAAAGCACAGCTGTGGTCCTGGCTGGAAACTGAAGATTCTGTTATGAATCCCACCACTGTTCTCATCTGGGGATCTCAAAACACATCATGAAACATCTGCTGAGGTCCTGGCAGACCCTGAAGATGTCTCGGTCAAAGTCGCCTTGCCTGGGAGTCTTCTGGAGGAGAGTCGTGGATCCCCATGCTCCCACACAACTTGCTCACCAACACTCCACAGGTCCTCCATCACCTGGAGCATGTGAGCTAAGTTCCTAAGGACCCAGGTTCTCACTCTCAACCCCTTCCCTTGCCTCTCCATGGCCTTGGGCTCCCATTGGAGCACCTGCTTCATTGCTTTCTTCTGCTTCTTCATGCCTGAAGCTGGTGACACATGACAGCCTGAGTAGAGACGGTCACATCATGGCCCCCAGATGCCAACCTTCTCTGGGCAGAGTCTGATTCTCTGCTCTCTGGATACCAGAATGCTGGCGCCCTGGGAAAGCTGGGAGTTCCCATCCTGGACATCAAGGATGTCACAGGAGAAGCTTGGCTCAGGGAGCCAGAAAATGTGGTGCATCCCAGAACAGGTTCTTATTTGCCACGTGTGGGTTACGAGCTATGCAACCCAGCTGGTGACCTTTTCCTTCAACTTCTTTACCTGCGAAAGGGGTATATTGGACTTTTATCTAGCTATTCATAGAGGTGAAATAGCAACAATGATAGAAATCATAACAACAAGAATTATTTTAGCTGCTACTTTCTGAGAACCTACTATGTACCCAGCCCTGTGTGATACACTTGCAGACATCAATCAGCTAATCTTCACAATGTCACGAGATAGGGACTGAAATTGTACCCACTTGACAAATGAGGAAACTAAGGCTCTAAGAGGTTAGGTGAGCTGCCCATATCTCGCAGCTAGGAGGCAGTACAGAGTGGGCTGAAGCTTCAGCTGCCTGTCTCCCATGCCCATGCTGGGACCACATTCTGCTCTGCCCTTCCTCTCCCTCCTCACTGCCCATTTCATGCCTTCCTCTGGTTTGTTTCTTCCTTTTGTTCCTCCTTCCTGCACAAACCCTAAAGTGAAGCATTGTGCTGGGCATGCAGAAGGTGCAGAGAGCAGGGGTCTGTTGACGCCTGTGCACCCTCTCAGCCCTGCTCAGTATGATCCTGCCCTCAAGGAGGCCACAGACTAGAGCTTGGAGATATTCCATCCATCATTGTGTATAGTGGCAAAACAATGGGCTATCCATCCACAGGGGACCAAATAAACAACTCATGTGACTTGCACAGTGGAAATCTCTGCAGCCATTACCAAGAACAAAGTAGCCCCTCAGAGAACAATATCTAAGATATAGTGCTAAGTGGAGAAAGCAAGAAGAGAAGGCATTTTTTTTTTTTTTTTTTTTTTTTTGTGGTATGTGGGCCTCACGCTGTTGTGGCCTCTCCCGTTGCAGAGCACAGGCTCTGGACGCGCAGGCTCAACGGCCATGGCTCACGGGCCCAGCTGCTCCGCGGCATGTGGGATCTTCCCGGACCAGGGCACGAACCCGTGTCCCCTGCATCGGCAGGCGGGCTCTCAACCACTGCGCCACCAGGGAAGCCCGAGAAGGCATGTTTTAAGTGAGCCCATTTGATTTTTAAACAGTGTGTAACACCCTAATTTGATTGATTATTGTTGTGACAGTATTTTTAGTGAGGTAAAATTCACAAAACAAAATTAACCATATTAAAGTGAAAAATTCAGTAGATTTAGCATATTCGCAATGTTGTGCAACCATCACCTCTATCTAGCTCCAGAACATTTTCATCACCCCAAAAGGAAAACCCTGTTCCCATTAAAGTCACTCTCTATTCCCTCCTCCTCCAGCCCCTGGCAACCACTAATCTGCTTTCTGTCTCTTTGGGTTAACATATTCTGGATATTTCATAGAAAAGGAATCATGCAACATGTGGCCTTTTGTGTCTGGCATCTTTCACTACTCATAATGTTTCCAAGGTTCATTCATGTCGTAGTAGGTATCAAACTTCATTCTTTTTTTATAGCTGAATAATATTCCATTGCCTGGTTAGAGCTGTTTGTCCATTTATCAGGTGATGGACATGTGGGTTGTTTCCCCCTTTTGGCAGCTGTGAGTAGTGCTGCTATGAATGTTCGTGTACAACATTTTGCTTGAGTACCTGTTTTCACCTCCTTTGGGTATACATCTAGGAGTGGAATTGCTGGGTAATGTAGAAATTCTGTGTTTAACTTTTTGAGCAAATGCCAAACTGTTTTCCACAGTGACTGTACCATTTTACACCCCCACCAGCAGTGTGCAAGAGTTTCAGTTTCTCCATATCCTTGCCAACGCTTTTATTTTCTATTTTTTCTTTATAGCTATCCTGATGAGTATAAAGCAGTATCATTTCCCTAATGACTAATGACGTTGAGTATCTTTTCACGTGCTTGTTGGCCATTTGTATATCTTCTCTGGAGAAATGTCTATTCAAGTCTTTTACCCATTTTTTAATTGGGTTATTTGTCATTTTATTATTGAGCTGTAAGAGTTCTCCATTTGGGTTTTAAGGATATGCCTGTTTATGTATGTCCCTTCATTCAAACATTCATAATGTTTATCAAGCACCTACTATGGGTCAATCACTCTACAGTGGTAGACAAGGCAGTTAAAGATGCTTGCTTATAAGGAGCTTCTGGTCTAATAGGGAAGACAGAACAAAGGAAGCAAATAAATAAAACAAGATCTATTCAGATTGTGGTAAGTGCTAAGGAAAAAGTAAAGCGGGATGATGTGATACATTGAGAGAAGAATTTCTTTACTCGGGGTGGCTGGGGGATGCCTCTCTCTCAGGAAGGGACATTTGAGCTGAGACAGAGAGAGAACAAAGAGCCAACCATTTGAAGATCTGGGGGAAGGGCTCCAGGCAGTGCGAATAGCTGATGCAAAGGCCCTGAGGCCAAATGAGTTTGCTATATTTGAAGAACAGCAGGAAGGCCAGTGTGGCTGGAGCATAGTGAGCACAGGGAAGAGAGACGTGTTGATAAAATAAGAAATGTGGACGGGGGCCAGACCACGTCTAAAAGCTGGACACACAAAATAGACTGTTGCAGCTTCTGGGGCAATGCGGACCTTCCCTTTCTACTTTACAGATTTCTCTTGTGTTATGTTTTTATAAAAAGCAAATATTGCTTTTGTGAGAAAAATTATTATCAAGAGCAATGTATGCCCAATATAGAAAAATCTAATATAGAAACGCATAAAAAAGAAAATTAAAATAAAAACTGCCCAGATGGCCAGCCCCTAGAGATAAGCCCTCTGGTAGGGATTTTATTTCTCCTCAGAAAAGGCAACTTCATACCAAAGAGCATGCCTTCCAGCCTCTGTAGGGTTGCCCTGAAACCCTCCGAAAGGCCCTCTTAAGAAACATCCAGATCTCTAAATAGACATTTCACCAAGGAAGACATACAGATGGCCAAGAGACACATGAAAAGATGCTCAACATCACTAATTATTGGAGAAATGCAAATCAAAACTACAATGAGGTATCACATCACACCAGTCAGAATGGCCATCATCAAAAAATCTACGAACATCAAATGCTGGAGAGGGTGTGGAGAAAAGGGAACCCTCATGCATTGTTGGTGGGAATGTAAATTGATACAACCACTATGGAGAACAGTATGGAAGTTCCTTAAAAAAGTAAAAATAGAACTACCATATGACCCAGCAATCCCACTACTGGGCATATACCCTGAGAAAACCATAATTCAAAAAGAGACATGCACCACAATGTTCATTGCAGCTCTATTTACAATAGCCAGGACATGGAAGCAACCTAAGTGTCCATCAACAGATGAATGGATAAAGAAGATGTGGCACATATATACAATGGAATATTACTCAGTCATAAAAAGAAACGAAATTGAGCTATTTGTAGTGAGGTGGATGGACCTAGAGTCTGTTATACAGAGTGAAGTAAGTCAGAAAGAGAAAAACAAATACCGTATGCTAATGCATATATATGGAATATAAGAAAAAATGGTACTGATGAACCTAGTTGCAGGGTGGGAATAAAAAGGTAGACATAGAGAATGGGCTGGATGACATGGGGTGGGAGGGCGAAGCTGGGGCAAAGTGAGAGTAGCATCGACATATATACACTACCGAGTGTAAAATAGTTGGCTGGTGGGAAGCAGCAGCATAGCACAGGGAGATCGGCTCGGTGCTTTGCGATGACCTAGAGGGGTGGGATAGGGAGGATGGGAGGGAGGCTCAAGAGGGAGGGGATATGGGGACATGTGTGTGCATATGGCTGATTTGCTTTGCTGTGCAACAGAAACTAACATGGTACTGTGAAGCAATTATACTCCAATAAAGATCTATTAAAGTAAATAAATAAATAAATAAAATTAAAAAAAAAAGAAAGAAACACCCAGGTCTCAAAAATAAAAGCTTTCAAAGTGTGTACAACCTGCAGTCCAGCATTTCCACTTGTAGAAGTGCATCTTAATGAAATAACTGGATGCTTGGACAATGTAAAAATGTTACAAGAATGGTGACTACATCGCCATTTATAATTGAGAAAAACAGAAAACAGCCTAAATGCCCATTAAAGGGGGAAATGGTTGAATAAAATATGGGACATATCCATACAGGGGGACATTCCAGTATTTATTGACACAGAATGGTCTTATATTATTAAGCAAATAAGTGGTTATGAAACTATATGTATGGAATGACTCCCATCTGTTAAAAAAAAAGAATATATATGTGTATTTGTACATGTGTATGTCTAAAAGTAGACCACAAAAATATACACCAACATGTTAAATTGTTATTCCTGGGTAGAGGAATTACAAGTGATATTTTTCTTTTTCAATATCTAATTTTTTCCACAATAAGTGAATATTACGTTTTACTTTCAAAACTAAAAACGAAATAACACACCAGCTCGATCCCACCTCAGGGCCTTCGCCCTGGCAGTTCGCCCTACCTGGAATATTCTTCCCCAAATATCCTCCATTTCTTCAAGTCTTTGCTCAGATGTCATTTTCTCCAGGAGCCTTCTCTCCCGTTGCGGAATGCAGACTCCGGACGCGCAGGCTCAGTGGCCATGGCTCACGGGCCCAGCCGCTCCACGGCACGTGGGATCTTCCCGGACCGGGGCACGAACCCACGTCCCCTGCATCGGCAGGCGGACTCTCAACCACTGCGCCACCAGGGAAGCCCTCTCTTCCTTCCTAACATGCTGTATTTCCCTCTTTTCATAGGAGAACTTATCAACTTCTAACCGAATCTGTAATTTGCTTATTTATTATGTTTATCATCTATGATCTCTCACCCCTCATCCTCAGCCAAAAGGCCAGCTCCAGGAGGTAAAAAAATTTTGTCTATTTTGTTCCTTGTTGATTCCCAGAGCCTAGAACAGGGCTTGGAGCAGAATCGAGCTCAATAAATACTTGAGGAATGAATGAAATATAAACAAATGGTTTTCCTGCACGAAGACTTTAGTCCTCGCCTTTCTGGTTTTCATAAGTGCTATGGATGAGATGGATCTGGCAAGCTTGGTGAGGGACAGGTGGGAGAAAAGATGTCCTCTCCCTTTCCAGATTTCTGTTCCCGTCACTTGCCAGCGAGCAAACGTAGCTGCGCTGAGCCCTAACATAGCACCGCCCCCTGCTGGGAAATTTGAAGAACTGCAGTGCTCTGCTGTGGCCCCAGATAACATTTGAAAAATGATTAAACCTGGGAATTTGGAAAGAAACCAGGTGGAAAGGTTATGGGGATGAAGCCCCCGTGTTTTCCTCTGGGCAACCAGATAGGTCTGTGGAGGCTTTTTCAGGCTGGAAGAGGGGCTGAGAAGGAAATGGGGCCCACTCTTTCAGCTGCGGGGTCCTGAGGGGTCCTGATTCAGGCACAGTTCACCTCTCACAGCAGAAGGATTGCTCCTGATGAGAAATTTGGCCCAGACTGACCTTAATGGATATCAGCCACAATTCAGAGTCAACTCTCCAGGGGTCTTTTTTGGAACTTCTGGCTTCCCTGGAGCCAGTTCAAGTACAGGGTTTTTCTTAGGTTTTGTGTTTACCCTGTATTCTTTTTATCCAACCCACCTCACAAAAGGAGAACTTCAAATCCAGTTTTTACCCAGACTTTTAAATGAATGTGCAAGTTCAGTTACAGAAAGAGGAAATGGATTGGTCAAGTTTGCTTACTGACTTAGCATTTTTATGGAGCAGTTACTGCTAGCCAGGCAGGGTTCTAGGTGCTGGGGATACAGCAGAGAAAAAGATAAAAATTTCAGCTGTCATGGAGTTGATATTCTAGGGAGGAGACAGATGCTTCACCCATAAATAAATTTAAATATCTAATTTAAAACTGTGGTAAAGTGCTCTGAAAAGAGAACATGGTGAAGAAGAGTAATGGGGTAGACTTCGATTTTGGGAAATCCACAAAAGAACATGATATTTAAATTTGAATTCTGCTGCCAGTAGTCAGGGGCCATTTAGGGTGGGAGGAAATTTCCAGTCTTTCAACCTTGGCAAATTATCTCCCCAGAGAAGAATTATTTGCCCATTTTAGTTAACTCTTTGCTCTACAGGATACAGTATTGCACAATGGTCTAGGATCAGAATTCTGGGTTCAAATCCTGGCTCTGCCCTCTTCTTTAGTTTCTACTTTCTTGGTTCCACAGAGTTATTACAAGGATTTAATGAGATAATAGAAATAAAGCAACTGATACAGTGCCTGGCAAGTGGTCAGTACTCAAAAAATACCAATTGTTATTGTTAAAGGCTCTGAGAAGTTCTGCAACTGAGAAACCTATTTAACTAGACTCACTCTTTTGCTATAGAAAATTTTGTTGTAGAGTATTTTGTATTCCACTATATATTTGAGGGGAAAACTATTTCAGTTATTTTGGAAGGAGTGGTGAGCAGACATTATTCATCATCTACCCCAGATCCATTTGCCATCTTTTTTCTTGCTAACAGAACTCTGACTATGTTCAGGATTTGGCCAAAGAGACTTTGATCTCAAAGAAAGTAGGCCAGGCTTGATGTAGACATGGGCACCTTACTTTGTTCTGGCCCATGAAGTGTATAGAGAGTCTTCTAGGGGGCTTCTGGGAAACATATTTCCTTCCCTGATAAGAAGTAGACAGGTATCTGGATCTGTGGCTGCCATCTTGGGAACATGAAAGGAAAGTCAATAGAATCATGGGAAGAACATCAGGATCCTGGTCATGTCCAGCTACCAAACAACCCTGCAACTACCGATTCCCAAACTCCTTGTTGAAAGAGAAAAACAGTCCCCCATTGGTTTAAGCTCCAGCTAATGGTTTTCTGTCACCTGCAGCCCAAAACATACCTCATGGATCCAGGGGTCCCAGCTCTCTGCTCAGAATTAAGATCAACCTGTTTTTTTCCATTTGTATTAATACTCGCTCTTTCACCCTGAGGACAGTCTCTGGGCATTGTACCAGGCAGAACCATTCCCTTCCCTGGGGCCTGTTCACCTTGTAAAACCATGACTCACTTCAGAGGCTCATTTTGGCCTCACACCTTAATTCCAGAGTGGATTCCATGATCCATCCCTCTTTATCTCCCTCATCTTTCCTGTCTATTTTTGTCCTTTGTAAAATGCCCTGCCTCCTGGCCAGGATACAGAAATATTAGCACACACTGCCCCCTAATCCCTCAGGCTCCTGTTCCCTTGTCCAAAGTCACCCAGGAGAACAGGGCAAACTTAGCTTTCTCTGTCTGACTTTTCCTGGGGAAATAGAACTGCTCCATTGTGTGTCCCAACCCTCAAATTCTCGCCTGTTCTCCTCACCACACATAACTCAAGGACCTTCTTTCTGTCTCAGAGGATATCTACAAAGGATGAATAGCAAATGTGTAGCACATGGCATGCACACACCACTCCCTTATCCGGCACCCATGGCAGACATTGCTAATCAGTCCCAGCACTCTTTCTTACTAAGCCAGGATGGCCATGCTCAGTTGAAGTTGGTAGGGGAGATCCTTAACCTCTCTGACATGGATGGTGGCGAGAGATAAAGAGCGATGTCCACCCTCAACTCAAAGAAGCTTCCCCTGATGCCTGTCACCATGATGCTCTCTTAGTGAGCCAGAGGGGACCCAGCAGGCCTGAAGCCTACAGGTAGAGGTGGGCATGAGGACCACTGACTTCAGTCCCCAAAGAACTGCATAGAAGTTTGCCCAGGCCTTTTACACATGTGTTCTGGACTCACTCCCAAGACCATCCTCAGTCCCTTTTGAATTCAGTTCCATGGAACAAGTCTATAGCAATCACCTACTATGTGCCAGGACTGAGGGTCCTGGAAAGATGAATGAATCCTGGTCTCTGTCCTGGAAGGTTCTGGAGAGACAGACTGACAAAATGATAAGCAGGTGCAGTGAATGCTGCAATAGAGCATCATTCAGCCATTCAACAAATATTGATTGAGTGCCTACTATGTGCCAGGCACAGTGCTGGGTACCAGGGGAAGATGGTGAGCAAGATAGGCATAGTCTCTACACTGTGGAGCTATAACCCAGGCAGGGAGTCAGATGCTCATCAAATAATGACAAAGAAATGCAAAATGCAACTGTGGTAAGTGAGAGAGAGAGGAGCCCAGTGCTAGCAACCTTCATCTGGGGAGTTGGGGAAGAAAGAACAAGTTAAGTAGAACAGTGGTTCTCTAATGGAGACAATTTTGCCCCCCTGCTCCAGGGGACACGTGGCAATGTCTGGCAACTTCTTTGATTGTTATGACTGGGTGGCATCTAGTGGGAAGAGGCCAGGGATGCTACTCAACATCCTCCAATGCACAGGTCAGCCCCCAACAACAACGAATTATCTGGCCCCAAATGTCAATAGTACTGATGGCATCCCTCTTTATCCCCCACCTCCAGCCATGTCAGAGACGTCAAGGATGTCAGCTCATCTCCCTTGCCAGCTCCAATTGAGCATGACTGAATGAGGGAGAGTGCTGTGACTGATTAGCAATGCCTGCCATGGGCACCGGATTAGAGAGTGGTGTGTGTATGCCATGTGCCTTGTATTTGCTATTCCTCCTTTGTAGGTATCCTCAGAGACCTGAGACAGAAAGTTCTAGGACCTTGCATGGTGACATTGAGAAACTCTGATGTAGATAAAGAGGGGAGGGAAGTAGGGTCTAGAAGGATGGAAGAGTCTTTACCCTAAGAGAGTGGGAGCAATTTAAAAGTATGGGTGAAGGGAATTCCCTGGTGGCGCAGTGGTTAAGAATCTGCCTGCCAATGCAGGAGACAGGGGTTCGATCCCTGGTCCGGGAAGATCCCACTTGCTGCAGAGCAACTAAGCCCACGTGCCACAACTACCGAGCCTGCGCTCTAGAGCCCACGAGCCACAACTACTCAGGCCCATGTGCCACAACTACTGAAGCCCATTCGCCTAGAGGCCGGGCTCGGCAACAAGAGAAGCCACCGCAATGAGAAGCCCGCACACCGCAATGAATAATAGCCCCCGCTCACTGCAACTAGAGAAAGCCCGTGGGCAGCAACGAAGACCCAAACACAGCCAAAAATAAATAAATAAATATTTATAAAAAAAAAGTATGGATGAAGACAACCGACTTCGAAAAGGTTCCTCTGGCTGCCATGTGGCAACAGTCTGTGGAGGGTCAAGGACAGGAAGCAGGGAGGCTGTTGGAGTCATCCAGGTGAGTGGTTCCAGGGATTTGATCAGGACAGTTGTGCACTCCCTGCAGTCCTGAGCTGAGGGAGGACAGAAGACTAGACATGAATTCAAGGAAGAAGTTTTGAATTTTGGTTGCCATTTGGGGCTAGACATTCTAAATATTGAAGTAAGATTGTATTTAGGACTAAATGACCATAGGACTGTCTTTTACCTAAGAATGAACAGAAAAGCCATGCACAGAAAAGTCAACTTTTCATCCAAGGGTGGGCATAGGTTACCCTGAGAAATAGGATTTATGAAGACATCGGAAGGCAAAACCCAAGTTGCATTTTGTTCAGTATTATCTCAATCCAGCCTCACAGCGTCCCATGAGGTTGGTGTTCTTACTCACCCAATTTCACAGATGAGAAAAGGGAGGTCCAGCAAGGAAGAGTCACTTGCCCTCCATCATTCAAGCAGCAGGCAGCAGAGGTGACATTCTATCTCACCTGACCCCAAGCATCCCTCCTTCCCCAGAGCCAGGCCAGGAGACAGCAGGAGGAAAAGCAGAGGGTGGTCGGTGGACTTCAGCACCCCTAACCATCCTCAGACTCTTCACTGGCAGGGAACCCATCCTAGTAATAATTCTCGAGGTCAGTGGTTCCCAACCTGGGATAATTTCCCCCCACAAAGGGACGGTTGGCCATGTCTGGAGACATTTTTGGTTGTCACCATCTGGGAGAGGGTTGCTTCTGGCATCTGCTGGGTGAAAACCAGGGATGCTGCTCAATGTCATGCAATGCCCAGGACAGCCTCTGCCCCATAAGAAAGAACGATCTGGCCCCAAATGTCAACAGAGCCAAGGCTGAGAATCCTGGTCCAGAATCAAAGCCCTGTGAACACCCGTGGCTATGTCAGGAAGGCGCAGGGGCCCCAGCCCTGCCAAGCTGTGTGAGCTGAAGACATGTTGAAAGGTCCTTCACCCAAGAACCCCAGGTAGGATGACTAATGAGCTGGGAGTGCGGCCTTAACACAGCTCCAGAGCGGGGCGTTAGTGACAGTTTGGGCTGTCATGATGCCACAGTTTCAGCAAAGGGGACTCAGACAGGCAGGCAGAGGAGTGTGGAAAAGCTAGTGGGGGAGGTCGGGGCAGCAGCTGTTGCTGGAATCTGGGCCTCACCAAGAGGAACAATGCTCCCGGAATGCCAGGCACGCCACCAAGACAGCTGAGCCTGCGGGGCGAGCAGGCGTGGGCAGCGGGCATCTGAAGGGCACCAGTAAAAATGGAATTGTCTGGGTGCCTCAGTCCCCCCACGCAGGCAAGGCAGATGACTGAGGGCTAAAAATACCAGGAGAGGAAAAGCCACCAGAGGGTTGTCTGGCTGCCTGGGACCGGATCTGACCTCTGGGCTCCCTGGAGGTGGTGAGAGCTGGGACCTGGATCCCTAAGGCCCAAAACTGGAACAGCAGTGAGGAAAATTGCAGTGGTGGAGTATCACATTCAGGGTTCAAATCTGCCAGGCACTAGCAGTAGCAGTGAGGACCTGAAGTGTGACTGCTCTTCTCTGAGCCTCATCTGGAAAATGGGTCTAACACCAGTGCCTCCCTCACAGTGTTGTGAGCATGAAATAAGATGATGGGTAAAGCTCTTACGTCAGTGCCTGTCACACAGGGAGCTCTAGATAAGTGGGACAATAATGATTTGATTTCTCTTGGGACCTCAGTTTGGTGAGCTCACGATACAGTGGCTGGGTGGTGGCCCCAGTGGGCAGGCCTGCTTTCCCCGGGGCCTTATTACCTACCCCCAAGGATCCAGCACAAGACTTAATGTCCCCTCCAGGCCCAGCACATGCCTGCTCACACTCAGACAGCTCATGTGTGTCCTTCCTACACCATGAAGTTGTCACTAAAGGCAGGAACAACTCAACAACTCAAACATGTCCAAGTGTCACAGATCATCTTCCCCCAAGAGCTCTGCCCGAGGGGCCTGGAGGGTGAGGTTGGGGCTGGCGTAGGAAACGAGACTGGAAAGGTAACCAGTAATAACTCCCCCACACACACACACATGCATGCGTGCACTCGTGGTGCACATACTCTGTGCTGAGCCTGGCACCATGCAACGCCATTCACACGAATTGCATGAGTGACTAAATGGATGGTACTTGGGACGGTGCCTGGCACAGGGCAAGAACACAATAAATGTTAGTTGCTGTCATTAGCATCACAATGATCTAGTTTTACTTTAAAAACAAGCTTCTAAGGTCAGCACTATTGTTTCCCCCATTTATAAGTAAAGAATCTGAGGTTCAGGGTAGTTAAGTCACTTGTCCAGGGCCCTACAATCAAGGAAGTGAAGAAGCTGACCTGGAACCCAGCTTTCAATGGACCCTGATGTACCATTCTGGTACATCAGGGTCAAGTGGTAAAATATCTGAACTATTGGACCAAGGAGGGGAGAGTCCCCCCTCAGGCAGTGGGGAGCCACTGAGAGTTCGGGAACATGTACAGCTCATCATCAGAGCTGGGTATGGGGGGAAAGTATTGGAGTGGGGGGTACGTGGAAGGCAGGGGTGGAAAGGCAAGAGAAGAGCAGCCTCAAACAAATCGAGATCTACTACCATAGGCCAGACCTGGGGCAGGACGTAGGGGAAATGGATTTGCAAGACCTGACGGGGCAGAATAGATAGACTTTTTTGACAGTGGGGCAGAATCAAGATGGCTGAGGATTTTGGTCTGGTTGTTTTAATTGACAAAGAGTTTGGTAGAGCGAGAAGAAAGAATGAATTCATGCTTGAACATACTACCTTTTTTACCCCATCTCCCTGGACACGGCCGACAGCCAGTGCTCTAGAATAAAAGCTGACATTTACTGAACACTCACTGTGTGCCCAGAGTGTTCTAGCACTTTGCAAGTATGAGTTAAGTCATTCAAACCTCACAAGAATGCTGGGAACACCTGTAAATAAGGACCTCTATTATACGCATTTCACAGATGAAGAGACTGAGGCACAGTCTGCTGATGCTGCTTGCCCAAGCTGTACACAGTACACAGTGGGTGCCCCATCACTGTGGCTGCCCCATCTCTGCTGGGCACAAAGCTTGTCTACCCAGGTCTGACTTGTTGGAAAAGCCACCTTCCCCACTTGGTGGCTCTCGCTGACACCTGGGGGCCCTGACACAGCAAGATAGGCGTTATCACTTGGTGACAGAGCCAATCAGCCAGCTGGCTTTGGGATGGCAGGGCCTGGTATGCCTTTGTTCTGTTGGGAGATGGCTGACTTCACCACCCGCCTTAAAGGGGCATCACGCCCAAGGCAAGGCGACCCGCTAAACCAGTTTGCTTCCAGTGATATCACAGTGAGCACATACATGGCACTTTCCTGTGCCAGGTTCTGTCTTAAATATTCACGTGTTACTAGATTAACTTTTTAATTTACTGATATTAATATATGTACTCATTTGATCCACTGAAGAGTTTTATAAAACAACGATACAGAGAAGAGCTTTCTTTTTACCTTAGAAGGGATATAAAGGCTTAGACTTGAATTCCAGGAGCTAAAGAGAAAAAAGCACTTACAAAGGAAACAAATTAAAAAATACCCCCCACCGGAGCTGGATTAAAACCTTTACATGACTCAACAACAGCAAAGACGCCAACTCCCACCACCTCATATGAAATGCAAGATAAAAACAGTATGAAATGGTCAAACCGGCATAAAAACATCTCGCGATGTTCTGATTTTCCCTGGGGTGACTATTTTAATCCTTTTAAAAAATATATCTAATCCTTTCCAAAAAAAAGTTTGTTGGGTTTTCTTTTGTTTTTTTGTCAACACCACTGCTCAGCTGGTGCTCTGAGCATGTATTAAGTATGTCCGCTGCATGACCTGGCTCTGCCACGAGCCTCTCGCTTGGCCACAGATGGGAAGACATGCATCCCATCCCCATCAGTGAGGCCGGGGTGGAGGACTTCTCAAAAGGTTTCCAAGGCGCATCGTGGAGTAGAAAGGTCCAGGTGGCTTGTGTGTGTGTGTGTGTGTGTGTGTGAATATCATTAATGTGAAAAAGTATATTAGTATGTGCATGTATGTGCGTGATATATTAATGCAAAAACTGTATATTTGTGTGTGCAAATGAGAGCAGCTGAGAGAGTGAGAGAGAAGGAGAAGCTGAGATGCAATGCTGAAATAGATCCTGGAACAGAAACAAGGGCAATGGTGGAGAAACCAGTGAAATCCAGATGAAGTCTGGAGTTGAGTCAATAGTAATGCACCAACGTCAGTTTCTTAGTTTTGACCAATGTCCATGGTAACGTAAGATGTTAACATTAGGGGAAACTGAGTGAGGGGGACATGAGAACTCTGCAACTTTTCTGTAAATCTTAAAATTAAAATTTTATTTTTAAAAAGTCTGGAAGGAATTTCCTGAAGTTCTAGAATGGCAAAGCTAATCTCCAGTGCTAGAGGTCAAAAAACAGTTACTTGTGGGGGGTGTTGACAGGGATGCGGCTCCGGGAGCTGGGATGTTTTGGGTCTTGACCTGGGTGGTGGTGACATGGTATAGGCATATGAAAAACTCACCGCACTGGGCACTGAAGAGGCATGCGCCTTATTACAGGTGTATCTCAATGTTTAAAAACCAAAGAATTAAAAATATAGTCAAAAAGACTTTACATCAAACCACAAACACTGGTTCCCTCTGGGAGGATTTGGCTGAAGTGACAGAAAGGAAGATTTTTAGTCAAAATATTTCTGTAGCATTTCAAACTGTTTTATAGTAAGAATGTATTATTCACATTGTACTAATTTAACTTTTTATGGACATGCACACAGAGAAGGGCACAGATCATAAAACTGCAGCTCAATAAATCTTCCCAAACATAACACATCTGTGTAACCAGCACCCAGATCAAGATACAGAACATTCCCAGTGTCCCAAAAGACCCCCCAGTTACTGTTTATCTCAAATTCCAATTTAACTGGGCATTCTACATATATATATATATATTTTTTTTCTTTTTGGCTAAACCTAGTAACCCACCCCTAGAGGCCCCTCACAGTTACAAACTCCCACTGTTCTGACCCCTAACAGCACAGATCCATTTTGCCTGTTCATCCATATATTGTTTTGAAATTTAAAATGTTAATGTTTACCTTAGAAAGATATGAGGAGCAGCGATCATCAGCAAAGTGGGAATCAAAGGCTTATAGGAATCCAAAGTCTCCTTACCCATCTCCTCTCATTCCAAGCCCCCTTTTGCCCACTGAAAACACAGACAACCCAGGCAAAGGTGTTGGATCCAAGTTCAAATGGGGACTTTGACCCTGAGACACTCCATGTCAAGACTCCAAAGGGTCAGTGGCAAAGGACTATTCTTCCTTCAAGGACTTCCCCTCCCCCAGGTTAGACCACGTTTTCCAGGCCTGGGGAAAGGTGTTCCCAGGTCTAACAGCTAAGCACCCCAAAACGATCACAGTGGCTAACATTTATCTAGGGCTCGCAATGCTCTAACCTATTTGACCCTCATGACCACCTTATGAGGCGATGCTGTTATTTTCCCCATTTTACAGATAAGGAAACAGACTCAGAGAGGAGGAAAAAACCTGCCTGAGATCACACAGCTGGCCTGAATTCAAACCTTGGTTTATCTGATTCCAAAACCCTGAGCAGTCACACTAGGCCATCTCAAGGAGAATCAAAAGCAAATATTCTTCCTGTCCTCAATCTGGCAGATGACCAATTCCTGGGATCTGGGGTTTGTAGGCTGCAGCCCCCCGTTCTCTGGCTCCTTGTTTCCAGCATTGTCAAGGAAAAGTCTGATGCCATTCATATTTTTTCCACAGGAGCCTGGAAATGTGTCAGATTTTCTCTTAATCCTGGGAGTTTGTGAATTTTGCCAGGATATACCTTGGTGTGTGTTCTTTTCCTCATCCATACCACATGGAGCTTGGGAGTCCTTTCAATCTACAGATTTCGTTCTCTCCTCAGCTGAAGAAAATTTTCTTGTATTACTTGTTTAGTTTCAGCCCCTCCTTCTGGAATATTTATGGTTTGCATCTCTTCATTATTTTCCTCCAAGATATTCCCTGCACACCATCTTCCAAACCACTATGTGGATTGCAACAGGGACCCTCCTTGTTGACAATTCATCTAGTTAAGTTCTTAGTTCAGAAATCAGGTCTTAAAGCTCCAGGATGTCATTTTTGGGTTTCACTGGTACTTCTCTATGTTTGTTTGTTTCAGTTTTTGTTTTATGTAGTAAGCCAATACGTGGGTTTTAAAAAATAATCAAATTAACACATTGATACATTTTCAAAACAGAAGATTATTGTGCCATAGGCAGTTGAACATAAATTCTTACTTTTCTCAAATTGAAGTTTAGTATGTATGGCTCTCCCCTTACCCGAACGAAGTTTTACTGACATACATCAGGCCTTAAGAACAGGACCCTGCACAAAGGGGGGCACCAATAAATATTTAAGTAATTCATGTCCTTTGAAACTGGGGTCAAAATCATTCTTGCTTAAAAATAGTGTACATCTATTTGCACTACTTATATTTTTTCCCTCTCCTCACGCCTTTTTAAAAAATTGTCAATGGGTAATTTTTAAAATTACCATTCAATAAAATTGACCTTTTTTCATGTACAGTTCCATGAATTCTAATACACTTAAATTTTATTGTTGTAATTAATATTACTCAGCTGTTGCTCTGTTTCCTCCTGTGCTCACTAGATGTGGGGGGCAGTATAAAACTCTCCAGAAGTGTCCATGTCCTAATCCTTGGAACCTGTGAATATGCTACCTTACATAGCAAAGGGGACTTTGCAGATGTGACTAAGAATCTGGAGGTGGGGAGATTACTCTGGATTATCCAGGTGGGCCCAATGTAATCATAGGGGTCCTCAGAAGACAGAAAGGAGGCAAGAGGATCAGAGAGGTTGAAGTCAAGAGACTGGAGTGATGCATCCACAAGCCAAGGAGTGTGGGCAGGTGTTAGAAGCTGGAAAAGGCAAGTATGGATTCTCCACTAGAGCCTCCAGAAGGAATGCAGCCCTGCATTTTCAATTTCTGACCTCCAGAACTGTGAGATTAATAAATTGGTGCTCTTTTAAGCTACCAAATTTATGGCAATTTTTTTTTTTTTTTTTTTTTTTTTTTGTGGTACGCGGGCCTCTCACTATTGTGGCCTCTCCTGTTGCAGAGCACAGGCTCCGGACGTGCAGGCTCAGCGGCCATGGCTCACGGGCCCAGCCGCTCCGCAGCATGTGGGATCTTCCCGGACCGGGGCACGAACCCGTGTCCCCTGCATCGGCAGGCGGACTCTCAACCACTGCGCCACCAGGGAAGCCCATGGCAGTATTTTTATAGCTGCAGTAAGAAACGAATCCACTAGGTTTGTTTTCTGATTGTTCTAGAATTTGCTATTCTGATTGTTCTGCCCAATGTTCTTCTCTCTGGCTTCTGTTCAGGTGGGCAGTTATTTTTCTCTTTGGCTGCATGGAACTTAGGTCTGGTTAATGGACACTTCTTAGCTGTAGGAATCCCACCAGCAGTAGAAAGCTCTCAGGCCCTGTGGGACTGTGTTCCCAGGCAAGGTGCCTTAGCCAAGCCAGCCTCGAGGATAGAGAGGCCTCAGACCACCCACGAAGCTCCCTCCCCCGATGCAGGTTGAGGTTGATGCTGAATCGTACCCCTGAATGTCTACACAGACCCAAACCCCAAGTCTTCCCTGATTGCCACTCCCAGGGCCTTGTCCCAGGGCTCTGGGGGACTCCCCAATGCTGGCCCAGCTCATTGACCAGAGGGAGTATTTGGGTCTCCAACAACAGAACCTAAGGTCTAACCCAGCCTGTGGGCCCAAGTCCTGGCAGCCATGTGACTCCATGCCCTACTCAGGCCACCATATTTCCAGAATTTCCCTGACATACGCAATCTCACTTAATCCTCTCAACAGCCTTATGGGGGTTTGTGTACTATTATGGTCTCCATTTTCCAGATGAGGAAACTGAGGCCCTGAGAGACTTATTACCCTGATTGAGACCCCACACCTCTAGCTATGGAGCCAGAACTCTCCCCCCAGCACCTTCTCCCAAAGGCTCAGTTGAATAAAATATGTTCTCAGAGGGCCCAGCTATACGGATGCCCTTCAGGGGCACCACCCACCTCTGGAGGACCTGAGCCCATCCTCACCCCTGAACCAGGGATCCTCCACCCTCACCATGCATTCTACACATCCGCTGTGGCTGCAACAACCTTTTTGCTTGGCCATTTATAGCTACTGACTGCTCACACAAGCGTTTTAACAAAAATCCATGGTGTGCCTATTAGCTAGGGAAACATTTATTCTGGTGTTGTCAGAGAAAAGCTCTTTTTGACCTGTGTGCACGTGCATGTGTGTATACGTGTGCATAAGTCTGTGTGTAATATGTGCCTCTGTGTATGTGCACGAGTGCATGGGTGTGTTTTGGTCCGCACACAGACGTGTGGGCATGTGTGTGTGTATGTGTGTGTGCCCACTCAAGTGTGTGTACCTGTGCTTGTGCCCATACAGGAAAACACATTTTTTGTTATTAAAGATTCTGTTAGAAGAGGCTCCTGGGAAATTCTAACCCATGTTAGAGAGGTAAAAACTCTCCCACCGTTTTTTTTTTTTTTTGGTCATGGCAATAAATGATTCTTGGGTTTGCACCCCCAAAATTGAAAAATTTTTTTCACCTGAGAAAGGAAGTAAGTGATCACTGCCATTTACTGAGGACCTGCCTGGGCCTCATCGCCACTCACCCTCTGGAAAATCTCATCAGGAAGGTTTTCTTTATGTGCTCAGAGAGGTAGAGTCACTTGCCCAAGGTCACACAGAGCCCACCAGTTCAAATGCAATTTTGTCTGACTTCCAAGCCTGAGGGCTCAATCACTCCACTCCATTGCCTCAAACTGCCTAAGGTTGAATGAAAATGTTCTAACAATCCCTACTCAGGCCCTTGGCAAGGAAAGCAAAGTCTGTGTGACTTGTTTATTAATTACTTTGTTCATTCCTGGGGGCCAAGGATCTTCCAGTTTTCTCCAGCAACGTCCACAAAGGTTTCAGCACATCAGAGTAACTGAGCACATATTTGTGGATTGATTTGGTTGATAGGATCTCATTCCGGGGTGCTGCCTGCGGTTCTTGCCCCTGAATCAGATTGTCCCTGGCATGGGCAGCCCGGGGGCTGGCTAGACCAAGGGTCTCCCTGCTGGGAACTCCCTATTACTCCCCTTGCTTCTGGAATGAAATCCCAAGGCCATACCACATGATCTGCCCTGCCCACCTTGCTGGCCTCACTTTGTGCCCTGGCCCACACTCAGCTCCAATCACACGGTCCTTCTGCTCCTCAAAGATTCCCAATCCATCTTCCTCTGAGGCTCTTGCCATCCTGTGGCCAGAAGCACTCTCCCCCAGTCTCTGCTCGGTACTACTGCCCGGCACTACCCACCTCTCTATTTCATCTCTCTGTAATATGTGTCACTACCTGAAATTCTCTGGGTTGTGCATTTGTTTATTTTTATCCATCTACCCGTTGCACACAGCATCATGAGGGTGTGGAGTTTGTCACTCGGCGGCAGTCTCCCACACTAGCTCCGTGCATGGCGCAAAGCAGGCTACACAGAGTGGGTGACCGCTGGCCCAGCCATCGGCCCTGGGGCCACACCACCAGGGACAGGACAGCTGAGAGAATGTCCTGCTTCTTAGAGGCGTGGACTCTGGAGCCTGTCACCCACGGCCACTAAACAAGGCCATGACTTGATTCCAAGCCCTGACTTCTCACTCCTTGGATCCCAAGGCTGCCTGTGAGGTCACAGGAGGAAAACCATCCTGAGGGAGATTAACAACCACAGCGCCTGGTGTTCTGAGAGCAAACGGCCTTTCCCAAGGCCCTTTAAAAGCTTGGACTCTGGAGGCAAATGAGCCTCAGATCCACTCCCAACTTCACTGCCTGATTCCAGGCAGCTCATTTTGCCCCTCAGCCTCAGTTTCCTCATCTGTGAAACGGGGACACTGAAAACAAGGTGGTCTGTACCACACAGGGTGATTTAAATTGGAACATGAGACGTGTACACAGGCACTCCATGAGAGCTGTTATTTCTTCCTTCCTTCCTTCCTCCCTCCCTCCCTCTCTTTATTTTTGGCTGTGTTGGGTCTTCGTTGCTGCACGCGGGCTTTCTCTAATTGTGGCGAGCGGGGGCTACTTTTCGTTGCAGTGTGCGGGCTTCTCATTGCGGTGGCTTCTATTGTTGCGGAGCACGGGCTCTAGGCACACGGGCTTCAGTAGTTGTGGCACACAGGCTCAGTAGTTGTGGCTCACAGGCTCTAGAGCACAGGCTCAGTAGTTGTGGCGCATGGGCTTAGCTGCTCCGTGGCATGTGGGATCTTCCTGGACCAGGGCTCGAACCTGTGTCCCCACATTGGCAGGCAGGTTCTTAACCACTGTGCCACCAGGGAAGCCCGAGAGCGGTTATTTCTTCAGTCAATTAACACATACTCATTGAGCAGCTGTTGTGTGCCTGCCAGTCACGAGGTTGGAGCCAGGGAGAGAGTAGTGAGGAAAATAAAGAGGATCCACCCTCCGGAGCTGTCCACTGACGGTGAACAAAATAAGTGAATTGCACAGTATGTTAGAAAGCGGTAAATGCTGGGGAGAAAAGCAAAGCAGAGAAAGGTCTCTGCAGGGCAGGGCTAAACGGCTATTTTAAATAGGGTGGTAGGGAGGTCTCACTGAGGTGACGTTTGAGCAAAGACCTGAAGGAGGTGAGGAAGGGAGACTTGCAGATGTCTGACAGAAAAGCATTCCAGGCAGAGGAGACTGCAGGTACAAAGACCCTGAGGTGGGACCCATGCCTGATAATGTTAGAGAATTTTAACAGTCTCCCTCCCTGCCATTTTCCTTCTCGAAACAGACAAGCACAAGTGCTGACCACCCAAGCGCTGCAGAAAGTGAGCCACATCTCTCCCCATGCATCAGCCGCCAGTCTCTTTAACCTTGAATGCCTTTTTGGGTCTCACGTGTCACTGCGTGGCGAGTGAGCTGCCCTTACTTCAGAAGAACGGCATGGGGTGGGCGGGGGGGCCTTAGGTGGTGTCCGCCTCACCTATTACTGCCAAAAGTGGTCATGGGGTTATTTTTAAACTTGGGGAGGAAGTATTTATTGTTCCTGGGCTGAGGAGAGCTGGGTAGCCTGTGGGATTCTTCTGGGGGAGCAGTGCTGTGTCCTTTCCACCATGGTGAGTATTGAGGGCCCCCCGGAGGTAAGTAATGCTGGGCGGTGAGGTGAGGACACCACCTACAAGCAAAGGACGAAAGGGGAGGGGGAGAAAGGCAGCTTTCTGGGGCCCCAGACCCTAGTGGAAAAAGCACTACTAGCTGTGTGCACACAGAGGAACCCCAATCAATGCCCCGATAAGCCACAAATAACAGCAGCTCCCGGGGACTCACAAAAACAAAATAAGAGAGTTGGCCTTTTTATGGCTTGTCTACTGACCTCTCGAGGAATCAATAACGCCCAGGGCTTGCAAAATGGGATTGAACACTTTTAAGGATCAAATTGTAATTCTTTTCTCTTGTTCAGGCGTTTGGGGAAAAAAATCTTTTTTGTTTTCACCTTTTGAACTTGCAAATTTAAAACATTTCTCCCTATGTTTTTGGTTAGGTGTCCCCCTCCCAAAGCAGGAAGCCCCCAAATCAGGGTCAGTGTAGGACTGTGGTTAGGGGCACAGACTCTGGAGTCAGTCTGCCCAAGTTCAATACCAGCTCTGCCTTTCTGTGACTGTGTGACCTTGGGTACATGACCCAACCTCTCTGAGCTTCGGTTGCCTCCCCGTAAAATGGCGATGGTAATAATAGCATCCACTTGACAGAGCAGTTATGAGGATTAAATGCAATAACATATGCAGTGTTCAAGCGTTTGCTGTAACTCAAGTCAGAAGCGGGTGGGGAAATGTTAACTCGCTCTTCTCTGCTCTGTTTGCACGGTGCAAGGACAGAACATTTAGAGAGGAGATTTTGCTGCCATTTGGATCAAGAGAAAATTGAGGGGGACAGAGCAGTTGGGTTTTAACACCCTGAAAATGTGTCATTTCATCTCGCATTCCTCATGGTTTAGTGAGCCTGACTTTTTTTCGCCTCCAATCAATTCTCCTTCTGTGCATTACTGAACTTTTTGTGAAATGCATCGAAACAAAAGCAGCTGGGTCCTGCTGGGGCTGATCCGAAAGCCTGGCCTCCATCCCCGGAGACAGACCTCTACCTCCCCTAGTTTGCAAAGGAGCTGCTGCAAGATCCACAGTCTTTTACCATCCACCAGAACTGGGGTGCTTTTGAGAAACCTTATTCCATGTCCTTTTATCTTTCCAGCATCGCCATTTTGAGATGAGTGTGGGCACCATACCCTCATTTCACAGATAAGCAGCTGAGGCTCACCCAGAGATGACACCTGACCTAGTCTTCTAATTCCCAGCCTCTGACTTTTTTTAATCGATGCTTTTTTACCCCCTAGGCACCTAAGAAAGCCAAGAAGAGAGCAGAGGGCGCCAATTCCAACGTGTTCTCCATGTTTGAACAGAGCCAGATCCAGGAATTTAAGGAGGTGGGTGCAGCTGTGGAATCATTCACCTGGGTGGAGATTCCCACAGGCTAGAAAGAGCCTTTCCCTCGTTTCATATTCCCTGCAAGGACCTCTCAGTTAGGTTGTCTTTATCTTCCCCCAAAACCCCAAATTCGGTCTGAATGTGTGTGTGAATGACTTAAAGAAATTAACTTTTGCTGCTCATCAACGTAAAGCATATGTCTTGTTGAAAATGAAGGAAAGAATTTCAGAAATGCACAAAGAATAAAAATGATCTGACTGGGCTTCCCTGGTGGCGCAGTGGTTGAGAGTCCGCCTGCCGATGCAGGGGACACGGGTTCGTGCCCCGGTCCGGGAAGATCCCACATGCCGCGGAGCGGCTAGGTCCGTGAGCCATGGCTGCTAAGCATGCGCGTCCGGAGCCTGTGCTCCGCAAGAGGAGAGGCCACAACAGTGAGAGGCCCGCGTACCGCAAAAAAAAAAAAAAAAAAAAAAAAAAAAAAAAAAAAAGACCTGACCCACAATTCTACTACCCAGAGATAATCAGTTAACATTTTGGTATTCACCCTCCCAGTGATTTTTGTCATACATTGGGTTGGCCAAAAGGTTCTTTCGTTTTCTTCCATAAGACCTTATGGAAAAACCCAAACGTTTGGGCCAACCCAAAATATGCACCCGTTTGTTAAACAAAGCACACTAATCAGTACCTGCTGTTTTTCTTTGAGCAATTCAGGATGTTATATACAGAATGTTGTACTATTATAAATAACACATCTTTGCTTGTATCTCTGGTTATTTCCTTGGGGTAAATTCCTAAAAGCAGAACAGCTGGATCGAAGGAACTTTTTAAAAAAGGAACTAAAACCAAGTATAACCACTGGTCCAAGTTGCCCTCCAGAAATGCTGTGATCATTCTGACTCCCATCAGCACCAAGGGGAGAAAGTGCCTTTCCCGCCACATCTCCACCAACATAGGGCGTTAACGTCTCAAAAATTATCTTTGTCCGTCTGAGAGATGTCTGAGACTATCTTAGATTTTAATTTTTACAGTCCTCAGTTGTTGAATGCTAGCCGGGTGTGAAACCCTATCACAGTCTATTGGCATGTGCCTTAGTAAGCAAACCTAAGTACCAATTAGGCAAAATTAAAAGCCACTGCCGCAGACTCAGAAGGATAAACTGAATTAATTTTCCAGCAGTCCTGATGGCTCACACTGAGTCATCCACATTCTCACCTGGCCTTTCAGAGGAAAATACGTTAAAGCTATGCTGGAGAGGACACTGTTTTATATAAAAGGGGAAGCTGTTTGGGGCTTCCAATGGGACATGAAGACTGGCTCGTGCTGTCCCCACCAACATTCAGATCACAGGAACGCCGTGGCCCATAAGCTGCCAGGGAAAGAGGAATTCCTGGGATGAAATATCATATCTGAACTTGAAATAGGCCCCTTCCATGGAGAAGACTACACCCTCCCTTCTCCCTCACTCTGTCCTGACCTCTGGAATGAGATCAGCTGCTGGGGGTATGACCTGGGGATGCAAATACTTTCAGGAACCAGTTGCTAAAAGAACTAAAAAACAAAGATATAATACATCATTTGTAAATTACCTGGGCGTTCTCAAAGCTCTTAGAGTCTCTCTGAAGCCAGCTGGGAAAGATTACTGGCTGTTTTACAGATAATGCGGGCTTGCGAGCTGGCGGGGACAGACTCCAGTTTTTAACTTAGCTTTTTTTTTCAGTAACAGCTTTATAAAGATATAATTCATGTTACCATGTAGTCACCTTTTTAAACTGTACAATTCAGTGGTTATTTAATATAGTCACAGAATTTTGCAACTATCATCACTGTCTAATTTTAGAACATTTTCATCGCCCCCAAAAGAAACCTCATACCAATTAGCAGTCACTTCCCATTTCTCCTGCCCCCCCCAGTCCCTGACAACCACCGATCTATTTTCTGTCTCTATGGATTTGCCTGTTCTGGAAGCTTCATAGAAATGGAGTCATATACTATGTGGCCTTTTGTGTCTGGCTTCTTTCAGCATCATGTTTCAAGGTTCATCCATGTTGTAGCATGTGTCAGAATTTCCTTCTTTTTATTGCTGAATGATATTCCATCATGGGGAGAGACCACATTTTGTTTATTCACTCATCAGTTGATGGACATGTGGGTTGTTGTGAATAGTGCTGCTGTGGACATTCACCTACAGGTGTCTGTGTGGACGTGTGTTCTCATTTCTCTTAGGAACACACCGAAGAGTAGAATTGCTGGGTCCTACAGTAACTCTAGGCCTAACATTTTGAGGAACTGCTAGACTCTTTCAGATCTTTGATTCTTGATCTAATGTCCTTTGATGTGCCTTGAAAACCCCAGAGTCCCACTACCCCCAGCCCTTGGCATAACCTCTAGGGTTCCTCCCCCCAATTTCTCTTGGGCTGACCAGACAACCGCCTCCCTTTCACAGGCCTTCACCATCATGGACCAGAACAGGGATGGCTTCATAGACAAGAACGATCTGAGGGACACCTTTGCTGCTCTTGGTACGTCGCCCCACCAACGCCTGCAGGAGGGTCTCCTTATCCCACTCCCGTGAGGGGCAGGAGGTGGGGCCATCAAAAAGGTCAAGAGCTTGTCATTTTCCAAAGAAACAGCTCAACCAATATTGGTCTTTAAGGCAAATTTCAGAGGATAGGAAAGAAGTGTTTTAGTCTTTGAGTGTCTTCACATGTGTTTTATTTTTCTTTCAAATTAATTTTTGTGTGGATTTGAATGCAATGGCCGTTTACAATAGAAAACTTGGAAAACTCAGAAAAGTATAAAGAGGAAATAACGTTGGCCATTAGGCCACATTCCACTGTTAACATCTCAGCCTCTAAGTTTTTTTCTAGGCATCTCGTGTGTGTCTGTGTGTGTGTGTGTGTGCGTGCACGCACGTGCGCATGTGCACACGTGTGTGTTTAATAGCTGGAATCATTCTATTTTGGATTCAGCTTTTAAAATTTAACATCTCAGTAGGATGAGGATGAGTACGTGGAGCTGTTTCTAAGTGTTCAACCTGCCACCTCTAACCGCTCCTTGACTCCTAACCCCAGAACTCAGGGCCATGAACAGCTGTGCAGGTTGTGTAGTGAGCAATTATACAGACTACTATTCATATTTGTACCACTGTAGACTTTTACATTTAAAACATAAACTATCTTAAGAAGGGGCGGCTTTTTCTAACTTACACAAAGGTACTATATGGCCTGTGGCAGTGGCTAGAGCAGGTACATCAGAATCTCCAAGGCTGTATGGGTTATAGCAGGTATAATTTGAAAAAGTTCCCTCAGGTAATTCTGATGTCTCTCCCACCTCCAAGTAACAATGGCTAATTTATAATACGAGCATTTCCCATTGAGTAAAATATTAAAACATCTGTATAAGTTCCAGGTTCTGAAGGCACTATTTTAAAAAGTAACTAAACCCTCTTTGGGTTGTTTCCAGTTGTCTGACTTTTATAAATAACACTTTTGAGAACATCTTCTCACGTGAATATTTGGCCCCATCCACTCCGTCTCTGATTATTTCTAGACTAGATTCCTTGAAGTAGGATTACAAGGGCAAATGCCAGTGTCATGACAGCTGTTTCTGTCCCAGCTTGGAGTTGCTAAGTGTGTGTCTCCTGCCCTAGGGCGTGTGAATGTGAAAAATGAGGAAATTGATGAAATGCTCAAGGAGGCTCCAGGTCCAATTAACTTTACTGTGTTCCTACAGATGTTTGGGGAGAAACTTAAGGGTAAGTTCACGTGTATATCTGTGCATCTATGTATGTATATCTGTGTATATGTGTCTCTGTGCATCTGTGTATGTCCGTCTGTCTTTATGTGTCTTCATCTTTAGGCATCAATTAGAGCACTGGGAGAACATGTTGGGGTTGGCACATGAAGGCAGAGTAATGTCAGGGGGAAGAAAAAAACAATAAAAACAGCAGTTAACAGTGCTCCAAGGCTTACCCTGATCCAGACCTCATGCTAAGCACTTTAAACACATTATATGCATCACCTTATTTAATAGCATCTAGGAGGTAGTTTCTATTCTTATCCCAGTCTACAGATGGGGAACTGAAGCTCAGAGACGGAAAGTCTCTTGCCTGCAGCCACACAGCTACCAAATGCTGGAGTCAGGATTTGAATCCGAGTCTTTCTAAGTCTAGATCCATGCTTGAGCTTGGGTTTCCTCAGAAATAACTGGATTCTCAGGACTTTCCTGGTGGCGCAGTGGTTAAGAACCCGCCTGCCAATGCAGGGGACACAGGTTCGATCCCTGGTCCGGGAAGATCCAACATGCTGTGGAGCAACTAAGCCCATGTGTCACAACTGCTGAGCCTGCACTCTAGAGCCCGCAAGCCACAACTACTGAGCCCGTGCTCTGCAACAATAGAAGCCACCACAATGAGAAGCCTGTGCACCGCAACAAAGAGTAGCCCCTGCTCGACACAGCTAGAGAAAGCGCGCGCACGGCAACAAAGACCCAATGCAGCCAAAAAGAAAGAAAGAAAGAACTGGATTCTCAGCCCACTCTTTCAAAACGCCAAGGCTCAGTGCTCAGGAGGCAACAGGACCTTTCCTCCTTACCAGAGGTTCCCAGCCACCCATGGCACATTTTAACCCTGTTTTCTGTTTCAGGGGCAGACCCCGAGGAGACCATTCTCAACGCGTTCAAAGTGTTTGACCCTGAAGGCAAAGGGGTGCTCAGGGCTGATTAGTGAGTGGGATCCATGGGGGAAGACCTGGGGTTCCTTGCTTCTCCCCCTAGCCCTCTCCACACAGCCGGCTGCAATATCTGCTTTTCTCTCTCTGCAGCATACAGGAGATGCTGACTACGCAGGCGGAGAGGTTTTCCAAGGAGGAGGTAACAGGGCCCTTCGGACACTCTCTGCACCCCAGCTCCTGGCCTCACCCTTCTGGGGACTCCCTCTCCAGACTCTCTTATATAAAACACCCCTGACCCCACACTGAGAGAGAATCTGCTCTTGTTTACTAAGCCCTTATCTCATTTCACTCTGTCAATCACCCTGTGAGGTAGGGACTAGTATTATGGTCATTTTACAGATGGGGAAACTGAGGCTTAGGGAAGCAAAGTCACTTTGCTTTGACTAAAAGGACAACACTAATGAGAAATGCCAGGGCCTGGATTCAAACCTAGGTCTGTCTGACTCCAGGTTCTGTCTTCCTCATAATGCATGGATACCTGGTGAGAGCATCAGTTTCCTGATGAAGTGAAGGTGGCATGAAGGGTCACCGCATACAGTTGTATAGGTTGTACACTGCACAATCCTCCTGGATGCCCTTAATAATATATACTGCAGAGTATTTATTTGTTGCAATAGTTTTCCAGCAGATGGCAGTAAAGGGTCTTGTTACAATTTTTTAGAAATCAGAATATATGACTTGTTCTGGCAGGTGGCAGTAATGTGCCTGGAAGAAGGGGCACTATTCCTAATTCACCAAAGGCCCTGTATAAACAAGCAACTGCCTTGTCAACGTTACTAATGAACCTTAATGAGTGTATTTAAAATAGTCCCTTATAGCCTCTCTGGCCTGATTCCATCAAGTTTCACATTTTACTAAAAATTTTATTTGGATTTCCCCCTCAAAACTCAAGCAGTTGAAAGAGCCTGCCTTTCAACTCTCACCAGGCTTTGGGACTTTGGACAAGCTCCTTAACCTCACTGTGCCTCAATTTCCTCATCTGTAAAGTGGGGACAATAATAGAATCTACTTCATAGTACACTGTGAGGATTAAATGAGTTCACATGTATAAAGTGCTGATATGTGATAAGGGCAATATAAATGTTATCTATTATTAACCCCAAATTAAAAAAAATAACTAGCCAATACTTTTTTAAATGTAGAAATTGCACATTTAAAAAAATTTAATTTCTAGTTTCCCTCAAAGAAACAAATTCCTCAAAGAGTCTGACCTCCTTGCCCATGTGGACACATTGGCTGGCCCTGAGCAGTTGCGACCTCTGTAGATGGACTAGTCTCCATTTAGCCACAGTCCCCACCAGGCCCACCTTGCTCCCCTACATAACCTGCCTGCCCCTTTGCACACTTGAGTTTGTGGTCCCTTCTCTCCCCGTCGCAGGTTGGTTCCTGGGAACATCCCTGCAGGATGGCCCTTGGGGTTGGCACCTGTGGAAGAGCTACAAAGGGCAAGGAAGCAGGAGGGCACGGAGGGAGATGTCCACCGCAACACATGTCCTCCAGGCCCCCAGCTGCCTCTCCACTCGGGCCGCCCTGCACACAGCCCTCCCACCTCCACTGCCCCTCCCCATGGCCTCAGCATGTCTTGTTGGTTTGTTGCAGGTCGAACAGATGTTTGCCGCCTTCCCCCCTGACGTGACTGGCAACTTGGACTATAAGAACCTGGTGCACATCATCACCCACGGAGAAGAGAAGGACTAAGGGAGGGGATTGCCTTTGGGTGGGTGGATGGGGGGCGTCCCTGCCCTCTTCTCACTTCGCCCAGTAATGCCACCACCCCTGCCCCTGGCCTGTTGGCTGTGTGGCCGTCTCATTTATCTACCTCCATCTTCTCCGCAGCCTGGGTGCCTTAGAGATACCACGTGGCCACATAGCCGGCAGATGGAAATCCATCCAGAGGCCATGTTCAAATAAACAGGAGGTTGTGTTTATGGTGTGTCCTTGAGTATGGAAGACCCTTTGCTAGTTCCCATGAAGGTGGTGTATGAGCTAGTGATGGCCCTGCTGTCATTATTATTGAATCTTAGTGACTCTGTAAGATAGACCTTCAGGGACTTCCCTGGTGGTCCAGTGGTTAAGGCTCCACGCTTCCACTGCAGGGCCATGGGTTCCATCCCTGGTCGGGGAACTAAGATCCCTCAGGCCACACAGCGTGGCCAGGAAAAAAAAAAAATAGACCTTCACAGCCACTCAGGACTATTTCTATGAAAGTCCACATTTTACTGGAATGCTAACCAGAGGACCACAAACCTTTCTTTCAAAGAGTTCGAGCACTGGTAGAGCCTAGCTTCCCTCGTACTTTCCTTTAGGATGCCACTGGAATGCTTCTCCCATAGATGTGTTTAGGCCCCAGGATAAGTTAAGAAGAAGAGGCCTCACATGCACACTAAAAATATGGTTCATTTGGCCAAAAAATCACATCCATTAATTGTAAGAGGTTAATTTCTAATTTCAGATAAAGTAGAAGTTGTCTGTATTTGCCTCCTGGCAAATTGGGGGAGGGACACAGATATACATAGATAATGACTTCTGACCCTGCCTGGGGTCTAGGAACTAGGCCTAGGTGTGAGTTGACTTGATTTTGAGTGACCAAAATCATTGTTGAAACACTGAGGTCTGTTTTGGCTGCAAGAATCCCAACTTAGGAGACAAATGAGTTCACATAACTGAGAAGCCCGAGGGCTTCAGGCATAGCTGCATCCAGGAGCTCAAACAGCACCAACAGAACCTGAGGAGGCCTCTGCACTGCTCTGCTTTCTTTCATGTTGCTCTGCTCTCAGTAGTGACAGAATGGTCACCAGCAGTTCTTAGCTCTTGCCTATCCCCACAGCAATCCTAGTGGAAAGAGGGCACCTCCCTCTCTCCCAGCTCCACACAAATCCCAGAACAGGGCTATGGGATACCTGAACCAACCCCGAAACAGGTGTAGTGCTCTGACTGGCAGACTTGGTCACATGATTAACCCTTGTGTTGGGGTTGAAACCAGCCGCTTCCAAACCACATGGCCTGAGGGTGGGAGGGGCCGTTCCCCGAAGGAAAATCCAAATGCCTTTTAGGAAGAAAGGGGAGTGGATGCCGGGCACTCTAAGTTTTCAAGAGAACCCCAAGAACCCAGGACACAGCCAAAGCGAATGATGTGATGGAAACAAAGGGCTGAAATTGGGGGTGGGAGTGGCAGCTGGGGTCGACCAGGGGGTATGAAGGGTCCAGGTGATTGAAGGAGCCAGAACTGGAGCGAGTCTTGAAGGTTCAAGAACAACACCAGAGCCCCCAGAGGAGGAGCTCAGGGTCAGCTCCAATGACATCACCTGCTGGGAAGGGGGGTCCCTTTCAAAGCCAACAGCAAGCTGGGAAGGCAGGGACTCATGGGCCCCCCACACCACGATGACCCATCATGATCCAAACCCTACAACAACCCATATCCCCCACGTCCGGAACCTGTGACCTGGGGCTCCTACAGAGACACGGCCAGGCCCGGGAGAGGCCCCAGCTCAGAGCGCTCGAGTGGAGTTTGTGTTTCTGGGCAAGACACCCTGGACACAGCTCCACAGTGACACACTCATCCACACCACACACACACACACACACACACACACAGCCTCCAAGGCTCCTGGTCCCCACCTGTGAGCGTCTGCCGCATCCCATGTGGTTCTAGGACGTGAACTCAGTCTTTTGGCTCCCAGCCGTGGTGACCTCACACCACTCTTGCCCCCTTGCTGGCTTTGGAACTCGACCCTCCTGCTCCTCTACCCCGCCCTGGGGTGGCTCCAGCACCCCAGTCTCTTAGTAATGAATGGGAAGAGGCACCGGGGTTACGGAACAAAACATTTACTCTCTCTGGTTGTGGTACAAGCATGGCCATGTCCACTTCAGACCGTTAACTTCTTCTTGGGCCTCAGATCGTCCCCCTTTTCAGGCACGCTGTCCATGTGTAAATCCCTGTTTCTAGACTCTCTTGCGGTGTAGTGGCTGAGCACCATTTGCCGAAGCCTGCTGTGGTCCAGGGGTTGGTCCACTGTGCCAAAGATGGGACTCGTGTGAGGAGTTTGGAAATCAAACCCAGCACAGCAGGGGGTGGGCTTCCTTCCCAGGGACAGTGCCTCTCTGCCCTGTTCAAGGATGTCCAAGCCTGGTTTGGTGTCCCTCCATAGTGCTGGGGGTTGGAGTGTAAAAATTCTCAAAGTCTAGGGAGAGGGAGGACAGGCAGAGATGTACTGCTCAGGGATGGCCAGACAATAACTGTTTTTCTTCTCCAAGATGAGGATGTAAAGATGAGTTTGGTTTAGTATCAAGGAGTTAGGGTCACCATGTGCAGTTGCTCAGGATGTAGATTGCACAAAGACACCCGTTTCTTCAGGGCTGAAATCCAGCCCCCCACTTGATTGCCAAGCCATGTCTACCCATCAGGGGCTCCTTTTCCTAATTAATCTGCCCAGAGGGGGTTGCCTCTTCTAATTCACACATACAAGCCATAGAGGCTAGTGGGCTAAGAGGACCTAATGTTTATCAGCATTCCCTTGAACAGAAATGAAGACATCATCTGTACATTCCTGACCTTGTGAGGACAGTGTTCTCAACAGCTGTGCCCTGCCACCCTCCTCCTTTAAGAACTCAAAGGGCCAAGGGAAGCTGTGCTAAGGTGGCTGACATCAGGCCCAGTTTTCACTCCTGCTAAGTCTCAGGTGCCTTAAATAAATCAAACAGGAGGTGTGTATGCCTGTGCACCTGTGCACAAGCGCCTGTTGGCCGTCCCCTCCCTCCATCCTTGGCACACTTGAAACATTGCTCACAGAAGGGGGGCAGCTTTTAAAAATACCAAATTTTTTCCTCTGATTACTCAAGTCATGCAAGGTCATTTTAAAAGAAAATTCTAAGCAATACAGAATTAACTTAGAAATGCAAAGTTCTCTGCAAACCACCACCCAGAAATACCCACTGTAAGTCAGCAGTATACATCCTCTTTGTTTTTATATGTATCATCAAGATAACTTCCTCCTTCCCTTCCTCCTCCGCCTTCCTTCTCTCTCTCTCCCCCTCCCTTTATTATAAATCAGATTGTGAAGGGCTGTCCTGTACACTGCACGATTTTTAGCAGCATCCCTGGCCACTAGATGCCATATATACATGTCAGTTCATGTCGGCCCACTGTATTCTTTCTAGTGGCTGCATAGTATTCTGTAGCATGCATGGGTGAACTATAACTTATTTAACCAATCTCTAACGGGTGAGCATTTCAGTCACTTCCAGTTCAATCACCCTCCTACTTCCATCTTTAACCCTTGAATGTTTTTCTTTGAAGGACCAATCCCCACAAGCGAGATTACAGACTCAACGTGTGTATCTGAAACCGTGGGTAATCATTAGTCAACCCCATTTCACCTGTAACCTGCCTTCACTAAGCAAGGTCGTTTTAATTATTGCTACAAAAGACTTGCTTGTCTTCCAAGCAGTATGTAGCCTAAACAATGTGTTTGCATGAGTTGTTTTCCAGGAGCTTGGATTCAGCTATGTCTAGTTCCAGGTGAGCTGGTTAACACTGGAAGGAACCACCAATCCTTTAACTGGGCACGTGCGAGTGTCACTGGATGACCTCTTGAACGTGCAGAGGCCCACAGCTTAGTTACACCGGCACAGAACCCCGATTACCGCACCGTTTTCCAATTGCCTTTCCTCATACTCCCCACGCCTCGGACCACCCTGCTTCTTTATTCTTTTTTTTTTTTTTTACTCGTGAATTTTTTATTTTTATTGAGCTATAGGGGATGGATTGGGAAATATCTGTAAGTTATGCCCTACTAGGGAAATGTCCATTCTAATTTTCTTGGGATAGCTTTCGGAGTTTTTTCTTTTTCTTGGAGCTGCTGCTCTTGCTGGCAGCAGCCTCTTCAGGTCCACTGCTGACAGGCTCCTCCTTGGAAGAGAATTTCCTCTTTTTCTTGGGGACCCTCTTGTTTCCTGACTCTTCAGGGTCACTATCTGGTTCCTCTTTGGGAAGAGATTTCTTCCTCTTGGTAAGACTTACACTGCCAGCTGTCTCTTCAAGATCACTAACCAGCTCCTCCTTGTGCTTCTTTATTCTTTATCCCATAAATACCTGAGCCCCTTGCTTTCGGGGAGGCGGATTTTGGAGGTTTGTTCTCCCATCTCATCTCCTCGCTTCGCTGTCTTGTGAATAACCCCCCTCTCAGCTGCAACCCTCCACGTCTCAGCGTTTGGCTTGCTGCGTATCGCAAAAACCGAACCTGGCTCAGTAACATAACCATTTCTCAGGCTTCCCGAACGTGTTGCCAAACTGCCCTCCAAAACCCATGTGGGGCCGATTATATCCCCACCTTCGGAGAGAAGGGCAGACCCCTACGAGGGGGAGTATCATGAGCTTCGGCCTCCAAAAGCAAGGATCAATGCGCAGGCGCCCGCAGGGCCACAGTTCAGCTCTGGCGTGAACCGTCTCGGGCGCTTCAACCACGGGGCTGGGGGATGTGGATGGGGATGCGGAAAGGAGGTCACAGATGGAGGAGCGACTCTCAAGAGCATAGGGTGAGGGTGGGAGCCGGGATCAGGGAATCTCCTGTGCCCATAACTTGACAACCTGGAAATTTTGCTCATTTTAAGGTTCATGAAATGGTCACAAATTTGTTGCAATTTTTAAAAAGTACCCAGGATAACTAAACTTCAGAATCTGTGGCTGAGTCATTGCGCAGTAGAAAGAGAAGTCCGGGAAGAAAGAACTCACCTTCATCCAACCTGTCGCTAGAGGGGTCAGCCCCGAGCACTGGGGGGATGACCTTGATGGGTTCTGCAGGCTTGAGGAGGGCAGAGCCGCCCCAGAAGGGGTTGATGAAGGGTGGCGGGACGTCCGTCTCCGCCACTTCCATTTCCATGATCCGCTTGTAGGATTCTAACAGCAGCAGGTCGTTGGTCTTCTTTTCAATGATGGCTGGAAAAAAATAAGCAGAACCAAGAGGGCTGCTGGGAGACCGGAGTCCCGGGGAGAGCTAGAGGTTGCGCCCCCTGCTGGACATGAATGGTAGCAACAGGAAGTGGAGCAGGTCATGAGCTCCTATAAGGACAAGGCTTTCTCTTGGGTTACATCACACTTTCCCTAGAGGGCACAATTTGGTTCTTGAGAAGCAAAAATAATCTGACTCTTTAATATATAAAGTACAGATATACATACAAGATGTAAACAGTTATATGGTATATGAACTGTATTCCACGAGGCAGAGCAGTTGGGAAAAGAATGTCTAAAAAGGCTCCTTAGGGCTTCCCTGGTGGCACAGTGGTTGAGAATCCTCCTGCCAAGGCAGGGGGCACGGGTTCGAGCCCTGGTCTGGGAAGATCCCACATGCCGCAGAGCAACTAAGTCCGTACAGCACAACTACTGAGCCTGTACTCTAGAGCCCGCGAGCCACAACTACTGAGCCCACACACCACAACTACTGACACCCCTGCGCCTAGAGCCAGTGCTCCGCAACAAGAGAAGCCACCGCAATGAGAAGCCCACACACTACAATGAAGAATAGCCCCTGTTCTCTGCAACCAGAGAAAGCCCGCGTGCAGCAACAAAGACCCAACACAGCCAAAAATAAATAAATAAATTTATTTAAAAAAATTTTTTTTAATTAAATAAAAAAATAAAAAGGCTCCTTAGGGGACAATAATGAAAAGAAGATTGAGGAACACTGGGTTACACTAAAAATTGGGAGCCCTGGGCAAGCTCTGCCTTAAACTATGGATTTTTTCCTCAGTGCTGTCTCTGAGTTTGAGGGAGCTGCCCTTCCCACCGTGTTTCATAGCCTCATGGAGTCACCAGAATAATTCATTCATTCATTTATTCATTCATTCCACAAATTATTATTGGATGCCTATCATGCCAGGCATGGTGCTACAATGCATGGAAGAAAAAGAAAATGACAATAAACAATAACAGGGATGCAGTCCCTGTCCTGATGGAGCTCATAAACTTCAGTGTGAATGGGGGGGCAGAGAGAAAGGCAAGTTCAGCAAATAAATACACGTATCCCTCATTATCCAGAAGCCTATTATCTGAATTCAGTAACTACTGGATCTGGATAATTTTTTGAAAAAAACTCACACAACCCATACCATTTCTATTCTCTCTGAAAATCAGGAACCAAAAAGATTTGCATCTGAACCTTGCTATTGGATCTCAAGAACCTCATAGATTCAGATAATGAGAATTACCTGTGCATAGAGACAAACTGGGTGAGTATTAAATAATAGGACTGCTATAAGAGTGAATAATAGTGGGTGGGGGAGGACCAGCTTCATATGGGGCAGCAGAGGGAGGCCTTGCTGGAGGGAGGGCATTTAAACTGAGATCTGAGAATGAGGAGGAATTGGGCATGGGATGAGTATCCCAGGAACAGCCCATGCAAAGGCCCTGTGGCGGGGATGAATTGGGGGAAGGATTTGAAAATACAGAGAGGAGGGGCTTCCCTGGTGGCACAGTGGTTGAGAGTCCGCCTGCCGATGCAGGGGACGTGGGTTCATGCCCCGGTTTGGGAAGATCCCACATGCCGCGGAGCGGCTAGGCCCGTGAGCCATGGCCGCTGAGCCTGCGCGTCCGGAGCCTGTGCTCCACAACGGGAGAGGCCACAACAGTGAGAGGCTGATGTAACGCAAAAAGAAAAAAAGAAAAAAAGAAAGAAAATACAGAAAGGAGAGCACTGTGGCTGGATGTGGTGAGAAAGGAGGGAGAGCAGGACAAGAGATGATGAAAAATGTAAGTAGGGGCCAGGCTATAAAGAACCTGATAGGCTGTGGGTAAGAAAGAGTTAACGCAGCAAAGCCTGACTGCTCTTAGAAAAGGCTGCTCACCAGATTGGCCCTTGGATAGCATCAGAGAACTTGAATTTCAGGAAGGTCCCCACTACCATTATCTGTTAAAAGAGTGGCTCATCATGCTTAAACTGTGATATAAAAATGTGATTTATGCTGAATACTCACTATTCTTTCTGGGAGTCTGGAATTTGGGTACGTGTCATGCTGGAGGTGCCTATATGATGAGCCCCCAATCCAAACCCTGGACAATGAGTATCCAATGAGCTTCTCTGGTTGATAACATTTCACTTGTGTTGTCACAACCCATTGTTGGAGGAATTAAGCTCATTTTGTGTGAACCCATTGGAAGAGGACCCTTGGAAGCTTGCTCCTCGTTTCCTACAGACTTCACCCCAAGCCCCTTTTTTCTTTGCTGATTTTGCTTTGTATTCTTTTGGTATAATAAATCAGGGCCATGAATATGACTATATGCTGAATCCAGGAGCCCTCCTAGTGAATCACTGAAACCGGTGGGAGGGAACCTCTCAAAAACAGATTATATTAAAAACCTTAGATTTTATTCTAAGAGTAGTGGAAGCCATTCATTTTAAATTGTCATGATCTCTGTAGGTGCATCCTCCCTCTCTATCCTGAGTTCAAGGCCTATGCCTAGAAATGTGTGTTATAGTTAATAGGCATTTGCTACATGCCAGGCACTGCTCTGAGCACTTTATTTCTTCTTTTCCAATCTAAATGCCTTTCATTTCTTTTTATCGCCTTATTTCCTTATCGAGGACCACCAACACAATATTGAATAGGAGTTGCGAGAGCAAACATCTTTGCCTTGTTCCTGATCTTAGAAGAAAAACATTCAGTTTTTTCACCATTAAGTATGAGGTTAGCTGTAGGTGTTTTTGTAGATGCCTTTTATCAGGTAAGAAAGTTTCCTTCTAGTTCTAGTTTGTTGAGTTTTTATCATGAATGGATGTTGAATTATGTCAAATACTTCCTTCTGCATCTATTGAGATGATCATGTACTATTTCTCTAAGAACTACTCATTTATTTAATCCTCCCAATATTTTTTGGATGAAAAAACTAAAGCACAGAGAGGTTCAGAAAGTTGCCCAAAGTCACACAGCTAGTAAGAGTAGAACCAAGATTTGAACCCAACCAAGCTGGCTTTAGTGCCCACATGCTTCACCACCAGGCTCACTACCTCCAAAAGAACAAGTCTTTGGGCCTGGTCATAGAAATCTCTGGAAATGGTTGCTACCCCAGCTCGACTCACCAAAGTACTGTGGGAGGTTGGTATCGGTGATTTTCCCTGTCTCCCCTAACTGTACCAGGATCTTGGTGGCATCACAATTTATCTTCTTAAACAGATTCTCAACCGAGTTCTTGAGATACTCCAAGGTCTTGCTGATCTCCTTGTAGTTGTTCTCATACATATCTGCCTCCTCCGTGGTCTTCCTTAGTTTCTCCTGTGGCAGACCCCAATTCCCATTCAGGTCAGCCAGGTCACCACCCTGGGCTCAGCCCTCACATGAGAGCTTTCACTGGTAATGAGGATTTAGGACCCTCTGGAGCCAGGATCTCCAAAGTGCAGGTTTGCAAACCTCTAAAGGGGTGCAAGATCAATGTAATCATTAAATGGGCCTCAATCCACATTAAAAAAAAAATGAAATAAAATGACCAGAAAAGAAAGGAAGAGAAAATACTAACATGCATTGCAGGTAGTGAGGGTAGATATTGTTTAATGTAAGTTTTGTTTACTTACATACGTGTATGTGTGTCTACATGTGTACTGGATTACAGTATTTTTTAAAAGCTGGTGACTCATTTTAAAAAATGGCCCACAGGAAGAAATATATTTTACATTGCGGCCCAATACTTATATACGTGTGTGTATTTTTATATATTTATCTAATCAAATGAAATTATAGATTCACAAATCATATTCTTATTGTGTGTTCTAGTATTTTCCATTCTGTTCTGTTCTATTCTATCTTGTTACTTTTAAATGCTAGTTGCAATCCAACAAACCAATTTCACCACTCAGTTTAAATCACATTAGAGCACAGTGGTTCTCAAAGTGGGGTTCCAGGACAAGCAGCATCAGGTTCACCAGGGAACTTGTTAGAAATGCAGATTCCTGGGATCCAGTCCAGACTGACTGAATCAGAGGCTCTGGGGGTGGACCTGACAATCTGTATTTAATGCAGGTGATCCTGATGCATGATAAAATTTGAGAACCTCTGTGAGTCCACTGGATCACAATTTTGGCTTCATATTGGTATCACCTGGGAGTGTTAAAACATTTGCTGCCCAAACTCCAGCCTCAGAGATTTAGACATCTTGGTCTGGGATGCAGCCTGGGCATCAGGAATTTTAAAGCCTCCGAAGTAATTCTGACTTGCAGCCCAGACTGAGAATCGTTGCTCTGGGATCAGTGCTTCAGTGGCTTCCTGCCTCTCCCTCTGAGTTCTCAGCTTGCAAAGGTGAACTGGGCCCTGGAAGGACCAGCCTTGTTCCCACCAGCTCCATACGGAGCATTCCAAATAAGGATCCCAAAGGGCCCTATTCACACCCCCATTTTCCAGGTGAGGAAACTGAGGCTCTAAGGAATACAGCCAGGAGAGGGAAGCCATGGTTTGAACTGTCTCTCAACCACCACACCAGGCAGCTTCCTCCGTCCCAAACACTGGAATATTCAGTTCCCAGGGCTGCATTTCCACATATGACAGCAAGAGCCCCCCCCCCTCATTCTAAAGGTGCATTAAAAGATCACATGGTTGAGAATTCCCTGGCGGTCCAGTGGTTAGGACTCTGTGCTTCCACTGCAGAGGGCACGAGTTTGATCCCTGGTCACGGCACTAAGATCCTACAAGCTGCGCGGCATCGCCAAAAAAAAAAAAAAAGGTCACATGATTAAAAACATTTCTTGGGGCTTCCCTGGTGGCGCAGTGGTTGAGAGTCTGCCTGCCGATGCAGGGGACACAGGTTCGTGCCCTGGTCCAGGAAGATCCCACATGCTGCGGAGCAGCTGGGCCCGTGGGCCATGGCTGCTGAACCTGCGCGTCCGGAGCCTGTGCTCCGCAGCGGGAGAAGCCACAACAGTGAGAGGCCCATGTACCGCAAAAAAAAAAAAAAAAAAAGTTTCTTAAAGCCTGATATGACAGTGACAACACATGTCCAGCACCTAAAATGTTCCAGGCATATTACACACATCATCTTAACTTATCCTCACAACTGCTCCAGTTTTCAGATGAGGAATATTGAGGTCAGAGAAGAAAAGTGAACTTGTGTTTAGCTCTTCTGTATTGAGTTGTCTAATACCTGACCATGGGCACAACTCTTTATTTGGACAATTATTTGGTAACAAGATGATGGTGATTTGAGGTTTTATTGACTTACGGGATAAACAACAACAATAATGATAGCTATGTTTATAGCTCTCTGCCCTGCACTGTGCCAAGCGTGTACATGCAGTATTTTATTCAATCTTCATGGCCCTACAAAGTGAGTACAATTTTTATCCCCATTTTACAGGTGAGACAACGGAGCCTCAGAGAGGTTAGGTTACTTTCTCAAAGTCACACAGCCAGGAAGAGACTCTTCTGGGAGTCATACCTAAGCATTTGTTCCCAGGGCCTGGTTGCTTAACTCTTATGCAAAACCCTCCCATTAAAGGACTGGTTCCACCACTTCTCCCAGAGGGGAGGATGAAATGGAAGTTAAGTGGAAAGGTTCCAAGAGTAGAGGAGATGGAAGCGATCTTTAGCAGGGGGGTAAGAAAAGTGGGTTCTAAGTGAGCCCACTGCTATTAAGACAAATTCTCTTGCTTAGAGTATTTGCATTTGAAAAGAGGCTCCAGGAGTTCCTACTGAAGCCCAAGGAACAAAGAGCTGCTGGAGGACTTCAGGCAGAGGTGGGGGAGATGCTTGGTGTTGCCTGGTCAGCCTTCCCAAACTGTGTCCCCCTTTATGCCTTCAAAACGCCGAGAGGCAGAACAGCACCAGTCCCAACCCCAAGGAAGTATTTGGACACTGGATGGCTCAAAGCCAAGGATGTGGGACCCCAAGAATGTGTCCGACTTAGGGAGAGTCTCCTTGAACTTGGGCCCTGCCTGCAAGTCTACATTCCCCATTCCCGAGTCCTGGGAGAGGTTGCTGAGCCTGAGAGGTGCTTTGCTGCCCTCCAGTGGCGCATGAGAGAATGGTATGGCCAACCCTTTTTGCCACTTGCGTGCCAAGAGTAGAAATAAGCCACAGAGAAAGGAAGGGAAATGACCAAGGAGTGTAGTTCCTGGGCCAGGAACTACTGGATTAGAACAGGGCTTTGCAGTCAGACTCTCTGGTTCATATGTTTGTCAGACATTTGTTATCCATTCTCCCCTTATACCTTAATAGCAAAATGCTGATTGTATTTGGGGTGGCAATGTGCCAGCTAAAAGTTATATCTCCAACCCTCCTTTGCAATAGGGATGGCCAGTGAGACATAGATACAGAAATCACTGGCTTAGAATTCAGGGAAAAAACTTTTAAGCTGACTAACTCAATTAGCAAGGCCTTTTTTTCCTTCCCTACTTTCTTTCTGCTTGGAATGTGTATGTGATGGCTGGGCCATTGGCAGCCATGATACAACCATGAGGCATCCTTGAGAATGTAAGCCACACACTAAAGATGGCAAAACTGAAAGGAGAAGCCTGGGTTACTGATGACATCATGACCAGCCCTGAAGTGTTTATCTCCAGGTTTATGTTTTAACAAAGTAAATAAACTTCTATTGTTTAGGCCACTGTTATTTTGGGTCCCTGTTATTAGCAGCTGAATGCAATGCAAAGCTCATGCAGTATCCCCGCTCCATGATGTTGGCGATTACTTCCCTGAACCTCAGTTTCCTCATCTGTAAAATAGATCATATCACCTACCTCATAGAGCTGTTGTGAGGATTAAATGAGATAATGCAAGCAAAGCACTTAGCCCAGTGCCTAGTACGTAGTAATGGCTCAGGAAATGTTTGTAATTACCATTATTGATTGAGAACAGGCCACAGCCAGGACAAGGGGGAGAGAGAAGAAAAGACTGAGGCAGAGATCTGTCTGGAATTTACCAGCCTGGGATGAAATTATAGGCACAAGGGCCTGAGATAGACTCCCTGAAGTGGGAGAGTCTTTAAAATAGACAAAGAGGGCCTCAGGGACAAAAGTCTGCAGCAAGATCTGTAGCAGAGGCTGCCTGTAACAAAAAGTCAGGACATGTCAAGCCATGACCCAGGCCAGTAGATAGTCATGGGGCAGACATCTTCCTCCTCCTGAGAACCAACTGACAGGTCTCCTGACAGACAATGGAGACTCCTGCATCCCTCCCTCCCCACCCTGGTCTTACCTCCAGCTGTCTCAGGATGGAGTAGTTGTCCTCATGTGATGATGTCTGCTGGGATTGCGAGCGGATGATCTCATTCTGCTCAGGAGAGAACCAGACCATAAGGAAAAGCAAGTGCTCCCCACCCCAACACACCTAAAAACAAGCCAATGCCTCGAGGTGTTGGTGAGGATTTAACTTATCCATTTCAAGTAGCCCCAGAACCCCTGGACCCCTCTTATGTCCATGGAGGTTATTTCTGATGTTTCTGAATTAAAAGGAGGATGCAGGCATGAGCAGGTGGGTGGTTCATCCTTTCTGGAGAACTGTGTATAATCAGTAGGATTTGCTGCAATGGTGGCAATGTTCTCTCTGTGCCGTCTAGCACTGCAGCCACTAGCCACGCACGGGCACAGAGCACTTGCAATGTGGCTAGTCCCACTGAGGAACTCATTTTTTAATTTACTTTAAATTGATTTAAACTTAAATCGTCCCACGTGGCTGATGGTTATGGTAATGGACGGGCAGCTCCAGAGCAGGGGTTCTCAAACTCTAGCATGAAACAGAATCACCTGGGGGTTTGTGAAAACACAGATATCCGGGTCCCACACCAGAGGTTCTGATTCAGTATGTCTGCGTGAGGCCCACGAATGTGCATTTCTCGCAAGTTCCCAGGAGATGCTGCTGCTGCTGGTCCAGGGACTAGATTTGAGAACTCCTGGGCTAGAACAGTGTGTCCAAATGTAAAAGGCAAGCACCTTTTGATGGGGCAATACCATCTCTAGGAGTCTGTCCCATGGAAACAATAAGACATGTGGACAAGGTGGCCACTCAAGGCTGTCCCTTGTGCTATTATCTGTAATCTCCGTTAGGGACAACCTACAGGTCTACCGGTTGGGGATTGGTTAAGTAAACAATGGTACATTTACATCGTGGTGGGGGAAAGGGTCTCAAATTAAAATATGGTTTAGGGCTTCCCTGGTGGCACAGTGGGTGGGAGTCTGCCTGCCAATGCAGGGGACACGGGTTTGAGCCCTGGTCCCAGAAGATCCCACGTGCCGCGGAGCAGCTAGGCCCGTGCACTGGAAGTGCTGAGCCTACGCTCTGGAGCCCGTGAGCCAAAACTACTGAGCCCACGTGCCACAACTACTGAAGCCCGCACGTCTAGAGCCCGTGCTCCGCAACAAGAGAAGCCACTGCAATGAGAAGCCCTCGCACCTCAACGAAGACCCAGTGCAGCCAAAAATAAATTAATTAATAATTTTTTTAAATATATGGTTTAAATGCAGATTCATGGCTTATTCTCAGAGAATCTAGGTTTGTAGGTATGGGGTAGGGCCTGGGGAATCTGTTCTTTTAAGAAGTATTTTGTGATACTACCACAGAGCATCTAGGGTCTCCAGAAGCCTCTAAAAAGAACATAGAAGATGTTGGGCAGAATCTATGATGAATTGTTGAAGAAAAAAATGTATTAAACAGCATGAACTATCTAGTATACACCCAGTACTATAAGTGGGCATCTAGGGAAGTGTGTGTGTGTATGTGTGTATGCGCACGCACGGACACATGCTTAAGTGCACACCTCCTTCATAAAGCAATGTCACCAAAATATTTATTGGCAGTATCTCTGAGTGGTGATATTTTGGTGACCTGTACTTTTTCCTTATATTTTTCTGAATTACATTTTCCCACAGGCATATCTACTTGCACATGGCCCCACATTCAGGAAACAGTGACATTGCAAAAGGAAGGGCTCCCCTCAGTCCCCACTAAGCACAGGGACCTCAGAGGAAAGAGTAATGAATTCCCAGAGGAGGTGACATCTGTCAGGACTAATGAGTGGTATTGCATCAGAAGAAAAGTGGGAGGGGTGGGGAATAGCATGAGGAAAGCCTCAGAGGAGGGAAATGCAGGGGGAAGCTGGGACAGGCAGCTGATGAGAGTGCCTTGGGGGTCGTGATGGGAGCTGAGCATGCAGGGGCAGGTTGAAGCCAAATTTTGAAGGTATTGGAGTGTCACACTAAGGAGTTTAGACTCTCTCCTGTGCAGACAGTTCCAAAGGCTGGTTATGTGTTTTCTGCAGAGTAAGTAGCCCAGGGAGCCAATTAAGTTTGGGAAATTATGGATTCAACAAGGTAAATAGTTTCTTTACTGTAGGATTTGTCAGAGCCTTTATTATGCTCATATACATCAACTCTCTCCAAGATTAGTTTACCATCTCTCCTCAATTCTGTGAAGCTGTTGATTAACAGGGGTCAGCCAGCTTTTAAGGCAAAGGGCCGGATTGTCGATATTTTGGGCTTTGCAGCCCACATATGGTCTGTCTTGCATATTTTGTTTCCTTACAACCCTTTAAAAATGTGAAACCATTCTTGGCTCATGGACTGTACAAAAACAGGCCAAAGGGCATATCTGGCTGTGGCTATAGTTTACTGAACTCTGGATTATAAGACATACCATGGATTTTAAATGTCACTTATTGGGGGTGAGGGGACATGAACACATTAAGTGTATGTATCAACTGGAAGACAAATACCAATTTCAGGAAGGTTAAAATGTAAGGGGAGAACACTGGGGGAATATAGTATTTCTTAAACTTTTTTGATTTGAAGCCCTTTTTTCTGCAGAGTATCTCAAGGAGTGTTCCAAGGAACCCGCTTTGGGTAAGGCTGCTGTGGGAGCAGGCGGGCCCCTGGCCTGGGAAAGAAGAGGTGCCCTGACCTGGATTCTCTCAGTCTTCTTGTGCATCATCTCCATGTCATTGTTGAGCTCTGTGACATACAAGAACTGAGCAAAATTCTTCTCCTCCTTGGCCAGAAACTCCTCGATGAGCTGATTCAAGTTGCCATTCTTCATCAGCTTCAGCAGCCGGAGGTGAGCCACCTCATAGCTCTCAAAACTCTCACCCTTGTTCTTCTTCGCATGCTTCTTTGCCTTGAGAGCTAGAAAAGGAAGAACCGGCAAGCATGAGTCTGAAAGGGAAGCCGCTCAGAGTAGTGCCCAGGGGAGGGATATGCTCCATAGCATTATCATTGTGCCCTGGGGAGGGGGCTAGACTTTCCCATGAGATGGAGTGGGAGCTTCCCTCCTTAGCCACTTCACAAATATCTAATTGATCGTCTACTATGTTCCAGACACTGTGCTGGGCTCCGTTGTTACAAAATCACTGCCCCACAGAGCTTTTAGTGGAGGAATCAGCCACAAAGGGAAAAGAAAAAGAGATAGCCAAGTAAACAGAAAAAGAAATCCAATAATTACCATTGTGGCCCAGGCAATGGAGGAGATGTAGTAGGTGCTGTGATGGGGGAGTTGCATGGCCAGGGAAGGAGGTGACACGAGCAGGATGAAGGCCGGGGAAGCCCTCTTGGCAGAGGGCCTTAAGCAGGCTCAGAGCTTGGCAGATTCAAGGCATTAGAACCAAGAAACTTCTCCAAGCCTTGCTCCCCAGCCTGATGCCTGTAATAGCCCCACCGCTCCTGAATCCAGTCTTGTCTCTCTGATTTGGCCTCCACATGGCGATCGGAAGGACCTTTCTAGATCTTCCTAGGCACGTCTGGCCACGTGACCCCTTTTCGTGTGTGGCTCCCTACTGTCCCTGGGAGGAAGCTGAAGTCTCTTGGCATCGTTTAAGATCTGATCCCCTCTACCCCTCAGTGCCTGGTCACTATCAGACTCAGTCACTAGTCTGCCTAAATCCTCTGATAGCTTCCCACCACGCTTAGAATCAGTGTGAGCTCCCTGTGCAGCCTATAAGGGCTTGTGTGGTCTGGCTCCTCCTCACCCCTCCAATTTCATCTCCTACCACTCTCCTGTTGGCATCAACTCACTCCAGCCACACTGGCCTCCTCTCTGTTCTAGAAATATGCCTACCTCACTCTCACCTCAGGGCCTTTGCACCTGCAATTCCTTCTTCCTGGGATGTGCTTCTCCCAGGCTTCCATGTGGCTGGTTCTCTCCTATCATTCAGGTCTCTGCCCAAATGGCACCTCCTCCAAGAAGCCCACCCTGACCACCCTAGATAAAGCAGCCCCTGATTACTCTCTGTCAATCACCCTGTTTTGTTTTCTTCATCATGCTCATGGGTTCCCAAGAGATCAGATTAACTTTTGCATTTGCCAATTTGTCATCTCCCCTGACAGAAGGTCAGCTCCAGGAGGACAGGACCTCTGTCTTATTCCCCACTGTCTCCCAACACGTAGCCCAGTTCCTGGCACATGGTCAGTCCTGCAGGAGTGGCCTCTGCCTGTTTCTCCAGCTTTGCATCTACACTCCAGTTAACACGTTCCTGCCTCTGGGCCTTTGTCTCTGCCTGGATTCCTCACCCTTGCACAACTGGATTCTTTTCATCCTTTAGATCACGGTCTGAACAGCCCCTCCTTGGCCATCCTATCCAAGAGAGGTCTCCCTGTTACTTTTCCATCTCAATCCCTTGTTTTCTTCCTTCAAAGGTTCTATCACAACCTGAAGTGTTTGTATTTGTCTATTTGCTTGTTTTTTCTGTGTCTGCATATCTAGAACATAAGCTCCGTGACATCAAGGACTAACACTTTCTTGATCACTGCTCTGTCTCTGGTCCCCAACATGGTGCCTGTTTCAGGATAGGTGATCGTTAAAATTTGTTGGAAGACCAGGAATGCAATGGTTGGATGGATGAAGGAAGAAGTCAACTGATCATGAAGAACTTACCCCTGCAGTGTCACAGGAACAGGAGGAGCCTGGAGGCTGGAAGACCCAGCAGAAGCTGCTAGAGGAGATGTGACGAGAAAGATGACAAGGCTGAGGCAGTGAGAAGAGGAAGGATGGACACACAAGCCAACTGGAGTGGCAGTGAATGGGAGAACTCCTATTGACTGCACAGTTTGGGTCTTGGATGCCTAGTGGAATCTTGAGGCTGCTCAGTGGATTAGGAGAGAGAAGAGGATAGAGGTAGGACCTCAGGCTTTGGGGGGCAGACACATTTGGGATGGGGTCCTGGATCTGTTACTTACACTGCAGAGGACCTTGGCTATATCCATGTATCCTCTTTCAGCTGCAGTGCCCTCATATGTCAACTGGGGGTGTTAATAATAATGTCTGCCTCTTGGAGATGTTGTGAAGGCTAAATGGAAGCCATGCATGCCAAGCATGGAGAATGGAAGCTGCCATGAGCTAGTGGCTCAGTAAATGGATGGATGGGTGGATGGAGGATGGAAGGATGGATGGACAAAGGATGGAAGGATGGATGGATGGCTGTATGGAGGATAGAAGGATGGATGGATGGGTGGATGGAAGATGGATGGGTGGATGGATGGATGGATAGATGGAGGATGGAAGGATGGATGGATGGATGGATGGACAGCAGGTCCAAAAGGTGGTTTTTGTAATGTTAGAGAGTGAGGGATGGGATTTCTCAGAAAAACACTTCCATCCATACAGTTGCAAATAAGGTAGGAAGGGACAGAAGGGGCTGAAAGAAAAAAAAAAACAAATGCAGCTGCACAGGGGGCCTCTCCCTTCAATCTGCTGAGGATAGAGTTAACATAGCAGACCTGAGACTGCTCTCCTTAGAAAGACCTGCTTGCAAGGTTGGCCCTTGGCCTTCATCTGGGAACTTAAATGGTGAGCAGCTCCCTACACTGATATAAAACTTTCCTAAACGGTAAGTGTGGCTACTGAGCCCAGGCTGTAAGGACAGTGTGCTTTATGCCAAACACCTGCCTTCCTTCTGGGAAGCTGGAATTTTGGTATGTGCTGGGGAGAGGGTGCCTACATGACCAGCCTCCAGTAAGAATCTTGGGCACCGAGTCTCTAATGAGCTCCCCAAGCAGACAACTCTTCACATGTGTTGTCACAATTAGATGCTGGAAGAATTAAGCATGCCCTGTGTGACTCCACTGGGAGAAGATCCTGGAAGCTTGTGCCTGGTTTCCTCTGGACTTCGCCCCACGCACCTTTTCTCTTTGCTGATTTTTCTTTGTGTCCCTACATCATAGCCATGTTTGTTGAGTCTTGTGAGTCCTCTCTGAGAATCACCCAGCCCGGGGGTGGTCTTGGGGACCTCTGATACACAAGTTCCTCCTCTAAACAATGGAAGGAGAGCCACGGGGTGAGGACACATCCTACAGGTTAGGGGTGGCAGATAAAACCCAAGGCATCCAGTTAAATTTGAATCTCAGGCAAACAATATATTTTTTTTCCCTTTGGCCACACTGCACAGCATGCAGGATCTCAGTTCCCCAACCAGGGATCGAACCCCTGCCCCCTGCAGTGGAAGCACAGGGTCTTAACCATGGGACCACCAGGGTAGTCCTGACACAAATGATATATTTTTAACAGTATAAATAGTCCCAATTGTAGATAAATCACAAATAATTTTTTAGTATAAGTATGTCTCAAATACTGCATGAGACTAAATTTTATTCATTGTTTATGTGAAATTTAAATTTAACTGCATCTTGTATTTTTATTTGCTAAATTTGGCAAACCTACTACAAGGAGACTCGGGCACCTTCAGTTGAGAGAGAGAGAGAGAGAGAGAGAGAAAAGAGGACACCTGGAAAGCGTTACCTTCTTCCTTTTTGGACTGCTCCTCAAACTCAAGGCGATCATTCAGCTTGATGAGCAGGAAGGATTTGAGCTTGGTTTCATGATCATAGAGACGCTCCAACTCTCGGATCTCCAGCTTGTACTTAGAGATGTCCTTCTGCTGGCGGTCCTTCATGGCAGCCATTTGAGCCATGGCTTCCAGCCTGGGCAAGGGGGACATGACAGAGTCTGAGTGTCCGGAGGCACCTTCCTTCTTCTCCCCTCTCCCTACCAGTCCAGACAGACTTTCTGCCTGGTCAATGACCATCACTCCTTTTAATCATGGAGGTTTCTGGAAGTAGAGGAACAACTTCCCTCACCTGAATGACAGCAGTTGACAGCTCTAGACCACCCTCAGGAAATGATTTTCTATCATCACCATCATCACCATCACCACCGTCATCATGATCATCATCACCATCAGCAACATCATCACCATCAGCATCACCACCACCATCATGATCTTCACCACAATCACTACCACCACCACCATCAGTATCATCATCACCATCAGCAGTATCACCACCATCAGCATCATCACACATCACCATATCACTATTACCATCATCACCACCACTTGTCAAGTACTATGTCCCAGCCACTCGCTTATATACACATATTATTTAATCCTCACTACCACCTGAAGGGGTCCTCCAACAATGTAGTAGTGATGGAGCCAGGGTTCAAACCTAAATCTCTCTGACTCCCAAATCTGCACTCTTCACCACTAAACTGCATGCCTTTTGCCCCTCTAGGTGTGAAGCCGGGAGACAGCCCAGACTGAGAGGGACCCCTAGGACTAGAGGCAGGGACACCTGGGGGAGATGGTACAGCATAGGGGTTTGAATCTCAGCTCCACCACATCTGCCATTTATCTGAATCTCAGGTAAGTATTTTGGCATCTCTAAGCTTCCATTTTCTGGTATGTAAAATGGGGATAATAACTCCTAGGGTTGTTGTGAAGGTTGAAATACTACCCAGAGCATCTAGCATCATGCTTGGCCGACACACAATCAGCACTCAGAGTTATTATGATGATGATTTCAGGTTCCTCAACACATAAACACAGGGGGTAGAGGTGGCCCAGAGTAGGAAGCTCAGCAGGGGGCTGAGACATCTTTGCCCCCAGGGTCTCTCCCCCAGCCCACCTCTGCTCATAGGCCTGTGCAGACTGCTCGATGGCCACATTCATTGTTTTCTTCTGCATCAACAAGCACCGATGAATCTGCTCGTAGACGTTGTCATAAGCAGCCTTCTCATACTGTAGGTCTTCAGTCTCCTTCCGGAGCTTCGCATTGGTGGTCAGCATCTTGTCAAAGTGTACAGTGACCTGCAAGGAGGGCTCTGCTTCAAAATAAGGCTCACTCCTGGGGCATGAGACAAGCTTCCAGAAGGCAGCCATAGGGTTGAAGGGTCTTCCCCTCACCTCCCACCCCAGGCCCACAGAACAATGGTTGGAGTGCTGCCTGGCCTGTGTGCACACCATCGTTCACCTTCTCTCGACTCAACCAGTGAGATGAGTATGTTCGGCTAATGGCTTCACAGACATCATTCTTCCCTCTTAGCAAAGGGAGGTAGAGTTGTTTGCAGAGTTTTTTTGTTGTTGTTGTTGTTTTTTGGTCACGTTGCAGCACGTGGGATCTTAGTTCCCCGACCAGGGATAGAATCCATGCCCTCTGCAGTGGAAGCACGGAATCCTAACCACTGGACCACCAGGGAATTCCCCCAGAGAACACCTTACGTACGAGATGCAAACGGGTTTCCAAAACGTGGATCTGTTTTTGCAGTTTCCAGGGGTTATTGGCCTCTTGTATTTTTGAGAAGATCTGTCTTTGGTTTATAATTTTTTTATCCATCTGAACGATCTGAAAAGAAAGAGAGAGAGAGAGAGAGAGAGAGAGACAGAAAACCCAGCTGTGTTAACATCTGTATGGGTACAAATGCGACAGTTCACTAACTCAGGTGTGGTAAAACAAAAACTGCAATGTTCTTTCTTTTCCCATAAATGGAATTTTAATTCTCTCTTGGGTGTGTGCTCAACTCAACTTAACCATAGCCAGTTTGGGGCAAAATGAGGCAACTTAGGGTTTTTATTCTCACCCGTGCATGTAAATTTCACTCACCCGTGGGCAAAAATTTCACCTGACCCTAAAGCCACGGTTTCCAGAAGAAATGGCATTATTCCCCCAAGAAGCCTTCTGTAACCTTTGTTTTTTGTTTTGTTTTATTTTGTTTTGTTTTTTGCTCTTGCAATGATGAGGATGCTAGTGGCACTTAGTGGCAGGTCATGAGATGTCACATACCCTGCAACATGTAAGACAGCACCAAACATCCAAGAATTGTCCCCCACCCCTTTTGACTTTCCAGTGCCCCTCTGGATGTTAGGCAGGTGAAGAACCTCTCTATAATTTTCTGTACCTAGAATCAAACTGTCTTTTACATATACACACAGTATTTTTCATTAGGTTTTAATAGACACTTAATTATCCAGGAATGTAGTCACTGTATAAATCAAGAGAATGTTCGTTGATTTGTTTGGAACTTTACCAAGAGTTGGCCGCCATTTTGGAAATCATGACACCAGCACAACGTGGATCATCATCTTTGAGTTGTGGATACAACAAGCCCAAATCACTCTGCAGTGTGGAATCTTCAGTGATTCTGCATATCAATAATACTAGCCTCTGACTATATCTTTTAGACCAGCGGTCTGCAAACTAAGGCCCTGGGCCAAATCTGCCCCACTGCCTGTTTATTGTTTGTTTGTTAATATTTATTTATTTATTTTGGTTGCACTGGGTCTTACTTGCAGCACACGGGATCTTCATTGCAGCATACAAGATCCTTTTTTTTTTTTTTTTTTTTGGTCTACAGCATGTAGACTCTTAGGTGTGGCATGCATGCATGATCTAGTTCCCCGACCAGGGATCGAACCCGGGCCCCCTGCATTGGGAGCACAGAGTCTTACCCACTGGACCACCAGGGAAGCCCCCACTGCCTATTTTCATAAATAAAGTTTTATTGACACACAGCCATGCCTATTCTTTGCATTGTCTATGGCTGCTTTCATACTATGAAGGCAGAGTGGAGTAGCGTGGCCCACAAAGCCAAAATATTTACTATCAGGGCCTCTGCGGAGCAATTTGCTGGCCCCGGTCTCGATAAGTCAGGCCAAAACTTGCATGTATCAAAATACATATAATTTTAGTGTAAGTAGCTTTCCTTTATTTTTCCTTTGCATTATAGTTATGGCATCATATTGATTTAAAAGAAGAAGGATAAAGGATTATATCATCTATGAATTTCACTTCAGGATTGTAAAGGAGGTATTACCAAATATTTGCTGTTAAAAAGGGGCATTGGCAGTTGAATGACTCATAATTTCAAGTGTCAACAACTAAAAATGATTAAGTTCAATTAGGTTCAGGTCTTGTTAAAAACATACTTTCCTTGGGAATTCCCTGGTGGTCAGTGGTTAGGACTCCTCCCTTTCACTGCTGAGGGCCCGGGTTCAATCTCTGGTGGAGGAACTAAGATCCCACAAGCCATGCAGTGTGGCCAAAAAAGAAAAAATAAAATAAAGTGAAGCATTTTAAAAAACATATGCTTTCCTCAGAAGAATTTACTCTCTCTGCCTTTATGGGCACAGATCTCAGCAGCCTCCCTTCAGGGGCAGCAGCTTGTATCAATTAGGAACATATGCAACTACAAATTACAGAAAGCCCAACTAACAGTGGTTTAAACAAATTATGGTTTATCTTTCTCTCATAATACACTGCTGGCTTAAGTTCAGTAACTCAAGGAGGTAAAAACAAGATCTCTGTAATTCACCTGGCTTCTCCCTCAAAAGATGGCTGCCATTGCACCAGCCTTCACACAGTTATGTTCCAGGGAGGAAAGTAGAGGAAGCAATATGGATGAAGGGTATGACCTATATCTGGAAAGCAAAACTTTCCCAGACACCCCTAACAGATGTCCCCTTACATTTCATTGTCTACCTTTAGGTGCAAGGGAAGATGGGAAATGTAGCTTTTTAGCTGGGCACATGCTCACCCTGAATAAAGTCAGGAATCTGTTAGAGAGGAAAACATAAAGAATGGGTAAACAGCTGGCAGTGTTACCCACAACACTATGTAGTTACAGTTGCTTCAAGGAAATTCAGGCCCAATATTGCCAGATCTTCCAGTTTTTTTAAAAGAGAAGCCAGATATCTGAATTTTTACATGAAATCTCCTGATTTTTAACATGTTAGGCCAAAGCCTTCATGTTGTCAGGCTCAGCCTGTTCTGAAGGCCACTGGTCTACTCATACGTTTGGGGTCATGGAAGACCCACAGAAAAGTGATGAAAGATGGTTTTTAGGCAGCAAGAGATGCTTAACAGAAGACAGAAGAATGTTCCAGAACCAGGAGGCTGGCAGAGGTGACAACAGCCAGAACTGTACTGTGGTGGACACGGTGGGTGGTTGACCCATCATGGGTGTTCTGGGGAAGAATACTCATCCCACCCCAGAAGACTGATCCAAGCCAAGCATGGTAACTCTAATCACTCTTCTTATGATTTATTTATTCAGGGATGGGCAAGACTAAACCAGTTGGAGCCTCTGACTGTCTGGTAGGGAAGCATCTGGAAAAAGTTTCCTCATTCCTAAGAGAGTCATAGGAAGAGATGGTCTGTCTTCTCCTGAAGGTATTGTTCCATCTGGATGTGGTGCCTGGAACTGCTGCTGCTGTCTTGTCCCCAAAGGACAAAGACAAATACCTTGATAACCTAATTGAGCTGCTGAATCAACCAACCCTGAAGCTTGCACTATCTTTATACTTCCTGTTGTATGAGATAAAAACATTTTCTTATTGCCAGTAATCTACTTAGGGAAGGTGGGCTCTGCCCCCAGACCCAAGGGCTAAATCATCATTGGTCTAAACTAGGGGTTGGGAAACTTTTTCTTAAAGGGCTAAATAGTAAATATTTTAGGCTTCAAGGACCAAGAGATTAGTATGTAGGTACTCACATAACCATTTAAAAAGTAAACATTTAAGGGCTTCCCTGGTGGCACAGTGGTTTAGAGTCCGCCTGTCGATGCAGGGGACACGGGTTCGTGCCCCGGTCCGGGAAGATCCCACATGCCGTGGAGCGGCTGGGCCCGTGAGCCATGGCCGCTGAGCCTGTGCGTCCGGAGCCTGTGCTCTGCAACGGGAGAGGCCACAACAGTGAGAGGCCCGCGTAACGTAAAAAATAAAAAATAAAAAAAGTAAACATTTAAGATGTAAAAACCATTCTTTGCTGGAGGGCCATAAACAAACAGACCAGACTTGGTGATTGCACTGTAATCTGCTGCCCCTGGTCTACCCCAAAGCCATTACAGAAATTCCATTTCCCTTTGCCTGTAATTGGCCAAGGAATGGGCATATACCCTAGCCCTGGCCAATCAGAGAAAATCTGCTGGAGGAATTTTGTAGAATAGTCTCCCTCTCGTAAGAAGAGAATATCATGTACAAAAACTTCCCATCCTTTCTTCATATTTTTGAATGCAATTATATGAGACATTGTACTAGCTAAGCTTTGGCAGCCATCTTGTGACCATGAGGGGAAGGCTGGTCAAGAGAGTCATAGAGAAAAAGAAGAACCCATCATTGTAGAGCTGCTAAACCATCCCTGGGATGGCTTATTTCTAGTCAGACATCATATTAAGTGAGAAAAACAAACCTCTGTTCTCCCAGTTGCTTCCAGTCAAGAATTCTATTATCAATACTTGCAGCCCAACACATTCTCAAGCAAAAGATCAGGCATCAAGGGAACCATTGGGTCTCACACAAAACTGGTAAGGTATATGAATGCTGTTTATGATTGATATTAGCCAGGCTTTGGACGTTAGCTGGAACACACACACACACTCCCCCACAAACTCCCTCACAGCAAAAGCACATTACTTCATCAGTACTGACAAAGTCAGATTCAAGTCAAGTCAGGTTCCTATTCTACTCTGTTCTCCTCTCCTGTTCTATGCACAAGGCAGCATCCTTAACACAAACCCTCTCCAGCTCTCTTATGAAATAAAACAAATGACTTGTTTTGATATATGGGAGGGCAGCATCCTCCCCCATATATTAGGTGTGGCATCACATGCTCTGAGGATGCCTGCCCCAGCCTGAGTTGACGACCCCCAGAGTCCTAGGGCTCCACCTCCTTGCCAAAGGAAGCTGTGGCATCAGCTCTTGTGATTAAATTCAGAGCTGTATTCCCTTTGGCACCTTTATGTCAGACGCTGCTTTTGTGATGCTGAAAGTAATTAGGCTTTAGCCCAATGGGAGACATTATCCAAGGCTGTGGCTGATGGAGAAATACGTTGCCTACACTAGATGCTCAGCAGGAAGGCATCAGCTTATTAATTATTTTGTGAGGCTAAGGGCCCAGTGATATCCTCACCTCCAGTGACCCCTTGAAAGGACAAAGCTCTGGGCATTCTGTGGTGGACACAGCAGGAGGGGATTCTGGGAGCTGCCTGCGCTGAGATGGAATTAGACCAAGAGGGTTTTTGTGTTGGGCAGTGAGTGCCGTACTCTTTGGAGGATTCCAAAACTAGGTTGCCTTTTCTAATGTTTCTGAGGATCCACATCCCCATTTTTCTTCTTCACTTTTATTGCCTCCTTTCTCATACATTCATATGTTTGATCACTCATTCATTCATTCACTCATTCATCAGTTTTATTAAGCCCCTGCTTGGTGCCAGACAACAGGGGTATGATGGTAACCAAGACAGAGTGGTCCCTGCCCTCAGGGAACCTACAATCTAGGACTGGAAACAAGCCAGGAAGCACGATGAGCCCTAGGAGAGGGGAGATAATTTGCACACACACAGTAGGGGCATGTAGCAGAGAAAGATGAGGGGACAACTATCTTGCAGAAATAGCATTTGAGCTGAGACGCAAAGGATGAATAAGACTCCCCCAAGCAGAGAGAATGGGGAACAGCACTCCAGGCAGAGGGAACAGCATGTGCAAAGGTCTGGAGGTGAGAGACAGCACTGTGGATCCATGAAGGCAGCCAGTATGGATGGAGCACAGAGGAGAAGGAGGCAGGAGAGAAGGTGGAAGAGGCAGGAGGGGCTGAGGCAGCAGAGCCGGCAAATTACACCAGGGACTTGGGCCCTTATCGCAGCAAGAGTCGGAAATTACTGAAGATCTTGAAGCAGAGGAAAGGTGTAATGCGATTTCCAGATTCATTCAGTCAGTAAATATTTATTGAGGACCTGCTAGGTGCTGGACACTGGGATAGGAACAGGGGGTACAGTAGGGAACAAAACAGACTCACGCAGGTCACAGGTTAGGGAGACATTAGACAACACCCATATTAAGGCATAATTACCACCGTGAAAGGTACTGTGAAGGAGGTGACATGGGGTGACACGAAAGAGGATAGGGGGTGTGCTGGGATCTTCTATTTGCCCCCCGAGATCTACTCTCCACCCTGCTCTGTGCCCCATGAAGCTAACCGGGAAGGATCCATGATGGCTCCCTTGTAGTTGGGGTCAGAGGTGAGAAGAAAGAGAGGTTGCGGTATTTACTCCAGGTTCCAGAATGCCTTACTCCTCCGAGTACCCTACAGAGTGTGCTATTTGTTCCTGGCCAGGAAACTAATACCAGGGGTATATACTTTAAACCAGAGAGGGGGCATAGAGAAGGCCTCCCTGAGAAAGTCACTTTTAGGCTGAGTCATAAAGATAAGCAACTAGGGTAAGGCAGTGTGGGGAGCATGTGCAAAGGCCCTGAGGTGAGAAAAGGCTCAGCATTATTTGAAAGAAAAAAAAAGTCTTTTGCGGCTGGAGTGTGAAGAGTTAAGGAAGGAATGACATGGGATGAGCCTAGATGGGTAGGCAGGGTCTTTCAAACGATAGTAAGGGATTAACACTGTATAGCAAATGTCTCTAGCTCTTTGCTTTCTGGATCCATGAGGGTTGCACTTCCTAGGCCCTTTTGTGAATGGGTAGAGTTGACTATTTTGGATCAAGATAGTCTACCAAACTACGGGTTTGGAAGACTATCTTGAGCCAATGAGTCATGAGCAGAAGTGACACATGTCACTGGAGCATTCAACTGCCAGTGTGAGACCCTCAGGACTCACTTTTCTCTACCACAGTACCTGGCAGTGTTCAAGATGGGGGCTATCCCATCAGCCTGGCCCCAGGATGAGAGGATATAAGAGCCCCTAGCCAATCCACGATAGACATAAACCATGAATGGGAAAGAAATCTTTGTTGTTTTAAACCACTGAGTTGGGGAGAGGGAATTTTGTTACTGCAGCATAACCTAACCTCTCCTGACTGATACAGTGAGGATTGGGGCATTTATTCTTACCATAATGGGGAGGCAGTGGAGACCACAGTGAGGAAATGGATCAATAGAGCTGAGAGATCAGGGGTTAAAATGGTGGTGGAGACAGTGACCACATTCACGTTTAGAAAAGCCAACGGTGGGGGTATGGTGGGGAGTACACCTCCCGCACTCCTTCCCCTTGCTCCGTGTTTTTGTTAACCCTTTAAGAGAAAGACCACACCTTCTCATCCAGTTCAGCCAACAGCACTTTCATCGATTTAATCAGGGCCTCGTAGTCCTCCTTAGTTTGCAGCAGGAAACGCAGCTCCATGTAGTTTTTCTCATTCAGATCCAAGTTCCTGGAGGACTTGATGAGATTCAAAAGCAGGGTGATCTCCTCCTGCTCCTCCTGCAGGGTCTTGATTTCCTTGCTGTTGGGAAAGCAGCATATGATTAACCCTGAACCCCTGAGTTTGCCTGGATCAGACACTCCAGGACCCCTGGTCCTGAAAGGAGACTCAGAGGGGTACTTCCCACCCCAGCAAGTGGAAGAGACTCACCCAAGGTCTCCAACCCAGGTCCAGAACTCAGATGTCCTTTGACCCAGTTCACTGCAACTTCCACTGCTCCAACCCTTCTCTGAGCGGCATTTTTTTTTTTCCTCAGAACAATTTGCAGCTGTGCCTGTCAAAACCCATTACCTAGACATGGTGAGAGCCCCCAAGTTCTCTTTTGCCAGCAGCTCACTGACATCTGTCTGATTTTGCAGACTTTCTTTTCCGGCTTTACAGCCAATTATCTCTGGTAATAAGAGGCAAACCCATCAGGCATGATCTTTCAAGTGTGCATCAACACAGAGCTGCACAGGAACCTGTAACCCCCACCAACTTTTCTACTCGGGGGCTACTGATTTATGAAATTGGCTGACATGAGTCTCCTTCTCTTCCTCTGTCTGCTGTGGAGAAGAGAGGGTGTCGGGGACGTGAGCAACCAGGGATTTCTAAAAGAGAAAAGAAGACTCAGGCGACTGCACAGCAACTGAGCAACAGGAAATGGTACAGCGGCCGAGTTTCTGGCAAAGTCTGGGCAGCATATTCCTGTTGCTCAGTGCGGTTTGCAGACTAGCTGCCTCAACGCCCTTTGGAAGCTTGGAGAAATGCAGCAGCTCAGATCTCAATCCAGGACCTACTGAATCAGAATCTGCTTTGTAACAAGATCCTCAGGTTACCTGTACGCACTTTAAAGTTTTGGAAGCGCCACTCTAGAACAGCAAAGAATGTTCAAGGGCGGGGTCTGCAAAGCGTTTTCTATAAAGGGCCAAAGAGTAAATACTTTAGGTTTTGCAGGCCAGAGGGTCTCTGTTGCAACTACTCAACAAAGCAATCATAGGCAATACAAAAATGAAGAGGCGTGGCTGTGTGCCAATAAAACTTTATTTACAAAAACAGGCAGCCACTCAGACTTGGCCCATTGGCCACCGTTTGCTGACTGATGTTCTAAAGCCACACTGTCCAGTAGACCATTCTGCAGTGATGCAAACGTTCTCTATCTGTGCTGTCCAACAGCATCCATCAGGCACGTGTGGCTATTGAGCACTTGAAACGTGGCTGGTGCAACTGAAGAACTGAATTTCTAATTTTATTTATTTTAATTAATTGCAAATGTAAATAGCCACATGTTGCTAACAACCACTGGGGTGCACGCCCAGTTCTAGAGCATCTTGTCTTCTAAACCTGGCCCTTGGGACTTTTCTCCCCCTAAGCCCCTCTTGGGAGGAGTCTTTGCTAAGGTGCAGAGAAAAGAGAGAGAGAGAGCAGGATAGTACGTCAGAGTTAGGCTTTCGGGGGCGCGGTGAGGTCGGAAAAACAAAAGGAAGGTTTGGGGACTGCAGTGAGAGGAGTGAGGTGCCCCAAAATTTAAGGAGGTCTTCATTTTCAGGGTGGTATAGGTGCAGGGTCTGCGCTGGGGAAACGCACCTCCTTAAATATTACGCCCTAAGCACCTCACTCACCTCACCCCAGTTCTCTTCCACTCTCCTCCCCTTCAGTTCCACCACAGTGAAACCAGATCAAATGGATCGGGGTAGAGTGAGATGCAGAAGGGTAAGTAAGATTCAAGAAAAACTGAAGCCACACCAAGAAGTAGGCATTTCCTGATGTCCACCAAGGATAGGCTGTGAATCAGGGTCACCAGCACAGATGTGCAGGTTGTGGACTGCACAGCCCAAGGGAGCACCATCTGCTTGAAAACATATCATTGATTTGTTGATTTACTACACTTTTCTGAGAGACACTTTGTCTTGTTTTAACAAAATCCCTACATAATGACAATGTTTCCAACAGATGGCAGTAAAGGGTCTTTGAGAAAGGGTGCCTTTTTCTAATTCACGTAATGATCCCATATGGACTAGCAGTGGCTCTGAGTGAACCAATCCATGGAAAATCTAAAGAACCCCACCCCTTTTCCCTATCCTCTGAACTTCACACATCATCTAACAGTAAAATTTTCTTTCTAACAATAGGCAGTTACTGCCTGTATAAACATTATGGATGTGGTTAAGGAATCACATTTCTTTGGACGGAATCTAAGAATGCTTGTTTAATGTTTGTTTATTCAACCTCAGGGAACACCTTTCTGTTTCCCAAAGAAACTATACACACCATAATTTCTAGGGCAACTCAATTTCAAATATTCAGGTCTGCAGATCCCATAATGATGCACAAGCAGGAAACGTCCTTTGGGGTATCCACCGACTGGTGATTTCCTCTTCTCTGGGAACTCCCCACCTTTACTGCTAGAACTGCTGGGGATACCCATAGCTATTTTTTGTCCTATGGCTCAACCCCCCCAGGCCACAGCTGATTGGGCCAGAAGTAGACACCAGACCCAAGCTAAGCCAGTCAGATTCTCCCTCTCCTGGGAATTTTGGGATTGGAATTGACTAAGGACAGTCTCTCTGTGTGGCCTTTGGTTGCTCAAGAATTGGAGGCAGCCATCTCCCACCAGCCACTGCTGAGATTCAGAGAGGAAAGAACAAAACCCATGTGTTGAAAGAAACAGGAACCAGAATCGCTTTCTTGTTTGGGTCCTTCCCTGAGACACGGGTGCCCTGCTCCCCTTGGAGTCCCTGAGACACCCTGAACTCTGAGAATAAATCTCCTCTCCCCACTGAAGCTATTGCAGGTGGGTCCCTGCCCCAGAGGCCCCATCAGAAGGCAAGCCCCATGAAACCAAACCCCAAATTGTCTCCAAGTTCACTCAGTCCAGAACTCTGAGCATCACTTACTGCTGGCTTGTGATCGTTCGCTGGGAGCAGACGTTAGAGGACTTCCGGCCGGCCGCCGTCTTCCGGAACTGCTGCCATAGCGTCCGAAGCTCTGCCTCGGCCAGCTGCTCTTTGGTCTTCTCCGAAGGTTCCTGGGAACTTTCAGGGTCTTTTCTTCTGTGCTTCTTCTGAGTGAGACAGGGTGAGTGTTAAGCAACAGGTTAGATGACTAGAAAAGCCCGCATTTCAGCTTAAGGATGGAGGGCAAGAAGAGTGCTTGCGGCAGGGCTGGAGTAGGAAGACCACCGTTGGGTGATGTCAACTGCTTAGGTGTTACATGGAAAACCCATCCTGGGTTGCCAGGGTGGAGAGGAAGCTGGGCCTCATTATTGCATACTGAAGAGGTGGCCTTGCTGTGTGACCTTGGGTGAGTCACTTAACATCTCTGAGTCTCCAGTCTCTCATCTATAAAATGGGCGCACATAGATTTGTTGTCAGGATTAGATGAGTTAATATGTGTACAGAGGACCGCACAATGCCTGACCCCACAGTAAGCCCTCTGTATGTAGGAGCTACTGTTACCCACCGTCAGCATCTTGAAGGAATTGTGCTTTCCCTCTGCTCAGACACTGTATCCAGGAAGGTCAAAGCCAGCAAGTGCTCCTTTCTCTCTGCGATACCCTGTCCACAGTGGCGAAAGGAAGAGAACTTGTGAGCCACCCCTGCTGGTGGTGCAGGACCCGGCAGCACCCTCTCCCTTCCCCACCCCCCGCAGACCTTCCTCCTCCAGCTTGGCACATGAGGAGGACACGGCAGATGGCTGCCCGGGTGTGAGAAGAGGCTTTTTTTTTTTTTAAAGCAATGTTTGCCTGAAACCTGTTCCTCTCATGATTTATTATTAGGAGCCAGGCAGATGGTTCTGGCATGTCTGTTACCCTCTTGCTCCTTGTGTTCCCAAAGAAGAGGGGCAAGATGGCATCAGGGCAGTGTGTCCTCTGATGGGGTTACATCGAAATTCACCCAGCTTCAGCTGTAGCGACACTCCGCCCCCCCCCCCTTTAAAGCAGGAGCCAGTAGTACTGAGAGACATTAGGTATTCAAAGAAGGGGACAATGCTAACCCTATGAGCCCTATGGGGCTGTAAGATCCACTGCACCCCAATTCCCAGGCTTTAGGAGCTAGATCCTTAAACAAGAAACTTCTAGCTTTGCCACGCACTGAGGGGTCCTACAGTGCAGTGGTTTAAAGCATTGCTGTGTCAACCATCAGATCTCAGCAAAAATTCCTCCTTGGCCACTTGTTAACTTTGAGCAAGTCATTTCAGTTCTCTGGGCCTTGGTTTCCTCATCTGGAAAATAGGAGAAATTCTAGAAGCCACTTCACAGGTTGTTCAGCATGTCAGGCACTAAGCCTGGCACAAGGTAAGTCCTCGGTAAACAGTGGCTGTTACAATGTGGTGCGATATGGGTCTTTTCATAGGATGAAGGTTCAGCGTAAAAAATATTTATGTGGGCTTATGGGGCATCCAGCATTCCTCTGTCAACTGGTAGCAATACCTGGAATTGCCAGTGGGAAGCCACTCCCTCCCTTACTCCTGGTCATTTTTTGCGCCCCTGAGGTTGACCCCCACTCCATCAGCTTCTGGATTGCAACCTATGACTCTGGATGGGTCAATCAGAGTGCCAGATCCCTGGCCAATCTGCATAATCCCAGCCCCCTGGCCTGAGTGATCAGTTCAGGAATGGGCACATGACCTTGGCTAGTCCAAGCAGAGTGAATAGTGGAATTTAAGCTTGCACACACAGGAAGAGAGAAACTCTGTTTCCTGCTGCACTTTAACCTATGTGAATGAGGTTGGGAGTGGCTGGCAGCCATCTTGCCTCTTCAGGGAGCATGAGAATAAAGCTATCACTGAGGACAGAAGACAAAATCAAGAGAAATTGAACCGTAGGTGAATCATCTGAACCCCTGGATATAGCCAAGCCTGAAGATACCTCTGGGTCATGTCCAGTTACATGAACCAACATATTCTCCTAAAGCAATCCAAGATGAGTTTTCCATTGCTTGCAACCAAATGCGTTCTCATGCCTGAAGTACCTAGATCTCTTTAGCATACAAACTAAGCCCCTACTATGTGCTAAACATTGTAGGGAATTCAGGGATAAGTTAACCTTCAAGGTGGTATGAACCCTGCCCAGGGTAAAATAGTGGAAAAGGCTGCAAAAAGGAGATGATTTTCAATTTGGGTTTTGAAGGATTAATAGGAGTTCACCATGCAGAGAAGAAAAGTGGGGAAGGAATTTGGGGTAAAGAGAACTGCCTGGGCAAAGGCTGAGAGCAAGTGAATAAAAGGAGTGTTCAGAGACTGATGTGTGGTCTAGTGTGAGGGGCAGTACCCACTGGGAAGTGACTGGCCAAGAGGACTGGAAAAGCCAAGATGTTCCTTAAAAGCAGGGATGTAAGAAGATCAGCCTGTAAGAGACGAGTTAATTGCCTCCCAACAGTCACTTCTCCTTCATGAAGAGTTGTTGCCAAGGTAGTTGCCTGGCCAGGGGTTACACTTCCCAGCTCCTCTTGAATCCAGGCAGAGCTACAAATTCTCATCCATGGGATGTGAGCAGAGAGGTGTGTCACTTCCAGACCATGACTTTTTAAGAAGTGGATGTGACATTTCCATCCTCTCTTCCCCATCTGACATCTATGCGAGGCGCAGCCATAGATGGGCAGAGCCACAAGACAGGTCTCTTAAATCAACTTGTGGAAGAAGTCACCTGCCAACCACGAACATCCTCATTGGACTGTTACAAAAAAGAGAAATTAATTTCTGTTGTGTTAAACCAATGAAATGAGGGGGCATCTTTGCTACAGCAGCTAGTATGACTCTAAGAACACTCTGACTTCTTCTTTCCTAACAGGACTCTGAGCTTGTCCCTCCTCAATCTGCCCGGTTCCAGAGGATGAATCATGATTGGTTCCCACTAATCATAGTAACCCATTTCCCTTTGTCAATGATTGGTTGAAAGATGAACATGTGACTCAGATCTAGCCAATGAGACATAAGGAGATGTCTATTCCTATTCCTTTGTGATAAAAAGAGCTTGTCCATGTTCCCTTCTCTTTTGCTTTTGGAAATTATTGTGAAGGTTATAATGGTTGGTGCTGGAGCAACCATCCTGTGACCAGGAGGAGAAATATCACTGTCACACTAAAGAGAACAAAGAAGAAATATGGGGGGAAATTTAGGGCCTCACTGACACTGTTTGCCACTGCCCCATCCTTGGAACCGCCTACCCTAGGCTTCTTGTTAAGTGAAATAACTAAGTGTCACTATTGTTTAAGGCACCCTTATCAAGTATTTTGTTCATTGCAGCCTAGATCATTCCTGCCCTACATGATCCACTATCTTGAAAATGATTCTCAAGCTGCTGGGTGATAAGAATATAGTGGCTGAGACTGTAAGACCTCTGGCGTTTCCCTAATATGTTCTAGAGGGTTTCTAGAGGGTTCGAAGACTAACTGACTTTTGGTAAATCATATTTGAAGGAAAATATCTAATGTTGGAAAATTCCCACAGGCAGGGAAGTGGAATAAAGACTATGGTTTCATAGCTTGATTATTTCTGGAAGAGCCCTCAAGGTACAGGTAGAGAGTATGGCAGGATTTATTAGACTGATAAGGTTTGGGCAAAGGATACTCACTTTAGGACCTTTTTCAATTCTAGAATTTTGTGCAGCTCGATTTCATATGGTGCAGGAGCTTTTCTATGTTTAAGGGCTCTTTTGATCCTAAGTGGATCTGTAATGCACCCTTCTAAAAGCATGACTAAATAAAGTATACTTGAAATTCACTGACAATGTGATTTCTCTCTCTGATCCTCAGTCTCCTCATCTATAGAATGGGGATACTCACCCCCACACTCAGCATAAAATAATGTATATAAAGCTCTTAGTGCACTGCCTAGCACATAACAGGTGTTTGATGAATGTAACATGTCTGTGAATTAGGATTTTCAAGTGTCAGTTTATCTTGCCCTTGAGTTAACTGGTTGTGTTGTGTGTTTTTCCCCAGGAGCTAGAGGCTCCATCAACTCTTACCTTTTCGCTGATACATACACACACCCAGAACCAGGCTCCCCCTGGGATACCGGCTTTTCTCTGGCTTCCAGACACCAACACAAACCTTTCCCTTTCTGTACTCTGTGGGCTGGACCCACTCTGTCCCCTGGGAACAGATGGACCCCCATTCTCACAGCTGGGCCTTCAGAGAGCACCTGCAGGGTGTCCTGGGCCCTGGCACACCACCCTCTTAGTCAGGGGTCTCAAACTTGAGGCCCACAGGGCAAATTCAACCTGCCTTCAGTTCTTTTTAGCAGGCAGTGTTTTAAGATGTGAATATGGGTCATGCACTCACACTCCTGGATGCAGGCTCCATTCCTCCCCATTGCCTAACTCCTCCTCCCCCCAATTCCCACATTTCCTGTAACTGCCTGGAGCCAGCAGGAATTTGAGTATGCAGTTCTTGGGAGGAATCTCAAAGCTGCCCATTTGTGTGAGCTGGAAAGTACTAAGAAATCTAGAGGTCCAGGTCAGGGAGCATCACAAACATGCCTCCTGCTCCCCGGACCTCAGTCTATCCATTACAGTATCTGTAGTCCTGGTCACATGATAAGCTCTTAGCAAATACAATTTAAATGAATAAAGGCGGGAGAAGACTTTATTGTCTAATATTTAATTAGCTGGGGTAGAGGAGGCTGGATCCTCCTCTGCTGCTGAACTTTAACAATCTGACCTTAAAAGAAAATCCTGACCCCTGAAGGGCTCTGGGACAGGCCACTACATGGATTATAAATGCCAAGTGTGAGAGAGGAGGATCCTGTAAAAAAAAATGAAGCCAAGGCTGTGTGCATAACATGGTTTAAACGTGCTTGGAGCACTAATCAAGCAGAGGTGCAGAAACACCCACAGATTTTTAAAAATTGGGATCGTTACGGGGGGAAATGGAAGTTTGTTGTACTTTCCTTGGAGTTATTTTACACACTGTAATTTATTTACGTTTAATTGAGGGGGGCCAAGATATTTTCCAGGTTTAGGGGCAGCTAAACGTCTGAAGGGGAGAGGGGCAGCCGCCACGTCTTTGCTTTCCCCAGCAGGGGGAGCTGTGGAGCAGCAGGCGCGGCTGCGTGCGCGGTGAAACTTACCAGGGACGCCCTGCAAGACAGTTCCCACCGCCTGTCCACCGGCCACAGCAGCTGGGTGTTCGACGGCGCCGGGAGGACTGATTGCTGCGCGGCTGCGCTGAGCCAACCCCCATTCTCATGTCCGGGCGTTCTCGGAACCCTGGAACGGGCGCCTTTGTGACTCGCACAGACGGGGCGTTTCCCCCTGGAAGGTGCTAAGAGGGTCCAGGGCCCTTAAGAGAGGACCAGAGCAGCTGGTGAGAGGAAAGGTTTTTTTTGGGGGGGGGAGGGGGAGGACGACAGACTCCTCAACGACCCCTCTTCCCCCGCGGCGACCCCCCACCAGACTAGCCACTAACTTCTTAACTCAATTACTGCTCTCTTTCCCTGACTCGGCCACTCACACTGCCATTCAATCGCCGATCCATCTCCTCTATCATTCACTCGCATGTCCTCTCACTGTCTCCCTACTCCCCATCTCACACTCACCCGTACTTACAGCAACGCTGCTGGGTACATACACTACAAAGGAACCCAGATCTCTCTCTCTCTCTCTTTCTTATTTATTTATTTATTTATTTATGTTTGGCTGTGGCTGTTTGGGTCTTTGTTGCTGCCCGCCGGCTTTCTCTAGTTGTGGCGAGTGGGGGCTACTCTTCGTTGCGGTGCGTGGGCTTCTCATTGCGGTGGCTTCTCTTGCTGTGGAGCACAGGCTGTAGGCACACGGGCTTCAGTAGTTGTGGCACGTGGGCTCAGTAGTTGTGGCTCATGGGCTGTAGAGCGCAGGGTCAGTAGCTGTGGCTCACGGGCTTAGTTGCTCCGCGGCATGTGGGATCTTCCCGGACCTGGCCTCGAACCCGTGTCCCCTGCATTGGCAGGCAGGTTCTTAACCACTGTACCACCAGGGAAGTCCAGAACCCAGATCTTTCTGCTCTGCAAAAAAAGAAAGAAAGAACTTGAGACAAATAACCACGGGTGCAGGGGAATCTGTCCATCAATTTTCTTTAGGAGCACCCACCCCACGCTCTGTGAGCTTGACATGGGCACCCCAGTCTGACCCAGATCACCTGTGACTCCTGGCGTGAGAATTTTTCACTGGGCTAACCACATTTGATGGTTTAAAGATAGACATTTTTTCATACAAATGGCCCTGCAACATACGCCAACCACTTCCTCTGGGGCTAAACTCAAGAAGCAGCCACAATCCTGAAGGGAAATGATTAGGGGTACTGGTTTCCTAGGGTAATTTTGATGTCTGTGATTTCCACCTTACCTCCAACCCCTTGAGTGAATTGTAGCTCAGTCTTACTAAGTTCTCCATTCTCTTATACCTAAACTCTTGGGACAAGATGTGTTTTAGAAGTTAATGTGTTTTTGATTTCAGAAAGGTGATATGGTGCACAAGGAAGCATATTGCCCCTGATATTGCTGGCAGCCATGTTGTAACCATGAGGGAAGTTAGTGGGACATTATATTTTACTAATGGGATTTGGGCAACATGTCAAAATCAAACATATTAACATTTCTGCAAGAAAACATGAATATTAATGAAAAGTAGAATAAATAATGATCATAAGCAGCTTCATGTCAGGCCTTGATGATTCACACAAAATGTTTTGGGACAAGTGTTGCCAGCCTCATTTTACAGATGAAGAGGGAATTCCCTGGTAGTCCGGTGGTTAGGACTCTGTGCTTCCACTGCTGGGGGCACAGGTTCAATCCCTGGTCAGGGAACTAAGGTCCCACACGCCATGCGTTGTGGCCAAAAAAAAAAAAAAAAAAAAAGATTGTTTTCAATACAGATGAGGAAACTGAGGCTTGAGAAATAGATAGAGTGACTTTTGCAGTAAGTGGGGGATTCAGGATATGAACCCAGGGCTGTCTCTAGAGACCCATGCTTTATCACAATTCTTAGTGAAACCACAGCTCCAAACCTGAGAAGTTCTTCTGGAAGCTGATATCTACCATCTATATGGTATTTAAAGGGCTGCTCTAGCCCTCAGCTCCATATATAGCCCAATGACTCATAATTTCAAGTGTCAACGACTGAAAAATGATTAAGTTCAATTAGGTTCAGGACTTGTTAAAAATAGGCTTTCCTCAGAAGAATTTACTCTCTGCTTTTAGGGGCACAGATTTCAGCAGCCTCCATGCAGAGAAGTGCAAGGCTTTGTAAATTAAAACATGCCAGAATCAATTCTGCTAAAGGGATCTTCAGCTCCATCAGCGGGGCTTGGAGCAGAGTGAGATGCCAGCTTGCCAAAACGATGAGCTAGCTTTGGGAAATGTTGACGACAACTGAGTCTACAGAACAGAGGAGAAAATTAGAATCGGGATACAGAGGGGCTGGGCAAAGGCATTTCGCCACAGACCAGGAAGTTGATTGTCCAAGTGAGTTTTGGACAACAAGGATCAGAAACCCACCTGAAAATAACTCAAAATGGTTTTATTTTTGGCTCTCCAGCATCTGTTCCCCCTTCCTCCTTCCCAGCAGATCCCAATTTGTTCAGGTAACCATCCCTCTCCCATTCAGCCTACATGGCCAAAAGAAATTGATTTTCACACACATCTCCAGGATAGCTCTCAATTACTCTTAGCCCATCACAGCCATCCCATCCTCCTTGCCAGTGATTGGACCTGGAACCTAATTTTAAACCAATCTGTGCATAGCATTCTCCTGGAGACTGCAACTGGTCCAGGAATAGGCACATAACTGACAGTGGCCTAATCAGACAGAAAGAAAGGACTTACAGTCCAGGGCTGGAAAGATGCTTTTTTCTAGCTCCATGGATGAGAACAAGGAAGCATGTTGCCCCTATTGTTGCTGGCAGCCCTCTTGAAACCATAAAGGAAGGCAATGTGAGAGCAAAGCCAACACATTATGGAGGGAGGGGCCTAGACAGAATTGCAGAACAGTGTAGCTGGAACTGTAATCATACCATACCTGAAATCCACCTTGGTTCTGCACTTCTTGTTAAAGGAATTAATACATTTTCTTATTGTTTAAGCCAGTCTGGATTCCCATTACTTGCAGCCAAAAGCATGCTAAATTATATGAATATCATGGTTATTGCATGTAAGCTGGAGGAAGATCCCAGTTTAAAAGAAATCAATCTTTGTCTTCTTAATCTCAACTTCCCAGGAAAGAGAACCCAATTTGGCCAGTCTAGATTTTATGTCCACTGTTGGCAAAATAACAAGGGCCAGGGGGCCGCTATCAGGTGGCACAATGGCCCCTCCACAGGGACTGTGAAAATAATTCTCAAAAAAGGGGAGGGCACAGTCATATAATGGAGAGAACACTGGGCAAAGTGTTAAGATATCCAGGTTCTAGTCCTAGTTCTGCCACTGATGTGCTGCATGCTCTTAGGAAAGTCAGTTGACCTCTCTGAGCCTTAATTTCTTCAGACTGCCAGGGCCAAATTGAGAACTTTAAAGCCTGAAAAGATTGTAAAGTATTTCATCCCACCTATGGCACTGAAAATAAAAACAGTACTGATCCATAAGATAAGGGTCAGGTAGCCTGACAGGATTCTGACTTCTGCCATAATGTTTTTTCAAGTGAAATAACAAACCGTTTGGGGAAAAAAATACTTTTGGGTGTCCCTACTTCACTGGTGCCCTTGGTACTGCTTTCTTTTGTCTTTGGGTAACTCAGCAAAGGCTACCCACTCCAGCCCAGCCCTGCCGAGTGGCCTAATCTCCATGTTGGTGGCATGTGGTGTCACCAAATCCTTCTTTCTGCTATGGCTGACTGGACAAGAACCCCTCACCCAGGTTAGACAAATCAGAGCTTCTTTCCCAGAAAACAGAATTTGGACAAAAAATTCCTTGAGAAACAAAAGACTGATTAATAGGTATGGGGTATAAGAGCCAAGAGATTGTGTGAAGTCAGGGCTGGGGCAGCTGTTTTTCCCCAAGTATATGCACTGCTCAGAGGTTGACCACACACAAAGACCTTCCCTCACATCTTCCTTGCTAATAAAACCCTGATTTGTGTTCCAGAATTGAGTGGAGAGCACTGAATCTCATAGAAAGTGAGCCCACTGAAATCTTGTGGTGGACAATGAGATGTGAGGGGAAGTCCGCTTGGGGGATTTGGGAACAGATCCAAATGTTGGCTGAACCTCCAGTGCACAGAGGTGTGAGCCGAAGTGCCTGGGCCCAGGGGCAGGGGGGATTTGAGTTCTGTTCCTGCTGCAGAGCTGCAAACCCACCCAGGAATTCATGGACTGCCTAATTGCCTGCAATAATCTCCATGTCTGCCTACAGCAGCTTCTGTCATTTGCAATCAAAAACATCATCTACCAAGAGAGCAGGCATTGTTGGTATTTAGAGTTTCAGATTCCTCCCTAATGGGATCCAGAACTGGCCTCCTCCTGGCTCCCTTCTACTGAAGCCAGAGTCACGAATTATAATCTCAGTGGCTGACTTTTGAGATAAGGAGTGATAAGGAATCTGTATATCCTTCAGAAAGTAATGCAGCCTCATACAGCAAGAGCAATAAACGTGTTTACACCCGTCAACACAGGAAACCTAAATCTGGAGATTCATCCTAAGAAAACAAGTCAATGACAAAAATAAATAAATAAATAAAAAATAAAAAGTCCGAAGACACAAAGATGCCCATTGTAACATTATCTCTACAGGAGAATGAGCCTGTGCTATTGGGAGTCAGAATCCAGGCTCTCTGGTGGAGGGGAGCTGGGGCGGTGATAACTGGAAGGGGACTCAGGGGGCTTCCTGGGTGCTAGGAATGTTCTGTTTCTTGATCTGGTTACATGGATAAGCTCTCTTGTGAAAATTCATCAAGCTGTGCACTTCTGACATGTCCCTCTAAATATATGTATATCATTTTCCAATAAAACAGCTCTCTACAAAGAACAAGAGAAGAATTTGTTGGGTTTTTTTTTGCCAAGTGGCTTGCAGCATCTCAGTTCCCAGAGCAGGGATTGAACTCAGGCCACAGCAATAAAAGCGCCAAGTCCTAACCACTAGATCACCAGGGAACTCCCAAGAGAAGGATCTTTTAAGTAACTTGTGGCAGATCTATGAACGGGGGACATTCTGGAGTACTGAAAAATAGTTATACAAAAATAACCATATCTTTTGGGCATCTGCATAATACAACTGTATTGTTTCACCCACCCCACCCCAATTCATTCTCCAGCCTCCTCTGTCTGCCCTGTGTTTCCCAGAAATCAGTAGTATGGCCCACATCACCCATGGGCTCCCTTGCCCTCTGGCTTCTGATTGCGTGTAGCCAATGGGAAGGACCAGCAGGAGATCAGAAGGCAGGGGGAGAGAGAGGTGGGGCGTTTCTTTCAAACTCCCTCCTTGCTTCAATATCGTGTCCCTGCTGGTGGCTACACACCTCCACAACTACAGCCTCTGTCTAGATGCCTCCCCCAGCTCCTGCCCTCGCTGGGCTTCGGTCACACTAGTTCCTTCCCCTGCTTCTTCCTGCCTTTACTGTGGTAATGGCTTCCCTCTGTTGCTAATCTCTCAGTGCCTCTACCTCCCTTCTCTGATCCCCTAACCCTGCCCACGCTCTGAGAACAGTCCCTTTTTTAAGGTCCCTTGAGCATCTGAACTGGATTCAGTTTTCTTCCGGGGCCCTGACTGTTGCAGCCCCTCGCCCACCTTCCCCTGTGACAAGCAAGTGACCTTCCTGGATTCAGTGCTGCAGAGACTCTGCCCTCCGGAGGGGATGGGAGCCAGGCTGGGAGTGTAGCCAGCATTAATTTCAATTTGGCACCAGGAGCGGTGCCAAATGCTTCCATCTTTTTGAAAAAGCAAATAACTGGGCTCTCCCCCCTCCCCATATGTGCTATCATCCTCTCCCTGCCATGGTCCCACCCCTGCGGGAGAGGCAATGAGCAGGTAGAGCATGCTGAGCTAGGAGAGAGAGGGAGAGGGAAAGAGAAGACTCTGGATGCCATTATACTACCCTGGTGCCCCAAGCAGTAGTACACACCACCGTGCCACTCAGCTGCTCTAAGGAAAGACAGTCTCTGTCTGGCCACCTCTTCAAGGGGAAACTGATGCTTCACTGTGGCAGACCCTGCCATTTGCCTCCCCAATATCTACTCTCTCCTTCCTTCCTTTTCTTACTTTTATTGCAGATAACAGCTCCCCTTGAATTGGAGCTGGCCTTGTGACTTGCTTTGACCCATAGAATGCTGCAGAAGTGATGCTATGCCACTTCCAGGCGTAGGGCTTAAGAAGCCCTGTTAGCCTCCACTTTTGCCCTGGAAGCCAGTCACCATGAAAGACACTTCATTACTCAGAGACCACCATGCTGTGAGGAACCCCAAGTAGCCACAAGAGCACCAAGAAGAGCACCAAAGCCCTAGACACGTGAGTGAAGCTTTCTTGGATCTTCCATCCTGGCTCAGCTGCCAGCTGAATGCATTTCAGTGGATGGCCCCAGCCAAGACCATGTGGGACAGAAAAACCCCCCAGCTGTACTCATGTCAACCCACAGAAGTGTAAGGAATAATAACTTGTTGTTTTAAGCCACTAAGTTTTGGCATGGTTGGTTACACAGCAATAGATAACTGAAATACCTTTCCATCTCATTGGGACCATGTTCTGTGGGGCTTTGATGCCTGGAGCTGAGTCAGCTTCTTGGGATTATATGGAGCCATGTCACCAACAGAAAAAAAGGCAAAAGAGAGAAAAGGTCTGGGTCCTGGATGATACTGTTGAGTTGCCAAACTAAAGCTGGAAGCTTCCTCCTCAAGACTTTTTGTTATGTCAGAATTAAACATCTTATTTCTTAAGCCTCTATTAATCAGTTCTTTTGTTACTGGCTGCTGAATTCATGCCAACTGATATAATAGATTGGTTTCAAATATCAAGCGATATGATACTTGTAAGGCTCTGTAGTAAGCATATCTTTTTATTCTGATGCCCTGACATCTCGGGGCCTTGCTGACACTAGAAAGGACTGCCCCTCTCAAGATTAGCTAATTCCTAGAGAGAGCAAACAACTCACCTGGGAGTGTGCCTTTCCCCTGCAAACCAACCAACCCAAAGCCCACACCCCAACCATCTACTTTATCAAGCTCTTAGCTCCAGTCCAATATCCCCCTGCCTTAATCACCCCAGGGCCAGGTACCAGACAACTGGGGAAGGAACCTGCACCCTAGAGCCTGCTATAAGTAATCAAATGAGACAATCCTAAACCTTCTCAGCCTGCTTACTCTGCCTTGCACGTTTTTTCCTGCAGAAACTACAGTAAAACCTCCTGCCCACGTTTTCCCCTCACTCCCTCTGCCTCCTGACTGACCCTGGTGCTTCCCCATGTACCATTCCCTACACTGTGAAATAATAGAAAAAATATATATTGGTCTCTGCCCCTGGTTCCTGGCACAGAGTTCCTAAAACCCTTGGAATTTCCTAAGTGATAAGAGCATTAAGAACATCTTTTGCCCTAATATTTGATCTCCATCCCAGTTCCTGACACAGATTTCCTAAATTCTTTGGAATTTCCTGGGTGAGAGGTTTGTCTTTTGTTCAAATGAGGTGATTTGTGGTGAGCTTTTGGATGGGGTCTGGTCACCAGAATAACCAAGCCGTATTTAGAAACTTGGAATTTTCAGCCTGCCCTGCGCCCCCATTCTCCAGAGAGAGGAGAGGGCCTGAAAATGGAGTTAACGATCAATTGTGCCTATGTGATGAAGCCTCCATAAAAATCCCCAAAGTATGGAGTTCGAAAAGCTTCCAGGCTGGTGAACATGTGGAGGTGCTGGGAGGGTGATGTGCTCTCAGAGAGGGCATGGAAGCTCTGCACCCCTCCCCCCATACCTTGCTCTATGCATCCCTATCTGGCTGTTCCTGAGTTGTATCCTTTATTATATAATAAACTGGTGAACGCAAGTCAGTGTTTCCCTGAGTTCCGTGAGCTGTTCTAGTAAATAATCGAATCCAAGGGGGAGGAGGTCATGGGAACCTCTGATGTATAGCCAAGTTGGACAGAAGTTGTAGGTAACCTGGGGACCTATGACTTTGCGATTAGCACCTGAAGTGGGGGGCAGTGTCATGGGGCTCCAGGTAGACGGTGTCAGAATTGAGTTAAACTGTAGGACACCCAGCTGGCATCACAGAGAATTGCGTGGTGTGGGAAAAAAAACTCACACATCTGGTGTCAGAAGTGTTGTGAGTGTGGTAATACTGTGAGTAAAGAAGGAACACAGGAGAAGTGAGTTCTTTTTAAACATCTGTGTCTGCTGTGCCTATTTCTAGGGATGTGAGAGTATAAACTTCTTCCTTCATGGCAGTCATTTCCACGTCTGTGTGTCTTACCACACCTGATTAAAACAAATCCCAGGTACCCTTGAAATAGGCATGGTGCCTGGGGTGCCTGAGGGCATCAGCTGTCAATAATACTGTGCAGAAGATACAAAAGACACAGTTCAGACCTCTAAGAGCTTATATTCTAACCGAGGAAATTCATGTCTGCCAGGACAAGACTCAAGCGGCTATTGCCCCAAGCACAGCCCAGTGTCCCTTGAATGTTGAGGGGTGACAGAGCCCTGGGAGAGCTCAGGCTCATGGGGTCCCAGACCCTGGGCATTGTCTCCCCTCCTGGGAACGCTCTCTGGGCAGAACCTGAGCCAGGCTGGGGCTGAGCAAGGTGCTGGGCGAGGCAGCTGGAGGGTGAAAACCAAGCACCAAGGCCAGCAGTAGGACTGGCCAGAGGAGCAGGCTCCCGGGGGCAGAATCATGGGGAGTTTTCTGGATTACTGAGTTCCAGAACTGGGCTGCCCTATAGAGAACCTGCAACTTTCAGTGGGAGGCAGGATTTGCCAGTTAAAGGGGCTGAGCCAGTTTAAATACCTGCTTTTCCTTGTCTGCCCTCCCCCGGGGTTTCTGGAATGGGAGCAAGAAGGGACACCCCACAGAGTTCAGAAGTGAAGAATTTGGGCTTCAGTCTGACAGACTCGAGTGTAAATCTCGGCTTTGCCTCTTACAGCTCTATAGCCTGAGGCAAGTCACGTCCCCTCTCTGAGCCTCATCTCCTCTTCTGAGAAATAGGGGTAACAACTACCTACCCATGGACTCTCTGAAAATCAGCGCTTAGGCTAGCACATAGTAAATGCACAATAACTTGCTGGTTATTATTATTCAGGAAAATCTAATTAGGGATCTGATTAGGGTTGACTGTCAGGAAGGAGAAAAGAGTATAGTTTCTCCGTCTTTCCAAGGACACACTAGTAGGCTGTACTACTGATGATAAATATTCACTGCCTATCCCATGTTGAACTCAGGTGTGGTCACGTGACCTACTCTGGCCAATGAAATGTGGACAGAAGTGACGCATTACTTCGGGGCAGAAGCTTTAAGAGCTAGCGTGTGGTCCATCAGGCTCTCTCCCCTCTGCCACTATGCCTGGCAATTTCCAGGTGGGCTGCTCCCTTAGCTTGGGTCTCAGAGTGAGCTCTGTTTCATAGTATGCATGGAGTGTGTGGGTCAGGGTGGCTGACAGAAAAAAGGAAACCACAGCAGTCATTTTAACAGAGAGTTAGAATGAATGTTGGAGGGCTGAAAAGGCGCAGGAGAGCAACTAGGCAACACAGAGATGCTAATACAGGAAGCAGCCACTGTCCTTGGGGCCGGTGGACAAAGGGTGGAGGTTGGAGTGTCAGAACCCAGAGCCTTGGAGGAGAGGCCCCCTCAGAGCTGGGACACAGACCTCCAAGTGGGTAGTGCTCGGCATTGTGGGGACACAAGGAGGCTGGTTCCAGGGGTGTGTGTAAAACACCCAGAGACTGGAACCAGTAGCCACTGGTTGCAGTGGATGCAGAAGTGTTGCTTGGGTGACCTTGACCTGAACAGACAACAGAGGAAGGAGCAAGTCCCTCCTCTTTCCTCCAGGCTGTCCGGAGCCTGGAGAGCCTACCAGGAGCAGCTGACAAACCAGGAATGTGGCTAGTGGGGTCCCAGCCCCAGCAACACAGAGCAGCGTATGGGAGGGCAGCTTTGGAGCTGAGAGACAGCAGCTTAATAACCAGCATGTGGAGTGAGAGTGAGAAACAAACACTTGTTTTAAGCCACTGAGTTATTGGGGCTCTGTCACTCAGCATAGCCTAGTCCATCCTGACTATCCTGTAGCCTAGCCCCCAGGCCTGAATCCTAGGTCCCCTCCAAGTGCAATGTGGGGCTTCCCTTCTTACTTCTTTACCTCCTCACCTGCTTTATATCAAATGTTTTCCCTTTCCAAGAGGTTCTAGAAGCCTCTAAACATTAACCCTCTGAGAGAGGCAGGACTCCTGGTCCTTTGCAAAGGGAAGAAAGAGAGGTGAAGAAACTTGTTCAAGGTCACGCAGAGCATTAACTGTACTACTCAGACTTGACACCAGGATTGCTGACTCCCAAACCTGGTTGCCTGGGGAACTTGGTATTAAAAACAACAACAACAACAACAACAACAAATGCCCAGACCTCAAGCCAGGAGATTCAGATTCAGGAAGTCTGAGAGGGTCTTGATAATGTCTGTTTAAGAGCAACAATAATACATGCAAAGATTTATATAGCACTTGCTTCATACCAGGCATTATTCTAAGTGCCTTAAGTACATGAACTCATTTAATCCTCACCACAACCCTATGAGGTCTCTGTTACTCTTTTCCCATTCTACAGATGAGGAAACACAGGCACTTCTCTGTAACCAGTGGGAAATTTGATGCAAGGGAATATCAGATTCTTTCAGGAATTGCAAATTGTTTGGCCCACAGTGGCCAACTTTTAAAAATCAGGAGCATTCATGCAAAAGAAAATAGAGTACGGTGCTAAGAGTGGAATGCTGGAGCCAGGCGGACCAGGTTTGAAGCTAGGGTGATCAACAGTCCTGGTTCTCCCAGACTGAAGAGTTTCCTGGGAGGTGGAGCTTCTAGTGTCCTGGTTTTAACCAGGATGGTTGGTCACCCTATATTCCATTTCTACCACTTGCTAGTATGTAACCTGAGGACAAAACATGTGACCCCCCTCAGTTTCCCCATCTGTAAAATGGGGATAATAACAGTATCTACCTTACAACATTCAGTCAATATTTAAGGTGCTTCAAAACTGCTTGAGTGTTTGCCATTAATATGATTATTAAAACTTAGATTTCCAGATTTAATTCCCTTTAAAGATTGGAAGATCTGACAACAAATAACCTATATTCTTATTTATCTAATTATTAGCAAACATTATATATAGTGCTTTTTACTACATACCAGGGACTGTTCTACGTGTTTGCAAACATTCATTCATACAGAACATCTCTATGAAGTGGGTTTTATTATTGTCCAATTTTACAGATGAGGAAACTGAGTCACAGAGAGAGGAAGTGACTTGCCCAATGTCATACAATGAGTAAGAGGCAGAGCCAGGATCCAAATCCAGCCCATCTGGCTCTATTCAGTGACTGTCAACTAGCACTGGGTCTTAACTGTCCCCTTGAGAGGGCATGAACTCCCCAGATTTTCTATCTCCCTTCCCCCCAGACCCTTTAAGCTCCGTGTTTTCTGTCCCCGCATCCCTGAGGGTCTCATCCTTAATGGCACCTTTTCTAAATGATCCCAGGGAACGGAGTTTGAGGTCACTAAGTCAGCTTTCACATTCTAGGTCCCAGGCTTTCTCGAAAAACGTCCTCTCCTCCAAGAGATTTAGATTAATCCCCTTATCCAGTGGCTCAGGATCGGGCAGACAGTCAGGTCACCTGCTACGGCCTGGCCAGACCAGATTACCTGCCGTGACCCCAAAATTCACTCATGCACACCTGCTGCTGAGACATTTGTTGATTAATAACAGCAGGGACTTTGGGGATGGTGTGTTTTTCACCTTCTGGGAAACTCTCTGGCTTCAACACGTAGGCTGCCTGATGTCGGGCTGTAGATAAACACGCTTCTCTTAACCCCTTTTCCCCCTCCCCCCAGCTACCCGCCCTGAATCTGCATCATTTGAAAGCTCCACCAGATTCCACATAACTTAATGTCCCAGAAAATAAAAGCTGATCAAGTCAATGGTCATCAAATTAAAGAATTTGAGAGCTGCCAGAATGTTCACAAATCATCCTGGTCAGGGTTGTGTGATGAACGTCTGTCGAGTTTTCCTACTTTCTCATGGTAAGGACATCCCAGTATCCCTTTGGAGGTTTATCCCTTGACCCCTCTCAGTCTGTGAGGTTTGGGGGCCCCCCTCCCATGGTGTCTGGATGCAGGCGGCCTGGATGAAGGTTGCGTTCATCTCCCTACAGCCCAGCTCCTTCGTAAAGCTACAGCTCTCACCAGATTCCAGAGCAGCCTTTCCCTTCATGCCTTCGGGCCCCGGGCTCCCTGCTCCTGCCAGTCCCAGAAGTGTCACCACCCACTGCTGGTTCCCTTTCTCCTGCTCACAGCTGTTACAAGCCCTTCATTACTGATAATCAGTTACCCCCATGTCCCCTGTGGGACCTAACTGATTGGCACCCCTGCAGGTGGATACACCAGTAGCCCTTCTGACAGCTGAGCACCGCTCTCACCCCCAAGTCTGTTTCCCCAGGCCCAAGAACTCATCTGCTTCCCTCTCATTGAAAACTCTACTGCCATCCTCTTTCTTTTAGGGTTGCCCTTCTCACACTTAGTTTCAGAGTGGGGTTCAGTCTTCCAGCAGCCCTCAACCTCACCACTCTGAGTTACTCTCACTGCGCACCAGGCACTATGCTCGGGATTTTCACAGGCATGAAAATGAGTTCATTGGCTACCTATCCCTGCTGGAAAATCCAGGTGGGGAAGTTACACGCCTTCATCAATCTGCCAAAGTTCAAACTGTCATAGAGGCTGAACTGTTTTCCAGGTTTGGCAAATCGTTCGTGGACAGGAGGTCATGCTGGTTACAGGCTTGGGCTGTGGAGCAGACAGACCTGAGCTCAAATCCCACCTCTGCCATGTGTTAGCTGTGTGACATGGGCAAGTGACTTAACCTCTCTGGGCCTCTTCTTTCATCCTGGCGGCCATGTCACACAACTCCAGGAGGTAGTCATTCACATTGTGGCACCAGAGGGCACCAGTTTTCACAGGCTATGGAGTGAACGCCAACCCAGGAGCCCAGCAAGGAGCAGCGCTGACCATACTACCTCCCTGGATTATTGTTGTCAGTGGTCACTGTAGCAACAGTAAGCACTCAGCAATCAACCCAATAACAGAAGAGGAAACTGAGGTTCAGAGAGGTTAAATGATATGTCCCAAGTCACACATTAAAAAGTGACCGAGTCAGGATTTGAATTCAGGTTTCTTTTCATCCAGAGCCTGTGCCCTCTCTAGCCTGCTGGCCTCCAGTTTGTATAGCTACTACGCCACACACGTGTTCACAGCCACAGTCCACCCTTTTCCCCTCAGAGCACGGCTACCATCTCCAATGAGTTTTCTCTCAAGTGCAAATGGTTGTCTCCCCTCTCTCCTTCCCCCACCCCTGCAGAACTGCATGCAGACCCTCACTTTGTTCTTAACAGTCCCCATCTGGCCACTGGTACTTAGAGCATCACGTTGGTTCCTGCGGCAGACATCACTAATCAATCCTGGAACTCTTTCCCCGCAGATCCAGGATGCAGGAGTCCAGGCAGGTGGCCATTACCCACAGATTCTAGCGTTCTGTCAGGGAAAAAAAAAACACCACACATTTGCTATTCCTTCTCGAGATTGTAATCTCCTTGAGAGCAGCAGTAGAGTCGTAATCAGCTCTGCCCACTTCCTGCCCCAAAATAGTTACAAGTTTTCATATATTAAGAACTCAGGAAAGTTTTGTGGATGGAAAAATTGTCTTTCCTTCTTATAAGCATGTGACTTTGGACAAGTACCTTCATCTTTCTAACGTCAAACTGAAATGGAAGCTCAGAAAAATGAAGGGACTTGCCCAAGGTGACAAAGCTGGTAAGAAGGGGAACAAATTATGTCAAATAGAGACAAGATCTTCACTATATACCATTGGAGGTGTGGATGCACGTGGAATTCTTAGCACACTGCTTGGCGCCTGGTATGAGCTCGATAACACCAGACTTCTTTTGTATAAAAAGGGATTGGCGGGCTTCCCTGGTGGCGCAGTGGTTGAGAGTCCGTCTGCCGATGCAGGGGACACGGGTTCGTGCCCCGGTTCGGGAAGATCCCACATGCTGTGGAGCGGCTGGGCCCGTGAGCCATGGCCGTTGAGCCTGGCGTCCGGAGCCTGTGCTCCACAAGGGGAGAGGCCACAACAGTGAGAGGCCCACATACAGCCAAAAAAAAAAAAAAAAAAAAAAAAAAAAAAAGCTATAAAAAAAAAAAAAAAAAAAAAAAAAAAAAAAAAAAAGGGATTGGCTCTGTTCCATCGCCACAGCCTTGCATAAAACTGTTCTCAAGGGCTCTCTGGCCAGAATCTTTCCTTGATAGGAGAACGCAAAAGGCCTCAGAAAGTCCAGGTTACTGGCTCACAGACTTGTGAGAATGTACACTCTGGAATACTGGGGCAGAGTAATCTTTCTAGGAGCTGTGAGATTGTACTCTTGAGACCCCAGTTTGCCCAGCAGAGAAGCAGAGGTTGGAATGCTGATCCCAAAGGTCCCTCTGACATTCAAAGCTGTCTTCTACTGCTCCCTCCCCATGGCCCAAAGTAAGTTCGTGGGCAGCAATGATCTTCCCAGCCTATTGAGCAACCATGGACTGCTACACAGCTGCAGGGAAGGTGGGGACCCAGGAGGCTGGGCCTGGCTCTGAAACAGACCACAACTTCCTGTGGGACCGGCTGGCCATGGAAGGCACGACCCTTGATGGAATCTTTCTTTTTCTCTTTCTTTTCTTTTTTTGCGTTACGCGGGCCTCTCACTGTTGTGGCCTCTCCCGTTGCGGAGCACAGGCTCCAGACACGCAGGCTCAGCGGCCATGGCTCACGGCCCCAGCCACTCTGCGGCATGTGGGATCTTCCCGGACCAGGGCACGAACCCGTGTCCCCTGCATTGGCAGGCAGACTCTCAACCACTGCGCCACCAGGGAAGCCCCTCTTTTTCTTTCTTCCTCCTTTCCTCCCTTTCTCCCTTCTTCCCTCCCTCCCTCCTTCCCTTTCACCTTTCTTTCTTTCTTTCCTTCCTCCATTCCTCCCTGCCTCTTTCTTTCTCCCTTTCTATCTTTCTTTCTTTCAATTAATTTTTATTGGCATATAGTTGCTTTACAATGTTGTGTTAGTTTCTACTGTACAGCGAAATGAATCAGCTATACGTATACATATATCCCCTATTTTTTGGATTTTCTTCCCATTTAGGTCACCACAGAGCATTGAGTAGAGCTCCCTGTGCTATACAGTAGGTTCTCATTAGTTATCTATTTTGTACATAGTATCAATAGTGTATATATGTCAATCACAATCTCCCAATTCCTCCCACCCCCCCTTCCCCCCTTGGTATCTGTACATTTGTTCTCTGTGTCTGTGTCTCTATTTCTGCTTTGCAAATAAGATCATCTATACTATTTTTCTGGATTTCACATATATGCGTTAACATACGATATACGATATTACAATATACGATACTTGTTTTTCTCTTTCTGACTTCACTCTGTATAACAGTCTCTAGGTCCATCCACGTCTCTATAAATGACCCTATTTTGTTCCTTTTTGTGGCTGAATAATATTCCTTTGTGTATATATACCACATCTTCGTTATCCATTCCTCTGTTGATGGACATTTAGGTTGCTTCCATGTCCTGGCTACTGTAAATAGTGGTGTAATGAAAATTGCGGTGCATGTGTCTTTTTGAATTATGGTTTTCTCAGGGTATATGCCCAGTAGTGGGATTGCTGGGTCATATGGTAGTTCTATTTTTAGTTTTTTAAGGAACCTCCATACTGTTCTCCATAGTGGCTGTATCAATTTACTTTCCCACTAACAGTGCATGAGGGTTCCCTTTTCTCCACACCCTCTCCAGCATTTGCTGTTTGTAGATTTTTTGATGATGGCCATTCTGACCGGTGTGAGGTGATACCTCATTGTAGATTTGATTTGCATTTCTCTAACAGTTAGTGGTGTTGTTGAGCATCTTTTCATGTATTTGTTAGCCATCTGTATGTCTTCTTTGGAGAAATGTCTATTTAGGTCTTCTGCCCATTTTTGGATTGGGTTGTTTGTTTTTTTGATATTGAGCTGCATGAGCTGTTTATATATTTTGGAGATTAATCCTTTGTCAATTGCTTCGTTTGCAAATATTTTCTCCTATTCTGAGGGTTGTCTTTTCTTCTTGTTTATGGTTTCTTTGCTGTGCAAAAGCTTTTAAGTTTAATTAGGTCCCATTTGTTTATTTTTGTTTTTATTCTCATTACTTTAGGAGGTGGGTGAAAAAAGATCTTGCTGCAATTTATGTCAAAGAGTGTTCTTCCTATGTTTTCCTCTAAGAGTTTTATAGTGTCTGGTCTTACATTTAGGTCTTTAATCCACCTTGAGTTTTTTTGTGTGTATGGTGTTTGGAAGTGTTCTAATTTCATTCTTTTACATGTAGCTGTCCTGTTTTCCCAGCACCACTTATTGAAGAGGCTGTCTTTTAAAAATATGGAACGGGCTTCCCTGGTGGCACAGTGGTTAAGAATCCGCTTGCCAATGCAGGAGACACAGGTTTGGGCCCTGGTCCGGGAAGATCCCACATGCCGCGGAGCAACTAAGCCCATACACCACAACTACTGAGCCTGTACTCTAGAGCCCACGAGCCACAACTACTGAGCCTGCATGCCACAACTACTGAAGCCTGTGCAGCTAGAGCCCATGCTCTGCAACAAGAGAAGCCACCGCAATGAGAAGCCTGCACACTGCAATGAAGAGTAGCCCCTGCTCGCCGCAACTAGAGACAGCCTGCGTGCAGCAATGAAGACCAAATGCAGCCAGAAATAAACAAATTTTTTAAAAAATTAGTTCCTTTAAAAAAATTTTTTTAATATGGAGTGCTTCACAAATTTGCATGTCATCCTTGCACAGAGGCCATGCTAATCTTCTCCGTATCATTCCAAATTTGGTATATGTGCTGCTGAAGCGAGCTTGCTTTTTCTTTCTTCCTTTCTTTCTTTCTTTCTTTCTTTCTTTCTTTCTTTCTTTCTTTCTTTTTTCTTTCTTTTTCTTTCTTTCTTTCTTTTCTTTCTTTCTTTCTCCCTCTCTTTCCTCCCTCCCTCCCTCCCTCTCTCTCTCTCCCTTTCTTTCTTTCTTTCTTCCTTCCTCCTAAACTGCTCATAACCTGCTGATTGAAAACATGGGCCCTGGAGCCATGAGCTCAAATCCTTGCTCCACCAGTTACCAGCTCTTGCCTTAGGCAAGTTGCTCAAACTCTCTGTGCCTCAGTTTCCTCATCTATAAAGTGGGGATAATAATAGTACTGACACTCACAGTACAGCCTCACAGTCCTTGGCCTCGCAGAACCTACATGCTAGAAGGGGAGACCAGCATTAAATAAATAATCATACAAATAATTGATAATTATTCTTGCCTAGGGGCAGAGGAGTCAGGGAAAGTTTCCCATGCAGTTGTGGCTTGTCCAGCAAGAGAAAAACAACAAATAACACACAAGGGGATCCCCATCAGGTTAACAGCTGATCTCTCAGCAGAAACTCTACAAGCTAGAAGGGAGTGGTAGGACATATTTAAAGTGATGAAGGAGAAAAACCTGCAACCAAGATTACTCTACCCAGCAAGGACCTCATTCAGATTTGATGGAGAAATTAAAACCTTTACAGACAAGCAAAAGCTGAGAGAGTTCAGCACCACCAAACCAGCTTTACAACAAATGCTAAAGGAACTTCTCTAGGCAAGAAACACAACAGAAGGAAAATACCTACAATAACGAACCCCAAACAATTATGGAAATGGGAATAGGAACATACATATCAATAATTACCTTAAACGTAAATGGACTAAATGCTCCCACCAAAAGACACAGATTGGCGGAATGGATACAAAAACAAGACCCATATATATGCTGTCTACAAGAGACCCACTTCAGACCTAGAGACACATACAGATTGAAAGTAAGGGGATGGAAAAAGATATTCCATGCAAATGGAAATCAAAAGAAAGCTAGAGTAGCAATTCTTATATCAGACAAAATACACTTTAAAATAAAGACTAGGGCTTCCCTGGTGGCGCACTGGTTGAGAGTCTGCCTGCCGATGCAGGGGACACGAGTTCGTGCCCCGGTCCAGGAGGATCCCACATGCCACGGAGTGGCTGGGCCTGTGAGCCACGGCCGCTGAGCCTGCGCGTCCAGAGCCTGTGCTCCGCAACGGGAGAGGCCACAACAGTGAGAGGCCCGCGTAACGCAAAAAATAAATAAATAAATAAAAAATAAAAATAAAGACTATTACAAGAGACAAAGAAGGACACTACATAATGATCAAGGGATCGATCCAAGAAGAAGATATAACAATTGTAAATATTTATGCACCCAACATAGGAGCACCTCAATACATAAGGCAAATACTAACAGCCATAAAAGGGGAAATCGACAGTAACACACTCATAGTAGGGGACTTTAACACCCCACTTTCACCAATGGACAGATCATTCAAAATGAAAATAAATAAGGAAACACAAGCTTTAAATGATACATTAAACAAGATGGACTTAATTGATATTTATAGGACATTCCATCCCAAAACAACAGAATACACATTTTTCTCAAGTGCTCATGGAACATTCTCCAGGATAGATCATATCTTGGGTCACAAATCAAGCCTTGGTAAATTTAAGAAAATTGAAATTGTATCAAGTATCTTTTCCGACCACAATGCTATGAGACTAGACATCAATTACAGGAAAAGATCTGTAAAAAATACAAACACATGGAAGCTAAACAATACACTACTTAATAATGAAGTGATCACTGAAGAAATCAAAGAGAAAATCAAAAAATACCTAGAAACAAATGACAATGGAGACACAACGACCCAATACCTATGGGATGCAGCAAAAGCAGTTCTAAGGGGGAAGTTTATAGCAATACAATCCCACCTTAAGAAACATCTCAACCTGACCCTGCACCTAAAGCAATTAGAGAAAGAAGAACAAAAAACCCCCAAAGTTAGCAGAAGGAAAGAAATCATAAAGATCAGATCAGAAATAAATGAAAAAGAAATGAAGGAAATGATAGCAAAGATCAATAAAACTAAAAGCTGGTTCTTTGAGAAGATAAACAAAATTGATAAACCATTAGCCAGACTCATCAAGAAAAAAAGGGAGAAGACTCAAATCAATAGAATTAAAAATGAAAAAGGAGAAGTAACAACTGACACTGCAGAAATACAAAAGATCATGAGAGATTACTACAAGCAACTCTATGCCAATAAAATGGACAACCTGGAAGAAATGGACAAATTCTTAGAAATGCACAACCTGCCAAGACTGACTCAGGAAGAAATAGAAAATATGAATAGACCAATCACAAGCACTGAAATTGAAACTGTGATTAAAAATCTTCCAACAAACAAAAGCTCAGGACCAGATGGCTTCACAGGCAAATTCTATCAAACATTAGAGAAGAGCTAACACTTATCCTTCTCAAACTCTTCCAAAATATAGCAGAGGGAGGAACACTCCCAAACTCATTCTACAAGGCCACCAACACCCTGATACCAAAACCAGACAAAGGTGTCACAAAAAAAGAAAACTACAGACCAGTATCACTGATGAATATAGATGCAAAAATCCTCAGCAAAATACTAGCAAACAGAATCCAGCAGCACATTAAAAGGATCATACACCATGATCAAGCAGGGTTTATTCCAGGAATGCAAGGATTCTTCAATATACGCAAATCAATCAATGCGATACACCATATAAACAAATTGAAGGAGAAAAACCGTATGATCATCTCAATAGATGCAGAGAAAGCTTTCGACACAATTCAACATCCATTTATGATAAAAACCCTGCAGAAAGTAGGCATAGAGGGAACTTTCCTCAACATAATAAAGGCCATATATGACAAACCCACAGCCAACATCGTCCTCAATGGTGAAAAGCTGAAACCATTTCCACTAAGATCAGGAACAAGACAAGGCTGCCCACTCTCACCACTCTTATTCAACTTAGTTTTGGAAGTTTTAGCCACAGCAATCAGAGAAGAAAAGGAAATAAAAGGAATCCAAATTGGAAAAGAAGAAGTAAAGCTGTCACTGTTTGCAGATGACATGATACTACACATAGATAATCCTAAAGATGCTACCAGAAAACTACTAGAGCTAATCAATGAATTCGGTAAAGTAGCAGGATACAAAATTAATGCAGAGAAATCTCTGGCATTCCTGTACACTAATGATAAAAAATCTGAAAGTGAAATCAAGAAAACACTCCCATTTACCATTGCAACAAAAAGAATAAAATATCTAGGAATAAACCTACCTAAGGAGACAAAAGACCTGTATGCAGAAAATTATAAGACACCAATGAAAGAAATTAAAGATGATACAAATAGATGGAGAGATATACCATGTTCCTGGATTGGAAGAATCAATATTGTGAAAATGACTCTACTACCCAAAGCAATCTACAGATTCAATGCAATCCCTATCAAACTACCACTGGCATTTTTCACAGAACTAGAACAAAAAGTTTCAAACTTTGTTTGGAAAAACAAAAGACCCCGAATAGCCAAAGCAATCTTGAGAACAAAAAATGGAGCTGGAGGAATCAGGCTCCCTGACTTCAGACTATACTACAAAGCTACAGTAATCAAGACAGTGTGGTACTGGCACAAAAACAGAAAGATAGATCAATGGAACAGGATAGAAAGCCCAGAGATAAACCCACGCACATATGGTCAACTTATCTTTGATAAAGGAGGCAGGAATGTACAGTGGAGAAAGGACAGCCTCTTCAGTAAGTGGTGCTGGGAAAACTGGACAGGGACATGTAAAAGTATGAGATTAGATCATTCCCTAACACCTTACACAAAAATAAGCTCAAAATGGATTAAAGACCTAAATGTAAGCCCAGAAACTATCAAACTCTTAGAGGAAAACATAGGCAGAACACTCTATGACATAAATCATAGCAAGATCCTTTTGGACCCACCTCCTAGAGAAATGGAAATAAAAACAAAGGTAAACAAATGGGACCTAATGAAACTTCAAAGCTTTTGCACAGCAAAGGAAACCATAAACAAGACAAAGAAGATGTGGCACATATATACAATGGAATATTACTCAGCCATAAAAAGAAACGAAACTGAGCTATTTGTAATGAGGTGGATAGACCTAGAGTCTGTCATACAGAGTGAAGTAAGTCAGAAAGAGAAAGACAAATACCGTATGCTAACACACATATATGGAATTAAAGAAATGTCATGAAGAACCTAGGGATAAAACAGGAATAAAGACACAGACCTACTTGAGAATGGACTTGAGGATATGGGGAGGGGGAAGGGTAAGCTGCGAGAAAGCGAAAGAGAGGCATGGACATATATACACTACCAAACGTAAGGTAGATAGATAGTGGGAAGCAGCCGCAGAGCACAGGGAGATCAGCTCGGTGCTTTGTGACCGCCTGGAGGGGTGGGATGGGGAGGGTGGGAGGGAGGGAGACGCAGGAGGGAAGGGATGTGGGAACAGATGTATATGTATGACTGATTCACTTTGTTATAAAGCAGAAACTAATAAAAAAAATCAAAAAAAAAAACAAGACCAAAAGACAACCCTCAGAATGGGAGAAAATATTTGCAAATGAAGCAACTGACAAAGGATTAATCTCCAAAATTTATAAGCAGCTCATGCAGCTCAATAGCAAAAAAACAAACAACCCAATCCACAAATGGGCAGAAGACTTAAATAGGCATTTCTCCAAAGGAGATATACAGACTGCCAACAAACACATGAAAGAATGCTCAACATCATTAATCATTAGAGAAATGCAAATCAAAACTACGAGATACCATCTCACACCAGTCAGAATGGCCATCATCAAGAAATCTAGAAACAATAAATGCTGGAGAGGGTGTGGAGAAAAGGGAACACTCTTGCACTGCTGGTGGGAATGTGTATTGGTACAGCCGCTATGGAGAACAGTATGGAGGTTCCTTAAAAAACTAAAAATAGAACTACCATATGACCCAGCAATCCCACTACTAGGCATATACCCTGAGAAAACCATAATTCAAAAAGAGACATGTACCAAAATGTTCATTGCAGCTCTATTCACAATAGCCCAGAGATGGAAACAACCTAAGTGTCCATCATCGGATGAATGGATAAAGAAGATGTGGCACATATATACAATGGAATATTACTCAGCCATAAAAAGAAATGAAACTGAGCTATTTGTAATGAGGTGGATAGACCTAGAGTCTGTCATACAGAGTGAAGTAAGTCAGAAAGAGAAAGACAAATACCGTATGCTAACACATATATATGGAATTTAAGAAAAAAAATGTCATGAAGAACCTAGGGGTAAAACAGGAATAAAGACACAGACCTACTTGAGAATGGACTTGAGGATATGGGGAGGGAGAAGGGTAAGCTGTGACAAAGCGAGAGAGAGGCACGGACATATATACAGTACCAAACGTAAGGTAAATAGATAGTGGGAAGCGGCTGCATAGCACAGGAAGATCAGCTCGGTGCTTGGTGACCGCCTGGAGGGGTGGGATAGGGAGGGTGGGAGGGAGAGAGATGCAAGAGGGAAGGGATGTGGGAACAGATGTATATGTATGACTGATTCACTTTGTTATAAACAGAAACTAATAAAAAAAATTGTGGCTTGTCTATTCATCTATTATCTCTTCCACTAGCTTATAAACTCCAAGAAGCCTGGGGTCATGTACACTTTATTTGCTAATGTTTACCTGGCATTGGGAGGCACCCATTAATTAGGTTTGGATCAATGGATGAATGAATAAAGTAATGTTCCACTGGAGACCAGAAGGATGAGTTGGAGTAAACCAAGTGAAGAGAGTAGATGGAAGAGCATCCTAGGCAGAGGGAACAGCATGTGCAAAGGCCCTGTGGCTGAAAGGAGGTAGGAGTGTTTGAGGAAATAAAGCCAAGACAGTAGGTCTGGAGCAAGCAGAGTGACAGGGAGAGTGGGGCAGGCTGCCCAGGGCCTTAGGAGCCCCATAGTGTATTTTCTCTATCAAGTGCCCAGCCAGGGCTGTAATGGGGACTGAGATGGGGCGTCAGAAAGACCTGGGTTTGGGACTTCCCTGGTGGTGCAGTCGTTAAGAATCTGCCTGCCAATGCAGGGGACACAGGTTATATCCCTGGTCCAGGAAGATCCCACATGCCACGGAGCAACTAAGTCTGTGCGCCACAACTACTGAGCCTGCACTCTAGAGCCCATGAGCCACAACTACTAAGCCCATGTTCCATAACTACTGAAGCCCGCACGCCTAGAGCCTGTGCTCCGCAACAAGAGAAGCCACCGCAGTGAGAAGCCCGTGCACCGCAGGGAAGAGTAGCCCCCGCTTGCCGCAGCTAGAGAAAGCCCACACAGCAATGAAGACCCAACACAGCCAAAAATAATTAAATAAACTTATTTTTTAAAAAAGAAAGAAAAAGAAAAGAAAGACCTGGGTTCAAATCCCAGCTTCTGCATTTTTTGACTGTGTGACAAGTCAACCTCCATGAGCCCTGGATCCTCATTTGCAAAAGGGACATAATAAAAGTAACCTATTGCCTGAGGTTTGGAAAGGATCACAGACTGTAAAGCACTTAGCACAGTGCCTGGCACACAGGTAGTGCTCAAGAAATGTTGCTGTGGTCATAATAATAACATCTTTATGATTGACGCAGATCTCCTGGTTCTCTTTCACTGTCCCTGAAGCTGAGTCTTCTCCTTAAGGAGGGTCCCCATCTCCATGCCCTCCCGGGGACATAGTTGTTCCTACTTTCCCCATGCCCTGCTCCCTCAGGCCATCCTGGAGCTGTTCTCCTTGAAATTCCTGCAGCCAAGACTGAGGAAATGGTTCCCTTGACTCAGGGCAGAATCTGCACCCATGTTGCTAAGCAACCAACCCCTATCCAGATGCCAGCTGCAGCCTGGGCAGAGGGATGAACGTCAGCACTCTGGGGAGGGCCTCCTGGGGCTCTGCCAGGACCACAGGCTGCAACCAGGACTGAGGCAGGAGAGAGCCAAGGCAGATGGTTCACTGAGAGTCAACATACAGCAGTGGAAATCCTGTGGGGTCAAGGGCAAATCCAAATGCATTCAGACCCCAGCTCTACAATTTACCAGCTGTGCAGCCTCAATCGAGTCAGTGAACTTCTCTGAGCCTCAGCTTATTCATCTGAACAATGGAATGCAGACCTAGCCCCAAATTCATCATGAGGATTACAGGGGATGATGTACATGAAAATGCCCAGCACACAGCACATGCTCAAAGAATCTTGAAATATGGATGTGTATACAGGGCTGAGTCCACTAATCTTGTCACCCACCAGTGTCAATAAAATTCAAACTCCTTAGCCTGCCCTTCATGGTCGCCTAAACTGATCCCCCCACTTTCTTCTGTCAACCTAGTTACCTACTAGCTCAGTGTCTCTCACCCTCAGCACTACTGACTTTAAAAAAAACCAAACAGATTTATTGGCATATAATTCCTGTATCTTACAATTCCCCCTTTTAAGGTGTACAATTCAGGGACTTCCCTGGTGGTCCAGTGGTTAAGACTCCTCGCTCCCAATGTAGGGGGCCCAGGTTCAATGCCTGGTCAGGGAACTAGAACCCACATGCTTCAACCAAGAACCTGTATACCACAACTAAAGATCCTGCATGCCACCTGCAGCAGCAAAGATCCTGTGTGCCGCGATTAAGACCCGGTGCAGCCAAATAAATAAATAAAATATTTTTTAAAAGTGTACAATTCAATGCTTTTTAGTGTATTCACAGAGTTGTGCAACAATCATCATGATCAATTTTAGAATATTTACATCACCCAAAAAGAAATGCCATACCCATTAGCAGTCACTACCCAGCCCTGGCAACCACTCATCTGCTTTCTGTCTCTATGGATTTGCCTATTCTGGAGATGTTTTATAAGTAGAATCATATAGTATGTGGTTTTTGTATCTGGCTTCTTTCACTCAGCATAATGTATTCAAGGATCATTCATCTTGTGGTGTGTATCAGTTCTTCATTCCTCTTTACGGCTGAACAATATTCCTTTGTAGGGATAGACCACATTTTGTTTGTCCTTTCATCAGTTGATGGACATTGGGGTTGTTTCTACTTTTTGGCCATTATGAATAATGCTGCTGTGAACATTCATGTACAGGTTTTTGTGCGGACTATTGACACTTTCAGCTGGACAGTTCTTTGTTGTGGGTGCTGCCCTGTGCTTTGCAGGATGCTTAGAAGCATCCCTGCCTTCCATCCACCTGATGCCAGTAGTACCCAGGCCCCCAGACTGTGACAACCAAAAATGTCTCCAGATGTTGCCCACTGTTCCCTGGGGGACCCCATAACCCTGGTCAAGAACCACTGCACCAACTGTCCCTTAGCAGTTCCCAAAGCTTGTTCCACGAGCGGAAATACTGGGAGATGCTCTGAGGAAAATAACCTTCTGTGGTCAACACAGTTTAGGAAAAGACATACATTCCACCTCCCTGCTCCTGTCCCTGGAAATTCGTGGGGCATATTAGTATTAGCATTTTCAAGGCTCCCAGGGGGTCTGCAACAGTGACAGCGGCACAAGCCGTGGGACGTTATGTAACTCGACCTTTCTCAAACTGACTTGACCAAAGGACCCTTTTCTAATCTTCACAGAACACCCATGACAGTGACTCTAGGGAATGCTTCTTGGACACCTCTTGCCCTCTGACCACACAGGTTTGCTCGCTGCTTTCTTTGAACACATTTTGCACATTTCAGTCACAGCAACTCTGCTCATATCGTGTCCCCAGTGTTGCAGGAACTGACCCCAACAGCCACTACCCCAACTTGCTTGCTAGAGGAATCCCAAGTTTGTTTGGGCAGCAATGTGTCCAACCTCAGGGGGCAAATCATAATTAGTCAAAGCCAAATATGTCAATCCTATTTCTCTTTGCCAACAAATGGCTTAGGTGTGGACATGTGGCCAGTCCTGGCCAATGAACTACAGCTGGAAACTTCTAGAAAATATTTTTCTACTTGATAAAGAGCTACTCAAAAAGAAGGCTCTTGCCCACTGAGTTGCAACTTCATGCTTGGGATGCTGTCTTGCCTGGGGCACATGGCAGCCATCTTGGCAACTTGAGGGAACAAGGTTGGGGAAGAGGGCAACACGCTGACAATGATTGGCCAGACAGACGGAGGAAAAATCTGGGTCCTTGATAGCACCACTGAGCTGCTGAATCAGCACTGCCCAACCCACCCTGGACTTCTTGATCTGTGAAATAATGAATCCTATCAAAACTTGTAGTCAGTGCATACCCACTAATACCCCTGGAACCAGTTGGCTTTTGCTGAATAACAAAACACCCCAAAACTTAGCTGCTTTAATCAACAAACACTTAATATTTCTCATGATTCTACGAGTTGGCTGAGTAGTTCTGGCCTCGGCTGGCTCAGTTGGGACTGGAAGATCTAGCAGTCGTCTAGATTCACATGTCCAGCACTTAGCTCAATGACCACGCATCCCTCTTCATCCAGCAGGCTAGCCCAGCTCCTCCCCGCAGTGGTGACTGCAGGGTTCCCAGCAGCTAGAGGTAACAAATTCCAATGCACAAGTGCTTTTCAAGCCTTTGTTTACATCATGTTTGCTAGCATCCAACAGGCCAAAGCCACTCACATGGCCAAGTCCAGCTTTGAGGGCTTGAGAAATGGATTCCACCTCTTGATAGAAGAGACAGCAATGCCACAATGACAGGGGTGAGTGTACAGGGATGGGAGGGACTTGGGGCCACGTTGCAATCTCCCATACCTCTGACCTGGAAGACTCCAGCATTTAACACAGGCCTGACACATGGTGTGCTCTCAGTAAATATCTGTGGAATAAATGCGTGAATTCCCTCAGCCCCCACTGCCCATGGCCTCAAATCCTCACCAGAGACCTCTCTTCTCACTCAGATTCCACAGCAGACGGGCCACGCAGAGAAGGCCTATGGGGGTGACATGGGATTTGGCTCCCAATTCCCTCACACCAAGGTGGCACGTGTCCTGCAGTGTTATACGATGCACTCCAACAATTACAATTAGATTGGTTAAGAGCCTCACAGATATAGGTTCGAATCCTAGCTCTGCCACTGTGCTTGATATTGAAGTTGGCTCAATAAATGAAAATAGTTTAAAGAAGAAAGAAGTTCATTTCCCTCTGCTGAAAAAGTCCAGACCAGGCCTGGTTATGGTGGTCAACATTGCAAGGGACCGAGGGTCCTCCCAGTCAAATACACCTTCAGTCGGGGCCCTACATCATGGTCCAAGATGGTGACATTTGTGTTCCAGACAGCAGGTAAAAGAAGGACAAAGAAGCAACAGCAAAGCGAGCACGTCTACATCTCTTAGGGAGAGTTCTCCAGTAACCCTCACACCCTTTAGCCATAATTCAGTCACATGTCCACACCTACTCACAAAGGAGGCTGTGAAATTACCCACTAAAAATTGGATTACTTTTACTTTAGATAAGGGAAACTTTAGAATAGATGTTGGGGGACACTCAGCAGTCTTTGCCACAGCTCTCCAGACCTCAATTTCCTCTTCTGTGAGTTGGGGGTAACAATAGTTTTGCCTCATAAAGTCCTTGTGAGAATTAATTAAGTTAATGCGTATCAAGAGCTTAGTAAATTAGCAACAGGTGTTAGTGATTATTATGATGAGTAATAAAACATCCTGGTAGCCAATAATCAGGAAAAAAAAAAGTCAGTGTTTTCTATTCCAACTAGGGGCGTGCCCGGGTTCAATCAGGTTCACTGACTGGGTAAATGACAGGGAGCTGCCCAGAGAAAACTTCAGGACCTGCTTTACCACCCTGGGAGCAGTCAGAGGTGAATTCGTGCCTCCCTTGGCCTCCAGGAAGCAAGCCAAAGTCCCCAGGAACAATTTGTGCTCCTAAGAGCCCAAAGGTGGCCTTTGAATTAACCCGCACAATTCATTTGCTTCTCCAACATTTTTTCAGGAGCGTGGGTGACACGGGGCCTGGCCTCCTCTGAAACGGGGCAGGGCCCAAAGATGGTAAATAAGGGTGGGGGTGAGTGGACACTACCAATGCAGGACACTCTGGGCAAGACTGGAATCCTGGGTCTTTTCAGGGGAGTTTAGTGCTTGGGTTCTGAACTCCTTTTTTTGTTTTGTATTGTTTTTAACATTTTTATTGGTGATTGCTTTACATTGTTGTGTTAGTTGCTGCTGTATAACAAAGTGAATCAGCTATACATATACATATATGCCCATATTCCCTCCTCCCTCTTGCGTCTCCCTCCCACCCTCCCTATCCCACCCCTCTAGGTGGTCACAAAGCACCAAGGTGATCTCCCTGTGCTATGCGGCTGCTTCCCACTAACTAGCTATTTTACATTTGGTCGTGTATATATGTCAGTGCTACTCTCTCACTTCGTCCCAGCTTACCCTTCCCCCTCCCCATGTCCTCAAGTCCATTCTCAACGTCTGTGTCTTTATTCCTGTCCTGCCCCTAGTTTCTTCAAAACCATTTTTTTTTTTAGATTCCATATATATGTGTTAGCATACGTTATTTGTTTTTCTCTTTCTAACTTACTTCACTCTGTATGACAGACGCTAGGTCCATCCACCTCGCTACAAATAATTCAGTTTCGTTTCTTTTTATGGCTGAGTAATACTCCATTGTATATATGTGCCACATCTTCTTTATCCATTCATCTGTCAATGGACACTTAGGTTGCTTCCATGTCCTGGCTATTGTAAAGAGTAGTACAATGAATATAGTGGTACATGACTCTTTTTGAATTATGGTTTTCTCAGGGTATATGCCCAGTAGTGGGATTGCTGGGTCATATGGTAGTTCTATTTTTAGTTTTTTAAGGAACATCCATACTGTTCTCCATAGTGGCTGTATCAATTTACATTCCCACCAACAGTGCAAGAGAGTTCCCTTTTCTCCACACCCTCTCCAGCATTTGTTGTTGAGGATATTTTGATGATGGCCATTCTGACTGGTGTAAGGTAATACCTCATTGTAGTTTTCATTTGCATTTCTCTAATGATTAGTGATGTTGAACATCCTTTCATGTGTTTGTTGGCAATCTGTATATCTTCTTTGGAGAAATGTCTATTTAGGTCTTCTGCCCATTTTTGGATTGGGTTGTTTGTTTTTTTGATATTGAGCTGCATGAGATGCTTGAATATTTTGGAGATTAATCGTTTGTTAGTTGCTTCATTTGAAAATATTTTCTCCCATTCTGAGGGTTGTCTTTTCATCTTGTTTATGGTTTCCTTTGCTGCGCAAAAGCTCTTAAGTTTCATTAAGTCCCATTTGTTTATTTTTCTTTTTATTTCCATTTCTCTAGGAGGTGGGTCAAAAAGGATCTTGCTGTGATTTATGTCATAGAGTGTTCTGCTTATGTTTTCCTCTAAGAGTTTTATAGTGTTTGGCCTTACATTTAGGTCTCAAATCCATTTTGAGTTTATTTTTGTGTATGGTGTTAGGGAGTGTTCTAATTTCATTCTTTTACATGTAGCTGTCCAGTTTTCCCAGCATCACTTATTGAAGAGGCTGTCTTTTCTCCATTGTATATCCTTGCCTTCTTTATCAAAGATAAGGTGACCATATGTGCATGGGTTTATCTCTGGGCTTTCTATCCTGTTCCATTGATCTATATTCCTGTTTTTTTGCCAGTACCATACTGTATTGATTACTGTAGCTTTGTAGTATGGTCTGAAGTCACGGAGCCTGATTCCTCCAGCTCCGTTTTTCTTTCTCAATATTGTGTTGGCTATTCGAGGTCTTTTGTGTTTCTATACAAATTGTGAAATTTTTTGTTCTAGTTCTGTAAAAAATGCCATTGGTAGTTTGATAGGGATTGCTCTGAATCTGTAGATTGCTTTCGGTAGTGTAGTCATTTTCACAATGTTGATTCTTCCAATCCAAGAACATGGTATATCTCTCCATCTGTCTGTATCATCTTTAATTTCTTTCATCAGTGTCTTATAGTTTTCTGCATAGAGATCTTTTGTCTCCCTAGGTAGGTTTATTCCTAGGTATTTTATTCTTTTTGTTGCAATGGTAAATGGGAGTGTTTCCTTAATTTCTCTTTCAGGTTTTTCATCATTAGTGTATAGGAATGCAAGAGATTTCTGTGCATTAATTTTGTATCCTGCGACTTTACCAAATTCATTGAATAGGTCTAGTAGTTTTCTGTTAGCATCTTTAGGATTATCTATTTATAGTATCATGTCATCTGCAAACAGTGACAGCTTTACTTCTTCTTTTCCAATTTGGATTCCTTTTATTTATTTTTCTTCTCTGATTGCTGTGACTAAAACTTGCAAAACTATGTTGAATAACAGTGGTGAGTGTGGGCAACCTTGTCTTGTTCCTGATCTTAGTGGAAATGGTTTCAGTTTTTCACCATTGAGAATGATGTTGGCTGTGGGTTTGTCATATATGGCCTTTATTATGTTGAGGTAAGTTCCTTCTATGCCTACCTTCTGGAGGGTTTTTATCATAAATGGATGTTGAATTTTGTCAAAAGGTTTTTCTGCATCTATTGAGATGATCATATGGTTTTCATCCTTCAATTTGTTAATATGGTTTGTCACATTGATTGATTTGCATATATTGAAGAATCCTTGCATTCCTGGGATAAACCCCACTTGATCATGGTGTATGATCCTTTTAATGTGCTGCTGGATTCTGTTTGCTAGTATTTTGTTGAGGATTTTTGCATCTATATTCACCAATGATACTGATCTTTAGTTTTCTTTTTTTGTGACACCTTTGTCTGGTTTTGGTATCAGGGTGTTGGTGGCCTTGTAGAATGAGTTTGGGAGTGTTCCTCCCTTAGCTGTATTTTGGAAGAGTTTGAGAAGGATAGGTGTTAGCTCTTCTCTAAATGTTTGATAGAATTTGCCTGTGAAGCCACCTGGTCCTGGGCTTTTGTTTGTTGGAAGATTTTTAATCACAGTTTCAATTTCATTACTTGTGATTGGTCTGTTCATATTTTCTATTTCTTCCTGGTTCAGTCTCAGAAAGTTGTGTTTTTCTAAGAATTTGTCCATTTCTTCCAGGTTGTCCATTTTATTGGCATATCGTTTCTTGTAGTAATCTCTCATGATCTTTTGTATTTCTGCAGTGTCAGTTGTTACTTCTCCTTTTTCATTTCTAATTCTGTTGATTTGAGTCTTCTCCCTTTTCTTCTTGATGAGTCTGGCTAATGGTTTATCAGTTTTGTTTATCTTCTCAAAGAACCAGCTTCTAGTTTTATTGATCTTTGCTATTGTTTCCTTCATTTCTTTTTCATTTATTTCTGATCTAATCTTTATGATTTCTTTCTTTCTGCTAATTTTGGGGTTTTTTTTGTTCTTCTTTCTCTAATTGCTTTAGGTGTAAGTTTAGCTTGTTTATTTGAGCTTTTTCTTGTTTCTTGAGGTAGGATTGTATTGCTATAAACTTCCCTCTTAGAACTGCTTTTGCTGCATCCCATAGGTTTTGGGTTGTCGTGTTTTCATTGTCATTTGTTTCTAGGTATTTTTTTATTTCCTCTTTGATTTCTTCAGTGATCTCTTGGTTATTTAGTAGCATATTGTTTGCCCTCCATGTGTTTGTATTTTTTACAGTTTTTTTCCTGTAATTGATATCTCATCTCATAACATTGTGGTCGGAAAAGATACTTAATGCAATTTCAATTTTCTTCAATTTACAAGGCTCGATTTGTGACCCACGATATGATCTATCCTGGTGAATGTTCCATGAGCACTTGAGAAGAAAGTGTATTCTGTTGTTTATGGATGGAATGTCCTATAAATATCAATTAAGTCCATCTTGTTTAATGTATCATTTAAAGCTTGTGTTTTCTTATCTATTTTCATTTTGGTTGATCTGTCCATTGGTGAAATTGGGGTGTTAAAGTCCCCTACTATTATTGTGTTACTGTCGATTTCCCCTTTTATGGCTGTTAGCATTTGCCATATGTATTGAGGTGCTCCTTTGTTGGGTGCATAAGTATTTACAATTGTTATATCTTCTTCTTGGATCGATCCCTTGATCATTATGTAGTGTCCTTCTTTGTCTCTTGTAATAGTCTTTATTTTAAAGTCTATTTTGTCTCATATGAGAATTGCTACTCCAGCTTTCTTTTGATTTCCATTTGCATGGAATATCTTTTCCCATCTCCTCACTTTCAGTCTGTATGTGTCCCTAGCTCTGAAGTGGGTCTCTTGTAGATAGCATATATATGGGTCTTATTTTTGTATCCATTCAGCCAGTCTATGTCTTTTGGTTGGAGCATTTAATCCATTTACATTTAAGGTAATTATTGATATGTATGGTCCTATTACCATTTTCTTAATTGTTTTGGGTTTGTTATTGTAGATCTTTTCCTTCTCTTGTGTTTCCTGCCTAGAGAAATTCCTTTAGCATTTGTTGTAAAGCTGGTTTGGTGGTGTTGAATTCTCTTAGCTTTTGCTTGTCTGTAAAGGTTTTAATTTCTCCATCAAATCTGAATGAGATCCTTGCTGGGTAGAGTAATCTTGGTTTTAGGTTTTTCCCTTTCATCACTTTAAATATGTCCTGCCACTCCCTTTGGGCTTGCAGAGTTTCTGCTGAAAGATCAGCTGTTACCCTTATGGAGATTCCCTTGAATGTTATTTGTTACTTTTCCCTTGCTGCTTTTAATATTTTTTCTTTGTGTTTAATTTTTGATAGTTTGATTAATATGTGTCTTGTCATGTTTCTCCTTGGATTGATGCTGTATGGGACCCCCTTGTGCTTCCTGGACTTGACTATTTCCTTTCCCATATTAGGGAATTTTTCAACTATAATCTCTTCAAATATTGTCTCAGTCCCTTTCTTTTTCTCTTCTTCTTCTGGGACCACTATAATTTAATTTTTGGTGCATTTAATGTTGTCCCAGGGGTCTCTGAGACTGTCCCCAATTCTTTTCATTCTTTTTTCTTTATTCTGCTCTGCAGTAGTTATTTCTACTATTTTATCTTCCAAGTCATTTATCCATTCTTCTGCCTCAGTTATTCTGTTATTTATTCCTTCTAGAGAATTTTTAATTTCATTTATTGTGCTGTTCATCATTGCTTGTTTGTTCTTTAGTTCTTCTAGGTCCTTGTTAAACGTTTCTTGTATTGTCTCCATTCTATTTCCAAGATTTTGGATCCTCTTTACTATCATTACTCTGAATTCTTTTTCAGGTAGACTGCCTATTTCCTCTTCATTTGTTTGGTCTGGTGGGCTTTTACCTTGCTCCTTCATCTGCTGCATATTTCTCTGTCTTCACATTTTTTTTAACTTACTGTGTTTGGGGGTCTCCTTTTCACAGGCCACAGGTTTGTAGTTCACATTGTTTTTGGTGTCTGCCCCCAGTGAGTAAGGTTGGTTCAGTGGATTGTGTAGGCTTCCTGGTATAGGGGACTGGTGCCTGTGTTCTGGTGGATGAGGCTGTGTCTTGTCTTTCTGGTGGGCAGAACCGCATCCAGTGGTGTGCTTTGGGGTGTCTGTGAACTTAGTATGATTTTACACAGCCTCTCTGCTAATGGGTGGGGTTGTGTTCCTGTCTTGCTAGTTGTTTGCCATGGGGTGAGCTTGCTGGTCGTTGAGTGGAGCTGGGTGTTAGCATTGAGACGGAGATCTCTGGAAGAGCTCTCACTGATTAATATTACACGGGGCCAGGAGGTCTCTGGTGGTCCAATGTCCTGAACTCGGCTCTCCCACCTCAGAGGCTCAGGCCTGACACCTGGCTGGAGCAGCAAGACCCTGTCAGCCACACAGTGTATGCCAGAGCAGAGATCCCAGTCACGGTGCTGCTGGTGGTCCTGTCTGGCCAGGGAACACAGTTGTTTGGCAGTTTTGACTGATTTGGGTCTCCAGTCAAAGGGCCCTACCAGTGCATTTTACCGCTTCGCTTCAGCAGGAAAGCAAATACGCAGCCTCCGTTAGTGCCCATCCAGGAGCCTGGCCAGAGGGGCTCTGAACTCTTGACAGGTAATTACCTTCTCAGAAGCAGGAAACGTCTTTCTTGGAAGAAGGAAGTATTTATTTTCTGATTTCAAAATTAGCAAATTGTCTTGGATCCCAACAAACTAGCAAGTATCCAACAGGACCAGGAGTGCCCTGGAATTCCACTGGGGATTCAATTTATACAGGATTCATTACATGCTGGATTTATTGCAAGTGCTAAGTAGGAAAAGTCCTGGGGGTCAGTGGCAGTTTATAAGTGGGGGTCTGACCTAGTTATGGAAGACTTCTTGAAGGAAGAGGCATTTGAGCTGAGATGAAGAATGGGTGTTACCGAGGCAGGAAGCATACTCCTAGCAGGTAGGAGTGGGGCCGCCTGGCTGAGCCCCACTATGGGAGAGGGTGTGACTGGAGCTGAGGCTGGAGGCAGAAGGGACTGGACAAGGCAGGTCAGACAGGCTGCAGGGAGGATTTTAGTCCTCATCCTTGCCACCTGGGGAAGCAAGTGGGTGATGTGATTGTATCTGGAAAAAGCACATTAGCCACAGTGTAGAGGATGGATTGCAGGGGGGGCAGAATTACTGACAGGAAACCCCTTAGAAATGATGGCAGTGTCAGCAATAAATTCCCAGGGATCTTACCTGGCCATCCCATGTATCCCAGAATATACCAGAGCATCCCAGGAAAAAGTGCTTCCATGAACCTAAAATACTCATACACCACACCTCCTGCCCCCCTCCCAGTCACTCTCTAGCCCCCTTCTCTGCTTTGCCTTTTTTTTTTTTTTTTTTTTTTACGGTACGCAGGCCTCTCACTGTTGTGGCCTCTCCCACTGTGGAGCACAGGCTCCGGACGCGCAGGCTCAGCGGACATGGCTCACGGGCCCAGCCACTCCGCGGCATGTGGGATCTTCCCGGACCAGGGCACGAACCCGTGTCCCCTGCATCGGCAGATGGACTCTCAACCTGCACTTTCTCTGGTTGCGGTGAGCGGGAGCTACTCTTTTTGTGGTGCGCAGCAGGTGGACTCTTCCCTGCGCCACCAGGGAAGCCCATGCTTTGTCTTTTTTTTTTACTTTCATTGCCATTATTTTCTCTGCTATTATATATTCATTTATTTGTTGTTTACTTGCCAGGTATCTGTCACCCCCTCTAGCACGTGAGCTTCACGAGGGCAGGCACCTTGTCTCCTATCTTCCTTGATATAGTACAGCCCCTGCACCCTGCACAGTGACTGGCACACAGCAGGTGTTCAGTAAAGGCACCGAGTGTGGGTGTGAGTGAATAAGTTGGGGTGTTAGGACAGCTTATGGCGGTGAGCTGGACCCAGGCTGGCCCTCCAGTAGGTGGTGGCAATTAACAAGGCTCTTGGCTCAATCCTGAAATATAAAGACTTGGAATTCTCAGTGCCAGAGAGGGTTAACTTCCTTCTGAGTGGATCTGAAGGCCAGGGAGTTGGGGAAAGGTCTCTATTTGGTATATGAGGACAAAGAAGTAAAATGACTCAGAAGAGATCAGCTCAGAATCAGGCAGCAGGGGTAAGAATGAATTCACCAAAGATACCCAACTCAGCTCCACACACTCATGGGTTTGTAATAGATAATGAGATTATGATGATGATGATGATGAAGATGATGGTTAACATTAATGTAAGTCACAATGGTATTTACCAGATATTGTTCTGAGCATTTTACTGTATTAACTCATTTAATCCTTACAGCAATCCTATGAGGTGGGTAATGTGGTTATCCCCGTTTTATAGCAGGGAAAGTCGAGGCACAGAGAGGTTAGGCAACTTGCCAAGGTGACAAGCCCCAGAAGTGGCTGAGCAGGGATTGGAGCAGGTGATCCTGGGCACTGTACCCAAGCAAAATGCCTCCCTAACATCCTGCCACCCAGCCAGACACAGTGCCCCAGATGCTTCTGGTCCCAAGACCAGAGTCGAGCTGACCCACTCCTGCCCTCCTGTTTCATGAATTCACGTTCAGACCACAAATTTCCCTTAGTGCATTGTTCCCTGGTGAGTGGTGTGCCCTAATGATTAAGCAAACATGGGCTATGGAATCAGATGGACTTAGGTTCAAATCCCAGCTCAGCCACTTCCTAACTAAGCAGGGAAGGATAAGTGATGTCACCTTTCTGAGCCTCATTTGCCCCATCTGCCAAATGGAGCTAACGATGTTTTTCACCCCCGGAATGGCTGCGGGGACTGAGCGAGCAAATCCGCCCGAGCGCGCAGCCCCTTGCCTGCTCGTGGTGCGCATGGAGGAGATAGCTTCTCTTTTACTGCTTGCCTACTCTTGATCCCTCTGTCTCCTTCTGCTTCCCGCCAGCTCACCTCCCACCCCAAACCAGCAGCCTGCTCACCGACCTTGCCAGAACTCAAAGTTGGGAGAAATTAAAAGCCCAGTGGGATCCCTGCAGGCTCTGCCAGCCTAACAACACAGCCAATTAAAGAATCTCTTGGATTTGAGTTCTGAGCAAATCGGAGCTTTAAAAAAAGTCCCAAACTTTAAACCCCACTGACGGGCTTTCCTGGTGGCGTAGTGTTTACGAATCCTCCTGCCAATGCAGGGGACGCGGGTTCTATCCCTGGCCTGGGAAGATCCCAAATGCCGCGGAACAACTAAGCCCGTGCGCCACAACTACTGAGCCTGCGCTCTAGAGCCTGAGCACCGCAACAAGAGAAGCCACCGCAATGAGATGCCCGCGCACCACAAAAAGAGTAGCTCTCGCTCACCGCAACCAGTGAAAGCGCTCGCACAGCAACGAAGATTCAACGCCTCCAAAAATAAATTAATTAATTAAAAAAAAACCCACTGAGGAGCTAAGTCTGGTACCCCACGAAGCTATTTTTTTTTAAGTCCTTTGAGCGTCGACATTATTGAGAGTTAAGAGTTCTGAGTACCTGCATCTTAGGGCTGCCCAGTCCTCTCAAAGGGCTCAAAGTCAAAGGAGATGTTAAAAATACACGTGCCACAGACAAATGCAAACTGAGGGACAGTCTCCGAACAACTGGTCTAGATGCTTCAAAATGTCAGGGTCATAAATGACAAAAAAAAAAAAAAAAGTGCTGAGGAACTGTTTCAGATTAAAAGGGACAAAAAAGAAATGACAAATAAAAGCACTGCGTGATTCTGGATTTTTTTTTTAATGGGGGGGAGGGACAGTTAGGGAAATTTGCCACAAACTGTGGATTAGATAATAATATTGTCTCAATTATCCTGAATTTGATAATTATGCTGCAGTTATGTAAGAGAATTTCCTTGTTCTTAGGACATAAGCATCGGTAAAGAGGCATCACATTTACAGCTTCTCAAATGATTCAGAAAAAAAATAATATGCATATTTATATATGGAAAGAGAGAAATGACTGAGCAAATGGGACAAAGGATATATGTGAATCCTTAGCACTATCCTTGCAACTTTTCTGTGAGAGCGGAATTATTTCAAAGTGAAAAAAAATTTTTAATGCAGATTCCTGTGTTACATTCCCCCCTTCCTGGAGAGCCCAACTCATTGGATCTTTGGAAGGACCCAGGAATCTGCAAGCTCCCCAGAGGATTCTGGCATGCAGGAAGCCTGACTGTAAGTCCAGCTCTGCAGAAAGCTGGGGGCCTTCTTTCCCAGTCAGAGGGCAGAGGCACAGCCCCTCCAGTTTTTACCTTCCTTTCCCCACCTGTTCCAGGCAACAATCAAGGAGCCACTAATGGAAGGTTTTGCAAACCAACAGCATGGGAGGTTCCTCCAGATTTTTGTCAAGAGCAGAGCTTGCTGCGAACCTCTAGCCCACTTATAATTACATGACTTAAAATACAATTTGCTAAAGACAATCTGCTGAGGAAGGGAGATAGAAGAAATAAAATGAGAGTAAGGAAGAAGCCTACCAAGACAGGCTAAAGGGGCACCCTGGGGGACCAGACAGCTCCTGTGTGTTTGTTTCATCAGGGATCATGATGACATCACTTGGCTTTAATCCTCCTTAGTCATCTTCATTTGGAGACATTGGCAGCAGCTGCCATTTCTTTTTTTTTTTTTCTTTCAGGGTTTTCTCTTTTTTTTTCTTTTTGGCTGCATTGGGTCTTCGTTGCTACGTACGAGCTTTCTCTAGTTGCAGCGAGCAGGGGTTACTCTTTGTTGCGGTGTGCGGGCTTCTCATTGCGGTGGCTTCTCTTGTTGCAGAGCACGGGCTATAGGCACGCCGGCTTCAGTAATTGCGGCATGCAGGCTCAGTAGTTGTGGCTCGCGGGCTCTAGAGCACAGGCTCAGTAGTTGTGGTGCACGGGTTAAGTTGCTCCGTGGCATTTGGGATCTTCCCAGACCAGGGCTCGAACCCATGTCCCCTACATAGGCAGGCGGATTCTTAACCATTATGCCACCAGAGAAGCCCAGTAGCTGCCATTTCTTAATGCATGGGCGGGACCAACAGCTCAGCTCAGCGTTGGTGTTCAAATATGCCAGGACACTGTCTCACAAGACAGGGCTGCCTCTCACAAGCAGAGCCTCGGGAAAAGTGATGACACCCCAAAAGGCAATTAGGAGGAAAACAACTTGGGTGGAAGCACAACCTAGACTTTCCAGAGGCTTGCAAACTGCTTTGACCAGGACCCATAATAAGGAATGCATTTACACCACAATCTGGTTCACTCTAACACACACACACACACACTGACAGACATGAAACGCTCCATCCTCATCCCAGGAAGGCTTTATTGTCCCATCTTCTGGGAGTGCTGTCTGCAGAGAGCCTCCAGCTGTCAGCCCCTTGGACTGAGTCCCTGCCTTATCTTCATGGAGCCTCCTTGCTCAAAGTCACACCTCTTTCCCGAGGTGGTTCATGTCCAGTGAGGGGAAGATAAAAGCCTGGCCATCTTAGCCCAACTCAGGACAATTTCTGAAGAGCCATTTTAACTCCCAGATTCCCTGTGGGGTTAGTCAAGATCATTGTTAGACCTCCATCCCAGCTTGATCTCTCCCCCTGCCCACTCCTGCTTCTTTCCCCTCCTTTCCACAGGAGTTGATCTCAAGAACACTCCCTCATAAACCTTCCAAACACTAAATTCTGTCTCAGGGTCTGCTTCCTTGGAGAACATAATCTGGGACCCACATAATTAAAACAAGAGTTCAACAAAACCAATATTTATCCTTTCTCTGTGTCATGCATTCTCATATAATCTGTGTTATTTCATTTTTTAAAATGTTGGTCATGATCCAATAAATTGATTTCATGACTCAGCCATGGCTTGAAAATGCTAGTCTGGACTATGCCCATGAAGCATGGAGTATGGTCAGTGTATCCTTTGGGCTGTCCTTAGCTGCAAGTAAAAGAATGCCTGACTAGGGACTTCCCTGGTGGTCCAGTGATTAAGACTCCATGTTCCCAATGCAGGGGACTCGGGTTTGATCCCTGGTCAGGGAACTAGATCCCACATGCCTCAACTAAAGATCCTGCATGCTGCAACTAAGACCCGGTGCAGCCAAATAAATAAATAAAAAAATAAATAAATAAAAGAATGCCTGACTAAACATGGATTAAATAATAGAGGTTTACTTTCTACACAAGAAAATATTTGGCAATAGGTGGTTCCAGAGTTTGTTCATGACTCAACACCTTCATCAAAAACCCAGGTTCTTTCCATATTTCTTCTCCACCATCCTTGACATGTTGGCCATGTCTTCTCATAGTCACAAGATGGCTGCCATTGTTCCAGGCATCATGTCCTTATACAACCACCTCCAAAGGGGTGGGAAGCATCCCTTCATACATTTCTTTCAATTCAGGAAGAAAAAATTCTGCAGAAGCCCCAGGAACAGACTTCCCCTTATTTCTCATTAGCCAGAACTGGGTCATTGTTCATGTCTAAGTCAATCCCTGCCATCCAATACCTAAGGTTCCATTAGCAAAAACAAAAAGGCAAATGAAGATTAGTAAACAACCAACAAGGACTGCCACAATTCATGTCAGGTACCCCATTCAGCCCTTATTTCCTTCTAGGGTCCAATGTCGAAGACCCTGTGGTTGGGCAGAGTCATTGATCTCTGGCAGATTCACGACAACCATACCACCATACCAGACATCACTAGTTGATCACAGCAATCTTTCCCACTGAGCAGGAATATGATTTCACAATGTGTCCCAACAAAATACTCCATGCACCTATTAGAATTAAAACCTGAGATAAAACCTGGTTCCTGCCCTGGCCTCTAGAGCAGAGGATAACAATGGAAGCTGAGGGGCTTCCCTGGTGGCGCAGTGGTTGAGAGTCTGCCTGCCGATGCAGGGGACATGGGTTCGTGCCCCGGTCCGGGAAGATCCCACATGCCGCAGAGCGGCTGGGCCCGTGAGACATGGCTGCTGAGCCTGAGCGTCCAGAGCCTGTGCTCTGCAATGGGAGAGGCCATAACAGTGAGAGGCCTGTGTACCACAAAAACAAAGGAAGCTAGGGCTTCCCTGGTGGCGCAGTGGTTGAGAGTCCGCCTGCCGATGCAGGGAACATGGGTTCGTGCCCCAGTCTGGGAAGATCCCACATGCCGCAGAGCCTGTGCGTCCGGAGCCTGTGCTCCGCAACGGGAGAGGCCACAGCAGTGAGAGGCCCGCATACCAAAAAAAAAAAAAAAAAAAACAAAGGAAGCTGAGATGAGGGAGAATTAACCAGTTTTTACTCAGTATTTTCAGAACACTCTCTGACTCACGCATCCTTCCTTCTCTCCTCACTTGGAATATTTCTTCCTTCCCTTGGCCTATCTAAATCCCACTTGTCCTTTAAAGAGGTCCAACTCAAGCCCGATTCCTCCAGGAAGTCTCCCCAGGTATCCCACTCTTGTCTAAAATTATTCACCGAACCCACTGATCAATCTTAACATGACTCGAAGGGGGATAACCAGACATTGTGTGCCTGCTGATGTGAGGCAGAGGAAGCATGCCTAAAGGTATTCTTGCCCAAATAACCAACCTGAATCAAATCCAGCCTCAAGATTAACTACCAGTTTATAAGAAATACAGGAACTAACATTAAATGATACATGGGATATAATGATCTAGAATGTAATGTAGTATAATGACACATGGGATATAAAAATCTAGAATGTCAGTAACTAAAGAACAAATGACCTAGTGTCTTTAGCAAGTAAATGACATTTTAAAAAGGAGCAGAGGGCTTCCCTGTTGGTGCAGTGGTTGAGAGTCCACCTGCCGATGCAGGGGACACGGGTTCATGCCCCAGTCTGGGAAGATCCCACATGCCGTGGAGCGGCTGGGCCCGTGAGCCATGGCTGCTGAGCCTGTGCGTCTGGAGCCTGTGCTCCACAACAGGAGAGGCCACAACAGTGAGAGGCCTGCGTACCACAAAAAAAAAAAAAAAAAAAAAAAGTCAAAATATATGTGTGAAGCTATGGTTTTTATATGTCTGAAAATTGGCAAAATATCAAAGATGATGGAATTAAATTATGTTGTATTGATGTGCCAGTGATGTCTAAATGAATAATTTTTAAAAACATGCATAATTAAGAAATTGCTGTATATTTATTGCATAAAATTTGTTTTTCTTGCCTTCATTTTAGAAAAATCACTCACCCTATTGTTATAATCAAGAATTTTAAATAATTTCTGTGCTATTGGCAGTAATGATCTAAAGGAATAAAAAATAAATTGAAATTATATATCAAAGAACACAAAGTGTGAATATATTTTCAGGAGAAGTGTAAATTAAAGTAAATTTTTAAAAATCAGCAAATTAAAATTATTTTAGATGTTTTCTAAAGTAATTCTTCTAGAACATTTTATCAGTTTTTTCCGTTAAAATTAAATAATTTATTAAATTATCTTTTGAAATCAAAAGTCAAAATGCAAATGACAAATTAAAATAACGTTTTAAAATAAGTTGTTTAAATAAAGTTACAGGGAGACAGCAGAAGCAAGAAGAACTACAATCCTGCAGCCTGTGGAACAAAAACCACATTCACAGAAAGATAGACAAGATGAAAAGGCAGAGGTCTAGGTACCAGATGAAGGAACAAGATAAAACCACAGAAAAACAACTAAATGAAGTGGAGATAGGCAACCTTCCAGAAAAAGAATTCAGAATAATGATAGTGAAGATGATCCAGGACCTCAGAAAAAAAATGAATGCAAAGATTGAGAAGATGCAAGAAATACTTAACAAAGACCAAGAAGAATTAAAGAACAAACAAACAGAGATGAACAATACAATGACTGAAATTAAAACTACACTAGAAGGAATCAATAGAATAACTGAGGCAGAAGAACGGATAAGTGACCTGGAAGACAGAATGGTGGAATTCACTGCTGCAGAACAGAATAAAGAAAAAAGAATGAAAAGAAATGAAGACAGCCTAAGAGACCTCTGGGACAACATTAAATGCAACAACATTCGCATTGTAGAGGTCCCAGAAGGAGAAGAGAGAGAGAAAGCACCCTAGAAAATATTTGAAGAGATTATAGTCGAAAACTTCCCTAACATGGGAAAGGAAATAGCCACCCAAGTCCAGGAAGCGCAGAGTCCCATACAGGATAAACCCAAGGAGAAACATGCCGAGACACATAGTAATCAAATTGGCAAAAATTAAAGACAAAGAAAAATTATTGAAAGCAGCAAGGGAAAAATGACAAATAACATACAAGGGAACTCCCATAAGGTTAACAGCTGATTTCTCAGCAGAAACTCTACAAGCCAGAAGGGAGTGGCATAACATACTTAAAGTGATGAAAGGGAAGAACCTACAACCAAGATTACTCTACCCAGCAATGATCTCATTCAGATTTGATGGAGAAATCAAAAGCTTTACACACAAGCAAAAACTAAGAGAATTCAGCACCACCAAACTAACTTTACAACAAATGCTAAAGGAACTTCTCTAAGTGGGAAACACAAGAGAAGAAAAGGACCTACAAAAACAAACCCAAAACAAGTAAGAAAATGGTCATAGGAACATACATATCAATAATTACCTTAAATGTGAATGGATTAAATGCTCCAACCAAAAGACACAGTCTTGTTGAATGGATACAAAAACAAGACCCATATATATGCTGTCTACAAGAGACCCACTTCTGACCTAGGGACACATACAGACTGAAAGTGAAGGAATGGAAAAAGATATTCCATGCAAATGGAAATCAAAAGAAAGCTGGAGTAGCAATACTCATATCAGAAAAAATAGACTTTAAAATAAAGAATGTTACAAGAGAAAGGGAAGGACACTACATAATGATCAAGGGACCAATCCAAGAAGAAGATATAACAATTATAAATATATATGCACCCAACATAGGAGCACCTCAATACATAAGGCAAATGCTAACAGCTATAAAAGAGGAAATCGACAGTAATACAATAATAGTGGGGGACTTTAACACCTCACTTACACCAATGGAGAGATCATCCAAAATGAAAATAAATAAGGAAACAGAAGCTTTAAATGACACAATAGACCAGATAGACTTAATTGATATTTAGAGGACATTCCATCCAAAAACAGCAGATTACACTTTCTTCTCAAGTGCGCACGGAACATTATCCAGGACAGATCATATCGTGGGTCACAAATCAAGCCTCAGTAAATTTAAGAAAATTGAAATCATATCAAGCATCTTTTCTGACCACAACGCTATGAGATTAGAAATGAATCACAGGGGAAAAAACGTAAAAAACACAAACACATGGAGGCTAAACAATACGTTACTAAATAACCAAGAGATCACTGAAGAAATCAAAGAGAAAATCAAAAAATACCTAGAGACAAATGACAATGAAAACACGACCATCCAAAACCTATGAGATACAGCAAAAGCAGTTCTAAGAGAGAAGTTTATAGCTATACAAGCCTACGTCAAGAAACAAGAAAAATCTCAAACAATCTAACCTTACACCTAAAGGAACTAGAGAAAGAAGAACAAACAAAACCCAAAGTTAGCAGAAGGAAAGAAATCATAAAGATCAGAGCAGAAATAAATGTAATAGAAACAAAGAAAACAATAGCAAACATCAATCAAACTAAAAGCTGGTTCTTTGAGAAGATAAACAAAATTGATAAACCATTAGCCAGACTCATCAAGAAAAAGAGGGAGAGGACTCAAATCAATAAAATTAGAAATGAAAAAGGAGAAGTTACAACAGACACCACAGAAATACAAAGCATCCTAAGAGACTACTAGAAGTAACTCTATGCCAATAAAATGGACAACCTGGAAGAAATAGACAAATTCTTAGAAAGGTATAACCTTCCAAGACTGAACCAGGAAGAAATAGAAAATATGAACAGACCAATCACAAGTAATGAAATTGAAACTGTGATTAAAAATCTTCCAACAAACAAAAGTCCAGGACCAGATGGCTTCACAGGTGAATTCTATCAAACATTTAGAGAAGAGCTAACACCCATCCTTCTCAAACTCTTCCAAAAAATTGCAGAGGAAGGAACACTCCCAAACTCATTCTAGGAAGCCACCATCACCCTGATACCAAAACCAGACAAAGATACTACAAAAAAAGAAAATTACAGACCAATATCACTGATGAATATAGATGCAAAAAATCCTCAACAAAATACTAGCAAACAGAATTCAACAACACATTAAAAGGATCATACACCATGATCAAGTGGGGTTTATCCCAAGGATGCAAGGATTCTTCAGTATATGCAAATCAATCAATGTGATACACCATATTAACAAATTGAAGAATAAAAACCATATGATCATCTCAATATATGCAGAAAAAGCTTTTGACAAAATTCAATTCCAGAAAGTGGGCATAGAGGGAACCTACCTCAAAATAATAAAGACCATATACGATAAACCCACAGCAAACATTCTCAATGGTGAAAAACTGAAAGCATTTCCTCTAAGATCAGGAATAAGACAAGGATGTCCACTCTCACCACTATTATTCAACATAGTTTTGGAAGTCCTAGCCACAACAATCAGAGAAGAAAAAGAAATACAAATTGGAAAAGAAGTAAAACTGTCAATGTTTGCAGATGACATGATACTATACATAGAGAATTTTGAAGATGCCACCAGAAAACTACTAGAGCTAATCAATGAATTTGGTAAAGTTTCAGGATACAAAATTAATGCACAGAAATCTCTTGCATTCCTATACACTAATGATGAAAATCTGAAGGAGAAATTAAGAAAACACTCCCATTTACCATTGCAACAAAAAGAATAAAATACCTAGGAATAAACCTACCTAGGGAGACAAAAGACCTCTACGCAGAAAACTATAAGACACTGATGAAAGAAATTAAAGATGGCACCAACAAATGGAGAGATATACCTTGTTCTTGGATTGGAAGAATCAATACTGTGAAAATGACTATACTACCCAAAGCAATCACAGATTCAATGCAATCCCTATCAAATTACCAATGGCATTTTTATGGAACTACAACAAAAAGTCTTAAAATTTGTATTTAGACAAAAAAGACCCCGAATAGCCAAAGCAGTCTTGAGAGAAAAAAACGGAGCTGGAGGAATCAGACTCCCTGACTTCAGACCATACTACAAAGCTACAGTAATCAAGACAATATGGTACTGGCACAAAAACAGCAACATAGATCAATGGAACAAGATAGAAAGCCCAGAGATAAACCCACGCACCTATGGTCAACTAATCTATGACAAAGGAGGCAAGGATATACAATGGAGAAAAGACAGTCTCTTCAATAAGTGGTGCTGGGAAAACTGGATAACTACGTGTAAAAGAATGAAATTAGAACACTCCCTAACACCATACACAAAAATAAACTAAAAATGGATTCGAGACCTAAATGTAAAACCAGACACTAGAAAATTCTTAGAGGAAAACATAGGAAGAACACTCTTTGACATAAATCACAGCAAGATCTTTTTTGATCCACCTCCTAAAGTAATGGAAATAAAAACAAAAATGAACAAATGGGACCTAATGAAACTTAAAAGCTTTTGCACAGCAAAGGAAACCATAAACAAGACGAAAAGACAACCCGCAGAATGGCAGAAGATATTTGCAAATGAATCAATGGACAAAGGATTAATCTCCAAAATATATAAACAGCTCATGCAGCTCGATATTAAAAAAACAAACAACCCAATCCAAAAATGGGCAGAAGACCTAAATAGACATTTCTCCAAAGAAGACATACAGATGGCCAAGAAGCACATGAAAAGCTGCTCAACATCACTAATTATTAGAGAAATGAAAATCAAAACTACAATGAGGTATCACCTCGCACCAGTTAGAATGGGCGTCATCAGAAAATCTACAAACAACAAATGCTGGAGAGAGTGTGGAGAAAAGGGAACCCTCTTGTACTGTTGGTGGGAAAGTAAATTGATACAGCCACTATGGAGAACAGTGTGGATGTTCCTTAAAAAACTAAAAATAGAACTACCATATGACCCAGCAATCCCACTACTGGGCGTATACCCTGAGAAAACCATAATTCAAAAAGACACATGCACCCCAATGTTCATTGCAGCAGTATTTACAATAGCCAGGTCATGGAAGCAACCTAAATGCCCATCGACAGATGAATGGATAAAGAAGTTGTGGTACATATATACAATGGAATATTACTCGGCCATAAAAAGGAACAAAATTGGGTCATTTGTTGAGACGTGGATGGATTTAGAGACTGTTGTACAGAGTGAAGTAAGTCAGAAAGAGAAAAACAAATATCATATATTAACGCATATATGTGGAACCTAGAAAAATGGTACAGATGAATCAGTTTGCAGGGCAGAAATTGAGACACAGATGTAGAGAACAAACGCATGGACACCAAGGGGGGAAAGCGGCAGGGAGTGGGGGGGTGAGGTGTGATGAATTGGGAGATTGGGATTGACATATATACACTGATGTGTATAAAATTGATGACTAATAAGAACCTGCTGCATAAAAAAATAAATAAAATTAAATTTAAAATTTTTTTTTAAAAAGAAAAAAAATAAAAATAAAGCTACAGGGACTTCCCTGGTGGTCCAGTGGGTAAGACTCCATGTTCCCAAGGCAGGGAGCCCGGGTTCGATCCCTGTTCTGGGAACCAGATCCCACATGCATGCTGCAACTAAGAGTCCACATTTCACAACTAAGAAGGCTGCATGCTGCAACTAACGATCCCTTGTGCCACAAGTAAACATGCCACAGGTAAGACCCAGCACAGCCGAAATAAATAAATAAATAAGTATTTTAAATAAATAAATAAATAAAGCTACAAATATGAATTTTTTAATTTAATTAAATCCCAATAAATATTAAAAAATAAAATTGCTAAAAATCTTAGAGTTCAAATGTCTGGAAGTCAATGTAAAGAAACGTATCACACTTCATGCATTTTACTTTTGGATCTACATATATTCAAATTTAAGAGTAATATGAATCATTAATATTTCAAAATGATCCTCTGCTACTGTGTTAGTTATATATTGCTGTGCACCAAATTACCATAAATTTAGTAGTTTAAAACAAGACAGATTTATTATGTCACAACCCAGTTATCCAGACTCAGCTTAGCTGAACCCTCTGCTTCAGAGTCTCTTATAAGACCACAATCAAGATGTCAGTCAGGGGTGGGGTCTCAGCTGAGACTCAGATGAAGAAGGACCTACTTCCAAACTCACGTGGTGGTTCAGGACTCGATTCTTTATGGGCTGCCAGAGTGAGAATCTCTGCTCCTTCCTAGCTGTTGGCTGGAGACAATCCTCAGTTTCTTGCCATGTGGGCCTCTCCATATGGTGGCTTACTTCATCAAAGCCAGCAAAGGAGGGTCAATAGGGAGAGTCTGCAAGCAAGACAGTAGTTACAGTTTATGCGGGGTAATCACAGATGTGAAATCCTATCAGCTTGGCTGCATTCTGTTGGTTAAAAGCAAGTCACAGATCCTGCCTACACTCAAGGGTGGAGGATAACACAGGAGTATGAACACCAGAAGGTGAGAATTGGGGGGGGGGAGTGGAATTTTAGAGTCTGTCTCCCACAGTGGCCATGCACGGTGCTTGCAAAGATTACACTAATGTGTGAGTGCATCCAGAGCCACAAATTGGAACACAAGGAGAAGCCTGAGAGTTCTTTATGCATTTATGCTATCAGAGAGGAAGGATTTTGCAAGTTAATACATTGTATTTGCTCTTATCTAAGTGCTTCCAATTCTCAAATTATCCCTGCACTAGAACCAGAACTAGAATGTTCATCTCCAATGCTGGCAGCAGCACTACCTATGAACCTTCACTGCATTCAGACACAACTGTTATTTTTTTATTATTTTTTTTTTTTTGCGGTACGCGGGTCTCTCACTGTCGCGGCCTCTCCCATTGCGGAGCACAGGCTCTGGACACGCAGGCTCAGCGGCCATGGCTCACGGGCCCAGCTGTCCCGCGGCATGTGGGATCTTCCCAGACCGGGGCACGAACCCGTGTCCCCTGCATCGGCAGGCAGACTCTCAACCACTGCGCCACCAGGGAAGCCCTAACACAACTGTTATTTTGAGGTCACAGTCTAAGAGATGTGGAGAAGCTTTTCCTGGGGGCCTGAATGATGGTATTCAGGAGAGTACATGTTTAGGACTACAGGTTGCTCTGTGACAGCCCTGGGTGCCAGAGTCCAAGTGACAGACATCTCCATGTGTTTTTAATAAATTCTTTCTTTCTTTGTGTATGCTTGTGATATTTGGGGCAGCTTGAGCATCCTAACATGGCAACTGGAGTCCCCCAGAAAGAATAATCCAAGAAAGAGAGAGAGAGCAAGGTAGAAGCCACAATGTCTTTTATGACCGAGTCTGGGAATTCACACACCATCATTTTTGCAATATGCTTCTAGTTACACAGGTCATTCCTGTTCAGTATGGGAGAGTTCTACACAAGGGTATTGTGGTAGGCAGAATTCTAAAATAGCCCCTAAGACTCCCACCCCTTGGTGTGCATGCCCTGTAGAATCTCCTCCCCTTGAGTGTCAGTGGGACTTGTGAATATAATGGGATTTCACTCTCTCGCTTATGTTACATTATTTGGCAGAAGAGATTTTGCAGATATAGTTAAGGTCCCTAATCAGTTGGCTTTCAGTTAATCAAAAGGGAAAATACCCTGGGTGGCCTGACCTAATCAGGTGAGCCCTTAAACGAGACCAGAAAGATTCAAAGCAAAAAAGAAAAGAGAAAGAAAAGATTTCTCCTGCTGGCTTTGAAGAAGTAAATAACTATGTATGAACTACCTGTGGAGAAGGCCATTTAGCAAAGACCTGATAACAGCCTCTAGGAGCTGTGACAGCCGTTGCCCTGTCAACAGCTAGCAAGAAAATGGGGACCTCCATCATACAACCATAAGGCAATGAATTCTGCCAATGATCCATGAGCTCAAAAGAGGACTCTGAACCTCAGATAAGATCACAGCCCCCACTGACACCTCAATTTCAGCCTTGCGAAACCCTGAAAAGAGGACTTCTGACCTACAGAAACTGTGAGAATAAACAGGTGTTGTTTTAAGCTGCTAAATGTATGGTAATTTGTTACACAGCAGTAGAAAATGAATACCAGGGTGAACATCAGAAGGCAAGAATTATCGGGAGCCAGCTTGGAGACCGGCTATCAGAAGCTGATGTTGTTAGACTTTTAATTTTTGTTTTTTCTCATTGGTGTCCACTTTTCTTCCCTCTCTTATGCATAAGCTTCTTCACACTTCATTCATTCACTCAGCTACTCCTCTCTTGATACCTTCATTGCAGAAACAATTCCTGATGCCCTACTCTATTCACATCCAGTGCTGGTCACTGGGGACAAAGAAGGGAGTCACATGTGTCCCCTGCCCTCCAGGAGCTCCAGACGGGAGCAAGAAGCATTCCATGGTATCCCTTAGCCTTCTTTAATCTACTCCCAACATAACCCATATGTGGTTCAGACCCCAGGACCCTCCAAAAACCAGTTTCAGCACATTGTTCCATCACCAAACCACAAATTTAACCCCCAAAGCACTGAAGTGCAGCAGATTTTGCTGAAGTTTCCAAGTAGAGACCAAGGATGGTATTATATCACATATTACAAGCCAAATGTTATCAAACTTTATATTAAACTTCTTTCTCCTCAAGCTCTGTGATTCGGAATGTCTTCTCCCAATCCTCCCCTGCTAAACATCTTTATTACTCTGAGAAGTTCTTTTTGAGTTTTCATATTCTACTTGGCAAAACAAAAGCCGCGTCAGAAACCAAACCAATATGAATGTGGGTGAAAGAGGGGTTTGCTTCTCTGGTTCTGCAGGCAGTTACACCCTAGCTCTTGTGACCTTGAATGGGGTACTTGCTGTCCCAGTTTCCTGGCCTGCATTCTGGTAAAGTCCCCAAGGGAAGAATGGAGGCTTCTTGGGGACCCAGCCAGGCTTTTGAATTTCTTGGAGGAAGGTGTTAGGTAAACAGCGATTCCAGGTAATGCTGTCTGAGGGCCTTCAGACTGAGGGCATTGGAGCAAGTCAAAGGCCCTGTGGACAGCATCTAAGATCCAGCTTCCAGAACACTACAGTGACCCCCGCCATGGGGTCCCTCTGGGTTTGAGACTGAGGGCCCCTCTGGGTTTGAGACTGAGTAGCTGGATATCCTGGTCATCATTCTGGAAGCCAGTCCCCCCCTGCCCCTCGGTGACATACACCCTCATCATCCTCTCTCGATGAAGGGTCTGTCTTCACTCGCTCCCCACACACTCTCATCCAGGCTTGTGGCTTTAATACCCTCCTTATGATGACTCATCAGTCTCCTGCTCTGCCTTCTCCCCTGAGTCCCAGACTCATTATCCAGCTGCTAACTGATACATCCACTGGGATGTCTACTGGGCACAGCAAACTTCCTGTGTCCAAAATGGAACTCTACTTCATCCTCCTCTCTCAACAATGGCCCTCAGGAAAACCTACTTCTCCCCCATCTTGCTCATCTCAATAAATGGTTCCCTCATCATCCACCTAGTTGCTCAAGCCAGAAACCAAGGAATTATCCTTGATTCTTCTCTTTCTCCCATCACCCAACTGTAATTCATCAGCAAATTTTGTTGGCTTTCCTTACTAAATATATCCCCAGTATGTTTTCTTCTCCTTGTCTCCATGGCTCCCACCTTGGTCCATGTCACTGCCATCTCAGGCCAGGGACCGCAGTTGCCTCCTCACCATGCTGCCTGCTTTTTCTCCTGCCACCTCACCATCTATTCTCCACACAGTAACCTGAGAAAATATTACTCCCCTACCTAAGCCCTCCAAGTCATTATGTGGCTGTCAAGCCCCTGCGTGACCTGGCCCCTGCCTAGATCTTGAATTTCATCCCCTCCTACTGTCCTTTGTATTCTACTCTAGCCACACTAGCACTCTTTCTGTCCCCTGAACACATCAAGCTTGATCCAACCTCAGGGCCTTTGCACGTGCTGTTTCCTCTGCATGGAATCCTCTCCTCCCTACCACTTATTTGTATAGCTGGCCCCTTCTTGCCATCCAGATCTCAATCCAAAGGTCACCTCCATACACATCCGGTCCTGTCCCTATCTAAAGTTGGCCCACCCGTCTTCCACATCTTGTTATGTTTCCTCCACAGTTCCTATTACTACCTAATTATCTTACTTTTGCTTGATTGTCTTTCCCACTAGAATTTCACTCCAAGAAGTCTCTCTGGTTCACTGTCCCATCTCTAGTGCCTACACCAGTGCCTGACAAACAAGACCTCAGGAAATATCTCTCAAATTCATTCATTCATTCAGTCAGCACGTATTTATTGAGTGCTTGCTGCTCAATGATTCAGGGAGCCCCAGGATACAAGGGGAACCAAGACGTCTGGTGTTGGTGGGTTCAAATTCAGGCTTCACCGTTACCCAGCTCTGACCTCCCCTACCTGAGCCTCTGTTTCCTCATCCATAAAATGGTATACATGGTAGAATTGTTATGAACTAACTTGTAAAAGCCTACCAGACAACCTGGCACACAGTACATATTTATTAAATGAGTACTTTCATCCCATGACCAAGGGTGACCCTGTCTGCTAGAAAATGTGGGCACAGGCCTGGGGACTCTGAGACAGCTGTGGAACAGTTGGATGCCCTCGGGGGAGAGGGATCAAGAACAGATGTGGGCAGGAGGACTCTCAGGCCAACTGCTGACACACTCGAGCCCAGGAACAAGGGGGACAGGACCATAAACAAGCCAGGGCATCTTTTTGAAATAACAGAGAGAGTGAGGACAGCCTTGAGGCCACAAGACATCTCCCAGGGGCCTCCCACGTTCAGCCTCTGAGACTCCCAGTCAGGTCATGGAACATTTCCAGCTCTCAGAGCCCTGCCCCCTGGTCAACCTAGGTGTCCACCGGCCAGGGGCAGAGAGAAGTCTGGCAGGGACTAAAAGATGCCAGGCTTCTGGGCAAGGTTTGAAAACAGAACTTGTCCTTCCCTTCAGTAGAAAACTGTGCAGTCACAAAAAATGAACGAGGATGCTCTTTATGTACTGATGTGAGTGGTCTCTAAGAGATGTTGTTGAGTACGGAAAGATAAATTTTTAAAGGATTAAAAAAAAATGTACACGTGTCTGCTCGTGTATCCAGCCACTGTCTCTGGAAGGATGCATAAGAAGTTAGTGATGATAGCTTTCTCTCCAGAGTGGAAATGAGTGCTTGAGGGATGGTTGAAAGGAAGACTTCACTAAAATGTCCTCTGCTTAATATTTGAGAAGGAAAATGGTTTACCCCTCCTCTTCCACCAAAGGGGGTGAGGGATAGCATACTTCTTCCAGAATGATCTATCTAAAAAGTAAAGCCTGTTCTATTGTTCCTCCTTATGACCCTCCTCTGTTTAAATCCCTTCAGTGACACACAGTTGAACATATCATACAACCTCAAAAAAGAGTATTTGTTGAATGAGTGAGTAAATGAATAAATGCACGAATAAACCAGATGTTTTCTCTCTTGATCATTATGTACTGATATGGAAAAATGTCCATGTTAAGTGAAAAAAGAATATTGCGGAATATTATGTCAAGAATGATTCTATTTTTTATAATTATATATACATAAATTATACTGCAGATTATATTTCTATATACATAAATTATTATATATGTATGTGCTATAAGTACATACATATTTATATATACATAAAATTATATTGCATATTAGAATATGCATTTATATATCCATATATATTAGTATTTACACGTGTATGTATATGGTTATTGGCCAATAAACAGAAAAAAAACTAGAAAGACCCCAAATTTGCTGATTCTATATCTTTTTTTTTTTTTTTTTGTGGTACGCGGGCCTCTCACTGTTGTGGCCTCTACTGTTGTGGAGCACAGGCTCTGGATGCGCAGGCTCAGCGGCCATGTCTCACGGGCCCAGCCGCTCTGCGGCATGTGGCATCTTCCTGGACCGGGACACGAACTCGTGTCCTCTGCATCGGCAGGCGGGCTCTCAACCACTGCGCCACCAGGGAAGCCCGCTGGTTCTATATCTTGATCTTAGTGATGATTAAACAGGTATAAAGATGGGTAAAAACTCATCAATCTGTACTTAAGAATTGCACATGTTCCTGTATATAGTTATATCTCAATCTTTTAAAAGGAAAAAAGAGATCTTCCCCCAAATATTATTAGATATCGTCTCCTGGAGCAGTTCGGATTATGGGGGCTTTGATTTCTAATATACATCTGGATATTTTACAACAAGCACACAAGTACAAATCCTTTTAAAATATGTATACTTTTTAATTCACATTTTATTTCCAACTCTTTAGCTTAACATGCAAAGCCTTTCACTTCTTTAACTACCTCCACCCTTTGTTCCAACCACATCAAACTGCTTATGCTCCCCAGTGTGTCGTGCTGTTTCTTACCTCCAGGCCTTTACGGTTGCTGCTCTTTCTTCCTGAGATGCCCTCTCCCACTTCCTCAACTCCTCCCACCTACCTAAGTCCTTTTAGTCATTTAAGTCTCAACCGAAATGTCACCTCCTCCAGGAAGGCTCCCTTGACTTCTCCAGGCTGGGTCAAATGCTCTAAAACACTTCAGAGTTGCCCCTGTCAGTCTTGACTTACTTGTCCGTCTCACTCATCCAACCTTGAGGCAGAGACTGGAGTGATATGGCCACAAGCCCCAGGGTACCTTGGCACATAATTTGAAAATTGTTGCTCTAAACAATAAACTAAGAGACAGAGGCCAAACCTGGTCAAGTAGTGGTGGAATCAGGAAAGGGGTTGGTGTTTCCATGCTGAAGTCCATTGAAGCACAGTCAGAGCAAAGCTATTTGCAGAGAGAAGAAAAAGAATCAAAATATAGAAAGGAAGCCAAGAGGCTCCACAAGGAGCAAAAAAGAAAGAGCAACCACCTGATGCAGTACTGCCTGCAGAAGGACTCCATCATCTCGCCCCAGAATTCATGTCTGACATTGAACTCCTGATCTGTTGCCCTAAACCAGCCCCTCCCATAGTCTTTCCTGCAATCAGGGAACGGCAGCAGCTCCATCCTTCTAACTGCTCAGGCCAAAACTTTGCATCGTCCTAGATTCCCTTGTTCTTTCAAATCCCAAATCCAGTTTGTTAGCAAATCCTGTCATCTCTTGCCTCCAAAAGATGTCCAGAATCTGAGCATTTCTCCCCATCTCCACGCTACTAGCCCAGCCACCATTGCCTCTCACCGGACAAGGCCACAGCTTCTTCACTGGTGCCCCCACTTCTGCCTGGTCTGCTCTCAACCCAGCAGCCAGAGGGATCCTCTTAAAATATAACTCCATTAGGGGCTCTGAACTCTGATGGCCCCCATCTCGCTCAGGGTCGAAGCCAAAGCCCTTAACATTGCCATGAGGCCCTATGGGAGGTGGCCTCAGGGACCTCTGACCACATCACCCACTGCTCTGGCTCTTCACTTCATTCCAGTCACAACAGCCTCCTCATTGTTCCTCAGACATGCCAGGCACAAGCCTGTCTCTGAACCTTTGCACTGACTGTTCCCACTGCCTGGAACATCATCCCCCAGACATCCTGATGGCTGGCTCCCTCGCTTCCCTCAGTCTTGGCTCAAATGTCACTTTGCCAGCCCCCTCATAAAACAAAAACAGCAACCCCACCTCCCAGCACTCGATGGCCCCTCACTTTTGGGAGGAATCACTGAATTCTAGGACCTGAGACTCAGTGCACTCAGGTACAAAGAAGTATCTTTGCAGAATTCATTCCTTTTTAACACAACATTGTAAATCAATTATACTCCAATAAAGATGTTTAAAAAACAAAAAAAAAGAATTCATTCTTTTTTATCACCAAATATTTACTGACCGTGTATTTGAACTGGGCAGTGAGGTCATAGTGGCTGCTTCCGTTTAAAGCTGGCCTCCTCAAATGACCCAAAATTGGTTATCTGGGGCTATGTTCCCCAGATAACTGTTCTCCCTCCCTATCCTTTACTAGGGAAGGATAATTTTTGAGGTGCTTGTGACCGCCTGGAAATCCTGAGGCAGGTTGCCTGGGAAGTCCCATCACAGGTCCAGTCACCATCGGGCAATCCCTGGACTGGACCCAGCGGTCACCCTGACCTGTCCTGCATATCCAGCTGCCGCTGTGGACTGCTGGTGGCAAGCCTGACCCAGAGAGGCACTGACCTCCTTTAGTCTGTGGGTGGCCAGGGAAATCCCATGGGGTTGGCTGCCAGGGCCATGAGGAAGAAGATAAGACCCGCTGGAATGCAACCAGATTTCTAAGGATTTTTTTTCTTTTTCTTTCCTTTTTCCTTTCTTTTTGGTGGGGAGGCTCCCTCTCACCTTAGCTCACCCGGGACTCCCTCTCAAGTTCCCTCACCCGGGGCTCCCTCACACGTTCCCTCACACGGGGCTCCCTCTCACCTTAGCTCACCCGGGGCTCCCTCTCAAGTTCCCTCACCCGGGGCTCCCTCACACGTTCCCTCACCCGGGGCTCCCTCTCAAGTTCCCTCACCCAAGGCTCCCTCTCACCCTCCCTCACCCGAGGCTCCCTCTCAAGTTCCCTCACCCGGGTCTCCCTCACACGTTCCCTCACCCGGGGCTCCCTCTCACCTTCCCTCACCCGGGGCTCCCTCCTTAGCTCACCCGGGACTCCCTCTCAAGTTCCCTCACCCGGGGCTCCCTCTCACGTTCCCTCGGGGCTCCCCCTCACCTTAGCTCACCCGGGGCTCCCTCTCACCTTAGCTCACCCGGGGCTCCCTCTCAAGTTCCCTCACACGGGGCTCCCTCTCACCACCCGGGGCTCCCTCTCACGTTCCCTCACCCAGGGTTCCCTCTCACCCTCCCTCACCCGGGACTCCCTCTCACCTTCCCTCACCCGGGGCTCCCTCTCAAGTTCCCTCACACGGGGCTCCCTCTCAAGTTCCCTCACCCGGGTCTCCCTCACACGTTCCCTCACCCGGGGCTCCCTCTCACCTTCCCTCACCCGGGGCTCCCTCCTTCCCTCACCCGGGGCTCCCTCTCAAGTTCCCTCACACGGGGCTCCCTCTCACCCTCCCTCACCCGGGGCTCCGTCTCACCTTCCCTCCCTGGGAGAAGATTTCTCTAGTTGTGGTGAGCGGGGGCTATTCTTCATTGTGGTGTGCGGGTTTCTCAACGCCGTGGCTTCTCTTGTTGTGGAGCATGGGCTGTAGGCACGCAGGCTTGCTTCAGTAGTTGCGGTGCACGGGCTTAGTTGCTCCATGGCATGTGGGATCTTCCCGGACCAGGGCTTGAACCCGTGTCCCCTGCATTGGCAGGCGGATTCTTAACTAGAGTGCCACCAGGGAAGTCCCATCATTTTCCTTTTCCTTCTCTGAAGAACTTCTTTTAACATTTCTTGCAAAGCAGGTCTATTGGAGACAAATCCAGGTTTTATGTATCTTAGAAAGTATTTTTCCTTCACTTTTGAAGGAGAAATTTGATGGATACAGAACCTATGTTGGGGTTTTTTTTCTTCTTTCAACTCTTTATTTCCCTGCATTCTCTTCTTGCTTGCATGGTTTCTGAAGAGAAATCCAATATAATTGTTATACTAATTTCTCTACAAGTAAGATTTTTTTCCTCTGCCTTCTTTAAAGGTTCTCTCTGACTTAGATTTTCTGAAGTTTGACTATGATATACAAGGGTGTTGATTATTTGGTATTTATCCTGCTTGGTGTTCTCTGAGATTCCTGGGTCTGTGGTTTGATGCATGTCTAGTAAAAGTCTTCAGCCATTATTACTTTAAATATATTTTCATTCTTTCTTCCTTCCTTTCTTCCTTTCTTCCTTCCTTCCTTTTTCTTTCTTTCCTTTCTTTCTCTCTCTCTCTCTCTCTCTCTCTCTCTTTCTTCTTTTGGTAGTCCGTTTACACAAATGTTACACCTGTTATAATTGTCCCGCAGTTCCTTGATATTCTTTTCTATTTTCCTCAGTCTTTTTTTCTCTTGTTTTTTAGTTTGAGAAATTTCTGTTGCCCTATCGTCAAGTCCACTGATTCTTTCCTCAGGCATATCCAGTCTACTCAGGAGCTCATAAAAAGCAGTCTCCATTTCTGTTACAGTGTTTTCAACTTCTACCATTCCCTTTGATATTTTCTTAGAATTTGTATCTCTCTGCTCACACTGCCCATCAGTTATTGCATACTGTCCAGTTCTTCCATTGGAGCCGTTATTATATTAATTTTACTTACTTTAAATGCCCAGCCTATTAATTCCAAAATCTCTGTCATATCCCAGTCTGGTTCTGATGCTTGCTCTTCAACCTTTTTTTTCTCTTTTTTTGCCTTTGAGTATGCCTTCTAAGTTTTGGTTGAAAGCTAGACATAATGTACTGGGTAAAAACAACTGAGGTAAATAGGTCTTTAATGGGAGTTTTTATGTTCTAGGAATTAAACTGTTTACCATTTGTTGCTAGTCATAGGTGCCAGAAGCTATCATTTCTTCTGGGGTCCTTTGTTTTTTTCAGGGGTTTCTTTTCTTCAGTTTATTTTGTGTTCCCTGTTCTCTTTGGGTTTTCCTTGAGACTTCTTCATTAAGATCTGAGACTTGAAGTTCTTTCCGTTGAAATCCCATTTTGATACAGGAGCCCTATTAATGCAGTGGAAGGGGAATGTAGGGGAAGGGGAAGTGTCTACAGTTCTGTGATTAGATCTCAGCCTGTGTCCCTGGGATTTAACCTTTACACGTGCTTTTCAAATTATTTTTCCCATTAGGTAAGAGAATGGTAGAGGGAGCTGGAGTTGGGTATTTCCTTTCCTCCACATGGAAAGCTCAAGAGGACTAGATATGGGGACTTCCTTTCTCCAGGCTAGTTACGATCTGATAGAAACTAGGGTGGGTGCTCTGGTAAAACAGTTTCCCTTGAGGGAAGGCTTTCTTATGGAGAACAGACTGCAGTGGGCTGTTGCTCTTCCTCTGTCTCTGCCAGAAGTATGAAGGACTTTTCTTTGATCTTCACCCTGAGAACATGGTGGGACTCCTGGTGGCATAATGCATGAAAGGGTGGAGGGCCCTGTAAGACTGCCCCCTCCGCTGGAGTTTTTAAGCATGTCCACAATGAGCCTCCAGAAATTCATCAATTGCAGTTTAAGTTTTGCACCCCAGATCTAGGCTCTAGCAGAGTCCTGTGCTTTGTGAAGATGTGATTCTCTGTATTCACTTATCTACTTCTTGTGGTGATGATAACTAGCCATGTGATCTCAGTTCTCTGATAGATTTAAGAATTGTTTTCAGTTTGTTCAGTTTTTCTCTTATTGTGATGACAGGACTGATGATCTCTAAGCCCCAAACATATTGGATCACAAACTGGAAGTCTTTAATCTTTTATAATTAAAATTAATGTTTGCTTCTTTCCTCTGCAAATAGTTCCCTTTCATCTTTCTTTGTTGGAAAAGGGAAGAGATGTATTCATGGAGTCCTTCTGCTTTTTTTAAAGCAGAATGTCACAGGTTGCTCCAGGAGATGTCACATCCTAGAATTAAAGCTTTCCTTGTTTGACCCATTCCAGAAACTTTGATGCCAAGCCCATACTCTTTACGGGAGATATGTATGTAGGTGATTTGCCTAGGACTCTGAAAGTAAAAAAGTAGAAAATAAAAAAGGGATTTGCTGCATTAGAAAAGACTAGTGCGTAGAGTGTGGGCTCCAGTTGTACACTCGGGATGACCTAGCCCCCTCCAAGTCAGAGGTGGGTGAGAAGTAGCAATTCCAACAGACAAGGATGATCCTCCCTATTTATCCCTACCCTGGGCTCATTTTATCCTGGGCTGCATCACTTAAACTCAAAACACACTTTTAATATTCAGGGGTCAGTCCTGGTAGCCATCACATTGTGCTATTCTCCACACCCTATGAGTGGGTCCACAGGAAACTGTAAACAGGTCTGGCTTTCCATGTCACCACTCACACAAGCCAGTGCTTTTCCACACTTGATCTACAGATCACAGACACGTGAGGATTATGCAAAAGAACAAGAACAACGCTTTATTATAAGCTATGAAGACAACACAAGGGTTCTGGAAGGAAAACAGGGAGAGGGGAGGAGTCAGCTACAGGCAACAGGGGGCATCCCCCTGTTCCAGGACTGAAGGGGACGAGGCTAGGGCCTCTTGTTTACTGTCCTGAGGACTCTGAGCGCTGGGATAGGACAACAGCCTCAAACCATCCACCTTTGGGGGCAAGACTGCAGGCCGGGGGTGGGAACGGAATGCGGTATCTCTGGGTGCCCAGTTTGCTCCAGGATTACAGAGGTTAGGGCTAAGACGTCCGTTTCACATCGAAACAGGGTCCACACGAGGCCCAGCCTGGGAGGACCCTCCCCAGACTTATTGGCTCAGACCAACTTTTTCCTCTTATGCCCCGAGGTAATGATGAATCTCGGCCTGGAGGAGAATGACTTGGTCGATGGCCCAGTGGTTTTATGTCCAGCCAAGCGCCTTGCCCTAACAGCGAGGCGGCACCTTGCTGTGCCCACTGCGGAGGTGAGGCTGCTAGGAGTAGAGGCCGGAACCAACACGCCCCTAAAGGCAGCCTTGGCTGGGCATGGGCTGGGCCCTCCACTGGAAGTAGGGGGGCCCTGCCTGGGTGTGCCCCCAGGGATGTGACTTCAGATGGGGGTGGGCAGTAGTGTCTTCAAACCGACGCTCATTCTTATTGCTGTGGTGCTCGGGGTCCCCCGGTTCCTGCTGTGAGGCTGAGAGCTGAAAAGAGGCAGCTCAGATCTTGGGCAGCCGCTGTGCTCCCAAAACCCAGCTGGGTGCTGGCATGGGTGCCCACGGTGGAATTTGTGGATGATGCTTGGGCACGGCTGCGCTTAGCTGGGGGAGCTGGGGCAGAGGCGAAGGCTGGAGCTTTCCTTTTCAAATACCGGCGAGAGCTGTCATAGGCGGGGGTTCCTCGCTGCTGCCAATCAGGGGCCCAGAGATGAAGCAGGGAAGGGAAGCCGCAGCAGCGGCAGGAGCGGGCCAGTCAGGAGCCAGGCTTCCGAGGATGCGCCGGAGCGCTGCTTCCTTCTAGGAGTCTAGGTCTTCGGCGGTGACCCGGAAACCCAGCTGAAGGGGTGAGGGCAGCCTCAGAGGCTCCCCTCGCCTGTGCAGCGGCAGAGGAAACCTGCGTTTTCGGGGCCTGGGACTGTCAGATGTGGGGGAGCAGTCCCTCCAGGGCCGTTTCTGCCCTCTTGTTGCCTCTGCATGCTTGTCAGGCTGGCTTTTTCTCTGGGAAACCACCGGAGCTGCAGAGGGCGACGGAGGGCCCTCCTCGCTCCCTTTCTTTGAGGACTTCCGGGGCAGCGCTTGCGGTATGGCGGGACCCCTCCTACTGTTCACGGGCGGGAAACCTCGGGTGGAGCTATACGAGCTCGTGATGTCGTTTCTTTTAGGGCAGGAGCTCATACAGGAGGTGTGGAGTGTCCTGTTGGATCTGTCTTCTGCCCTCTTGGTGTGGAGGTTTCTCTGCAGAGGTCCAGGCCTGGGCACGAATAAAGAGACCCCCAGGGGCCTAAATGCAGATCGTGCGCCCCCGGTGCCATTGGGGCCGGTTCTCTGGTCGTCGTTCCCCCCTATGACCGTGGGGACTTCTTCCTGCTTGGCCATCCCTTTCCCGCTCTCTCCCAGGGTCCTCAACGCCGTCTGCTCTGTGCTGCAGTTCGGGACACAGCTGGGTGTCGTGGGCGGCACTGGCTGCCCCCGCGCCACACTGACAGTGACTGTGTCCACCGCGGACACTGAGCTGCGGGACATCGTGGAGGTGAGGGCACCCGTCACTGCCTTCTTCCGATGGCCTCGCCTGCAGATGGAGATAAGGACCCCCAGAAAGGAGCGCAGGGCCTGCGGGATGGTAGAATGGGGTCTCAGAGACTCTGTGGCAAAGCGCAGATGCGGAATCCCTGGACACTTGTGGGCTGGCCTGCGAGTGGATAGCCGGCCATAGACAGCTGGGTGACCCGGGCCGGCCACGCGAAGTCGGTGGGCGCGGGGAGTGGGCTGGGGGCAGCCGAGCCCTCCTGGCAGGTGCTGGTCCCCCAGTGCCTGGGGCGGGGGTGAGGGGCAGGGCCTACCTAAGTCACTGCCCATAGAGAACTTGGGTGAGATCGGTCCTTGGATAGAGGCTGAGCACCGAGCACTCTCCTTCAGCTGCCAAGTTGGCCAAAAGTGGAGTGCGCACTGTTTGGCCTGTTGCTGGGATTTATAGCTCTGCAACCTGTGAGCGAACAATGGGCTTGCGTTTGCGGGACGCAATAAAGAGGTTGGGGAGGGGTGGCGCATGCGCAGAGTACACGTCAGGCCCTGGGGCGCACAGGTGAGGATACGCGCCTCGACCGTCTAGCGCCTCTGAATCTCCCGGGGTCTGAGGGTTGGAGGTTTTTGCCTTGAGGGTGATGAGTTGCTTGCCAGGGCAGCTGGCCCTTCTCCCCCGGCCGGCTCTAAGTGTACAGGATGGGTCCCCGGCTACCAGAGCGGGAAAGTTGGAGAGCAGGGTACCTGGCTCAGCAGCCGCCACCCGAGGTGGCAGCTTTGGCATCAGCGCCTGTGCGTCCGCCTGCCCTCCCGCCTCGTAACATTGGAGGGGAGAGCTGCTAAGAACAGAAGTGCAAAAAACAAAAAACCCGGAAGTGCCCAAGCCACCCAGATCCTTCTCGGGTGACAACTGAAGGGGCAGCCAGGGCGGGCTGGGAGGGACATATATACCAGGTCCAAACCCAGAAAGATCTGAAATGCACGAGTCAGAATGAAAGTCCAGAATCATCCTTGGGCTTTGGGCTGAGCTGGAAGTATAGCCAAACTTTTCAAGGTCTCCAGCTCCTCCTGCAGTTTCTGCCTGGCTGGGACATTGCCCCAGAGTGGGGTTGAGTTTAAGGAGTCTAAGGAGGCATACATTTCCATCCTCTGGATCATTGCTCACCAAAAAATACATAATGCCAGGCACATATGTAATTTTGAATTTTCTAATGAACACACCAGGAAAATGAAAATGGTGAAGTCAATGTAAATAATAGATTTTTAATTCAGTATCTGCAAAATGTTAGAATTTTTACATGTGTCACGAGAAATGTGGTCATATTACAAGGGCTCAAGAGCCGCATGGAGCAAGATAGAGGACAAAAAGTATGAACTTGAAACTCTAAGAAGTGAACACTAACAGGCAGATGGGGCCTGGAAGTCCAAAGTTGAATAACAGCCCGTAACAGGGTGATTATGGTGGTTTTTTTCCTGCCTCTGTCTCCCAGCTTATGCAAGGCACGCCAAGTCCAGCAGCAGCTGAAAGTTAAAACCATGGGATCAACCTTTTATTTCTAGCCAGATAAGTGAGAAAGTGGGGGGCTTGCATGTTGAGGAGTGAGGGGGTCATCCCCATTGGTCTTTTTCTCCCCAGTTACCACATCTCCCCTGCAACCTCAGTGATGGCAGAGGCCTTCACTGAGAAATGGCCTGTGTCTCTGGACAAAGGAACAAGTAAAGAGGCTCCTATGGTCTGAAGAGTGTGGGGGAATGCCCGTTATTTTCCTATCTTTTCTCTTGCTATTTCACCTGAAAGGTCAACCTGGCCATAGGGAACTGCATGACAGCATGGAGGCTGAAACACCTTGAGGAACATGTAGGAGGGTCCCCTGAAGCCTGAGAATGTGGGTAGAAGCCCAAAGAGGAGAGAGCTAGAGGAGGAGACTATTTAGGTCTGTGTATGAGCCGACATAAGTCCTGGGATCCCCCTGAGCCTCATGCACAGACAGACCCAACGAGGCAGAGTAGAGGCTTGCAGAAGTGAACTACAGTATAAACTGCCACTCAATTCCCAGATTAACCCCCAAGTGGTACGTGCACCATGTGGATACAAACAGCACAGCAGTGTCCTGAAAACTGCACCAAGACTGGAACAGCTCAGAAGACAAGGTACAATACCTGTTTGACCACAGGTTCATGAATTGCTTAATAAAAACAACAGAAAAAGAAAAAGTAACAATCTCCAGAGGATTTTAATAGGAACCAGAGTCTTGAAACATAATAAGCAAACGTTCCAGGATACCACCCAAAACCACACAACAGAGCATACAAAGAACTAGGAAAATGTGACCGATTCTCAAGAGAAAAATGCAAGCAACAGACCCAGCCCTGAAATAACCCACATGGAGGAATTAGCAGACAAAGCATCCATTACAACGATGCTCAATGAGGTAAAGGTAAATCCTCTTGAAATTAATGGAAAGAAGTTCTTTACAGGAAAGTAAAAACTATGAAAAAGAAGCAAATGGAAAGTTTAGAACTTGACATGCAATATCCAAAAGCAAACATTCACTGGATGGGCTGAATAACAGAACAGAGAAAACAGAGGAAAGATTCAGAAAACTTATGGATCCATAGAAATGGCACAATCTGAAAAACAAAGAGGAAAAATGACTGAACAAAAAATTAAGTCTCAGAGACATGTGAAACAATATTGCAAGTTCTACCTTTTGTGCTGTTGGAGGGTCTGAGGGAAAGGTGCAGAAGAAAATATATGAGGAAAAGAATAGTTGAAAAAATCACTGATCTAGATAGAGACACAGATCTAAGCTCAGAAAGCCTCACCCTGACACACAATCTGATAAAAACAGCCAAGGTGAAGAATAATCTTGAAAGCAGTCAAGGAAAACGACCTATTATACATCACAGAATGTCAACTTGAAGGACTGTGATTTCTCATCAGAAAACATGGAGACCAGAAAAGAATGGAATAACATCTTTCAAGTATTAAAGGAAAAGACCAAACCAGGATATTATATCCTTAAAGCAGGGATATCCTTAAAGACTGAAAGCCAAACAAAAGCCAAAACGAAGGCTGATGGAGATGAGAGAAAACTAAGAGAATTCATCACCAGACAATTTGCTATAAAAATATTACATGAAAGGAAATTCTTCAGGCTGAAGTGAAATGACACAAGAAAGAAGTAAGCTTGCAACTTCGGGAACAAAGGAAGGGCAACAACAATGGCACGTGTCTGGAAAAATTATCCTCTTCATTATTTTATATATGTATGACTTTTTTTTTTTTTTTTTTTTGGCCGCGCCTGCGTGGCTTGCGGGATCTTAGTTCCCCTACCAGGGACTGAACCCGGGGCCCCAGCAGTGAAAGTGCTGAGTCCTAACCACTGGACCGCCAGGGAATTCCTTGTATATGTATGAAAAAAGGATACCACAGTCTCAGAGGGTGGCGTTCAAGTCACATAAAGGTGACCCATAGGACAGCTATAACAAAGAGTGGAAGGTAAAAGAATCTATATGGATGTAAGGCTTCTGAATTTTATTTAATTGGTAAAATATTAACTCTAGACTGTGAAACAATACGTATACATAGTGTTATTCCAAGAACAATTCAAAAATGACAAACTCAAGAAAATTGGATCACCTCAATAGTCCTATATTTAGGAATTGTGGACAAGATAGCTAAAACATTCACATACGTGTTTTGTGAAAAGTTTTTCTCTTGGTTAATTGCCTAGGAGTGGGCTTTTGGGTCATATGGTAAGTATGGCCCTCTCAGCCAGCCCTGGCCACCACTTCAGGTGTCACCCCAGCAGGATCTGGGTGGTGTGGGCACTTCCGTTCTTAGCGGCTCTCCCCTCCAGTGCCGCCAGGGGAAAGGGCAGGAGGACGCAGAGGCGCTGCTGCCAAAGCTGCCGCCTCTCGTGGGAGCTGCACAGCCAGCAACCTTGCTCCACTTTGCTGGGCAGGGACCCCGTCCACTACAGTTAGTTCCCCCGACAGCACTGGGGCCAGGCCAGGGGAGAAGGGCCAGCTGTCCTGCCAGGAAGCTCATCACCCTCAAGGCAAACACCTCCAACCCTCAGACCCCGGGAGATTCAGAAGCGCTAGACAGTCGAGGCGCGTATCCTCACCTGTGCGCCCCAGGGCCTGACGTGTACTCTGCGCATGCGCCACCCCTCCCCAACCTCTTTATTGCGTCCCGCAAACGCAAGCCCATTGTTCGCTCACAGGTTGCAGAGCTATAAATCCCAGCAACAGGCCAAACAGTGCGCACTCCACTTTTGGCCGACTTGGCAGCTGAAGGAGAGTGCTCGGTGCTCAGCCTCTATCCAAGGACCGATCTCACCCAAGTTCTCTATGGGCAGTGACTTAGGTAGGCCCTGCCCCTCACCCCCGCCCCAGGCACTGGGGGACCAGCACCTGCCAGGAGGGCTCGGCTGCCCCCAGCCCACTCCCCGCGCCCACCGACTTCGCGTGGCCGGCCCGGGTCACCCAGCTGTCTATGGCCGGCTATCCACTCGCAGGCCAGCCCACAAGTGTCCAGGGATTCCGCATCTGCGCTTTGCCACAGAGTCTCTGAGACCCCATTCTACCATCCCGCAGGCCCTGCGCTCCTTTCTGGGGGTCCTTATCTCCATCTGCAGGCGAGGCCATCGGAAGAAGGCAGTGACGGGTGCCCTCACCTCCACGATGTCCCGCAGCTCAGTGTCCGCGGTGGACACAGTCACTGTCAGTGTGGCGCGGGGGCAGCCAGTGCCGCCCACGACACCCAGCTGTGTCCCGAACTGCAGCACAGAGCAGACGGCGTTGAGGACCCTGGGAGAGAGCGGGAAAGGGATGGCCAAGCAGGAAGAAGTCCCCACGGTCATAGGGGGGAACGACGACCAGAGAACCGGCCCCAATGGCACCGGGGGCGCACGATCTGCATTTAGGCCCCTGGGGGTCTCTTTATTCGTGCCCAGGCCTGGACCTCTGCAGAGAAACCTCCACACCAAGAGGGCAGAAGACAGATCCAACAGGACACTCCACACCTCCTGTATGAGCTCCTGCCCTAAAAGAAACGACATCACGAGCTCGTATAGCTCCACCCGAGGTTTCCCGCCCGTGAACAGTAGGAGGGGTCCCGCCATACCGCAAGCGCTGCCCCGGAAGTCCTCAAAGAAAGGGAGCGAGGAGGGCCCTCCGTCGCCCTCTGCAGCTCCGGTGGTTTCCCAGAGAAAAAGCCAGCCTGACAAGCATGCAGAGGCAACAAGAGGGCAGAAACGGCCCTGGAGGGACTGCTCCCCCACATCTGACAGTCCCAGGCCCCGAAAACGCAGGTTTCCTCTGCCGCTGCACAGGCGAGGGGAGCCTCTGAGGCTGCCCTCACCCCTTCAGCTGGGTTTCCGGGTCACCGCCGAAGACCTAGACCTCGAGAAGGAAGCAGTGCTCCGGCGCATCAACAGTGCGCTGTGGGGTGAGACCTAGGCCATCGGGGGCCTGGGCGCCAGGCAGCCTTCCTGTCCCTTCCCGCTGCCTGCCGCAGGGTCTGCTTCTCCGCAGAAAATGTTTCATAGTTATTTCTATTTTACTATGATCATGGTACATTAAAATGTGTTAGTGCTTGCCTGTGAACACTAAGGTCACTTGATTTGTAGTTTTCTATATTGTTCTATATTTTTGTGACTAAAGGCATTACTTGGGGGAATTAAAAGAATATCTTGAAGCGATTTTGGCTTTTGATCTGCCACTAGTTCCTATTTAACCTTAAATCAGGGGTCGGATTCTTTGACCCAAGGAAACAGAATAGTATAAAAAGAAAGAATGTGAGTGTCAGATGGTGGCAAGAGATGCATGCCTTTGCAAGAGATGCCTTTGCAAAAGTTACTGTTGGTTCCAGAAGACTCTCACTTAGCTGTGTGACCCTGGGCAAGTCACTTCACCTAAATCTCTGAATTATAGGGCTGTGGTGATGATTTAAAAGTGACTCGGCACAGCAGACACTCGGAAATCCTGGGTTCTCAATAAAGCCACTGCCCTGCTCCTTGGTCCTTTGGAATTACTATATTAGTAAAATTTATACTTGACAGTAATTTCAGCTTAAAGTTTATTTTGTCTATTTCATCTCAGCCTTTTGGCTAAGATCAAGTGTAGTATCTGTTCTTGTCAATTTAAAGTTTAGTTTCTCTGATATCATTGCAGCTGTTCCCACTTTTGCTTTCCACTTGCATTGACTATCTTTTTCCATCCCTTCACTTTGAGCCTATATGTGTCCTTAAAGCTGAAGCGATTCTACTGTAGGCAGCATACAGTTGCATCTTTTTAAAAAAATCTATCCATATGCCTTTGGGTTGGTGAATTCAATCCACTGAATTTAGAATTATTGAGAACTTACTAATGCCATCTTACTGTTTTCTGGTTGTTTTGTATTCCCGTTGTCCCTTTTCCCCTCTGTTTCTGTCTACCTTTGTAAACTGGTTATTTTCTGTGGTGGTGTGCTGTTTCCCCTTTGTTTATCTTTGGTGCACCTGCTCTAGATTTTGCTTTGTGGTTACCATGAAGCTTATGTAAGACATCTCATAGATTTAAATCGTCCATTTTTAAGCTGACAGCGTCTTAACCTCAATTGCCTACAAAAACTTTACCTTTTTACTCCCCACTCTTCATGGTTTTTATGTCGTTATTTACATCTTTTTTTTTTTTTTTTTTTTTTTTTTTTTTTGCAGTATGCGGGCCTCTCACTGCTGTGGCCTCTCCCGCTGCGGAGCACAGGCTCCGGATGCGCAGGCCCAGCGGCCATGGCTCACGGGCCCAGCCGCTCCGCGGCATATGGGATCCCCCCAGACCGGGGCACGAACCCGTATCCCCTGCATCGGCAGGCGGACTCTCAACCACCGCGCCACCAGGGAGGCCCTACATCTTTTTATATTGTGTGTTTGTTAATACATTACAGTAGCTATAATTATTTTAAATACTCTTTTCCTTTGACTTTTATAATTAAGTGGCTAACACACCTTCCTGTTACAGATTTAGAGTTTTCTGATTGTATATTTACCTTTACCAATGTGTTGTATACTTTTATACATTTTCATGTTGCTGATTACTGTCTTTTCATTTCAGCTTGAAGAGTTCTTTTCAGCATTTCTTTCAAGGCAGGTCTAATGGTGATGAACTCCCTCAGCTTTTGTTTGCCTAGGAAAATCTTTATTTCTCCTTCATATCTGAAGGATAACTTTGATGGATAGAGGATTTTTGGTTGGCATTTTTTTTTCTTTCAACATGTTGAATATGTCATTCCACTCTCTCCTGGCCTGTTGGGTTTCTGCTGAGAAATCTGCTGATAGTGTAATGGGGGTTCCTTTGTAAGTTAAAATCTTTTTTCCCCTGACTGCTTTTAGAATTCTTTATCCTTTGATTTTTGACAATTTCATTATATTGTGTCTTGGAGAAGGTCTTTTGCATTGAGATAATAGGATGCTCTTTTAGCTTCAAGAACTTGGATGTTGTTGAGATTAACTGGTATAAATTCAAGTCAGAGTGTTTTAATTTTAGGATGTTAAAGGTAATCCCCATGGTAAACACAAAGAAAATAGCTATAGAATATACCCAAAAGGAAGTGAGAAAGTAATTTAAATATTTTACTGTAAGAAATCAGCTAAACACACACAACGAAAGATAGGAATGCAGGAAATGAGGGGCAAAAAAGCTTTGGGCATATGGAAAACAAATAGCACAATAGCAGAAATAAGTCTTTTTTTGTCAGTAATTACTTTTAATGTAAATGGATTAAACTCTCCAATCAAAATACAAAGATTGGCGGAATAGGTAAAAACATATAATCCAACTATATGCTGTCTAGAAGAGACTCACTTGAGATCAAAAGACTCAAACAGGTTTAAAGTTAAAGGGTAGAAAAAGGAATTCCAAACTCAAATTCCAAACTGTATAGTAACCAAAAGAGAGCAGGAGTGTCTATACCAATATCAGACAAAATAGACTTTGAATTTAAAATGGATCAAAGACTTAAATATAAGAGCTAAACTATACAAATTTCTGAAGAGAAAAAGGGATAAATCTTCATAGTCTTGGATTTGGCAACGAACTCTTAAATATGATAGCAAAAGCACAATCAACAAAAGGAAAAAGAAATAGGACTTTATCAAAATTAAAATCCTTTGTGTTTCAAAGAACAACATCAAGAAAGACATAATACAACCTTCAGAATGAAGGAAAATGTTTGCAAATCATATATCTGATAAAGCTTAGTATTCACAATATGTAAAGAATACTGGCAACTCAACAATAAAATGTCAAATAACCAAATTTTAAAAATGAGAAAAAGAATTTGCATAGATACTGCTCCAAAGAAGAGACACAAATTGCCAATAAGCACATGAAAACATGTCCAAAATTATTAGTCAAAATTATGCAAACTGAAACCACAGTGAGATACCACTTCACACCCACTAGTATGTATATAATTTCTTTAAAAACAAGGGTTGGCAATGATGTGGGGAAATTGGCACTTTCAAGCATTGCTGGTGCAAATATGAAAAAGAAAATAGTTTGGCAGTTCCTCAAAAAGTTAAACACAGAGATACAATATGGCCCAGGAACTCCACTCCCAGGTATATGTCCAGGAGAAATAAAAAACATATGTTCACACAAAAACTTGTACATGAGTGTTATATTGTTGTATCATTATTCATAATAGCCAAAAAGTGGAAACAACCCAACTATTCGCCAACTGATGAATGGAAAAATAAAATGTGTTATATCCATACAATGAATATTATTCAGCCATAAAAAGGGTGAAGGACAGATACATGCTACAACCTGGATGCACCTTGAACACATTTTGCTTACTGCAAAAGTCAGACACAGAAGTCCGCACATTGTATGGTTCTATTCCTATGAAATGTCCAGCATAGGAAAATCAATAGAGACAGAAAGACCCAGGGCTGGGGTGAAAGGGGAGGAGAGAATGAGAATGACTGATAGTAGGTATGAGGTTTATCTTGGGGATGATGAAAATGTACTGGAATTAGAGATGTTGATTGCAAAACCTGAGTATACTAAAAGCCGCCGAATCACACAGTTCACAAAAAATGTGAATTGATGGAATGTGAATTATATCTCAATAAAAAGATAATATGACTTAACATTTTTATAGTCATTACTCTTGATCAGTTTCATGATGGAATTCCCACAGTGACTTCAATGGAGTGGCTTGTATGGGATGATATTTGAGGTTCAACCCTTTGGGACTAGATGTTCATTTTGAGCTGTTGAATGACGGTGAGGGCCAGCCAGTATATTTTCTTCACTGAGGATCAATCCCCATATGTATTCTTGGTTTGAATCCTTGTCTTTTTCTCTTCATATTCCTGAAACGAGTTCCTAGGAAATACATTCACAATAGCGAGAGGTGTTGACATCTTCCTGGCAAAAGTCTTAACTAATTCACAGGTCAAACTTCAGATCTCCTTATTACTAGCTGCCTGGGGAGCCCCCTGAATCAAAGTAGGGCTTACGAAGATGGACCTTGCATTTTAGCGTACACTTAAAATACCCAAAAGGCTGATCGCATGGGGAAAATAACTTTATTTACATGAGACAAGTCCAAAGTCAGCACAATACAGTGAGGGAGAGTATGGGTGCTGGTGCCTGATGGCCTGAAATCAAATCCTCTTTGAAAGCCACGTGTACCTGGGAAGGTTAGTTACTTAGCCCTTCTGTTTCTCAGTTCCCTGGCCAGTGATATGGAAATATTAATAGGACCTGCTTATTTGTATTATGTTCTGAGGCTAAAAATTAGTAAATACAAAGCCTGAAGAAAAATGATGGGTACTTCAATTCATTAGCTGGGAACAGGGTCTACTGGGCTGGTGTTTTGGTGGCTTAACAGATGACGTTTACAGGCCCCCAGGGTCTCACTGACTAGAAACTGACCAGTCGTCTGAGCAGCTTGGACTAAGGCCTGGCTAAGAGCGGGCAGTGGCTGCACGGGCTCTGAGTGGGCACCATCCCTGCCCAATCCTCCCTCAGCCAGATCCAGGCTCTGCTGTACAAACTACAGCCATTACTCCTGAATTACTTACTGGTATTATTTCCACAGTACCTTCGATGGAGTGGTTAGTGGGGGTGCTATTTGTGTCCCTACCCTACTGTTTGGCCAGATGCTGATTCTGATGTGTCTGAACCACCGCTGCGGATGGCCAGCAGATTATCTTGATCGCAGATGATATTCTTGTGCATCCTGTGTTTGATTCCTTTATAATCTTCCTTTTCTTCTTGGTACCTGAGTCATGATCCTGGAAAACACAACAAAAACTGAGAGAACTATTGATATGTTGCTGGGAGAAGACCATGCGGAGGTGTCAATTCATTCCCAGGTCACACGTCTGTTCTCTTTGTTCACCAGCCTCCTAGGGGAGTCTAGGGGAGTCAAGTGAATCAAAGTGGGGCTTGAGAAGAGGGTGTTGCAATGTGGTGTGCACTTACAATAGCCAGCAGGCTGACTGCACGGGGACACGACTTTATTTAGTGAGATAATATAGAAAGGGAGCACAGCACAGTGACCGACAGAGTGGGGGCTGGTGCCTGGTGGTCTGGATTCAAATCCTACCAGAAGCCACATGAACCTGGGAAAGTCATGCAGACCCTCTGTCCTCAGTTCCTTGTTCTGTGATGATGGAAATGTTAATAGGGCCCACGTATTAGTATTACGTGATGAAGCTTAATACAACAGATCATGTAGACCCTGACGAAAAATGATGGGCACTTCATAAGCGCTACCTAAGTGTTCAAATAGTACATGTCTGGAAGAATAAGCAAGACATGTGGTACTGCTGCGTCCAGAGAGGGGACCTGGATGCCACAGGCCAGGGGAGCGGGGAAGGTTATGGGTGTGATGCTTTAGAGCTTGGGAAGAATATCTGTCATCATCTCCTTTGATCCCCACATCAGCCCCGTGGGGAACTCACGGCAGGTGCTGTGATCCATATTTTATGGTACGTGGCACTAAAATGTTGAGATTTTAAGTGACTTTCCCGGAGTCGCAAAGCTGATGACAGATGGATGTGGGACAGGAATGTAGTTGGTTCCCTGGGACAGACATCCCTGAACCCCTGAATCCTCTAGATGGTGCCCTGGACTCCTGAGCCCAGGGCTCCCCTCCCTCCATCCCCCCAATCCTCCTGCCTGCCCCATGGTTGCTCCAAGGACAGGAGGGGTCTGAGCCAACATGAGGGCCCATGCCTGACCCGCTGCCTCCCTTACATGTTGATCCCTGACCCCACAGCTCTTCAATATCCTGAAAGAAGGTCCCTTGAAGGATCAGGGTGTCCCATCTATGTCCCTCCTCCCTCAGCATCTTCACACACCGGGTGAGCCTCCGGGTGGTCTGACCAGTGGTCGGCTTGTCTCCACGTGGCTCAGAGCCCCGGTCTCTCCAAGCCAGCTGCCCACATGGCACGTCTCTAACAAATTAGCTGGGTCTTCAACAACCAGCCCCAGATGCACAGTTAGTGCTGATTAATGACAGTGGCCTGCTGGGCTGTGCTTGGTGGTTTAGTGGGTGAAGCTGGCGTGCCCCACTGTCGCCTGACTATTGACGTGAGCACTGTCTGAGTAGCCTGGGCTACGGCCTGGCTGGGGAGGGGCCGTGGCTGCACTGGCTCTGAGGGCGCACCTTCCCTGCTCTTCCTTCCTCATCAAAATCCAGCCCCTACAAACTCCTCCTCCATCCCTAGACACTGCAGTGGCACAGGAGAGAGGCCCATGTCCTCCTAGAGGAACCCCGCCATAGCCACAGCCTAGAGACCCCATCCCAGGACTGTCTCTGAGGATGACCCAGGCCCTCCTAATCTCTGTCACCAAATGTTCATTCCACTAACCCGATGGCATTGCCCCTTCTCTCCACGTTCCCAGGCAGCGCCCAAACACCCAGTGATCCTGTCCACATCAACCACTGGAAATACCGCCACGAAATCCCAGTTTCCTTCCTTTCTGAAAACCTCTAGATTTAGACTGCTAATATTTGCTTTTGGATTTTGACATCGACATTCAGAAGTGTTTAGCCTGTAATTTCTCCTGTCCTGTAATATCTGCTGCTGGTATGACATCAGTATTCTCCTGGTCCGATGAAAGCAGTGAGGGTGTGTTCCCTCTGTATCTGTTCTCTGGAAGAGAGTGTAGGAGACGGGCATCATTTCTGTCTTAAATGTCTGGTAGAAATCAGAGGAAGCCACCTGGGCCTGAAGTTTGTTTTGTGGGGAAATATTTTTTGTATCTCTTTCTAATTGAAGTTTACTTGGTGTATTGTACAGGGCACAGATCTTAAGCGTAGAGCTTCATGGTTTCTTGTAAATATAAACACATCTGTTACCAACGCCCAGTTCAATATACAGGACGTCCCCAGCCCCCTGGCAGCCCCCTGTAGAAGGGGAGAAGAATAAGTGCTAACTTATTCGGTTCTAAGAATGAAATCAGTTACTCCATGTATATTCCAAGTGCAGTGATTTACACACAAATAACTCAAAATTAGTGTGGCAGCACAATCAGAAAGTAGTGGAGGGCGCTGGAGGGCTGGGAGAATCCAGTCCCTTTGGGATTTCCGCTGTGGAGGTCTGGAGCCAGAGTAAGGAAGCTGAGAGGAGCTTCTCAGAAGCATCTGGGCTTTTACAGAGGGAAAAACTACTGCTCCCCAGAGTGGAGCGCCCATTGTAATTCACTGAGGCCTCCCTTTGCGGAGGGTGCTTTTCTATACTTGTGTGTTATTCTACATAGAAATGTTTAAAAAATAAACCAAGGAGGAGACCAATTTTGCTTGATGTAAGAGCCTCCAGTACTAAAAATAAGACATATCTCTAAAATTAATGCTAAATCTGTACAGCTCAGACAGGAAGTAACCGGCACTCACTAGCTGACTCAGGAGCGGAGGGGGAGCAGAGAGGCGGCCCTCCTTCCTTGGCCTCGGGTCTCATTTAAGCTGCCAGATGCTGCACAAGCTCCATCCCCTCTGAGTCTCAGGTCAAGGTCTTCACAGGTGTCAGACCAGAACCTGCCACACAAAGGCAGGGACTGGAGTCAGTGGGGAGGTGGGCTCCCTGGGGTCGGTGTGTGGGACCCAGGGGGCTACTCAGACCCTGGAAGTGACTTTGGGCCCCGACATCCCCAGAGCTCACATCCCCAGGGCACTGGGGCCTGTTTGCTGCTCTTTGCCAAGTGTGTTCTGGTAGCAGGGAGACATGTCCTACAGGGGCGATTTAACCTGGGCATTTGGCCAGGCGGCGTTCAAGTGACTGGTCCCCTGAACAGTGAAAGTGATGCAGAGGAAAGGGGAGGCTCTGGGGCTCCAGGGTGAAAAGTGTGGGTTCCTCCCACCTGGGCGCTCTGAGGAGTGGGAGGTCTGATGACACAGGTGGGAGTAGTGACCCTGTCCCTCCAGCCCTACTCAACCCGACCCATCAGGAGACCTGCACAGTGGAAATGAACAATTAATTAATTAAGTCACATTTTACCCCCAATAATTTTTTTCCTAACATCCCCACAAAGCCTTGCTTGCTTCTTTCACTTTAGAAAAAGATTATTCAGTGGTAATAAAAAAAAATAAGGTTTATGGCCTAAGTACTCCAATGTGAAAAGGTTATAGAAAACACTGCTATGTAAAATATAATGAGGGCTTCCCTGGTGGTGCAGTGGTTAAGAATCTGCCTGCCAATGCAGGGGACACGGGTTCGAGCCCTGGTCTGGGAGATCCCACACGCTGTGGAGCAACTATGCCCATGTGCCACAACTACTGAGCCTGCGCCCTAGAGCCCGCAAGCCACAACTACCAAGCCCACGTGCCACAACTACCGAAGCCTGTGCTCCTAGAGCCCGAGCTCCGCAAAAAGAGAAGGCACCACAATGAGAAGCCCATGCACCGCAACGAAGAGTAGCCCCCGCTCGCCACAACTAGAGAAAGCCCATGCTCAGCAACAAAGGCCCAACGCAGCCAATAAATAAATAAATAGATAAATTTATTTTAAAAAATAATAATAAAATAAAATATAATGAAATAGGGACTTCCCTGGTGGGCCAGTGGCTAAGGCTCTGTGCTCCCAGTGCAGGGGGCCCAGGTTCGATCCCTGGTCGGGGAACTAGATCCCACATGCCCCAACTAAGAGCTTGTATGCTGCAACTAGGAGTCCGCATGCACAACTAAAGATCCCACGTGCTGCAACTAAAGATCCCACATGCCACAACCAAGACCCGATGCAGCCAAATAAATAAATAAATATTTAAAAAATAAATAATGAAATATAATCAAATATATATATTTTTTACTTATTTACAAATTTGGAAATTAAAGAAACATAAGCAATTTATAATCCTTATAATCCTGCCCCCTTACCCTATCCCAAATGAGCATGGCATTGAGTTTCCTTCCATTTTTGTGTGTGTGTTTTGTTCTTACATACATAGGACAAATCTACAGAACCTCAGCCTAAGAAACGTTGCCATGAGGTGACTCAGGCCCTCCGCAGGGTTCTGTAGAGGCTGAGGGGCCCCCAGGGGTTGGCTCCCTCCCAGCTGGGTGTGGATCCTGCGGAGTCCCCTACTTGATCCTGAGACTACTACAGGCAGACAGGGCTCTAAGCTGGCCCAGGTGAACTGTCCTGATTGCATGAGAAGGAGTCCCAGGTGCCTCTGTCCTTTTCACCCTTTTCCTAGGAGGCCTGAGGGGGGTGGGGTCAGGACCACGCCATGCCATCTCATCGTATCCAATGTTAGCGGACCTAGCGTTCAGCCGCTGAGTGGGGGATGCCCCTGTTGATGTTAAGGGGGTTGGCTGAGCACAGCTGGGTCCCGCACTACCAAGATATTCAATGAATCCTGGAAGACTCTTACAGACGTGTACGACGTGAACAACGCAGCCTGGAGTCAGGCACAGGTGGCCTTAAAGCAACCCACAGCCCTCTCCTCCAGATGGAGGAGCCGTTGGAGGGTTGGGCCCAGCAACCTTAAAAGGTTATGTGCAGTGGGTTATTGCTTCCAGGAGAGACGTTCTAGGGCACCCTTCATTTGTCTGCATAGATTTCTACCATCCTCTTGTCTCCTTGCATACAATACTGGCCACCCCAGTGTGCTCCTCAGTTTTGCTGGTTCTACCAAAGTGCCAGAAAGAAAGTTAGGAAGCAATGGAGCCCATGTGCCCTTATGTGCCTCCCCTCCGCAGTTTACTTGTTTCATACTCCCATGTCCTCTTATTCTTCCACTTGATCTCCTTCCTTCATTCTAATAGAGTAGGAGAGAATTTCTTGACAGCTGGAGCGAAAACAATGGCACACGTCAGAGGCGCCCAGGGCAGAGCCAGTCTTCACAGGTGGGGCTGGGGTGGATCCAGCAGGGTGGGCCCAGTCCTCTGACTCCGACCTGCCTCCTGCCCCAGGGAGGGGGGCACTCAGGGCTGCTCAACACGACTCAGTGATACAGACAGGGTGGTGGGCGGGCACTCTGGAGCCAGGGCAATGCTAGGAAAGTGGAGGAGGACAGCTGCAGAGGGTTTGTACAGATTTTATAGAAGATCCCAGGACCTCAAGTGCCTGGATGAGAACAGGTCCTTCTGGATGAGAATCATTAAAAAGAGGGAAGGAGGGGACGGGGAAGAGCTACACAGAGCAGCTTATGGATTAGAAAAGAGAGAAAATGTAAAGGAGATGAAAGAGTAAGTAAGTTACATGCAGATCGCTGCCCTCCCGTTCAGAGTCTTCACTGTTGGCAAACGAGTATTTTAGTGCCCAAGGACAGCAATGATACTGGAGGGGGGGGGCATGTGAAAGGAGAGCTGAGAATCAGAGCCAAGGTCAGAACTCGGGGCCCCTTCTGTCCCCATCTCTCCCAGGGTCTTGATGGCTTCACCTCTGCAATGAGGGAGAGGGTCTAGCATCTCTAGGGCCCCTTTTCCAGCCCTCGAATTCTGTAACTATGACCAGGAAGCCATGCCTGTGTCCTCCTATGCCTCCAACAGCCAGTCACATCTCCACGGCTTTCTGTGCACAACACTGGAAGTGACTTTGAAAGTCACTTTGACTTTGAAAGTCACAGCCGCAGAGTGGCTGGCCCCTGAGCCATGGCCCCTGAGCCACGCCTCTGACGTGTGCCATTGTTTTCTCTCCAGCTGTCAAGAAATTCCCTCCTCCCAGTGCCCTCCTCTTCCTTACTTCTTCCCTTCCTTGTCGGCTTAAAGTCCCTTCTCCTTGACAACCTCCACCAACCATATTGTTCTCCAACATATGGGAACATTGCAGGAACAACTGTGGGTATCCTGCCACTCTCCCTAATCAATTAATGGATCGAAGGATGAACCAATCCAACCAAATGCAGGAAGCACCTGTCACGGACCTAGGGTTTCGATGGGCCTCCTGGGAGAGAATGGCAGCCAATTCCACATACAACTTATCTGTCCTGTGCCTGAGGCGATGACCTTAGTTACTTGCTAGATACTTAGTCCTCACAACAACCCTGTAAGTTTTCTAGCTCCTTAGAGGGGATGAACACAAGCTTGGAGGTAAAGTAACTTGTCCAAATTCTCTTGGTCTGCAAGTGATGCAACAAGGGTTCTCCAGCAGGAGGATATATGCCCACATGAGTAAACAGTACCTGCTAGATTTTCCCGGAGTCCTGGAAGGACTGGGGAGGAGGGGACCTGGGCCGGCCTGGGGGAAGGGCACAGGGTGGGCATGGCTGGGGTACGGGGGAGCAGGGGCAGCGCTGCCTGGCTGCAGCAGTGGGGTCTGAGAGGAGAAGTGACCCCCTGGCCCTGCCTCCCAGACTCTCTGTCCTGGGGCAGGTCAGTCCCAGAGGACCAGGTCAGCAGGGCTATGAGGACAAGTGTGTGGGCCAGCCCGGCAACCCCTCACAGCACCCTCGAGAATTCCTGCCAGCCATGGAGGGGCTCGAGGGGCAGCTGAACATGGGTCTCATTCCTGGTCCCAGAATTTGGGCTGTGGGTGAGCAGTGGAGGTGAGAAATGTGCTCCAGGGTGTGTTCCCCCCTCACCTCTCCAGGAGGACCCAGGAACCCGTGCAGGAAGCTGGGAGGATGTCATCTCTAACCTCCCCACCCCTGGGAGTGCCCTTAAAGCAGGAGTAAACCTGAGGACAGGACATGAAGGTGCCGCCACAAGACCTGACTGTGCAGAGGGAGAGCGTCTGCTTCTCACCCAGCACCGGGATCGCACACGAAGAACTGTGTCTCCAGGTTCAAGTGTTCGTGAGGGAGCCGTGTCCCACCAGATGGCCTCATCCCAGCTCAACCCCCAAACCCCAACCCAATAACACTTGTGCTTTATTCCCAAGAGATGCCAACCAAACGTAAGCAAAGGTTCTGGTGTTTGGCGGTGGCCAAATATCTTATAATGTTTTAGGTCATAAGGAAAGTTTCAGTAGATTCCAAAGACTCAGCATCATACAAACACATTATCTGTGTATAAAATAACTCACAAAAATCAACAATAAAAACCAAACACCCCAATTTTTAAATTGGTAAAAGACATGAAGAGTCATTTCACCAAAGAGGAATTTACAGAGAAAAAATAATTTTTGACATTCATTAGCCATCAGGGATGAAAACCACAATGAGATACCACTATATATCTATCAGAATGGCTAAAATAAAAAAGAGTGAGAACACCAAATTTTACTGAGGTTGGAGAGGATCTGGATCACTCATAGATTGCTGGTACAGTGTAAAATGGTACAGCCACTCCAGGAAACACTTGGGCAGTTTTTACCGGTAAACTAAACATGCCCCAGCAACTGCGCATCTCTTTTTTTCCCAGAGACATGAAGACTTATGTTTACATAGAAACCTTGTACATGGATATTTATAGCAGCTATATTCATAATAGCTAAAAACTAGAAAGAACCCAGATGTCCTTCAGTGGGTGAAAGGCTAAACTGACTGTAGAACATCCATACTACCGAATAGCAGTTAGCCATAAAGAGGAACAGACTATTTATTTACCTGACATCTTGGATGAACCTTCAGAGAATTATGTGAGTGAAAAAAGCCAATCTCAAAAGGACTGTATGGTGTATTTACACATTCTTGCAACTACAGAGAAAAGAAAAAAAAAATAGTGGAGGGGCTTTCCTGGTGGCGCAGTGGTTGAGAGTTTGCCTGCTGATGCAGGGGACACGGGTTCGTGCCCTGGTCCGGGAAGATCCCACATGCCGCAGAGCGGCTGGCCCCTGAGCCATGGCCCCTGAGCCACGGCCACTGAGCCTGCGCGTCCGGAGCCTGTGCTCCACAACGGGAGAGGGCACAGCAGTGAGAGGCCCGCATAACGCAAAAAAAAAAAAAAAAAAAAAAAGATTAATGTTCTGCATTAAGGCCTAACACAACTCACTCTGACTCCCAGGATTTTTTGGCAGAACAGAAAATCCTGATGGCTCTTTTTGTTTGAATGGTTTATTTTCTTTCTCTGCATGGATGTCAGTTTCTTTGCCTTTTTATTTTTGTTTCTCTTGTTCTCCATCTCTTTATATTCTCTGCTCCGTGTGTGTATTTGTCTCTCCCAGTCTCAATCTCTCTGTCTTTCTCTACCTCTGTCCCCCTCTTTCCCAGTGGACTGGCAGCCCATCTCTTATGTGAGTCTTTCTCTTTGAATATTTCTGTGTGTGTGTGTGTGTGTGTGTGTGTGTTTGTCTGTGTCTTCCTTTCCATCTCTGTATGTGGATTTCTTGCTTTCAGTCTGTCAATTTCTTCCTCTTACTCTGTATGTTTGTGTCAGTCTTTCTCTTCCTGAGTCGATCTCATCTATTTTCTACCTCTTCCTTTGTTTTTGTCTCTGTCTCTATATGAATTTCTCTTTCTCCATCACTCTCTCTGTGTTTATCTCTCTTCATCTCCTTATTTGAGTTGCCTCTACCTTTCTCTCTCTCTTCCTCCCACTTCCTATCTATCTGTCCATCTGTCTCTCTCCCTCTGTCTTTCTGTCTTTGTATGTTTGTGTCTGTCTCTCTAAGTGAATCTCTCTCCCACCCCACTTTTTCCTTTCACCCACCCCTTGCCTCCAATCCACCCTCAATCTCTGTCTCTGTCTCTGTCTCTCTATCTTTGCCCTTCAATCTCTCTCTCTCTCTCTCTGTGCTTTTTCCTCTCCCCAACCCCCTGCCTCCTATCCACCCCTGTTTCTCTTTTTCTCCTCCCCCTTTTCCTCCTCTAGAGCCCTGAGGTTGGGTGCAGACAGCAAGACAGTGAATATAAAATAAAAAGTCACCCAGAGGTTTCCAGGCTACCAGATGTGCAACATATTTAGACAGAACAGCTGGATAATTTTAACAACTTCCTTGTTTTCCCCAGAACATCGGCCACCAGGGCGTCTCAGACAGCGTGTCTGTGTGAGGATGCACACGTGTATGCAACATGTGTTCCCCTGTGGGACCCTGTCCCACAATGCACATGTCACCATCCTCTCAAAGCCCCCACTCGTATACTTTAATGTAATCTGATTCAGATTTCTTTCCCTGCAACGTCCCTCTTTTTCCTCTTCTTGTGCTGTCTGGCTTAGACATCTCATCTTAAGCATCTCAGAGTTCTTTCACCTGTGTCCTGTGATCTTCATCGTGATCTCTTGAGTGAAGTGTTTGGAAAGAGAAAAGAAAATGAGGTAGGAAGGTCTAGAGGAAGACTTAAGGAGAAAGCTGGAAAGAAACCCCTCAAAGGCAGAGCACTGTGTTATTCTTGGCCCCATTTTACAGATGAAAAAGCTGATAGGCAAACTCTGGGGCCCAAAAATTCAAGAGAACTAGTTCTCTAACCCAGAACTGTTAACTCCCAGCAAGCAACTCAACTCCCAGCATCACAGACCAGCAAAGCTGGAGAAGACCCTACGTGAGGCAGCGTGGCGCAGTGGGCGTCACCTCAGGCTCTTGCGTCAAGCAGACAGCATGAATGCACATCCCTCCACTGGAAGGTAGAAGCTGTGTGGCCTTGGGCAAGCTACTGCAGCTCTTTAAGCCTCTGTTTCCTCATCTGTAGAAGGGAAATAATAGTAGTACCTTCCCAGAGGGAAGTCTTCTGAAATTAAACACGTAAAGTTCCTGGGTGATAGGAAGTACTCAAAAATGTATATTGCTGTTGTTAGTATTAGTATTAGTATTCGTATAAAACTGAGGCCCAAGTTCACACAAATTAGTTGATGGTAGATCCAGACTTAGCATCCAGATCTCCCAGATCTCACGCCAGTGTATTTTCACCAAGAGAGTCTCCTGCTACCTTCTCCCCACCAGAAATCTCAAAAACATTTCTTGAGCACTTTCTATATGCCAGACACAATCACAACACCTTCCACACCTTCACTCATTTAATCCTTAAAACAACCCAGAGATGGAAGTTCCATTATCATCCCCATTTTATAGATGAAGAAACTGAGGCCCAGAGAGCATAAGAAACTTATTCGAGGTCACCCAGCTAGTAGGTGGCAGGGCTGAGGTGCAAATGCAGGTAGCTGGCACCAAAGCCCACTTGGTAACCCCCACACACTCACTGTGTTTTCTGTTCAAACTCTTGGGGATTTACCTCCAATCATGGTTACTTTTCTTTGCCTTTCTCTATCTCTCTCTCTGTATCTCTTCCTCTATTGACTTTTGCTTACATAAGTAAGACACGAATACATTCTTGGTGGAAAAAATTAGGGGTATTATTGATAAAACTAAAGTCTGCTTTGATGTTACCCCTCATTTCCATTGTTGACAATTCGGTGAAAAGTCTTCTGGACTTTTTCCTACACATTTACATACGTACTTCACTACTACCTTTCAGACCCTTCCCACTGGGCCTCTAGAAAACAGTAGTTGAGGCAGCAAACCTGAGATTGAAGGAGGACAGTTGGGGCTGGAGACGGTCTTACTTTCCATTTTCTGAAGATCAGTTACCTATAAATACTCTGAAAGCTTTCGGCAGATAGACTTGGCCAAGGTCCCAGAGATTTGGATGCATAATAACGTTTCTTTGGCTCTACACATAGACAAAACCGGAGAAGGATGGCTTATCGCTTATGGCATTCACATGGCAGCCATTCCCAACATGTGGTTCTGAGACTTTGATGTTGCTGGTCCAAAGTGAGACGTGCTGTCAGTGTAAAACACCGGATTTTGTTGCCTTAATGCACTAAGAAGAGTCTAAAATATTTCATGAATACTTTATTTGATTACATATTGAAATGATAATATTTTAGATATGAGTTAAATCAAATATATAATTAAAATTAATTTCACTTGCTCTTTTTATTTTTTTAATGTGGCTACCGGAAAAATTTTAAACTCCATACATGGCTAATATTCTACTTCCAATGGATAGTACCCTTGTAAACAGTTTATCAAGGAGATACTCTATTTTTTTCATTTTTATTTTATTTATTTATTTTAAATTAATTTTTTTTTTTTTTTTTTTTTTGGCTGCATTGGGTCTTTGTTGCTGCACGTGGGCTTTCTCTAGTTGTGGCGAGCGGGGGCTACTCTTACATTTTGGCACGTGAGCTTCTCATTGCAGTGGCTTCTCTTCTTGTGGAGTATGGGCTCTAGGCGCACAAGCTTCAGTAGTTGTGGCACACAGGCTCAGTAGTTGTGGCTCACGGACTCTAGAGTGCAGGCTCAGCAGTTGTGGCGCATGGGCTTCGTTGCTCCGCGGCATGTGGGATCTTCCCAGACCAGGGCTTGAACCCATGTCCCCTGCATTGGCAGGCGGATTCTTAACCACTGTGCCACCAGGAAAGTCCCGAGACACTCTATTTTTAAAATTTCACTGAGAATGGTAATAATAGTTCAATTATATCAGGTGCTCTTGGGCCAGACTGAACACTTCCCATCTGTGATCTCATCCCTCCTCTCACAATAGCTGTACAAGGAAAGCACTGTTCTTAACTCCGTTTCACAGAGGAGGAAATTGAAGTTCAGAGAGGTGAAGTCATTTGCCCAAGGTCACACAGCCAGGAAGCAGCAGAGCAGGAGTCTGAACACATCACTCATGGGGCTAACCCTGCGCAGTGACAGAACAAGAAAGCCATTCATGGGGACTCACCTCAGAGATGAGTGTAATCAGAAGGAAGCCTCTGAAAAGTTTGTTGGCATTGGGTAAAGGGCAGAAGCCCCAAGAGAAATGCAAGCCCATGTCATACTAGCGTTCTAAGGAGGGGCTTTATTTTGTTAATCTGGGGGCCAGAGGAGAAACCAACCAGACCACTCCCACACTTCTTTCTCTGCCCTTCCCCTTGCAAAGTCCAGCCCCTGCTATAAACTGCTCTAATATGTAGCACACATCTGAAGAGTAGGGGTTTTATTTATTTACTAGTCTGGGGTGCCAATAGGCTTGGTGAGGCCCTCCCTAGAGACTTGTTCCACTATATCTGCTCCTTTTTTTGTTCAGTAATAAGACCAGATATGGCCATCCAGAACAGAGACTACACTTCACTGTAGTTCCATTGCAGCAAGATATGACCATATGATTACCTTCCAGCCTATGGGATGTAAACAGAAGTGGTGTGTGTAAGTTCTAAGAAGTGTCCTTAGAAGTAGGGGACATGCCCTTCACTTCCCCATAACAAACTCTCCATGGTTCAAATGCAGACATGATGGCAGGCAGCCATCTTTTATCATGAGCTGGCAGGCACGTGTTGAGGATAGAAGAAAAACAAGATGGAAGGAATCTGGACATCTAATGATTCTAGGGATGCCATATAGCCCCAGGCTCTGTATTTGTATCTTTATATGAAAGAGAATAGTTTCTATCTAATTTCAGTAACAACTAGTTGGTGTCTCTTTGTTAAAACAACTATACCTTTACTAAAATGAATGCAGCCCTCTGAAAGAAGCCCTTCCCCACCAAAAACCCCAGAAGAACAGAATACCCACAGGTCGAGGTCCTCTGGCTTGAACTCTGAAAATTCACAACAAATGGCAAATTCTTTTGTGCTGATCTTATCTATAATAGATACCCTTCCTGTCAAACTGTTTGGAAAGAGAGATTGGTTCACTCTTCAAAGTTTGCCTCCTCTTGGCTGGACTGGATTACCTTGAGCTTTAAGGTAAGAAGCCCATCTGAGAGGTCCGTGCACACACAACTTCACACCCATGCACACATACACACATGCATATACAGCAAGATATACACATGCACACAAAGATTGATTTAGCCAGTTCCCTGTTTAGGTGCCCTCCAGGTATTTTCTAAGTTGCTAGTTTTGTTTGCACTTACAAATAACCTTGATATATGTAGGCAGTCTGTGTAGTAGTTGGAACTTTAAGCTCTACTTAGTTTGAGTTCCCCCCAAAGACACTCAGAGGCAAGGATTCTACTGCAAATTGTTTATTGGAGAGATGACTCCAGGAAATATCAGGAAGGGAGTAAGGAAGGGAGACAGGGAAGGAAATGAAGTTAATAAAATGGTACAAAGTACCACTGTGGGCAGCTGGGGCTCTGGAGGAACACTGGGAACTGTGTAGAACATGATCCCACCTGAGGGGAGGGAGCCGGGGTATTTATCCTTCAACTCCTGTCAGTCATTGGTTGAGGAGTGCTCCCCAGGGGATGTTAATTCCCTGGCACTTCTGATTTGCCCCTATACTTGCCCAGCCAACCCTGGAGGACAGAAGCAAGTCCAGGTTCTGGAAGTTAGCAGGTCCAGGACTAGAGGGAGGTGAGTGAGGTGCCCAGGTTACAAAATTTGAGGCAGCACTCACTGTTAGGGTTGTTCAAGTGCAGGGTGGGAAGTGTGAACCATCAGATCGGCTTGCACAAGAAGGTGATTGCTGAAAGGATATGCAGGGTCACGGACAGTATCTGCTACAGGCTTTGCAGTCAGGCTGCCTGTGCTTGAATCCTACCTCCGCCACTCAAGGACGACTTATCTAACTTCTCTGTGACTCAGCTTCCACATCTGTAAACTGGGATAATTATAGTACTTAGGATTGTGCATGAGGATTACATGGGATGATTCACATAAAATGCTTAGAACAAAGTTGGGCATGCAATAAGCCTCCCATAAGCGTTAGCTCTGATGACTTTGCAATGAATATTACAGGACTGACCTTTTTTGAGAACCAAGGAAGTAAGTTCATCTAATAGTTAAGAAAGGATCCTTTGGAGTCAGGCACATGAGGGTTCAAGTTCCCGATCCCTGTGTGACCTTGGGCCAGTCACTTAAGCTCTCTGGGCCTCAGATCCCTGAGGTTTAAAATCATTATTAAATAATAAGATACTTCACAACTAGAAAAAAAGATGCATGCAAGAGGCTTCTCTAAGCAGCGTGCCTGACTAGAAAATGTGTGATAAATCTTAGCTGAGATTGCTGCATGTTCAATTTTCCATACCAGCAGGAAGTTGCTGCTGTGTTGGAGCAGCCAGGAAGATATAATTCACTTGGCAATATTTATTGCACACCCACAAGTTGCAAGACACTGAGATGGGAAGTGAGGGTTCTTAAAAAGAAGTGTTGGGGCTTCCCTGGTGGCACAGTGGTTGAGAGTCCGCCTGCCGAGGCAGGGGACACGGGTTTGTGACCCGGTCCGGGAAGATCCCACATGCCGCGGAGCGGCTGGGCCCGTGAGCCATGGCTGCTGAGCCTGCGCGTCCGGATCCTGTGCTCCGCAACAGGAGAGGCCACAGCAGTGAGAGGCCCGCGTGCCGCAAAAAAAAAAAAAAGAAGTGTTAACACTCTGTCTCGGCCCTTTGGGGGAACTGGAGTTCTTTCATTCCTCCCGTAATAGAATCACACACTCATGCCCCTGCTCGGCTCCTCTCTTGAGTGGGTGGAGTAAACTTTCCAGCAGCCTTGAGATCATAAGCCAATTCAAAAGAAAGCAGAGGGCAAAGTTAGAAAAACAGTCTTTGATGACTTTGTGGCAACAACACAAGCCCTGAGCTGCCCACCCATGGACTTGTTTTAAGTGAGAGAAAAACAAACTAATATGTACTGAGTTTCTGTTATATGCAGCCAAAGTTAATTCTATGGTGTACATCCTTCTTTGTATTTTATTATTTTTTATTCTCTGGGCATGGCATAGGAGGAGAACTGTGTTATCTGGTGGTTGTCCAGGAAAGTTCTCAAGTCCTGCAAAGAGGAAACAATTTCCAGGTTGACTCCTGCAGACTTTTGCTGCCCTGTTCCCACCCTGGAGTCCAGCCCTCCTCTTATCTCTGTCACCTTGTTACCTGTCAAAGGGATCCAATCAGGTGTCTCCTACTTTCTCTAAAGACACGAAGGGGAAACATCAGCAGCAGCATCAGATCATGCCTGAGGGGGTGGAGCTGCCCTGAAACCACATTAACCTTCTTCCCTTCCCCCTTTGCCCCAACCTCACTGGGTGTTCATTCTACTCACAGTACACCTGTCCTTCCTACCAGGCCCATTAATTAAGCAGCTAGGCCTTTATATCTTGACTGATACTTCTTTTTGGGCAGAACACACCAGAACTGCTGAAAATTTTTCAGAAATAATTTTCTGACTCAGCCAAGGATAGACAGGTTAGAACTTTGGAAAAAGGGAGCCAACTACTCCTTTCAAGTTTGGCTGCCATCTACTGATCAACTACTCTGTTTCTCTACCCACCCACCCCCATCTTTTCACCCTCTTCAAGGAACAACACCTCAATTTTCCTCAGGACATCCCCTCCCCCAACCAGTGGTTCTTTTGGTCTAAGTGATAGCAACTCCACTTCCGAAGACCAGGATGGTCATGTGACCCAGACCTGGCCAATCAGAGCCGCACATGCCTCTGGTTGCTGTGATTGCCAACTCAGTTTGGACCACTGAGAGTCAGGCCAGGACTTTTGTTCTGTCTGTTAGGGAAAAGCTGGCTCTCTGCTCTGCTGGTCTTGGTGTTATGAGAGTGGGGGCTGCTGGCAGCCATCTTTCCACCCACAGGGCAGCATCTAATTGAGAGAGTGGAGTTAGCACAAAGGGAAACTGAATGGAGTGACGGGAGGAGAGAGACCAACCCTGATATCATCATTTGAGCTCCTGGATCAAGCCACACCTGAATGTTTTTTAAGTTCTTCATGCATTTTTCATGCACATAAGCAATTAAATTTTCTGCTTAAGCCACTTGGAGTTTGGCTTTCTGATTCTTGCAAATAAAAGTCCCAATTTTCTATCCCTTTTCCCTCATTATATAATCATATAACATTCTCTATAGTTTACTTGTTTACCTTGTCTATTGTATTGCCCCACCTCTTCCCAGTGCTTCTTTTTTGGGGGGAGCGGTGGTCTGTTTTGCTTACTGCCATAGCGTTAGAACCTAGAATAGTTCTTGGCACAGAGTAGATGCTCAATAAATTTTTTTTAATAGAAAAATTAAGGGGCCCGAATAGTCCTGAATAGAGGCTATCATATATATATAAAAACCCCATTTTACAGATAAGGAAAACTGAAGCTGAGAAGTTTAATGTGTCCAGAGTGACTGGCCTAATTAATGGACAATCTAACATTTATACTGAATTATCCTGGCTCAAAGTCCACTGCTCTTACATTATATTGCACTGAAGTTCCCTTATCATTCTGAGGACAGTATAGTCACCATGACAACTACCATTTACTGAATTCTTGCTGCTGCCAGGGAAACCCTCAGCCCTTTACATGAATTGCCTGACTGAATCTAACTCCCCAATCTCCCCCAAGTAGGTGTCATCATTATCCCAATTTACAGAGAAAAAACTGAGGTTCGTAAATGAGATTAGTGCTCTTATAAAAGAGACCCTACAGAGCTCCCTCGCCCCTTTTGCCATGTGAGGACACAGTGAGAAGACAGCTGTCTATGGGTCAGGAAGCAGGCTCTCACCAGACATCCAATCTGAGGCACCTTAATCTTGGCCTTTCCAGCCTCCAGAACTGCAAGAAATACATGTTTGTTGTTTATAAGCCACCCAGTCTATGGTATGTTTGTCATAGCATCCCAAACAGACTGAGACATATGTATTATTACCTCATCAGAATATTAAATTAAAAGACAGAATTTAAAAGTGAAAAATAAAATTAAATAAAATTAAAAGGTCAGTGTTTTTCAAACTTCTTCACAATGTTTGCCATATCTTTATATCCTTTGTACCATTACATATTTAATATGTTTAATCAACATGCAATTTTTGTATTTAAAATCTTTTTTTTTTTTGGCCATGCTGCACCACTTGTGGGATCCTATTTCCCCTACCAGGGATAGAACCCCAGCCCCCTACAGTGGAAACACGGAGTCCTAACCACTGGACCGCCAGGGAATTCCCATAAAATCAATTTTTTAATTAATTTATTTATTTATTTGGCTGCACCGGGTCTTAGTTACAGCATGTGGGATATTTAGTTGTGGCATGCAGGATCTAGTTCCCTGACCAGGGATCGAACCCAGGCCCCCTGCACTGGGAGCTCAGAGTCTTAACCACTGGACCACCACGGAAGTCCCTATACTCTATTTTAAAAAGAAAATGTTCGTAAATGGAAAACCAGTGTCACTTGCCATAAATAGAAGATAACTGTAAATATATATAGTATTTAAAAACCAACAGGATCTTTTCACACCTAAAGGCTGGATCTGATGTCTAATCCCTCTTTCTTGAAAAGAGATTATTGGGACTTCCCTGGTGGCACAGTGGTTAAGAATCCGCCTGCCAATGCAGAGGGGACATGGGTTCAATCTCTGGTCCAGGAAGATCCCACATGCTGCCGAGCAACTAAGCCCATGTGCCACAACTACTGAGCCTGTGCCCTAGAGCCCAAGAGCCACAACTACTGAAGCCCACGTGCCACAACTACTGAAGCCCCCACACCTAGAGCCTGTGCTCCACAAGAGAAGCCACTGTAATGCGAAGCCCATGCACTGCAACGAAGAGTAGCCCCTGCTCACTGCAACTAGAGAAAGCTCATGTGCAGCAACGAACACCCAAAGCAGCCATAAATAAATAAATAAATAAATTTACTTTAAAATATAAATAATAAATATATAAATATATAAAAAGAGATTATCAAGGTTAGGACTTATTAGCAATAACTGAGACTTTCTCCTTAAGGTAATCATTGCTTCTAATTAAAAAATTATATTCAAAAGTAAATAACTGCTCTAAACCAAGAGTTGTCAGACCAAACCATGGGCCTGTCACATTTTTTTTAATTTAGTTTTTAATTTATACTATCTATTTTTAGATGTGTTGTGTCTTCATTGCTGCGCGTGGGCTTTCTCTAGTTGTGGCGAGCGGGAGCTACTCTTCATTGTGGTGCACAGGCTTCTCATTACGGTGGCTTCTCTTGTTGCAGAGCACGGGCCCTAGGCGTGCGGGCTTCAGTAGTTGTGGCACGCGGGCTCAGTAGTTGTGGCTCGTGGGCTCTAGAGCGCAGGCTCGGTAGTTGTTGTGGACAGGCTTAGTTGCTCTGTGGCATGTGGGATCTTCCCGGACCAGGGCTCGAACCTGTGTCCCCTACATTGGCAGGCGGATTATTAATCACTGCGCCACCAGGGAAGTTCCCTGTCACATGTTTTTGTAAATAAAGTTTTATTGGCACATGGCCACACCCATTCATTTACATATTGTCTGGGATGCTTTCATATTACAGTGACAGAATTGTCAGGGGCAGAGATCATTTGGCCCATAGAGTCAAAAATATTTACTATCTAGCCCTTTATGGAAAAAGTTTGCTGACCCCTGCTCTAAATCGTCACACTCAAATTCTTTTCTTTTTTGTTTTTTTTTTGCGGTACTCGGGCCTCCCACTGTTGGTGTGGATTTTTATCACCTTTAAGGGAAGCATCTCTTTGTAATAAAAAGCCCACAGCAATCTGAAAAGGCCAAATGCCATCCAGTTTGTGTGAAGCAGGCTCTTTAGATGCAAAATTCTTCCCACCCTTCTGAAGGCAATAGCCAGGAATGCCTTCCCCAGAGGGAGAAGAGTTGGTCAGAGCCCCTTGTTTCTCACTCTGAGCCAGAAGTGGCATCTTCCTGTGGGTTTTGCTGGGTGGTAGAATTATGTACGATTTTATCCTTTCCACGTGTCTTCATTTTCCAAATATTTGATACATTGTATTAGTTTGCTTGGGTTACCATAACGAAGTAGTGGTGGTTTAAACAACAGAAATTTATTTCTCACAGCTCTGGAGGCCAGAAGTGCAAGATCAAGATGTCAGCAGCGTTGGTTTCTTCTAAGATCTCTCCCCTTGGCTTGTTGATGGCAGTCTTCTCCCTGTGTATTCTCCTAGTCTTTCCTCTGCGTGTGTCTGTGTCCAAATTTCCTCTTCTTATAAGGACCCCAGTCATGTTAGATTAAGGCCCACCCTAATGACCTCATTTTACCTTAATTACCTCTAAGGACCCTATTTCCAAATACAGCCACATTGAGGGACTGGGGGTTAGGACTTCAATGTATGGATTTTGGGGAACCCAGTTCAGCCCCTAGCACATGTATTAGATGCATTACTTAAAAATGAGTAGTAGAATGTTAAATATTTTAAAAGATAGACTAACAATCGTGGCCAACATTTTAGCCTGAGACTTTTAGTATGAAAGTAATGTGTGTCCAATACTTTAAACATTCAAACAGTGCAGAGGGTGGCAAGGGGATGTAGACACCTACTCCCACTCAGTCTTACCCCACTGTTGACAGTTTCTTGCATAGCCTTCCAGAAACGTCCTCCACCTTCATGCTTTTTATTTTGCACAGCAGGATGATGTTTTATTTACTGCTCTGCAACTTGTTTTTTACACCGAACAATAGATAAATCATTGTCTGTTTTCAAAGCAGTGCATTCATCTTGCATCCTCAACCTCCATCTCAATGCCCGTTTCCAAAGAACCCAACTTGCAAACAAGTTACTTGGAAGCAAATCTCAGACATCATGTCATTTCACCCATAAATATTTCAGTAACTATTACCAAAGATCAGGACCTTCTTTTTATTTTTAAACATAGCCACAAAACAAACGAACGAAAACCAGAGTAAGAATAGAGGTGGTGGTTTGGGGAAGGGAGATGATGATTCTTTTAATTTTTATTTCTCTTGATGATACTGCAATGCTGATTTGGAACTTTGGAAAATAAAATCAATAAAGAGCCACTTGTTCTTCACCTCCATTCCTACCATCAAAATAAGCAAGGTTTCTCAAGCCCCAAGAATCCCTTTGGTGTTCTTCCATCCTTAGCCTATAAAGCAGTGAGGCCAGAGAGAGTGTCCTTGGCCCTAGGGACTGCTTTCTTACCCTGCAATGATGGACACTCTAGCGCCTGGTAGAGGTCTGCTCTGCCACATGAAATGCACAGAGATGACCACTGTTCCTCACTGTCCCCAGGTACTGTCCCCTGGGCCTCAGACAGTCTTGTGATGTGAGGCAAATAACAACCTTACAACACACTCCTACTTAGAGTGCTGTGTTAAGCATTTACCTGCATCGTTTCATTGAAGTCTGCCCCCAACTATTATTATCCCCATTTTGCAGCTATATTATTATTATTTTTAAAGGGACCAGTTTATTTTATTTATTTATTTATTTTGGCTGCACCGGGTCTTAGTTGCGGCATGAGGACTTCTCAGCTGCAGCATGCGGCTTCCTAGCTTCGGCATGCATGTGGGTCCTAGTTCTCCGACCAGGGATGGAATCTGGGCCCCCTGCACTAGGAGTGCGTGCCGAGTCTTACCCACTGCCACCAGGGAAGTCCTGCAGCTATGTTATTAACAATGTTACCAAATCCTAGCCTGCACTGCTCTCTGCAGGACAGGCCAATACATCAAGAGATGAGTTGTTGGGGAAAAGAATAGCAACTTTATTCAGAAAGCCAGCAGATGGAGAAGTTGGTGGACTAGTATCCCAAAGGACCATCTTGCCAGAGTTAGAATTCAGGCTTCTTTTATATTAAAAGGGGAGGGGGTGTGGCTAGTTTTTGCAAATTTCTTGGTGTTGGAATTTTTTGTTCTTATAGCTGTCCACATAGGTCTGGTCACAATGTGCCTTATAAACCTCCAACTAGACAAACGTTATTGTTAGTTCTGCCCCTTTTTATCTCTCTATGCATGGGAAAGCGTTATAGCTTTAAAGGTCAGAGCCTTGAGAACTGGGCTATCCTGTATATTTCAGTCTATAGGTAACATTCTTTTACAAAAGGTGCAGAGCCAGCATGACTCAGCACAAGCAACAAAGCACAAAGGTTAGAGCTAAAGGAATAGATTCAATATGGAGTCATGTTTGTTCTTCTCTGTTTCAATAGCTTCGATGTATTTGTTTGTTTGACAGATTTTTACTGAGCATCTTGGATGTGCCAGGCACCCAGAATATAGCAGTGAACCAAGCATACAAAATCCCTGCCCACGCGGAGACAGAAAATAGATGGACAAAGACATAATACAATGGCAGATAACTAGGAGTGACATGGAGAAAAATAGAAGAAGGTGAGGGGAGAAAGGGTGACAGAAGGGTTGGGGAGAGAGGGCTATTTTAGGTATGGTGGTCAGGGAAGGCCTTCTGACAAGGTGACAGCTGAACAGAGACTTGAACGTAGAGAGCGAGCAAATACCTAGGGTGAAGCATTTCTATCCAAGGAACAGCTTCAGGATGGGAGTGTGCTTGGAATGTTTGAGGCATAGCAAGGAGGCCAGAGTGGTTGCCAGTGGCAAGGCGGAAGGTGGTAGATAAGAGTCTGAGGCTGGAGTGTGACACAGGGTCTGGCAGCTGTCGTGTGTCGTAGCCTTGTTCATATGGGCTCTAAGAGCTGGCAAATGCTATACATCAGGGCTTTTTTTTCTTTTGAGAGCAGACATACCACTTACCAGCACACCAGTGTTTGTAGGCAACAGTCAGGGTTTGGACTTTATTCCAGGTGTGACAGGAAGCCATTGGAGGCTTCAGAGCAGAGAAAGGCATGATCATACTTTTGTTTCTAAGAGCTGGTTCGCAGGCTGGGTGGAGAACAGACAACTGGAAGGCAAAGTAGAAACAGTTTACTTTAAGTCCTCCAGGCCAGAGGTGATGGTGGCTTGAACTTGAAAGGGTTGGATTTGGGATGTGTTTGGATTTGCTGTAAACGGGGAACATGGAGTGTGAGCAAAAGACAGACAGCAATAATGATACACCGAGGTTTACTGTGGCCTTTCCGTGCTCTGGTTATCCATCGCAGCACGACAAAACAGCCTGAAACTTGGTGGCTTAGAACAATAGCGATCATTTACTTAGCTCATCTTTGCCCGGAGTGAAGTGACTTCTGTAAGGGAAGGGGCCTGGAAGGACTGCTTGATGCTGGGATCTTCTGAAAACTCTTCACTTGCATGTCTGATGGTTGATGCTGGCTGTTAACTGGAACCTCACCTGGGGCTGCAGCCAGAACACCTGCCTGGACCCTCGGCATGTGGCCTTAGCCTCCTCACAGCACAGTGGCAGGGTTCACGGAGCCAGTGTCACCAGAGAGAGCTGGGGGGGTCATTCTACCTTTTCTCCCCAGCTTTATCCAGATGTTATTGACCTGTAACATATGCATGTTTAAGGTATACAATGTGATGATTAGAGAGATACATGTGTATATTGTAAAATGATTACCACAATTAGGTTAACACTCCATTCCCTCACATAATTACCATTTTGTATGTGTGTGGTGATATAGCACACCACATTCTGCTCTCTGCTCTCCTAACAGCCTGTGAGTATGCAATACAGCCTCGTTAATTATAGTCACCATGCTGTGCATTAGACCTCCAGATCTTATTCATCTTATCGCTGGGGTTTTTACCCATCGACCAACATCTCCCCAACCCATCCACAGCCCTCCAGTCCCTGGCAACCATTCTACTCTCTTTTTCTATGAGTTAGGCTTTTTTAGACTCAGCAAATAAGTGAGAACATACAGGATTTGTCTTTCTCTGTCTGACTTATTTCAGGCCAGGAGAGAGTGGGATGGTGTACATTACCTTTTGAGACCCAGCCAGGTAAGCCACATAGCATCACTTCCACTGTAGAGACTCCCACCCAGACTCAAGGGGGAGGGAACCTAGATTCCATCTCTTGATAGGGGAGTGGTAAGGTTATAGAAGAGCAAATGGGACCGGAAATATCATCATGGCCAATTTTAGAAAATACAGTCCGCTACCTTATGTTTCAGGTACCGTGCTAGGCAGCCCACATACATCATTTCATTCAATCCTGCACTAACCTCACTTCACAAAACTGAGGCTTAGCAATGTCACTTGCCCAAAGCTACTCAGCTACTAAGGGGAAAGAGCTGGAGTTTGATTCCAGGTAACAGACAAGCACCTGGTGGAACAGATATGGGGGTGGCAGAGAATGGCCTTTGGATGTGAACCCAGAGAGGGGGCAGCCAGCAGCACAGAACTGGCTGTTCTGAGCCCGCTTACAGCCCTCTGCCCTCCCCAGGGTTATCCTTTGTTTCCCAACTATGTCCAAGGCCACAGCATTACTGTAATTTCAGGGCTGTGAAGAGGAGATGAGGTTTGAACACTCATGGGCAAAAAAGACAATTTGCTCTGAGTCAGGCCCTGGTAGCCTGATCTGGTTTGGCTCTGGAGGGCCTGGAAATCTGGATGGAGCTTCGCTGCTGGGCTGGGTAGGGGCCAGTGTGTGAGCAGATGGAAGGGCTGGTGGAAAGCACTTCCAGAAACCGTCAGTGTGTGGCTCAGATCCTCAGCAAGAGAGCTGGAGGGCTGGGCATTCCAGACCTCACAGATCTGAGATCCCCAGAAGGCTTCTAAGCTGAGCCAGCAGCCCCTTTACTGTGATCGATATTTCCTAGAAGAAAAGGCCAGCCCAGAGCAAAAACCAAGATGGGCTCTAGGGACCTCCGGTTTCTCTGTCCAGTGGCCCATCATTAACTTCCACTGCAGGTGGCCTACAGTGGTTTTCCAGACTGCTGACGAGGAAGCGTTGACTCGGGGATGTGACACCAGAAAAATTGCCAGAATAACATGGTGGGTGCAGGGAGGGGATGTTGTAGATTATATTTATTACTTTTTGTTTGTTTTTTGTGGCTCCCTTTTCTTCTTATTATTTTGGAACTATCTCAAATTGTATATTTATTTTTTATTAAACCAACTTGGACATAAATATTATCAAAAAATTTTCCAAAAACTGGAAACCACCCAAATGACTGCCGACAGGTGAATAGATAAACATATTGTTATCTATCCATACTATGAATATTACTCAGAAATAAAAAGGAATGGATCACTGACACACACAATATGTACCAATCTTAAAAACATTATGTTGAGTGAAAGAAACAAGGCACAAAAAGAGCCCACTCTGTATGATCCCATTTATCTCAAACTCTAGAAAAGATCACTATAGTCTATAATCGCAGACAGGAAATCAGTCATTGCCTGGGACCGGGGTTTGGGGGTGGAGAGAGGTTGACTACAAAAGGGCTTGGAGGAACTTTTTGGGGGTATTGGAAATGTTCTATATCTTATTGTGGAGGTGGTTACATGAGCATATTCATTGGTCAAAATTCATTAAACTGTACACTTAAAATGGTTGTCTTTATCGTATGAAAGTTGTACCTCAAATGAAGTTGATTTTAAAAAGGTAATGTAACGAACTCCCACATACCCACCTTCCAATACAGGAAACAAAACATTAGAAAGAAAATTGCACCCCTGTGTACTCCTCCTTTCTCCTTTCCTCCTAAATATGATGTGTTTCATGAATGTGTCTTTATGTTTTCGTTACATGGAAACACTTTCCTGAATGTGGTATGTTTCTTTTTCATTTGTCTTTATACTTTTACTGCATGGGGTATATTCCTACACTGGTATTTTTCAAAATCAGCTTACACGGTCACAACCAGCATTTTAATAATAAGGATAGAATAGGATTAAAAAATAATCAGAGTGGGGCTTCCCTGGTGGCGCAGTGGTTGAGAGTCCGCCTGCCGATGCAGGGGACACGGGTTCGTGCCCCTATCCCGGAGGATCCCACATGCCGCGCAGCGGCTGGGCCCGCGAGCCATGGCCGTGGAGCCTGTGTGTCCGGAGCCTGTGCTCCGCAACGGGAGAGGCCACAGCGGTGAGAGGCCCGCGTACAGCAAAAAAAATAAAAAATAAAAAAAAAAAATAAAAAATAAAAATAATCAGAGTGTATGATACATAGTAAGGTAAATATGTCTTGTGAAATTTTTGTTCAAGTTTTACATCTGTATATATGTGTACTGGGTTGAGACATAAAATATCTTTTTTTTAAATTAATTTATTTTTTATGCAGCATGTTCTTATTAGTCATCAATTTTATACACATCAGTGTATACGTCAATCCCAATCGCCCAATTCATCACACCACCACCACCACCCCCCGCTGCTTTCCCCCCTGGTGTCCATACGTTTGTTCTCTACATCTGTGTCTCTATTTCTGCCCTGCAAACTGGTTCATCTGTACCATTTTTCTAGGTTCCACATATATGCGTTAATATACGATATTTGTTTTGCTCTTTCTGACTTACTTCATTCTGTATGACAGTCTCTAGATCCATCCACGTCTCTACAAATGACCTAATTTCATTCCTTTTTATGGCTGAGTAATATTCCATTGAATATATGTACCACATTTTCTTTATCCATTCGTCTGTTGATGGGCATTTAGGGTGCTTCCATGACCTGGCTATTGTAAATAGTGCTTCAGTGAACATTGGTGTGCGTGTGTCCTTTTGAATTATGGTTTTCTCTGAGTATAGGCCCAGTAGTGGGATTGCTGGGTCTTATAGTAATTCTATTTTTAAAATATCTTTCGGGGCTTCCCTGGTGGCGCAGTGGTTGAGAGTCCGCCTGCCGATGCAGGGGACACGGGTTCGTGCCCCGGTCCGGGAAGATCCCACATGCCGCGGAGCGGCTGGGCCCGTGAGCCATGGCCGCTGAGCTTGCGCGTCCGGAGCCTGTGCTCCGCAACGGGAGAGGCCACAGCAGTGAGAGGCCCGCGTACCGCAAAAAAAAAAAAAAAAAAAAAAAAATCTTTCGTACAGAGCACCGTGGCCCCCAAAAAGTTTAAAAAACACTGTCCTTGGGGCTTCCCTGGTGGCGCAGTGGTTGAGACTCTGCCTGCCAATGCAGGGGACACGGGTTCGTGCCCCGGTCCAGGAAGATCCCACATGCCATGGAGCGGCTAGGCCCGTGAGCCATGGCCACTGAGCCTATGCGTCCGGAGCCTGTGCTCTGCAGCGGGAGGGGCCACAGCAGTGAGAGGCCCGCGTACCACAAAAAAAAAAAAAAAAAAAAACACTGTCCTAATATATAACATAATATATTTTGTCATTTTAACTTTTATGTAAATAGTATGATACAGTCCTAATCCTTCCCCAGCTGGCTTTTGTTCACTTGACATTAGCTTCCAGATGTATCCATATTGAGACATGTAGCTTGGTTTCATTCATTTCCATCACTGCATAAACATGCCACAAGTTCTTTTTCCATCCTCCCATTATGGGATTTTTTTTCTTTTGCCAAATGGAACGTTTCAAAAAATAGCTGTCACTATCACCACCATTTCACTTTAGGAAGGACATTTTAATATAAATAAAATTGGAAAGCCCTACTCTCAGAGTCAAAGATGGTCTTTTTAATGGACTAAATCTGGCTTTATAAAAATGCATTTGAGGGACTTCCCTGGGGGTCCAGTGGTTAGGATATGGTGCTTTCACTGCCGAGGACCTGCAAGCTATGCTGCACAGCCAAAAAAAAGAGCATTCCATTTACCCCACAGGGGGTAAGGTTGTTGTTAGTTCCTTGTTGATTGTTAGTTTGTTCAGTATACTGGTAAGAACACAATACCTACACAACATCTCAGGCAAGGTCTGCTGGGGAGGGGGGAGGAAGCGAGTAGAAGGGAGAAGGGGTTCAAAGGGAGTCTCAACTATAATGCTTTATTTCTTTTGTTACCTAAAAAAAGTCCAAGTCAAATATGGCCAAATGTTAGCATTTGTTAACTCTGGATTGTGAACAGGGTAATCCAAGCTTTGCTCTAAGCTTTCAGTAGTTCATTAAAAATGTTTTCATCATCAACCAGTGTTAGGAAATTTCCAGTATAGATAAGACAGGTAAAAGACAGTTTTGTCTTCATAGTTTAAAATCCAGAGCCGCCAGCTTGTCAATTCCTCTGTGATGTTGGTGAAGTCATTTAACTTTGCTGGGTCTTGTGTCCCTCATCTGAAAAAAGGGCTGGGCCAACCCAAATGTCCATCAACGAATAAATGGATAAACAAAATGTGGTCACTCCATACAATGGAATATGATTCAGCCATAAAAGGGAAGTACTGACACAGGCTACAATGTCAATGAACGTCAAAAACATGATGCTAAGTAAAAGAAGCCAGGCAGGGCTTCCCTGGTGGCGCAGTGGTTAAGAATCCACCTGCCAATGTAGGGGACACGGGTTTGAGCCCTGGTCCGGGAAGATCCTACATGCTGTGGAGCAAGTGCGCCACAACTACTGAGCCTGCGCTCTAGAGCCCGCGAGCCACAACTACTGAAGCCCCCGCGCGTGGAGTCCATGCTCCGCAACAAGAGAAGCCACCGCAAAGAGAAGCCTGCGCACCGCAACCAAGAGTAGCCCCAGCTCGTCGCAACTTGAGAAAGCCCGCATGCAGAAACGAAGACCGAAAGCAGCCATAAATAAATAAATAAATTTATTGAAAAAAAAAAAAAAGAAGAAGCCAGGCACAGAAGGTCATGTATTGTATGATTCTGCTTATATGAAATATCCAGGATAGGCAAAGACAGAGTTAGGAAACAGGTGGGTGGTGCCAGGACCTGGGAGGAAGGAGGAATGGGGAGTGGCTGCTAATAGGTACAGGGTTTCTTTTTGTGGTGGGCTTGTGCCTCCTAGAATTATTGTGGATGAAATTTAACACATATGCAAAGCTCCCAGCACTGTGCCTCCATGATACCATCATTGTTCAAAGTGCCATCTCACCCATAGTGGGAGAAGGCGGGGCTGGGCTTATTAAGCTTGTTTCACCTGGTAAGTCAAGTAAGTGGCTTGCTCAAGGCAACACAATGAGTCATGTGTGAACTCTGCACTAGAACTTGGCTTTTCCAACCTGAGAGTCCAGAACAAGTTCTCTCCATGCTGCTTCTCCTACTTGATACCAGAATGGCACTTTACTGTTTATAAAATATTTTTCCCCACATGATTTTCTAACACCTCTGGCTCCAGAGGCTCAGAGTAGCAGAGTGGTTAAAGGGCATGGCCCCTGGAGTTGGATAAATCTGGGTTCAAATCCAGGCTCTGTCGCTCCTTAGCTGTGTGTCTTTCGGCAAGTCACCTCTCTGAACCCTGTTTCTCCATCTATATATGGAGAATAATGACTTATGCATTAAGTGGGAATAAAGCTGGAAGATAGATAGATAGATAGATAGATAGATAAAGCAAGAGTTGGGTCAATGCCTAGCACATAGTAAACTCTGAATAAATGATAGCTATTATATTAGTATTAGTAGTTGAGGAGTTACTCTGGCAAAGCACTTACCACACAGGGTTAAGACTGACAGAAGAACAGAGCAACTTCAAAGCCGCTTTGCCACAGGTCCCAGATGCTGAAAAGTGGTGGTTCTCATCCAGGAGTGGGAGGGTGGTTTTTGGTGGCACCTGGAAACATTTTTGAATGTCACTATTGGGGAGAGGGGGTGTGCTTCTGGCATCTGGTGGGTAGAGGTCAGGGATGCTGCTGAACATCCTAAATGCCCAGGACAGCCCCACAGCAGAGAATGATCTGCCCCCAAAGGTCAGCTGTGCCCAGGCTGAGAGGCCCTGCACCAAAATGAGCTTCCCTTTGACAGACTTAGTTCCAAACAACAGTGTCATCCACACTCTAGATATCGGGACGACTTGCTACTTTCCCAACCTGGAGTGAGTCATTCTGTGAAGCTAAGGAACACTTAGCAAGGTGATAATCATCCTAATTTCTCCTAAGTCCAGATGGAAATATATTTGGGGCCTTATTAAACAGAGAAACACCCAATATCACCATGTACTCTATGAGGGCCAAGGATGGTTTGAAAGACCCATCTTAATCCCCCTTCTCCAAGGCTTCTGGGAACATTCCAGAGAATCTGCTTTCCTGATTCTGCATGAAGGGCCTGAAGCACAAAAACTGGCACACAGTAAGCACTCAGTAAATGCTAGCTATTACTGTTATTATCATCATCATTATCATCATTGTCCTCATTATTACTTTCATCTCCCCAGGTACAGGGTAAGGTACATTCTCACAACAACCTTCTGAGATGGGTGATATATCATTCCCATTTTGCAGATGAGGAAACTGAGGCTCAGAGCAGTGATGCCACATTTTTCATCAGCCCCCTCCCTGATCTCAGAGCTTCCACTCCTGCCCACCTACAGTCCATTCTCCTCACAGACACCAAAGGAATCTCTTAAAAATGAAGTCAGATCTTATTTAGGAGAAGATGTTCTCTGGGTAATGATGTTATGTGATATTTTATGACCCAACATTCCTTTATGATTTAAATATCTTGAAAAATTAAGATCAATGCCATGGTTGTGTAAAATGTTAACATTAAGGGGAAACTGAGTGAAAGGTATATGGAAAATCTTTGTACTATCTTTGCAACTTCGCAGTAAACCTAGAATTATTTTAAAATAAAAAATTTATTTAAAAAGTGAATCAGATCATATTACTCCTTGGCCTAAAACTGAGTGATTTCCCATTTGGCTTAGAATAAAATCCGAGTGCCTTCCTGTGACCTATAAGGCCCTGAGTGATCTGGCCTTTGTCCACTTCTTCATCTTCCTCTCCTAACACTCTCCCTCTCACTCTGTACTCCAGCCACTCTGGTCTTTCCACTGTTTCAACGCTGGAAGACTGTTTCTGCCTCAGGGTCTTTGCACTTGCTGTTTCCTGTGTTGAGAATACTCTTTCCCCTATGGTGTTCTTCCCATAACTTTCTCCTTCTTATTCTTCAGATTTTGACTCAAATGTCAAATCCTCAGAATCCCTTTCGTGTGGTCACATGACCCTTTCTAATTCTCTCACAAAACTCATGACTCTCTGAAATTATCTTCTTCACTAGGTTCTCTGTTCGTCTCCATCTCCTCCACTAGACTGGTACTTCCATGAGGACAGAGACTGCTATATCCCCAGCTTCTCACACAGAGTAAGGCCTCAATAAACATTTGCCAAAACCCCCCCCCCAGAAAAACCCAAAAAACAAAAAAGTGTCTGCTGGTAATACCACAGGACATTGAAATAAAACGGTGAACTTTGTCAAAGGGCTTTCACCCATATTTTTTCCTGTGGTTCCCTACTCTGTATAAAACCTCCAGAATATCCAGGCAGGTCCAGATCTGCTGGCAAACCTCATCAACAACATTTCGTTTAATCATTTAACAATAATCCCAATGCTTATTAAGTTGGGGGGAGGGAAGGGGAAGAGTTCGCTCCCTACCTTCTAGAACAGAATTCCAAATTGTTGGCCTAGGGTCAAATGTAGCCCATGGATGTGCTTTGTCAGCCTTACACAGTGTTTTAGAAGAATTTGAGTTCATGACCAAACTTTAAAAACTGGAACATTTCACATCAAACTTCAGATGCCCAAGTTCTCCTGAAAACTCAAGAGGATCTGGCCCCAGTGGGCCCCAGTTTCCCACAGGGCCCCAATGGACTAGAGCTGGGGTGTGTGCTCTTCAGTTTATCACAGTCACTATCCACCTAGCTTAATTCTTTCATGTTATCAGCCTGGTCCCTTTAGTCACTAAGATTCCCCCTCAAAGGCTAAAGTATCCTTAGGAATACTACTGGTTTTCAAATATTTTCACTACAGCCCGTCTTCAAACCTTACATGGAAGCTCAATGTCTAAAACAGATAATAGTGATAACAGTTCATTTTGATTGAGTGCTTACTGTGTGCCATGGTTCTGCTTTGGTTGACTCAAGGGTTTGGGGATCAGAACCCCATCAGGTCCCCGTCATCTTCAGCAGGCCCTTAAGAAAACTCTGTGCATCCAAGGAAGACAGTTCAAAAAGTACATTTTTCTTTTTTTTTGGCCACGCCATGCGGCATGCAGGATCTTAGTTCCCTGACCAGGGATCAAACCTGTGCCCCCTGCAGTGGAAGTGGGGAGTCTTAACCACTGGACCACTAGGGAAGTCCCCCCAAAGTACATTTTAATCCATTCTCCTCACTATAGGCAAACTAGAGGAGGGAAGAGACACTCCACCTGTTGGAACAGTAGCCTTTCTGGCAAATGTTTGTCTGCTAGTCCTTAGTGTTGATAACAGCAGAAAAAAGTCAATAGGCGATACATTCTTTCCTCCCAGAGCTGTTTGCTATTTTCCGGGAGCCCTTCAGGCCTACCCTGCGAGCTCATGCCCCTCTCAGGCTCAGAACCAGCTAATTCTCTTAGACATGTTTCAGCAAAACTGGACTCTGGAGGGGAGTTGCCTGGCAGAGAATGGCATGTGGACAGAGGCCCTCCCTGTGTCCCAGTCCAGTCTGAAGTTCTCCTCCAGCCCTGATGATGTCAGCAGAGGTTAACCCACCTGCTACTTTGCACAAGGAAATTTATGGTACTCTTATTGTCCATAGAGATGTGTTTAGACCATTCCCACATTTGTTGTGTGCTTAGTGTGTGCCAGAGTTGCGCTAGGTACTGGGGGTTTGCAGTGAGAATTTATTAAATATGAACAAGGGCTTTGGTTTCTGGCTGTCCTGACTTCCAGCTGTGGCTCTGAAACTTACTAGCTGTGTGACCTTCAGCAAACAACCTAGCCTCTGTGTCTCAATTCATCTGTAAAATGGGTGTGCTAGGAATAGTACATAATTCCTAGGATTATCTTGGGGATTCAGTGAGATAATTTTTGACACATACAAAGAAAACAAGTGCAGTGTTTGTTTTTCTTCACTTGTATTTATCAGAAGCTGCTATTTTTATTTGCGTCTTTTTTTGTCTGTCTGGCTTACTAGATGACTCTCCATGAGAGAAGGGCCTTGTCTTTCTTGCTCACCCCTGCTTCTCCGCCTAGAACAATGCCTGGCACAGAATAGGTGCTCCATAAATATTTGCTGAATGAATCGCTGTCTTTGATATTCCTGCTCTAATTGCCATTGCCACAATGCGCTTTGGAGGAGCCCAAAGTCTCGTGGACTCCGGGGACAGCCACCCTGACCTTGACAGCCAGCTGTTCACAGCGGCTCTGGGCATCAACTCTGATGTCACCAACTGGGCTCTGTGCCTTGGGCTGACAAATGACACTTGTGTGTCTTCTGGTGAACAGAGCGACAGCGCGGGAGAGTGAGTTGGTGACTGGGGAAAGTGGAGTGAGCAGCTGAGCCAAGCAAGGGGAGCTCTGAATCCTAACGCCCCCAAGCTGGCAGCAGGGAGGCCATAGGTCCTTGTGCAAGGAGCCTGGGCCCCCCACCGCTTGGGCCCCCCCGGGGCGGGGGGACACCGATTTTGAGATTGGATGCCCGGGTGCTGCAACCACCTCGGTGGCATTTCAGGATGGGAATTCGTGCATCCTGCGTGCCTTGAGAAACAAGATTAATTTCTCTAGGGGGAGGGAAAGGGCTTTGCAAACTGTGAAGCGCTGCAGGAAAAAGCAGTTAAATGAAAAAGACAGGATGCAAGAGAGCAGATGTGTTTGCTGAGCGTAAACTGCACTTCAAAACCAAGCTAGAAGAGACATATAGCCCCCGGAGGTGGCACATTTTGGAGGGGTCTCCTAGAGAGAGATGCACTTGGGGAGACTGGGAAGCCAAAGGAAATGGGCCAAAGTTTCCCGGGGTGTCTGTAGAACCCGGGACCCGCCCGCAATGCCCGTGGATGCACACTCGCTCTTCTCTTCCGGCCTCGAGCTCCGACGCGCGAAATCTGCAAATTCTCCCTTTATCTGCAGCACACGCTCGCTCATCTTCGTTCTGGCTGGAATCAGGGTAACCGTTCCGATGATTATATAACTTCCCGAGCTCAAGAAAGACAATCCAAAGATAGGGATGATAAAATTTTTTTGAGGGTGGATTAAAAAATTTTTTCCCCAAATGTAAGTTACAGAGAGCACAAAAAACATACAAATACCCATATTTCCACCACTCAGAAAGAATAACTGTTAACATTTTTATTTACCTAGGAGAGGAGTTTCTTTATTAGTCATCAAATAAACCTTTCCTTTCCTCCAAATCCCAGCAAATCTGAAACCAAATAAAGTCAACCTTCCTCTCTTTATTATCCTCCCTGTTCACCTCCACCCCAGATTTAACTTAAGGGGAGATTCCAGGACTCCCGAATCCCTTCCGTGGGCTTTTCACGTGACCAGGTCTGCAAAACCTGGCCCCAGTGAACAGCGTCCCGCGGAGCCCGCAATCCTCGGGTACACAGCTGCATTTTCTCCTCCAACCCCAACTCCCGCGTGCAACTTTGTAACTCACGCTCCCGCCAGGGGGCCTATTTGCTCGGCCCGTTTGGCGGAAGGATTCCGCGCGCCGTCACAGTTACGCTCACAGTCTCCGCCCCCTTCCCGCCCTCTGGCCCCGCCCCCTCCCAGGTGCCCTATGGCCCATAAAGAAGTCCCGGCCGGGCCGCTGCACTCCCCGCGCGCATCCGTGCGCCGTCCGAGGCTGGCTAAGGAGGCGGCGGCCATTTTGTTCTTCTCGTGGTTCCAGTGGGGAGAGAAGGAGGAAGCAGGGAGTGGGGCGGCTGGGGGGGACCCGCCGCGGCTTTTGCCACCGCCGCCACCACCACCATCTCTGTGCTCGTGGCGTGGGAAAGGAGGTGTAAATCCCGGGCGCGAGCCGGCGGCGGCGCCACTGCGGGAGGGTCGGCGGTGGGAAGGCGATGGCGGATATAGATAAGCTCAACATCGACAGCATCATCCAACGGCTGCTGGAAGGTGAAGGGGGCGGCGGGCGGCTCCGGGGACTCGCGGGGGGAGGGGGATTTGGGAGGCCTTTGGGACTTGCAGCGCCGAGAGGAGTGAGCCCCGCGAGTTCGCCCGCGGGCCGGGGGCTGCAGCGGGAGGGAGGCTGCCCGGGGTTCCGCACTTGGGCCAACCCGCGGACACTCCTGGCTTCACTCATTCATTGCACGAGGGTGCAGCCTTTCTACTAGCCTTGAAATTTGAAAACTCCGCTCCCCACCCCCACGTTTCCGGTACGTACCCCAGTGCGCCCCGCACACCCGACCAATCTTTGGATGAAGGTTGGGGGCCCAGTCCAACTTACAGGACGGCACGTTACGAACTTTCTGGTCCTCGTTCTCTTGGAAAGCAACATGATGGGGATATGGATTCCACCGGGCTTGGGGCTTCTTTCCTATCCTGCTCATTTATATTTTTTGTGAGGCTGGGGTCGAGGGGCCCATTACTTGTTATTTGGTGACGAACGTTCGTATCTCAAGGGGATATTGGAACTCATCTCCTCCTGCCCTTCCAAATACTCTTTTTAAGTTGTCCTTATCTTGAAGAGGTCTCCGCGGTCTTTTCTGAACGTGCCTCTGAACCGAGAAGCCAGCAGTGATGACAGTTGCGTTAGGATCTTTCCAGTGTGCCAGGCTCTGTGTTAAGCGCTTTGCGTTCATCGGATAAATACAGTTATGATGTTAGCCCGCGCTTTTAAAGCGCTTACTGTGTGTCAGGCATTTTTTGGAGGACTTTACAGATTTCATGTAATACTCCCAACAACCTTACGAGGTAGGTGCTATTATTTTTTTACTGTTTTTCAGAGGAAAATAAGACTCGAAAGAAGTGAAGTCACTTGACCAAGGTCACACAGTAACAGTCAAATTTCAAACCCAGGCAGCCAGGAGCTACAAGTCATTCAAGTCACCCTATGTATGAAGGAAGGAGGTGTCCAGTGGTTGAGCAAAGGTTAAAACAAATCTTAAATATTGGCTGTGAGACTCGTGAGGTGCCTGGCGATTGATTTATATTGATGTGGGAGACGGATGAAGTTAGTTCGGATTTTAAGGAGGGACGCCGAAATGAAATCACCCCTCACCACCCCCCAAATTCCAGAGCACATCTATCAATACTAACATCTAATTCCAAACTTTGAAAGAATTCAAATCCCTTTCTTAATTTGAATACTGGATAATGTAGATTTGGCTGAGTTTTAACTGCTTTTTGTCTTTGTACATTTCTACAGTATTGTTGGACTATAAATGCTGTGAGAGATGGAGTCGAGAGCATAAACAGTTGGACAGTTCTGGTGTTAGAGTTTGCAGATCTTTTGTTTAAGTCATTAGAATGAAACTCCTAAAAATATCTCTTCTTGATCTCTGTAAGGTATTTTCATTTTATAGTTTCTTAAAAGAAAAACCCATTAAATAGACCCCTGAAATGTTGCTGCCATTGTGGGTGAAAACCTTATTTGTTCAGTACCTGGCATTTATTTAAGAACCACACTTTTTTTTTTTTTTGCACCTTCATGAATGTATTTATTTTCTTTTCTATTATTATTATTATTTTTTTATACAGCAGGTTCTTATCAGTCATCAATTTTATACACATCAGTGTATACATGTCAATCCCAATCGCCCAATTCAGCACACCACCATCCCCACCCCCTGGGGTTTTCCCCCCTTGGTATCCATACGCTTGTTCTCTGTGTTTCAACTTCTGCCCTGCAAACCGAAGAACCACACTTCTAATGCTAGTTCCTGCAGTTCTTTGATTTATGTGAGGCAGCAGTGGGTCAGAAACGGATTAAACCGTTTGCAATAAGAAAAGAACTTAGAAATTTGTTTTTCATTCAGAAATTGTAAATTCTGCATATCTATGCAGGGACACGTGCGACTAGTTAAGAGCTGGCTTTATTTCGTTGAGAAGGCAGGAAAAAATGGAATCTGTGGATTAGAAACATTAGAATTTTAAGATTAGGTAAGTCTTGTTAAGTCCAGGGTTGCCCATAACTCTTGTATTCATATAACATTTTGTTAATTTTAATCTTGTTTTTTAAATTGTGCCAAGAAATTTGCCTTGATAAACTTGGATCATTTATAATGAGATCAATCTTTGTTTATTAATAATTTCTATGCATGTTTTGTACTTGAAAACCAGATTTTTTTAACATTTCATTTTTTTCATTGAAATTAGTAAAGCATTGTGTTTTAGTTCCTCGGGAATAAGCTAGCTGCTCAACAGACGTAAATTTCCTTCTTTTCTAGTCAATGTTAAATTGGCAGAGAAACGGTTGAAAATGATCCATTGAGTATATAAGAGAATACCGTGTTGGTTTTAGATTTTAGTCACTACAGCTTTGCAGTTCTTTTCTACTCTAAACTTTTGAGTGAATTTTCCTTAAGGAGGCATCACTTCTGCAACCCACCGCAGAAGATCTCTGCCTTGTGGGTGATAAAACCTTAAGGTTGTCACTCCTTCGCATCATTCATGTTCACTTATTTAAATAACTGCACAGTAAAACTTTGGATTTAGAGAATAAGCCAGCTTCTGGTTCGTCTCCTAGTCCTACTGTGTTGGAGAAAAGTGAGGTTTGAGGCAGAATAACTTTGTAAGTGATCTCGTTCGGGGAGCGCTGATGGCTAGCGGTTTTCTTGCAGAGCAGGCAGTTGTAACTTATTTTCACATCCTGACTTGCAAGAAGCATCTTGGCTCTGAAGATGGCGGTTGTCAAACTGAACGACTGTGCCAAGCTCTGCACAATTGCTTGACTTGCTTTAGTGATTTAAATATGACCTCTGCCCTGGCCCTCAGACAGCGTTTACTAACTTAATCCTCTGACTTGTAAAAGTAACCCGTGTGTTTAGATTTTCGGTGTGAAATGAAATATGTTTATATTGCAATGTTTAAAAGACAGGGGTCCTGAAGATAATAAAGGACAATTGTAATGGCAAAAAGAAAATAAAATCTTAAAATGCTGACCAAAGAACACAAAAATAATCTTTCCTAATGAGACCTCTGCAATTATTTTTTCTTTACACATCAGATAATTTCACCCATTAGAGGCTTTTCTTGGAATCAATGATCATAGGGCATTTTGCTGATAAAGACACTAATATTAAAGTACTGTGTTACTAATACTCTAAATTACAAGAAGTCTGTGTTGTGAGCCCCCTGCTCTTCCCACCCCTCCCGCATGTCAGTTGTATGCCGTGTCCTCTCCTATAAGGTAAGGCAAGAAAGCTCTTTTAGAGGCACGATCAGCAGCTTGCACCAATCCGAAACCACGGCATGAAAGGATTACTCTCCTTGTGCCCACAGTGCCGCCTCGCCTGTCAGTAGCAGGAGGCAGCAGTGAAATCTAACGGGATGGTGTGTGTCATTCTGTTGTGCTTGAGGGAGGGAATGTTAGCCCTAGGAGCAGGAGGCCAGGCTTTGCTCCTCCAAGCTGGGGAAATGCATGCCATGCTGCGCCATGCATTGGTAGCCCGTCTGCGGTAGAGGTTGGTGAGATTGTTTTGTATCTGGGACACCGCAGTCCTATAATAACCTATTCTGCAAAAGTATGTGCCACTGCCAGTCAGTCTGCTTGACTAGGGTGAGGATTACTGATCTTGAAGCAGGGAAATCATTTCACTTAACCTACCATCACGGCTGTTAGTAGACCTTAAAGATTGAATTGTGAAGGAGATAATATTCTGATATGAATTGCTTTGTAAATGAGGAAGCTGGAAAATCTTATTCAAGAAGAAAAAGGAAGGATTCAGTCTCTTTGGAGTTTATATAATTCTGGGACAAATTTTTATGTTTTAGGATCAGACCACTGTATCCAAAGCATGTAAAAACAGATGATTTACTTAATGGTCTTGATGTTTTATCTGAAATATCCAATTTCACCCCTACTCTGGGGTTTACTGGCACCCCTCATCTAGAAGAGAGTGTATGTCACTGATATTAAGGCTTATGAAAATGAAAACCACTCATTACAAACGTAGGTTCAGATGTGAAGTCTAATCAGTGGTAGTTTATCAGAATTGGTGGCTAGACTGTAGAGAGTTAAACATTTTTCAATAAATTGGCTTCACTCTAGGTGTAGAAAACTCAAGGTTCTTTATTGAGAGCAATAGACAGTGTTTTGCAGCTATATCCTGATTATCTGCCTTGAGAAAATTGGTGTCACATTGAAATGCCCAAAGTATAACACCAGCAGTTAGGAAAGTCAGGATGGGGGAGGAGTGGTTTAGAAATTAAGATGGCCAGAAAGTGGATGTCTTCCTGCTGGTGACTTTGCAGAGAAACCAAGTGATTCTCGATTAACATTTTTGTGGCTTATATTTTTTGTAGAAAAGAACTTCATTGTTTGCAGGAAGGTTTTAATGTTACACATATTCACTGTTTTTTGTTTGTTTTGGTTTGAGGTTTTATTTTCCTAAATCTGTCAGATATTGTGAGGTTATTGATTGTCACTGAAATGAATATGATGTGGCATATTGTTAAGATTGCCACCTACTTTAATAGGATTATCTTATTAGCAAAATCTCTGTTGATTTATTTTTACACCGCTTGTGCCAGTTTTAGGTTTTAAAACTTGATTATAGTTCAGCTGAGGCTTTTTGGTGGGTATGCTCTTCCTTTTCTATGATCTTCTTTTAACAGTTAAGGGGCAAGAAGAATACTTGCTTATTCCTCATAAATAATCCCAGAGTAGTCTTAAATTTCCCTCTATGGTTTTCATCTCTGCTTTGTTACCAGGCTGTCAGAAAAGTTAATGTTGTTTTGTGAGAAAAAGCTCGCATTGCAAATAATCACCAATGACATTCTTTTTATTATATCAGGTTTTTATCAGTTTGTTTTCAGTAAAATTGCATGGGAGTTTTTATCATGTGCTCATGTTAGTGATTTGCCAGATAAATAAATGATCAGGTAAGTCAGAACAGAGCAGTCCTTGCTGGTAACAGCCATAGTGCATTTTTTTCAGAATCTACCATTTTAACCAGATAAAGAAAAGTTTTCGCTCAAAAATCACACGTTTGGGAATTCCCTGGCGGTCCACTGGTTAGGACTTTGAGCTCTCACTGTCGAGGGCTCGGGTTCAATCCCGTGTCTGGGAACTAAGATCCCATAAGCTGTTCCCCCACAAGTCGCACGGTGCAGCAAAAAAAAGAGAGAGAGAGAAAGAGAAGTCACACATTTAAGATCTAAGTTGACCGTTTTGGTATATCAATCACTAACCTACGTATGTTCACTGTGCCTGCTGATTTTATTTCCATGCAGTGCCTAGCACCTGGACTTATGAGAAACATTCCACCTGGAAAATGGAATTCTTATTTGTTGGAATATTTTGGATTCTGTTGGCAATTGTTGAAATAATTTGATACATGCAATTTGAACTACTACTTAGGAAGGTATCATGAGGAGACAGCCCTTGAGTTTCCCACCTAGGGTCTCCTTTTTGTGTAGGTTTCTCCCATCATGCACAGAGCACAGTGAGGGTTTTAAACCACGAAGTAGTGACTGATTTTATTGAGCAGAGCTGTACTGTTTGCATTTTTTCTTTGTAGCTAATAGCGATAAAGTAGATATTCAAGCCTTTGTGTTTTTAATGGTATTGAAGATGTCCCTGAGATAAACTTTTAGTTTTATAGTTTTTATGGATGGCTGGTTTTAGCTACAGCATTTATAATAATCTGCGGTTACCTAGTTTGTCTTATTTTATGCATCCTCCACTAGAATGTAAACCTCTCAAGAAAAAGGACAGAGTTGTCTGTCCTGTTGCCCAGGTATCCCCAGCATCCAACACAGGGTCTGGCATGCAGTGGTGCCTAGCAACTATTTTGTTGAATATTTGAATGAAGCATGGTAAAAATGAATATTGAAAGTCTTAAACAGATTACATCATTTAGTTCTTATTTAATGCTTCCTATATGTAAGGATGCCTTATGATTTTATATCCCATATCAAATTTTTCTTAGGGAGCAATGATTGTATGTTGGAGTTTCAGTAGTTTGTCCTATAAAAACTCCGTTGGTTTAGAAGCTTAATGAAGAAGAAATTCCTTTTTTTTTCACTTTTTCATGTTTATTATTGCTTATGAATTTGTAAAATGACAAAAACAGTTATGTGCTAGTTTACTTGCTTTCATTTGTTTTGTTTCTAAGTTAATGCCGTATATTTTAAACTTATTTTCAAGATGAAGAACAAATTCTTAATTGGGAGGGTGGTCTGCTGGAAGCACTGCTTCAGACCTAGAATCAGTTGGGGCCTGGTGTCCTTACAAGTGCTGTGATCTTGGACCAAGTTGCTGAGCCTCTTCGAGCCTGTAACCCAAAAAAGTGACAGTGCCTAACGTCATGGGATTGTTGTGTTGAATGGCAGTATAAAGCCTGGGAAGTGTTCGGTTCGTGTTAGCTACAACTAATGCATGATTCTATTTGATGGACACTGAAAATAGTGAAAGTAGACTTTTATGCTGTTAGCCAATAGGCCATTTTTAAGAAATGTCTGCAGTGTTCACTCAGACTGCCAAAACCCATTTTGAAATCTTTATCTTCTGTTGCATAAATTATCTTCAACTTGAAATTTAAGAGTAATCCTAAATTTTCACAACTAGAAACTCTAGTAAAGCCTATGGGGAGATGACACTATTGCTTTGTAATTTTAAGGCACGGACAATTTTTGTTCTTGTTTTTTGCTAATCAAAAGTATATAGCTTGGGGGCTTCCCTGGTGGCGCAGTGGTTGAGAGTCCGCCTGCCGATGCAGGGGACACGGGTTCGTGCCCCGGTCTGGGAAGATCCCACATGCCGCGGAGCGGCTGGGCCCGTGAGCCATGGCCGCTGAGCCTGCGCGTCCGGAGCTTGTGCTCCGCAACGGGAGAGGCCACAACAGTGAGAGACCTACGTACCGCAGAAAAGAAAAAAAAAAAGTATATAGCTTGGAATGCACGCTAATTGTAATGCCACAAATTAACAGAGATTTATTCAGACTTCATTCATGCAACACATTTTGTGCACCTACCATGTACTGACCATGGGCATGTACACTGCAGAGCAAGTGGTGTGGTCCTGGCGTTTACACTCTACCAGGAGGTCCAGATGAATAGGTGGAAGCAGACTGGCAATTATAATACACAGTGTGTGCTGGGCAGTGACCAGGTGTTGTGAGAGAATTTCAGAAAGCATAAAGAAGGCTTGTTGAGGGAAGAGGAGATGGCTAAGAGAGGTTTTCCAGAGTGAAGTGATATCTAAGCAGTCACGAAAGATAAGCAGGTATTCGCCAGTTGGTAGATGGTTTTGGCAGTTTCTATTTTTATAATTTTATTTTTTGAGCTAATTGTAGGGAATTTAAGAAGCTTTGGGACTGTGTTGTTTTTAATGAGTGCTGTTCATCAAATATAAAATATATCTTGATTTATTCTGGAAAAACTGCATTTAATCCTCACTCCAGTGCATATATGTGGAATGTAGAAAAATGGTACAGATGAACCTGTTTGCAAGGCAGAAGAAGTAGAGACACAGAGGTAGAGAACAAACTATGGACACCAAGGGGCGGGGGGTGGGTGGTGGATGAATTGGGAGACTGGGATTAACACAGACCACACTAACTAATAGGTATAAAACAGGTAACTAATGAGAACCTGCTGTATAGCAGGGATCTCTACTTCACTTTGTTGTACAGTAGAAACTAACACAACATTGTAAAACAACAGTACCCCAATTTAAAAAAAAAATCCTCACTCCACATTAGGAATACTTTTTAAATTGTTAGTATTGTTCTTTACTAATCTCTGTACACTTCCACTTGAGGGACAAACAGAATAAGAGAACTAAAATTACCATGAACTATGTCTAATGGTGGTAGTGGGAAGCCTCCAAAACCAGTAAAATTAATATTAGCAGCATTGATTTAATCTGATGCATTGGTGTAATATGATAGCATTCATATTAAAAGAATAGCCTGTGTGTTCCTTATAGGTGTAAGTCAGTTATTACATATTCTCCCAAAAGACTTAGAGTGGGCTATTCACTTACAGGTGTGGGGGCTCTTCTGAAAAAGATTCCAGTTGAAACCAGAAGCATCTAGGAGTCCCCTAGCCAAAAATAAAGTTTCCTTTTGGGCAGTCTGCCCAAACTTCTGGCTGACTTGTGGTAAAATCACTAATGATTGGGGTTTTCTGGCCAGTGAAGGAGGGATCCCACATCTTTCCATTGGGAGTGTTTCTTGAACTCTCTCCTTTGTGTGTCTAGAGAGAAAAAATGACTTTGGTTCTGGAAAAAAAATCATTTTTTGTTGTACAGATAGCTCAGTTGCTGTTGTAAATATTATATACGTGTCTATTTTGAATAATTCCCTCAAAAGATTATCCTTACTATGCTTTCCCTTTAATTGCTTCTTGTTTCTTAATATTTGATCAGAATGAGACTGGCAGTCGTTTAGTTTAGTTACATATTTTGGGGTCCAGAGAGGTGATTTGCCCAAGCTATAAAATCAAGACAGAAACTTGGGGCTTCTGGCTCCCAGTTCAGCACACTCAACATTTTCTTTTTTTGTGTGTGCCCTTCAAGAGTTGGACTCTTCTCACGTGTCATGCTTTCTTATTTATTGTCTTTCATTGAAAAAAAATAACACCCTTCCATTTCTGCTCAAAACTTGTTTCTTCAGGGAATTCAGTTTCAGTGGCTATTCAGGCTGAAGGATGGCTTCCCCTAAGACAATATTTCTCAAACTTGGACACAGCCCTTTTTAATGGAAAAAAATTCTCAACAGACATCAGAGTTTTTTACTTGTAGTTTTTATTACTCTGTAATGTTACTTAGATATTTACAGAACAAAGCTAGATACAAACCAGTTAAACCTGTTGCTCTTGTTCAGCTATTAGGCCAAATGATTTTGTGATTTTGAATACAAACAAAGCCTCCGAAACTGATAAAATTTAAATTAACAGCATTGATTTAATCTGCTCATCACTTTATATTGGGTTTAATGGTGGAAAGATGTAGCCTTAGTTTTGTATTTAGTCTGGTCCGGTGTTTTTGCTTCAATTCTAATTTGGAGAATGCTTGCTTTCATAAATCTTTTGTACATAACAAGTATTAAGACTTTGATTGCGAGTTTTTGGCAAGCAGGCCAGTTCATAACTGTGAAATTAAGGTAAGTTTAGCAATTCAGTGCTATTTATTATGTATTTAATAACTGTCTAGTCTGTTACAACTGGAATCAAAACAGAATTTTATTTCCTACTACTACTTACCTGCTGATAAATGAATTGTTATAAGGCCAGAGGATATCTTGTGCTTCACTTTGATAGTAAGTAGAACTCAGAGTGCTCTGATGCGGGCACTTGGGAGTTTAGGACACTTGGTGCTGTGCCATTTCTTTTTGCCTTTTCTCAATTTTTATCTGTTCAAATTACTAGGAAACCTTTCTCACAGCACATGCTGACATCCTTTGCCCTGTAGAGGCATGATTGTATTCACAAATGCAGGCCCAGAAAGTTGCACAGCAAAATAATGCACAGCAGGCATACAGTGTGTTTCAATGAAATGAAAACAACACTTAAGTTTTTTCATAGATAAATCTGGGACCCTTGAGAGACCTGTGGACCTCTGAAAAACACTGATTGAGAGGGGAGATCTGAGCATTTTCAATCTCACATTTTAAAACGAGGAATTCTTAGAACCAACTCAGTAACATGACAATCTCTAAAAGCTCCTGCTACACAAATACTAATTCATTTATAAGGCTGGAGAAGGGAAGGGAAGACAAGACGAGAGGCAAAAAGAGCTGGCCTGGTGGGCGGGTTATAGGTGAACCAGGCCAATTGTATGTCTTGGATGCAGAACTGAGGCCTTGAGCTGTGCCCAGGGGGAGTCTGATTTCGCAAGCGATAATAAGACTTTTCTAACACTATTCATACACAGAGAGGATGACCCCTTGATCAGGATACTGTAAAGAAGTCTTACCTTGGTGTAGAAAATGCAATTAAATCTCTGAAATCCTGTCTTAAGATTTTAAGATTCTAATTAGGCATTAAAATCATGTTCTTTATAAGTGTCCTGAAAATAAAGCCCAGCCAGAAAGTAGTTAAACTATGTTTTTGCCTCCTCTTTATTTAAAACTTCTACCTTTTCCGATATTTTTAATTTTTACGTTAAATCTCATTTTGACTTCTCTTGACTAAATTGGGGTTTTTCTCCCCTACAGTGAGAGGGTCCAAGCCTGGTAAGAATGTCCAGCTACAGGAGAATGAAATCAGAGGACTGTGCTTAAAGTCCAGAGAGATCTTTCTTAGTCAGCCTATCCTTCTAGAACTTGAAGCACCACTCAAAATATGTGGTAAGTTTTGGCACACTAACAGTTATCTTTGGTTACGTGATTGACTGACTGAGTCAAGGATATATAGATGACCTTGTGTTAGCCAACAAAATTATTTACTATTTATGAGTAACCTGGAACTACTTAAAATTAAATAATTGTAGCCTTAGAATAAATACCTCTAATGGACTTAATGTGCTTAGATGTGCTTCGCATTTTTCTTAAAATTATTTCACTAAACGAATATAAACATTGCAGAAGAAAGGAAAGAAATGAAACAGAATGGAGAGCTAAAAAAAGGCCCGAATTATGAGTATATAGGGATTATATTTAAGCTTAAAGCAACACTGGTTATGCCTAAAAATATGCCGTTTTGTAGTTCTGTTTCTACATGATAGATGCAGATAACTGGTATAAAAACTAAACTCTATCTGAGAAATGCTATATTTATTCTTCTAACATATTTGACTGCATTGATGAATCTTGTGGTGTTTGTTTTTGTTTTTAAGTAAAATGCTCTTTGGCATTATCTAGCAGGGAGACATTGAAAGCCAGATGCATTGGTGGGTGTAGTGTGTGTACACCTTTGTTCACACCGGGCCAGGGCTTGTTAAGAGTGCAGCACTTCTGCTGACATGATCCCCAGAGACTGAGCTGTCGGAGATCTGATATTGATCAGCCAACCTGAAAGGAAAACCGTGTTACTTGGCAAGAAGCCCTGCCTAGGCATTAATAATCCTTTCCATAAAATAAAGTCTCAATTAGTTGAGTTTTGTGTGAGAGGCTGGATACACTTAAAATTATCACTAAGCTCAGTTGAACTAATAAATATGATACAAGTTTGGAAATTAGTAATGTTAGTGGTTTGGACTATATGTATGAAGACACTAGGTAACAAAATTCTTGCTTCTAGGTGATATCCATGGACAATACTATGATTTGCTTCGACTTTTTGAGTACGGTGGTTTCCCGCCAGAAAGCAACTACCTGTTTCTTGGGGACTATGTGGACAGGGGAAAGCAGTCATTGGAGACTATCTGCCTCTTATTGGCTTACAAAATCAAATATCCCGAGAATTTTTTTCTTCTCAGAGGAAACCACGAATGTGCCAGCATCAATAGAATTTATGGATTTTATGATGAATGTAAGTACTTTCTACGTCTAAGGAAGATTTACTCAAATTGAGATTCTTGGTCATAAACTGAACATATTTCTGTTAGGATTTGCGAGTTTAGATGTAGTATTGTAATTTCTCATATTTACTATTTCATTAACCTGTTTTTATCCTGGTTTTCTTTCTTGGTGTAAAATAATAGCACTCACTGCCGTATAATAATGCCCTGGATTCTTGTATGATGTGATGATTAGATTAGGAAGTAGCGATCACAGTGCTGATTTCTTTAAGATAATTTTTGTGATGAATAGTCACAGATAATTTAATTCTTAGTACAACTCTTGAGAATCTGTCCACATAATTAGCTTCGTTTTTGACAACTTTGAGATAAAATCTCATTTTGTAAACCTCATCCATCTTAAGTGTACAATTCAGTGATTAAGTAAATTCATAGTTATGCAACCATCACCACAGCCCTATGCAAGCACTAATTACTTTCTGTCTCTATAGGTTTGCCTTTTCTAGACATTTCATATAAATGGAAATTTGCAATATACAAATAATTACTTTTTGTAATTTGTAATGTAGTTTTTTTCCTTCTGGCACATCTGCACCCCAGGAAAAATAGCAGTTACTATCTGAAATTGTGCTGAAAGGAGAAAACAGAATTGGGGGGGGAAGCTAATTAAAAATATTTTTATAATTCATACATTTTATGACCCATTTTGGATTATTTAGTTGAGGTGCACTTTGAGTTGATAATTGACAGAAACAAGTTTTTGTTTCTTTTTTAAATGAAGTAAGCCTTTTATTTTTATTTATTTTTTTACAAGAGTCTTTTTCTTTATTTCATTTTATTTATTTTTTTTTATTGTTTATTTTTGGCTGAGTTGGGTCTTTGTTGTTGCTCACAGGCTTTCTCTAGTTGCGGAGAGCAGGGCTGCTCTTCGTTGCAGTGTACGGGCCTCTCATTGCAGTGGCTTCTCGTTGTGGAGCACGGGCTCTAGGCGTGTGGGCTTCAGTAGTTGTAGCTCGCGGGCTCTAAAATGCAGGCTGAGTAGTTGTGGCGCATGGGCTTAGTTGCTCCGTGGCATGTGGGATCTTCCCGGATCAGGGCTCGAACCCATGTCCCCTGCATTGGCAGGTGGATTCTTAACCACTGAGCCACCAGGGAAGTCCCAGAAACAAGTTTCTTAAAGCCTTGAAAATAATCAGTTTTGGTGGAGAGTTTTATTGTTGGTGCTGCTGTTTTTAAGTAACTATAAAAAAAAAATTTTTTTTTTTTAATTTTAAAAAATCCTTACCTCCGTCTTCCTTTTGTATTCATCATTTCTGCCAGCAGGAGAGTTCAGGCTGGGAGGAAAAGGAATTTGAATTACTAGCACTTGCCAATATAATTATAACAAGACTGGTAAAGCACTGTCACTGTGACCCTCCCCTAGACTGTAATAATAACCTATAGTCTCTCAGGGTATGGTGTTTTTCCATCTCAGTTTCACATAGATGTGTTCAGCTAGTGTATTTGTTAGAAGTACATTGCTAGAAAGGTTATGTTTATAGACTTGGCCCTCGTACTCGCAATCTCTTACATGACTATATATGTATGCCTATGGCCCTGAGACCCAGCTCATAAGATGAGGCTGGAGGAAATTAACTATACTTCAGTAAAAAATTAAAAACAAAACAAAACAGGATGAGGCAGGAGGGATTACCAAGAAGAAAAATACTGTGGGTTCTGAACTGACTGGGACACCTGAGTTGGTCAGGAAAGATACTTGATATTGACAATGAGTCTATTAGAGAAGTACTAGTAAGGCAGTTAGTACTACTCCTTAGGTAATGCAATGAGAGGCAGAGAATTTTATAACATTTTGTTTCAGGTATTTGTTACAGATACTACTTTTTAGAACAGATTCCTTTTTACACAGCTGTTAGCAAGTATTTTAATGTTTTCATTAATGAAGTTCAAATCCATAAGATCTCTTCGTTGTGACATATATCCTAGTCTAAGGGTATTGGCTACATCATTTTTGTTTCTGTTTAATGTGAGGCCCTATGATTTACAAGGTCAGCACTGATTGGAATCAGTTTTGACTCTTGTTCGTCCTCAAGACTGATGTAATGACCTTGTACTCCAGCTTTCGCCTCTCCCATCAGGCAGGTAGAATTTGCCACCCAGTCTATTTGTGGGCCTAAAAGTGTTCTTGACTTAGGTGGCTTTCAGTTGATGCTTTGCCAACTTTTTTTAAAAACCTTGATAATTTTGTTAAAATTTTATTGTACTGAAAAATTTTATTCAAATGGAAATCATCATGGAACAATTTAAAAACCACTGTTTTATGTGGTAGAATTATTTCCTAAGTGTAACAAGCACTCTGTGCTACAATTGCTCCCCCCCCCCCCATTTTATGACTGTAGTCCTGGAAAAGCCAAGGTATCTGTTGTTGGATAAAATGTGAATGTGTGTTATCCTTTTCTGATACCAGAGCTGTCTGGTCTATAGTAATAGGAAGCTGCATTAGGGGTTCTGGCTCAGAATCTGAGGATTTGGAAGCTTGAAGAGACCTTGGCAATTATCCAGGAATCCTGGAGCCAGATGCTCCTAGTGGTCTGAAGTGGCCTTAGGGAGGAAGTGTAGAGAGGAGAGGAAGCAGGAGCCCAGGACTTAGTTAAGATGCTCAGAGACAACAGGAGGAAGAATCTTAAATTTTTTTTTAATTTATTTATTTTTGACTGCATTGGGTCTTTGTTGCTGTGCATGGGCTTTCGCTAGTTGCAGTGAGCAGGGGCTACTCTTTGTTGTGGTGCACGGGCTTCTCATTGCGGTGGCTTCTCTTGTTGCAGAGCACGGGCTCTAGGCGCGTGGGCTTCAGTAGTTGTGGCACTTAGGCTCAGTAGTTGTGGCTCGTGGGCTCTAGAGCGCAGGCTCAGTAGTTGCGGGATACAGGCTTCGTTGCTCCACGGCATGTGGCATCTTCCCGGACCGGGGCTGGAACCCGTGTCCCCTGCATTGGCAGGCGGATTCTTAACCACTGAGCCACCAGGGAAGCCCAAGGATCTTAATTTTTGATAGAGAAGCCAACAAAAATAGCAAAGGAATCCATAAGAGTAGCTGGAGTGCGTTGTGAAACTAAAGAATCAAGGAGTGAAGCACACTTCAAGAAGGAAGAGAATCTGTTGGCACTGGCAAATGCAGCATCTGAGCAAAGGAAAAATCCAGGGGAGCCATTGGAATGTTGTTCAGAGACCGGCTTCAGTAGAAAATGTAGACAGAACCAAATCACTTTTATACATAGGGGTTATGACAGCCCAGCCCTGTTCTTGTATTATTACCATTGTTGGAAATTGGAGGTGCACAGGTTCCCCTTCAGGCTTTTGTAGAGAGGAATTCTGTTAGGCTTCCAGAAAACTCCAGTGAAGGAAGATATGAGACAAAGGGAATTAGTGGCCTCCAAAGAAATACAAATCAGGGTGAACCATGGTGAGGGTTATACCCAGTCATAGAGAAACATAAACTATTAGGAGAAAAAACAAAAATCCTCCTCTGCAAAGGGAGAAGTCAAATGTTTGTTGAATTTGCATTGCGTTTCAAACCTGTGCTAAACTTTCTCCCTGACTTGATTTGCAGTGGAGTGGAAGATGGGGTTCAGGAAGCCTGTTGCTTGGGCCCTTCTCGAACTCAAAAGAAAGGGTACATTGAAAGCTGTAAACCTTTCAGTATCCACAGGATAAAAATGGAGAAGAGACTGAGGACAAACTTGGTTTAGGAGTAAGATTGTGCTTTTAACCTTTGGTGTTTTTTAGTATGGAGTGTACAGGAGACGAAGGCACCCTAACAATTGGGTCTTCCTCATCCAATTCAGAAAGATTTGTATTTCCAGGATTTATGAGTGGGTTTTTTACTCAAAACATAATTTTCCTGTGGAAACAGTACCTGAAAGGTATGCTTCTGTTCAAAGCACACAGTGACTCCAGAATGCATGGAATATATGGGTTAGTGAGGTGGGAATATAAACCACCCTGTAACATTTTTGGTGGGGGGGCATTCTCAGTGTTTGTGCAGCATGTTAGGGTTATCCTGGTGTGCCTGCAATAAGCAGTCTGTATTCCTCTGTAGTCGTTGTGCTTCCTACTAGAATATTTAGGGGGGCTGGGAATTAAATGGCTCCAGTAGCTTATTGAGGGTGGTGGTAGATGAAATGGGTGTTAACTCTCAGAGGCTTCCTCAGAAGGAAGATTATAATGGCACATGTGTGAGTTGTTCTTAGTTGCCTTTAGAAATAGGAACCTACTTGCAGGTTGAGAGTGAACACAACAGACTAGATGTCAAACAGATTTGGTGTTATCAAATAATTGTTGAGGTTTAATGGTTATCCTTAATCATTATATCTGGAATTCTGATTTCAGACTTCCATGGAATTTTTAAATACTTCATATGAAACTGTTAAGTTGTTGCTTATAAATCAGACATCTCCAAGTATTATATATATCTGATTCTCTCTTTTTTAATAAAAGCATAGTTTTTGTTTACTTAAGGTAGTCAGAACCTGCCTTGGAGGACTTGTCCTGAGGGAATGTACCTACAGAACACCAGTCTCTTTTTAACCATCCCAAAATTTTTACAGGTAAAAGAAGATATAACATTAAACTATGGAAAACTTTCACAGACTGCTTTAACTGTTTACCGATAGCAGCCATCGTGGATGAGAAAATATTCTGCTGTCATGGAGGTATGCGGGCTGATTTTAATTCCACATAGATTTTGATCTCTTCTAAGGAGTGTACACTTTGACATTTATCATCCCAATGAGTTATCATTGGGATAACTTCCTCTGTCAGGTAACTCCTATATTGCTGTGTTACATCTTGGGTCCACTCTGGCACATCCAGGATCATTTGGATACAAGTCCAGAGTGCCCAATTGATTTGTTACAGGGAATTAAGGGTTCTGTAACAGCTTTGAAAATAGAGCAAAAGGATTTTTGAATATAAAATAAACAGTTAATATGCTGTACCATAGATCCTCTAGGATACTGAAAATGTGAATAGACTTCCCCTTGGTCTGTTTTTGATCCTTTCAGAAATTTTTCGACTTAGATGTTAAAAGTTATTTTGCTTGGTGGTTGTGCTGTATATGATGTAATTAAAATAATAATTGCAAAGAGGATTTCTTTTCATCTGTGGTCAGAAATTAGACAACCATCAAAGAGCCAACTCACTATATTTTAGTAAATCCACTATCCCTGCCTTCCTTATATACTTAAACTGGTTTTGGTAGAGTTGGGCATGTGATTTTAAACTCATGAGAGTCAGCTACATCTGAGCTGGTGTGATAGATTTTATGGTCCTTGGACAGCGCTGGTTTCCTAGAAAGCTACATCACCTAAGTGTCTGCATCCTCTATGCCCAGTCACTACAAATGGTCACCAGGGTGCTCTGTATGTTGAGGTAACTTTCCATATGCTATTTAAGCACACTGTGCCTTGCAAATTAGTGCATGTAATAAGTTCCAGACAGAGCCTGCCGCCTTTTTTTTTTCTTTTTTTTTGCGGTACACGGGCCTCTCACTGTTGTGTCCTCTCCCGTTGTGGAGCACAGGCTCTGGACGTGCAGACTCAGCGGCCATGGCTCACGGGCCCAGCCACTCCGTGGCATATGGGATCCTCCCAGACCGGGGCACGAACCCGCGTCCCCTACATCGGCAGGCAGACTCTCAACCACTGCGCCACCAGGGAAGCACCACCCCCGCCCCCCGCCGCCTTTTTTTAACCAAAGCTAAATAAGAAAACGTAGCCAAAGATTTAATGTAAGCCTTTGTAAGAGTCACTGGGTGTCTCTGTAGACAAATGGATCTGTTAAAGTGGTAACATCCTTTTTTTTTTTTTAATTTTTTTTAAGTGGTAAGGAGCATTGCTACATGAGCCTTTATTTTTATTATTATTATTTTGAATTTTTGAATTTTATTTTATTTATTTTTTTATACAGCAGGTCTAACATCCTTTTTAAAGTTCTGTTTTCTTCAATTTTTTTTTTCCATTTAATAGGTTTATCACCAGATCTTCAATCTATGGAGCAGATTCGGCGAATTATGCGACCAACTGATGTACCAGATCAAGGTCTTCTTTGTGATCTTTTGTGGTCTGACCCCGATAAAGATGTCTTAGGCTGGGGTGAAAATGACAGAGGAGTGTCCTTCACATTTGGTGCAGAAGTGGTTGCAAAATTTCTCCATAAGCATGATTTGGATCTTATATGTAGAGCCCATCAGGTATTGATTTTGAATTTTACATGTACACTTAAGAGCATGTGTATGAGCACAGATTCTCCTTGTTGATTTTGGTGGGTAGGTATTGCTTATTTATACAAAACGTCTCTGGAAGTGTGACCTACAGGATATCAGGCTCAACGGGAAACTGAAGAGTGGTTTTACCCACCTAAAATTTGCACCTCCTTATACTGAAAATGTTTTCTCTCCAAGGTGGTTGAAGATGGATATGAATTTTTTGCAAAGAGGCAGTTGGTCACTCTGTTTTCTGCACCCAATTATTGTGGAGAGTTTGACAATGCAGGTGCCATGATGAGTGTGGATGAAACACTAATGTGTTCTTTTCAGGTAGAGGATGCTTTCAGCATTGTTTCCTTTTATTATGTCTGAATTTTACTGATTTTTTTAAAAGTGCTACTTTCTGCCTACTATTCATTTATGTTGAGTAGACTGAATTTTTATTTTCCCTTAACTGGTGTTTGTCCTAGTTCAGGAATGAGTGAATTCCTTTTAAAGGAAAAAAATTATCATAGAACGCTTCCTCCAGTGTTGAATTTAACTGTTTTTATATTATTTAAGTGCATAAAGACCACAATATATTAGCTTCGTATGCTTATGGCTCCTTTACTATAAGTCTAAAACTACAGTGTCAGTGCAACATTCAGCTAAAAGTAAATCACCACTTGCACGTGAAAGTAATACTGACTGCCATGTGCCAGATGTGCTATGTAATTTACTCACTTCTCCCACCACTTCTCTCTAGTCTAATTCCTATAAAACCTCTTATTGATTCACCATGACATCATTTGGCCTTCACTTGGCACAAAAGAATCATTTACACATAAAGTCTACCTCAATCTTTTTCTCATTCACTTGTTATGAATAAACTTGTATGACTTCAGCTAGCCCAATCATAACAAAAATACAGCCACTGAAGTCATGAGGCAGTCATCAGTTAACTGAATTTAAAACAGGTGTTTTTTGTATTTAACCAAGTATCAGGGAGAGCTTGCAGCTCCCAGAGATTGTGACACGATTCCCTAGGGCAGGGGTCCCCAACCCCCGGGGCCAAGTTAGGAACCCCCCAATCCCCGGGGCCAAGTTAGGAACTGGGCCGCACTGGGTGAGTGACAGGCTTCATTTGCCGTTCCCCGTCGCTCCTCATCCATCCCTCGCATTACCGCCTGAACCATCGCCGCCAGCCCCGCCCTGTGGAAAAATTGTCTTCCACAAAAGCCAAAAAGGTTGGGAACTGCTGCCCTAGGGGTTTGAGGGACACTATTCTAAAGAACCCCCCCCCACATCAGAAGGGATACCTAAAGGTGTGACTTCCAAAAATTGTCATTTTATCCATAGGCAAAATAATTTGTTCAGCTCATATATCTTAGCTGTTCATCAGAGCATTTATTACCAAAATGTTTGTCAGCTTGGTTTGTATTAATATGCCGGTGGGGACTTCCAAGTTGTTGGGTCAGTTTTAAACAAAAAACTTTCTGAAAAAAGGTTTGAGTGAAATTTAAGATTTGAGGTTGAGTGCATTTCCTAAAATGCATGGTCTTTTGAATCCTTGCAGATTTTAAAACCTGCAGAAAAAAAGAAGCCGAATGCCACGAGGCCCGTAACACCTCCAAGGGGTATGATCACAAAGCAAGCAAAGAAATAGATGTCATTTTGACACTGCCTAGTTCGGACTTGTAACATACAGTGTATAACCTTCATTTTTAAAAGTGTAATGTGTATTGGTCAGCTTGCTCAAAAAGTGTTTGTGGGCCCCCCCTTCCATTTTTGACTTAATGAATAGTATTTGCTGGTTATAACAGCAAATGAAAGACTCTCCACTCCCAAGGAAAAATGTTTTGTTTTGTTTAGTTCTCTGTTCCTTTTTGCAAACAACTTTAATGATGGTGTTAAAGCTGTACACCCCAGGACATTTTATCCTTTCTAAGGGGTGAGTGTACAACTGATCTTTTTTTTAATTCAGTACAGCCCATGAATAATGTAAATGCTCACTTTCTTTAGGATATAAAGAGAGCCCTAGGGTGCTCAATCTGTACATGTTATTGTCATAAAATGCATATTGTTGGATACAAACCACTGTGAACTCTTTTTTGTTTTTTTTCAAAGGGATTGCTTTTTTTCTCATTGTCTTATGTACAAGCTAGTTTTTATAGCTATCAACATTAGGAGTAACTTTCAACCTTGCCAGCATCACTGGTATGTATATTTAATTAAAGCACACTTTCCCCTGCGATATACTTAAAATGACGATTAAAGCCATTATTTTAAATGTTTGTGACTCTTCCTGAAGCCAAAGTTTCTGTTGAAATATATATTGACACCCCCCTAAGTACAAGGTGGCATGGTTGTGTACATCTGCCGCCTTTATGGGGATTCAAAAACAGGTTTTTGAGTTTGAATAGCAATTAGTAATATAGTGCTGTTTAAGCTATTAATGATTAAAGTTAATAACATTTTGTACGATTTCCATATAGCCTATTCATTAAGTAATCTTTTTACAGTTACATCAGGCCTGAGCCCATCCATTCAGAAAGCTTCAAATTATAGAAACAATACTGTTCATACGAGTGACTGATTATGCTTTCTTTGGCCTACATTCTTTATTCTGCGGTGAAGTTGAGGCTTATAAGTCAAAACAAAGGAACTAACTTACTATCCAGCAGTTTATACAGAACTCACAGTATCTATGACTTTTTTAAACTAAGATCTGTTAAAAAGAAATATGTTTCAACAGATGACCATGTATAATACCATGTGGTGAAAATAAATTCAGACTTATTAAATGATGAACTTGTTAAATTCTCTCAGTGTCAGTTTATCAGCACAATACACACAGGAGAACTGTTGATGGCATATTGAGTAGCCTTTAATGAATAAATTGCTCTGGAAACCACACAGTTTCAACTTGGATTTGTTTTCCTTCAAATAGTCTGTTTTCCAAGATGGATTATAATATGGATGCTCATATTCTTCGAGTTCTTACCTGGATAGAACTAAGTTTCTGAAGTAGAGCGATGAGATGGAACTGTCTTCCCCTACTACTTAGGGAGGTGTGGGACTTAAGGAGTTGTGACATCATCTGTATCCATAGTTTTCTTTTTATCTGGGTTCATTTGAACTTGGCAGCAAAATTCAAGAGCTACTTTTTAAATTATTATAAATCATCCACCAGTGTTTTTATACACAGATCTTTGCTCTCTTCTCCCTTCCCTAATTCATATGGAACACAGTGTTGTGTCCTTTTATATTTGTCACAAGTGTGTCAAATGTGTATTTCTCGAGTACATTAAAAGTGGGTGGAGAGAGTATCATTTGAAAAGCACTTTCTTTTATCAAAAACTGATGTCTCTTAGGGAGTTGGGAGAGGACCTCCTAGTGAGGGATTGTTTGAACTGACATTTGCTTGTGGAGAGAAGAGCAAAGTCTGCACTACAAGTTCTGGCGCTCAGGCATAGGCTGTGTCTTTACCCGCAGTGTGCTCCTGACTTGAAGGAGGATGACCTTGTGAGCTCTAGCTCCTTCCTGCTCCATGTTTGTGACAAATTCAGAGTTTGCATTCTTTTACTTATGATATTCTCCCAGATCTCTTTGACTACAAGAAGAAGATGATGAACAATAATTGGTGTCAGTTTCATAAATCTTTAATCTATGCCCTGGACATTATCAATTGTATCACTTGTAGGATTTCAAAATCCTATAAAGTTGTCCAATTGGGCCATTTATAACCCATTGGGCTTGGGTTATAAAGTGTGGAGTGTATTACCTAGCTTAAAATTCTTCCAAAAAGAACAGGCATAGCACCGGTTAAGTAGAGAACAAAATCAATCTTTGGTTTTAGGACATAAGATCTTAGGAGAGACTCAAGTAATTTCAAACTAGTATGTGATGACAGAACTCGAGGCTTTGCCTTGTAAATCCCAGTCTGCACTAACCTTACCTTCTCATTTGTCCTTTATCTCCATGTGCAGTTGAGGTCACATCTGCCTTTATAAGCTAGTGGTTGTACTCAGTCCAGGTCCTGGCTCCTCCCCTAGCTGTGTGATTTGAGTGTGTGACTTAAATGCTGAGCCACAGTGTCCCTAGCTATAAAACAGGGACAGTATCTGCCTCTCATTGTGAATCACTGAATGAAGTAATGAGATATGTTCAGAAGAATGCCTGACTCAGAATAGTATGCAGTAAATATTTGCTATTTGTTGCCTTATAATTTATCCCAGTTGTTTCATGTGTATGAATATCTCAATTGGCTGAGTTCTAAGTAGCACCTACCTTTTGTTTGTAGCCCTATTATGACCTGATACTGAGCCATAGCTTGCTACACATTTCTTTCTCCTTTTTTTTTTTTTTTTAATTTCTTTGGTTGCACCGGATCTTAGTTGTGGCTCGCCAGCTCCTTAATTGCAGCACGCATGTGGGATCCTTTTACCCGACCAGGGATCAAACCTGGGCCCCCTGCATTGGGAGTGTGGAGTCTTAACCACTGCACTATCAGGGATGTCCCTAGCTAAGCACTTCTGAGCACTGACTGCATACAGAATACCTTTAGATATTCTCAGCAGATACAAAAGAAATAACTAGGAAATGAATTTGTTGCAAAAATTAGTGTAATTTTTTCAATTCTAGGTTTTTTTTAAGTGAGTATAAAGTATTTCAGTTCTCAAGTTGGCAGCACCATTACAAAACCATTCAGAAAGACAGGTATTGCCATCCCTATGTAGCTAAATAGTCAACATAATACATTTAAATCCATTCACAGAAATTACTGATTTGTACCTACTGGGTTAGGCTTGCCCACGTCTATCTGCAGTAAACAGCAGATTCTAACATAGCATCTTGTTCTTCAGCCACCTTGATTTACGACTAGAGGCATTTCAAGTAACATACACATAAGTGGAATAAGAGACATGGGAGCTGGGAACAAATGACTGCTGATCCATGAAGAAGGCACAGGATTTAGACTGCTGGAAAGGAAGAAAACCTAAGTTTCCCAGTGTTGAGCCATGATGAAAGGTTGAAAGAAAACTCAGTTTGTGGGGAAGTGAAGATGTAAGATCAACCAGTACAGCTAAGACAAGGTGGGCATTTTGGTACTCGAGAAAGGTGAAAGCCATTGCAGGGAGGTGCAACATGAAAAATGTTAGGTTTATTTTGGCAGAAACACCCTCTAAGGTAAGGGTCTCATCCAAGTTATCATGAATGTAGTAGAAGAGGGCATAGAGCTGGTTATTGGCATGAGGGCAAAGAAGCAGTGTTTGTTCATGTCTGGTTACATGGAAATTAAAGAGCTCCTTCAAAAATAAAGAGGGGACTTCCCTGGCGGTCCAGTGGTTAAGACTCCGCACTTCCAATGCAGGGGGCGGGTTCAATCCCTAGTCGGGGAACTAGGATTACATGCAGCACAGCCCAAAAAAAAGAGATTTCAAGTTCTGTATGCCATTTCCTACCTCTTAAGAAAAGACAGACCCAAAGCTCACTCAGCCTTGCAGACCAGTTAGTTTGAATCTGCAAGGATGATTCTTCACTTTTTTTTGTTCTGCAAATCAGATGTGCACGTCAGCCAGAAGAATGTGACATCTTCTGCTCCAGGCTTCGGTTTCCTCACCTGTAAAATGGTGGAATTTTGAAGATGAAACCCATAAAAAGTGCCTACAACTTGACTTACGCATAATAAGCATTCACTGTAGAGTTATAAAACACCAGAGAATATTTCCAAGATTTACATCAATGGCAGCACAAAAGTTACATTAGGAAAATTGGATACAAATACAGGCAAAAGTCAATTTTTATTTTTACTGGATTATGTATGTGAACTTCAGATGAAGAGTGAAAATGAAGGACTTCCCTTGTGGTGCAGTGGTTGAGAATCTGCCTGCCAATGCAGGGGACACGGGTTCGAGCCCTGGGCCGGGAAGATCTCACATGCAACTAAGCCCGTGCACCACAAGTACTGAGCCTGTGCTTTAGAGCCCGCGAGCCACAACTACTGAGCCCGTGTGCCACAACTACTGAAGCCCGCGTGCTTAGAGCCCGTGCTCTGCAACAAGAGAAGCCACCGCAATGAGAAGCCCGCGCACCACAAAGAAGAGTAGCCCCCACTCGCCGCCACTAGAGAAAGCCCGCGTGCAGCAATGAAGACCCAAGACAGTCAAAAATAAACTAATTAATTTTTTTTTAAAAAAGTGAAAATGAAGATGTACTATCAGTGCAGTCAACCTCAGCCCAAGAAATAGAATGAATACTTAAAATTTCTGCATCTGTGAATTGGTACGTGATTGATTGTGTGAACACAGAGGTGACTGCTATCCATCTGATCAGCACAATAGCTTCAGTCATTCAGTCATGACACTTGGATATATTGCAAATATCTGAAAAATTTCAAGTACAGGTAAGCATTTTAGTTGTGAGAATTATGGGTCTGTATATTGTCAGTTATTTGAAGTACATGTTAAAGGATTAAGTAAAGAAAGCACTTCAGTTAATTACAAACACAGTTTTTTAACCAAGAAGTTAAAACTAAGAAAGTTAGAAATAATTAAGTAGGGAAATAGACTGTTACCTAGATAAGTTAAGGATGCACTTGTATATTCTTTGAGCTAACAAGTTTATAAGGCTGCAAAATATTGGAAATTAATCAGTGTGGCAACAATCTTCTAAGTGCTTTTTTTTTTTACGGTACGCGGGCTTCTCGCTGTTGTGGCCTCTCCCGTTGCGGAGCACAGGCTCCGGACGCACAGGCTCAGTGGCCATGGCTCACGGGCCCAGCCACTCCGCGGCATGTGGGATCCTCCTGGACCGGGGCACCCGTTGCGGAGCACAGGCTCCGGACGCACAGGCTCAGTGGCCATGGCTCACGGGCCCAGCCACTCCGCGGCATGTGGGATCCTCCTGGACCGGGGCACGAACCCGTGTCCCCTGCATCGGCAGGCGGACTCTCAACCACTGCGCCACCAGGGAAGCCCTTTTAAGTGCTTTTCAAGTCATTATCTTACTATTAGAATGCAGCACTCAATTTGGTTTTAGGGCCAGCCAAACGACAACTTCCAGTTTCAGGTAACGGTGAGCATCTCTGCCTAATATTACAGATGTGCAGATGCTGACCACACGGGGCAGTAAAGCGCCTGATGGTGCTAAGAATCATTCCTGCCTAGTGTCTACTCTGGAAAATTCTGACAATTTTAATAATTTAAGACAGATTTTTTTGGATAAATTTCAAATTCATTCTTATGTCCTAAACGACGAGTTCTCTAGCAGTGATATTTGGCTGTAACCAGCTTATGAATTTTAATAATCATTCAGCCAAGATATATATTTGATGTAACTGTAGAAAAAATACTAAGGAACCACTTTAAAAATGTGTATTCTTTTTTTCTCCTAGCCAGCCAGTTAGCACAGTATCAAATACCATGTCTCCCAGAGATGACCAGCCCACACACCAGTTATTCAGGGCTGGTGAACAAGAGAACAGTAACCAGTCATTATGTTCTGGGACAGACTGGCTGCTTGACCTTTCCAGCAAAACCCTGGCAAGTTAGGTAGGTGTGGCAGGAGAGCGGGTGGGATTAAGGATGTTCTTGCTGAGGTTGGCAGAAGTTCACATGCCATCTGCTGGAAATGTTCTCATTCACCAACTCCACGAGCCTTTAGTGGAGGCAAATTCTCTACCTGTTATTTACCAAAATAAAGTCACTTTCCAAATTTTGATGACAAACACCAATATCTTCCTTCTCATATTTAGGTTTAATCTTTCTGATTAAGGGATAGCTGGAGTTGACTTCGTCAGATTGTAGACTTAAACCCCTGGTCGGGAGGCTGTACAGCATAAATAAGATGCACGGATCCAGTGTGGTGGATCAGGGGTTGGCTGGATTTTGCTTTGCTTAGATTGGTTTGAGATTTGCTTTGTGTTCCTTTTGCTGTTCTAGGGCCACTGGGTATTTCTAATGATGATGGACTAAAGAGAGGAAAGAAAACCAGCAGTCCTAAAGTTTGCTACAGTGAAGATTGCTTATTGAGTGCACATTTTGGTCACCATGATGTGCTTTTATAAGATTTTTAAAATCCATAATCTTGCTCAGATTAACACAGTTTTCAGTTGTATTTATACTGAGACTTGAGAAAGGTGATCTGCATTCCCGTCCAACTCCAGGAAGCTAGGATTCCTGCAGTGCTGTTCAAACTTTTTTTTTTTTGCCAGGTGGAACCCTTCAAACAAACGTATCAAAGGCATCATTTGTAAAATAAATAAAATCAGAAAGCCTCTGTTAGAAGCAGAGGCTTATCATTCTATATACTTACAGGCCTGTAAGCATCGGTAGGATGTCAGTATAACCTTCTACTATTAGAGCCTTTTCAAACTTTGTGATGCCATGTCTAAGATCTAACTAGCTAAGTACTCTTTGGGTAGAAAGTCAAACAAGTTAGCACTTTGAGAGTTATTTAGCTGGCTTTCATTTCTTAGCATTGCATTATGGGACACAGTAGATCAGGAAAGCATCCTGCAGATCCTAACAAAACATCCTTTAGGAGACCAGGGTTTTTCACTGAGGGTGTTCCATGCCATTTATGTTTCTTGAGTGTGTGTGGGTGTAATTAAATGTATTCCAATGTGTGTATATAATCATATCCTTACTTTTTCTTCATTGTATCCCTGAACAATATGTTAAATTTTGCCAATTTTTGAACTTTATGTAATGAACATTACACTGTGTATTCTTCTGTAAATGGTTTCTTTCAACATGTTTTTTTTTAGGGGTTTATCCATGTTGACATGCTTGATTCCCAGTTTTTGGTTTTGTGGGCGTGTGGTGGGGGGTTCCCCTCCTTTTTGCTTTTCTTTTCCTCCACTTTTTTTCTATTTGAAGTTATGTTCTTTATAACTCACTGTTCTTTTAGTGGTTACTCTAACAAATTTAATTTAAATCATTAGTGTTAGAAGTTATTACCTTTGCTCTTCTTCCCATTCTCCTTTGACATCTACGAGATATGTGTTAGGCCTCATTTTTCCATTTCTCTTTAACCTCTCATTTTTTTCCATCTCTGTCCTTATGATCTGCATTCTCAAAAATAGCTTCAGCTCTGTCTTCTAGTTTATTAATTTTCTCCTCAGTCAGCCTAATCTATCTAATCCATCCAGTGAATTTTTAATTTTAATCACTGTATTTTTATTTCAAGTTTTGTTTTGTTTAGATTTCAGAATCTGCTTGGCTGTTCTTGTTGTCATTTACTGCCTCCTAATTTTTTATTTATTATAAATTATTTATTTATTTTTGGCTGTGTTGGGTCTTCGTTGCTGTGTGCGGGCTTTCTCTAGTTGCGGCGAGTGGGGGCTACTCTTTGTTGCGGTGCGCGGGCTTCTCATTGCAGTGTCTTCGCTTTGTTGCGGAGCATGGGCTCTAGGCACGTGGGCTTCAGCAGTTGTGGCACACGGGCTCAGTAGTTGTGGTTCGCGGGCTCTAGAGCACAGGCTCAGTATTTGTGGCGCATGGGCTTGGTTGCTCCGCGGCATGTGGTATCTTCCTGGACCAGGGCTCAAACCCCTGTTCCCTGCATTGGCAGGCGGATTCTTAACCACTTCGCCACCAGGGAAGTCCTCCTAATCTTTTTAAACTTAAGTGTTATTTCCCTGAATATGGTAAAATGGTTGTTATCCCAATATCTGAAATCTTTGGGAGCTTCTTTGTTGTTCCTGCTGGTTCTCATTTCTGTGTGTTTTGTGATATTTTACTTGGAGTTGCCCGTTTTACTTGTCCTTTTATCTTTATCTGTGGGGAGTCTCTGCAGCCTGAATTGAAGTTAAGTTTCCCCAGAGAAAATAGGAGTTTGCCTTTCTGGATAAACTGGGGCAGTAGCAACATAGAATCTTTAATTCCTCACTTGATGTTTTTCACATCATACAGGTATCATGAAATGAAGCCTCAAACGTTTAGGTCCTAGCAATGAATTCGTAGGAAAGAGCTTTTTACTCCCCTCTACCCAGTGCCAGGGTCAAGATAGGCAAGCTTCTTTGCCATCTCCTGCATGGCAGGGTTATTTCTTCTGCTTTTAATGCCATATACCCAGCTGTAATTGGGGTCTACTATAATTAGGTTGAACTATGGAGGAATGCCTACATAATTCAGCAATGTCATAAAGTTTGGGGCCTTAAAAAAATGGCAACTTTCTAATAGATTCCCTGCCTTGAGTAGGTTCTGGGCTTTATCCCCTTCTCCAGCACCCCTAGAGAGGTATAAAAACTGAAGTGGAAGGTCTCCAGGGTTTTGAAGAAGCCTTTAAGACAAAGCCATCTTGGTGCCCATGTACTTCCCAAAGTTCAAGGTTCCTGTTTCCACTTTGTTTAGGCATCACTTTGCTAATCTCTTTTCTGCCAGCCCTATAATTTATTTTTTAACATAGTTTTTACATTTCATTTAATATTTTAGTTATTTTAATCAAGAGAATCTTTCAGGGTCTTTCTCCATCCTTTGGTCTCTTCAAGTCTCTTTAGCTCATTTCTATTTCAGTAGTTGATCCTATTAAGTTGAATCCTTGGCATTGTTTTATGAATTCAAACATACCACCACTTAAACCCAGAGACTTTAGTATTCAGGTGCCTGTCAGATTTCTCTTTAATAGTTCCTTTCTTTGATCCTGGATGCCACTTCAAATGGGAATTACTTTTTACTTTATATTTAAATTGTTTGAAGTTACCACCTGCAAATCCTTTTAAGATCAGAGTTTGATGTAGGAAATAATTTACTGGGTGGGTGTATTTACTACTATTTTGAAGACCCATGTTGATTTGCTATGCAATTTTCCTTTTATAAGAATTTATTATACACTTGGATTCCACACCAGGAAGTGAAGCAGCTGTGGTGGAAAAACTATCAGGATTTAGGTCAAAGGAATTGAGCAGCGAGACCAGGCAGCAGAGGTTCCTCACTCCATAATTCCACAGTACAGCCTCTGGGGTTATTGATCTGGGTCTGTGAGCTCCCTGAAATTCTATGCAGTATATTACCTGTGAATCTTTCTAAGGAAAGGATTTATAGCTTCATCAAGTTTGCATAGTTCAGAGGGGGTAAGTGCTGGTTTGAATGAGTGAGTGGGCCTGGGTCCTACCTCGGACTTCATTATTTGGTTTGAAGGTGGCCATTCTCATGATGACTACTTTAATTCTAAAGAGGGTTTCTAAAATACAAAGAAAATTTCCAGGCCTAGAATTTAATTCTCCCTTTTTTTTTCCTTCATATCTCGTGTTTTAAAATGGTATTTATGCACTCTTTTTAGTAATTATCTCACTCATGGTTTCTTTGCCAAGAGTAACAGAAATCCTGTTGGTAATAACTTTAGTATTTATGATGAGCAGATCTGTGTTCATTTTGATGAAAAAACAGCAGAATCATACATCTTACAGCCATAAGGGAACTTTCTGAATTGTTAGTAGTTTCTTTACAATATAGATGGGTGAGATTCAATTTAAGTTTCCTATTCCTTTAGGAGTCGTCTGTTACAAAGAAGTAGAAAAAGTAACTCAAAATTATAGGGTTTTCTGCAAACTGCTGCTCAAGCTAGTTCTTACATACACAGAGGTACCCATTTCTATAATGAATTTTTGGATATGTGTGGCCTTGAGCTAGTTACACTCGCTCTCAAGTCTGCAGAAGCCCACATACGCAGCAGCTCGCAGCTCTTCCCCTTCCTCAGGGCCGTACTGGGCAGTGGTTAGAGCATGGACTCTGCACCCTAGGGCTAAGGTGGGAATCCTCACTGCCACTGCTGATTGTGTGGCCTTGGGCAAGTCATTTAACCTCTTTGTGCCTCAGTGTTTCCCTTGGTTAAAAAATAGGGATGGACACATTACATCAGTGATTGCTGTAAAGATTTTAAACATTAATACATGGAAAGAACTGAGACCCACACCCATAATAGCTGTGTGGTAAATATGAGACATTACTATTATTGCTTGACTGCATCCTGCCACCAAACCATGTAGCATTAAATGAAAGGTATAAAACAGTTAAAACAGAAAATTCTAATCCCAGCCTCCTTACCGTCTTATGGTTGATAACCAAAAATGGAATTACTTAGCAAAATGCACTGTTGTGAAATTCTGTTCTACAAAGATCCACAAGCTTTCTACAAGTCACACCAAGCCAACCAGGAAACTGAAGGAAAAATATCAATAGTTTCACACACAGTCTCAACAAATCAATTACAACTAATTAATCTCTTTTTTTAAGGCATGTTTTTTTTTTTTTTTTTTTTTTTTTCTTTTTTTCTTTTTGCGGTATGCGGGCCTCTCACTCTTGTGGCCTCTCCCGTTGCGGAGCACAGGCTCCGGATGCGCAGGCCCAGCGGCCATGGCTCACGGGCCCAGCCGCTCCGCGGCATATGGGATCCTCCCAGACCGGGGCACGAACCCGTATCCCCTGCATCGGCAGGCGGACTCTCAACCACTGCGCCACCAGGGAGGCCCAGGCATGTTTTAACCTTTTTAATTAATTCACTTTTTGAAAAGGTGTAATGCATGTAAGTCATTTTACAAAACACTCTAAAATGTTAATCTTCCATTCTCCCTGGCCCCTCGGCCACCCTCCCCAGATGAAGCTGTTCCTGGTTTTTTTTGCACTTTTCATGGATCTGGCTACTTACACCAGTGTGTATGAGTATATATCTTACTCAATCTTTTTTTTTCTTTTTAATGCCAGTGGTATTGGAACATTGTTTTTATTATGGTAGATTTTCCCGTATTAGTATATTATACAGCTACCTCATTCTTTGAACTCAACCCCTGGTTCTAATTTTTCAAAAAGCTTATTAAAAGAACATTCTTCCTCCCTTTGTGGAAAATAGAGAAGTGTGAAGTCAGGAATACAATAGTAAAATGTGGGGAGGAAAATCCTATCACAATCAGACACAGAAAGCTATTTTATGCCAACAAAACTGACAGTATTTACCTGTAAACATTTGTTCTTTGTAACAAGCCACGTTCCCAGCCCTGGTTTCTCAAGTGCAGGTTGAGGAGTGCCTTCTGAATCAGTTCCAAAAGACGGAAATAAGCTCAGCGGGCCCCAGTACAGCTCTGTGATTGTGCCAGAAGGAAGCAGCAGGGACCGCATCCCCAAAACCAAGCAAGGGCTGAGCACAAGACAATGAGGGGGCCTGGGGCACCTGCCAGGTGCGGCAGCTCACTCAAAATGATGGTTCATTAGCTGCTACCCCTGTGCCCATGTACCCTAGAGCATCTTGTTCAGATTTTCTCATTGATTTTATGTAGTGGATAATGACCATGCATGTGGTTAAAAAGGTTGTTTTTTTCCTGAAGGTAAAAAAGGATAGACAGTGAAAGGTCTCCTAAGCTTCAGTTTTCCTCCTCAGAGACAGCGAATCTCCAATCCTGTGTATTTGTAAGTTGATCTTTTTTCCTTACACACTAATTTTTAACACACTTCTACATTTTGGTTTATGTAGTATATTAACCTATAATCAGTAATCTTGGAGATCATCTTATATTATGTGTACATATTGCTGCCTTATTCTTTTTTAGAGCTATTTTTATATTTTTACCATAATTGATTTAACCAGCCCCCATTGGATGGACTTTTAGGTTGTTTGCCCTTGTTTGCTGCTATACTAATGCTGAATAAATATCCTTGTCCATAGTGAGGTGAACACATGTACAACTCAAGTGCTATCTGTTAAATAGACTCCATGAAGTCAAATTGTTAATCAGAAGGGGAGGTCAGGTTTTTCAACTTCTCATTCTGAAAAAATTTCAAATATGTAAACAATTAGAAGAGTAGTGAACCCCCATGTGGGTGTCATTCAGCCTGCACAGTCAACTTGGAGTCGAGCTGTGTCATTTCTACTTAACTCCCCTAACATCATTTTGAAGTAAGTCCTAGATATCATATTTATAAATATTTGTTTGTACCTCTAAAAGATGATTTTTTTAAAAACATAACTATGATACCATTATCACACCTAATACCCAGTCAGCATTCAAATACACTGAAAGACATGATACTAAAACATTAGGGATTGGAAACTGTCCATACTCTGACATTCTTTCTTCATTTGTTACCAAGAATATGTCTCTACAGAGAAACTTTCCTTCCTCCGCTCTATGATTACCCTGAGTTATAATGTGTACAGGAAAGTCAGGATAAACACTTGACTCTTTCCCTTTATTTACCAATTAAAAAAAAATTTTTTTGGCCACACCACGTGGCATGTGGAATCTTAGTTCCCCAACTAGGGATGGAATCCACACCCCCTGCAGTGGAAGCGCAGAGTCTTAACTAGTGGACTGCCAAGGAAGTCCCTTATTTACCAGTTTTCAAAAGGAATGTGTCACCATCCTTTCAGAGGTGACCGGAGATTCAGGATTTGTTTTGTTTTGCTCTGTTTTAGTATCATTATGAACTCGTGGGCTTCAATCCGTTGCAATTCATATTCTCAAAGTTTACCTTTTACCATCTTTAGCCAGTCAGAGCCTCTTTGAGTTTCCCTACATTTTTTTTTTTTTTTTTTGGCTGTGTCCTTTTGACGTGACTCTACTATAGATTTCCGTGCCTTGTGCTCTGACAAGGTGCTAGGTGCATTTTGAACCTTCCTCCATTTCTCCAGAGCCACAGTTCCCTTCCGTGGGAAATGGCTTTTGGTCATTTAGTGTTGGGGTTGGGGCTTGTTGCTACTGAGTTTGTTTCTAGGCTTTTCAGTGAACAAAGCTAGGAAGTATGTATTTTTAAGAGAAACTAGAACATTAATTCATGCTGATATTTCCAATCCAAATTTAGGATTACATAGTTTTTACTTCTTTGATTTTACATTTGTATCTTATTCTCTTATAATGAAAATATTAGTTCCCAGCAATAGTAACAATTATTTATTTGCTTCATCCTATATGACATATAATAGTTTCAGAAAAATATGAATATTATTAATAATATGAGTACTGAATTTTTTAATAGTTCTTTTTGTCCTTAGAGTCCTTTTAAATCCTACTGGATGTACAAATTACCATGTTTTACAGTCACCTGAGACAATTCCTCTCGGTGGGATTATGCCAGAATAAAACAAAATTATTCATTTGTTTCATCTTGCTTCTCCTTTTTTTTTTTTTTTTTTTGGCTGTACCACGCAGCTTGTGGGTGGGATCTTTTTTTTTTTTTTTTTTTCTTTTTGCGGTATGCGGGCCTCTCACTGCTGTGGCCTCTCCCGTTGCGGAGCACAGGCTCCGGACGCGCAGGCCCAGAGGCCATGGCTCACGGGCCCAGCCGCTCCGCGGTACATGGGATCCTCCCAGACCGGGGCACGAACCCGTATCCCCTGCATCGGCAGGCGGACTCTCAACCACTGCGCCACCAGGGAGGCCCTGTGGGTGGGATCTTAGTTCCCTGACCAGGGATCAGGGATCAAACCCAGGCCCTCGGCAGTGAAAGCACAAAGTCCTAACCACTGGACTGCCAGGGAGTTTTCTCATCTTGCTTCTTTAAATTTATTTTTATTTAAATTTTGCTTTTGTACCTAAGGATAAACTATTTACATGGTCCCAAAGTCAAATATACAAAGCAAGTTATATTCAGAGAAGTCTAACTTCTCTCCCTGCCCTCTCCACCCTATCCTTACCTCACCCTGTTTGTTAATCCTCCTAAGTGTGTGCGTATGTGTGAGTTTTATAAGTAAATACATCTGTATATTCCCAGACCCCCTCTTTCTTGGAGAATGGAAATATATCAGGCACACTTGCTCATACCTTACATTTTTCTTTAACAGTTTCTCTTGGAGGCCATTTCATAGCGGCATTTGAGTTCCTCTTGCACTTTTCCAGCTTCATGGTCCTCCAGGGTGGTAATGGAACGGTTTCTTCAACTAGTTCTCTATCAGTGACGCTGGGGTGGTTCCCAGCCCGTGCTCTCTCAGTAGCTCTGTGGTGAGTAACTTGCACATACATCTTTCCATGTCACTGGCCCGGTGCCTTTGGGATAAGTTCATAAGAAGAGTCAAGGGGTAAATGTATATGCATTTTTTTAATAATTTGACATATTAACTTGCCTTTCAAAGAGAGCACTGCCTGCCTTCCACCAACATCCTTTGAGAGTAGACTGGTTTGAAATGCTTGTTTGCATGGCAGTGACATCCAACTCAGTGTCCCTGTGTGTTACAGGTGTCCTTGCTTCACCCCTTGAGCCCTGATGAGTCACCATGTCACAGGAGGTAGACCCGGGGCCACATAGACCAGGCACAGACAAGGGAGGGTGGCTGGGCTGTGCTGTGTTAAAACCAAAAACCAGGGCCATTTAGATGCCAAATCTTCCATGGTCTTACATTGCCTTTGTGTTCTTCTAGATCATTTATTTTTATTTATGAGCACATGTGTACTTGTGTGTGGGTGCATGTCTGCATGTGTCAGACACCAAGTTTCAATGATTTGTCAGTAAGTGCCTTCTGATTACAGGTCAACACATCCGTAGTTCTTTCCTTTAAAAAATATATTAATTGAATGGCTGGCATGTCCTCAGCATATATTAGAGGTCCCAGAACAGATTCTTCATCCTTCCTGGGGTTCAGGGTTATTTCTGTGAGGGTAAAATTGGACATGATTGGAAAACAACAGGGCCTTCCCCACAGGTGTTCTGGATGGGAATTTCAGGCTGAGGTAGTAGTGTTTGATGCATCCTGGGCTCAAGTATCCCTTCTCAGGTTTACTTTGGGAAACTCTGTTGCTCACCCTTAAAAATTTCCCCAACTTTTGGACAGTACAGTTGCCTCCCAACTTGCACCTCCCCCTCTCCTGTATATAGAGCCAAAAGTGGGACAGAATTAATCCCACTACTCATTGGCAGAAAAGTTGGTCTAGTCATGGTCAGCCCAACCCAAGCCACCTAACACATGGTATTTCCCTGGCCAGAGTGTGTTGTTCAGGAATAGAAAGACAATCCAGATTGGTCTAATCAGAACAGAAGGAAGCCCAGGACCATTCTGTGATGGGGGTATGGGGCAAGAAGGCCTCTAAGTTGTGGTACGCCAGTGTGAAGTCTAGAACTGCTACATTTTGCAACAAGGAGGGAAACTAGTCTGAGGACAAAAACCAACCTAAGGAGAATAGAAAGGCCAAGGAACAGCAGAGAAACAGAGCCAGAGCCTTGATCAGACCATACCTGAAGCCTGTACAACCACTGGACTAGTTCAGTTATGTGACACATTTCCTGTTTGAATTGAATTTTCTGTTATTTGCAGCAAGAATGGGCTTCTGGATTTTCCATCAACTTATTTCGTGCAATGATAGGAAACAAAGCAGCTTCTCCACAGAATGGTTTTAAAATGCTACCAAATATCAACAGCTGTATCATTCAAATACTTATATATTTGGGTTTCCCAAAAGAAACCTTCATAAATTTTTGTGCTCTGACCCAGTCCATACTTTCCGGTGGCAGACTGGATGGAATTGTATGAGAAGATGGTTTTAATGTGCTTGTTTCCCCCTCTACTTCCTTCTCCAACGGCTAGACTTAACAACCAGTGGAGGAGTGAATCCCCCCACATTGATAGAAAGACAGCACCTTCCAGAGAAGTTGCTTTTGTAATCCTGCCAGATGAATAGCCAAGCCTAAAGTTGGGGAGCGCAGAGAAGAAGTAGTGTTGCCAGCACAAACTGGTGCAGCTTAGGAAACTGGACATTCTATCCATGGCCCAGGAAAAGACCCAGCAAGTGTTGGGTGATACCCATGTTTTGTTTGGTATAAAACCCAGTGCCTGTCCTGATATTGGCCCTCATAGCCCCTGCTACTGTGTGTGCCAGGCACCACATTGAGCCCTGTCCCTGAATTAGCTCATTCTGTCTTTCCATGCCCAAGGTAGGTACTCAGAGCCCCATATTATTAATGAATAAGGAAACTGAAGCACAGATTGTTATTAAGGCAAATGATGTGGGTTTTTTTTTTTAATATTTATTTTATTTATTTATTTTCCTTATTTTTTTGGCTGCGTCGGGTCTTAGTTGAGACATGCGGGATCTTTTCGTTACAGCATGTGGTCTGCTTGGGTTTCTCTCTAGTTGTGGTGTGCGGGCTTCTCTCCAGTTGTGGTGTGTGGGTTTTCTCTGTCTAGTTGTGGCACGCGAGCTCCAGGGCTCGTAGGCTCTAATTGTGGCGTGCGAGCTCAGTAGTTGTGGCGCGCGGGCTTAGTTTCCCCACAGCACATGGGATCTTAGTTCCCCGACCAGGGACCAAACCCGCATACCCTGCATTGGAAGGCGGATTCTTTACCACTGGACCACCAGGGAAGTCCCTGGGTTTTTTTTTTTAATGAAATAAAGATCAGCCAAATACATAGTAGGCCCTCAGTAAATGTTTGTCAGGTGAATACGTGTTACATATTTTACTGGGGTTACAAAAGGCTGACACTTCATTAATACCTTTCTTCATCCAGGTACTATAGCAGTTACTCTGTAATAAGCCCTGGGAAGGCAGGAGTCCTGCCCTCACGGAACTCAGTCTGGTACAAGAGACAGGCATTAAGCTGAGAACTAAATAGTATGGATCCGTGTGAGCGGGGGAATGACCAGGGACAGCCTGCTTTGGGGTGTTGGGGGTGCGTTCCTGAGGAAGTGCCATTGCAACAGACTTGAGCGTGAGAAGGCACTGCCGGCTGCACCCACATGGCAGGCCGGCGTTTCTACAGGAGGAATAACAGGCATGCCAGCCCTGAGTGAGGAGCCTGGTGCAGGAGAGGAAATCAAGACAGGGCAGCAGGAGCAGAGTAGAGGGGTGCGGACGAAGCTCAGTGGAGCAGGGCCCAGGCCAGGCAGGGAAGGCCTCCTTGGCCACAGGATTTTAATCTCAAGAGCAAGGGAGGGCTTCCCTGGTGGCGCAGTGGTTGAGAGTCCGCCTGCCAATGCAGGGGACGCGGGTTCGTGCCCCGGTCCGGGAGGATCCCGCATGCCGCGGAGCGGCTGGGCCCGTGAGCCATGGCCGCTGGGCTTGCACGTCCGGAGCCTGTGCTCCGCAACGGGAGAGGCACAGCAGTGAGAGGCCCGCGTACCGCAAAAAAAAAAAAAAAAGAGCAAGGGAAAACCAGTGAAGGTTTCTGAGCTTTGTGACTCAAGAAAAATACTTTATTCCTTAACCTGGTGGTGAGGACATGGCTGTTTTTATAGTATTCTGTATAATTTTTGAATGTATGTCATATTTTTTTAAGAGATATGATTTTGTGAAAGTCCCTCTCAGTACTGGGTGGGGAGCGCAGGTCTGAGGTAGACAAGAGTGAAAGTAGAAAGACTGCTGGAAGCAGCAGGTGGTGGTGACATGGCCCAGGATGGTTACAGTGAGGACAGAAAGAAGACAGACACCAGGGGGGCGGAAATGGGCTTCGGGGGAGTTATCAGGTTGGGGCAGCGGGGGGTGGAGCAAGGAGGAATCAAAACTCCTTTTCTAACATGAGTAAAAAGGCCACGTGCCCAGCATGTAAAAAGTTCTATTTTCATTCTAAAGATAGAGCAGGTAGCATTGGCAAGGTGCTTACTAGTGGGGATTTTGGGACAGACAGAAACTGGTTTTAAATTCACCAACAGAGTGACATTAGGCAAGTCAATAAGCCTCTCTGAACCTCCATTACTTTCCTTAAAATAAAGATTTTCAGTGGTTGTGAGGATTACATGGGGGGTGCACACGTAAAGCATTTCCACAGCACTGTGCTGGGCACCCGTGAAACAACGAGTCAAGGGAAGGACTCTGTTTGGCTGTTACTGGAAATCTAAAGAGACTTGTTGTAACCTCCAACTTGGTGGCAGGATCTTTGTTGGATCCCAGGTCACCTGTTTCAGCCATTGCTTCTCAGATTGGGTGACACGAGAACCTCCTGGAGTGCTTGACAAAATGCAGAGTCCTGGGCCTCACCTCCAGAGATTCTGATTTGGAAATTGGGACCCAGGAAAGTGCATTCATCAAGTTCAGTATCAGAGTGATGCAGATACTGGGGGTTCATGGACCACTCTTGCAGAAACTCTGCTGTAAGCCCCACTACTTTCATAAAATACACAGATACTCCCCACCTCCTCCTAGGTGGTGATAAAAAGAGGGCTGACATTTCTACCTCTGTTAGTTGGCAGTGACAGGAATACCAATCAGACTGGCTGTAGCAAAAAGGGAATTTGTTGGCTTGTACAACTGACAGGACCAGGGCTCTGAGCACAGCTGGATGCAGGGCCTCAAATGAGATCAGCAGGATGCAGCCTCCATTTTTCCATCAGATACCTCTGCTGTCCTCTGTGTTGGCCTAACTCCCAGGCACGCCTTCTCCACATGATGCCCCACAGGTCCAGGCTTACCCATCCTTGCAAATAGCAGTCCCAGCAGAGGACTTCTCAGTGAAGAGTTCCAGCCAGAGTCCTCTATGGAACCCCACTGGCCTGGTTGGGTCAGCTTCTCTCAAACCACCTGGATTGAAATTAGGGGATGGCTGACATTACCAGAAGGAGGGGGACAATGCCGAGCAGGGAAACACTAAAGATAGCCACCACGCTTTCTAAGGGAGAAGTCTGACTAGAAATACGCCCAAATACAATGAGCTGTCTCACAGGTAATGAGCTCCCCATTGCTGGACATAGTCTAGCTGTGACCAGGGTGCACTTTATAAGATGCTACCCCGAGAAATGATTTTCTTTCCTCTAGACCTCGGCTCTTAACAATGTCCTTCTTTCCCCTTTTCCCAACCGAGAAGACCCAGCTTAAACACCACTTCCCCTGAGAGGCCTCCTCCCTGCAGCTGCCCTGTGACTCTGCTTTCCTCTGTGTGACTATAACCACAGCTCCCGTGGACAGTGAGTTCACGTCCTGCCTTGCCACTTCATGGCTGGGTGACCTTCGACAAGTGACTTCACCTGTCTGAGCCTTGTTGTTTTTCCTCATCTGTAGAATTACTGGCCGTTTCCCAAAGATCTCTCTCCACTTCTTCAACAACCGTAGACTTTTTACCGGGCACAAGGTGCCCTGAATAAAGACTGCAGTTCCCATGTTCCCTTGCAGCTGGGTGTCCTGGGACCAAGGGCTCCCCATGGGGTGGGAGCAGTGCTGTGAAGCCGCTCTGAAGAGGTGGCTGGCGTACACCCATCTAGTGTCCTTTTCTTGTTTATCCTCCATCCTCCTGCCTGAAGCGCAGGTGCTGCCATCTTTGACCATGACGATGAAGGCCCTAGGAAGGTGGAGCAGTGAGCTGGAAGGTGCTTTGTGGAACGGAGGCACCTCCAGCCTTTGGCACAAGAAATAACTTCTGACTTGTTTAAGCCACTGATACTTCGGACTTTGTCTGACAGCAGGACCTAATGCTAACTCATCAGAGTTCCTGCCTCACGGGGTTGTTGCAGAGATTAAACACGGAGATGTGTTGGATGTACCCGCACAGTGCCTGACGTGCAGTAGGCATGCACTCCATGCAGGTGGCTGTTATTTTCTCCCAGTTGCCATGCTCCCTGCCCTTGTTGTTCTGCCACACATTCCAGTGGGATGTTTACAGCTCCACCTCCCACACTGAGGACGCTGTACCTTAACAGCAGGAACTTCCCCTATCTCTCTCTCCCTCCCTCAGCTCCTGGCCTGGGTTCCTTGGATGCAAATGAGAGAAACCAGCTCAGGCAGACAGAAACAAACAGGGAGTTTATTGGAAGGCAGTGAGACACCCACATGGTGGAAGGGAAGGCTGGAGACCCAGGCTTGGCACAGACAGGCACCAACAACCCCAGAGCTTCTCCACTGCAGACCCTGCCCTGATGTGAGCTGTCTGTCTCTTTCCCATTGGCTCCATTTGGGTCTCAGCTAGAAGAGGGGGACACCTTGAACAGTTCCATCAGACTGTACCCAACAGGTGAGTCAGTTCCCTGAACAGGAATGGGTGCTAAGCAGCAGCCCAAACCCAGCAAGTGTCCAAGTGTGGACAAGCGCTGGATGTTCTTGGCAATAAGTAACAGAAATCCTCACCCAAACAATAGTGAAATGTGTCATCTCTCAAAAGCAGAATTATGCAGGTGGCTGTGGGCTGAGTAGATTGGTGACTCGGCAGCGTCATCAGGGGCCTGGGTGCTTTCTGCCCCTCGCACTGCCCTCCTCAAGCAGGGAGCAGGAGTGCACTCCAGGCATTAGGTCCAGACCTGGACCAGAGGAAGGAGAAAGGCAGCAGGCTCCTGCGATGCTCCTGGAAAGAGCAAGCTTCCCCTCAGGTCTCACTGGCCAGAGCATTGGGTCATATGCCCTTTCCTGAAACAGATACTGGCAAGGAGGGATGGCATCACCCAGATTGGTCTAGACTGATCTCCTGGGTGGAGAGAAGTTGGGGAGTCAGTCTACCTGCAGACTAACATGGGACCCATCCATCTGGTTGGACCTTCTCCAGCTGGTCAGGAGGACCGAACCACATGGGCGAGAGTAGTTTCCATGAGTAACCAGCAGGTGGAACAAAGCGATGCTGCTAAATCTTTTAATTTGAGGTTCTGCTCACCACAGTGAGAGTCAGAAAGTATTTATAGTTCCTTCTGTCCTCTTCTTCCCAGTGTAAGAGTCTCACCCACTTCGACAGGAAAGGTTCCAGAGAACTGGAGAACCTGACCCCTGAACGCTGGCACCCACTGCTCCTGGCACAGGTGGAGAAGTCCACTGAGAATCCTGTGTTTGGGGCACGGTTCGTGCTCCACCTCTGCCTCTTACCAGCTGTGTGGCCTTGTAACTCACAGTCTTCTCTGTGAAGATGCTTAGCACATCTTTGCCTGACATACAGTAAGAGCTGAATAAACGCAGCTTCCTACATTCCAAGTTCCGTGCTAGGCCAGGGGGACTCCGGCGTGGGCCCTACCAGCCCTCCCACTTCTGCCCTGTTTCTCTGCTCCGTTTCATGGGCGCTCATTCTTCCTTGAGTGGTTTCTGTGCCCTCCCTCCACTTCCCTCCCTCTCTGCACTCTTCAGCCCACCCCTCTCTGCATCTGACACCATTCACTCTTCCGTCCTCCACATACTCTCCTCTTGGTCCCCAGGACCCTGCATGCTCTGGGTTTTTCCTTCCACCTCCCGGTTACTCTGTCTCCCTTGCAGCCTCTTCCTCACCTGATCCATCTCTAGCTCAGTCCTGGGCCACTTTGTCTACACTCGGGAGGGGAAATCTCAGCCTGGTCCATGGTTTTCAACACCAGCTGTGTGCCCATGACCTCCTAAAAGGAAAACTCCATGTTTTTCTCTCTGCTCAGTACTTTCATTTCAACAAATGTGTGGGGTTTGCACACCAAGCAATTCTGACACTAACTGCCTGGAGTTAGCACAGACCCCACAGGTTAAGGGCCCAGCCCCATACGCCTTCCCCTCTCTCGCCCTCCACCCTTCAGGCGACAGTTGCAAGTCCAGGTTGTCACCTGTGCTTCTTATTGAGCACCTATAAATCAGAGGTTCCTCTGGTCCCCTCCTCAATCAATTATTTGCTGGAATGGCTCATAGGACTCTAGAAAATGGTTTACTCCAAATTAGGGTTTACCATAAATGGATACAACTCAGGAACAGCCAGGTGGCAGAGATGCATAGGGCAAGGTATTGGATGATGGAACACACAGCTTCCATGCCCTCTCCAGGCACACCACCCTCCCAGCACCTCCACAGGTTCACCAACCTTGGAGCTCTTCGAACCTCTTCAGTTAGGATTTTTAACTGAGGCTTCATTAGGTAGGGTGTAATTGACTAAATCATTGGTCTCCTTGCCAGTATCTAGACCAATCTGGGTGATGCCATCCTTCCTTGCCAGTGATTAACTCAGCCTCCAGCCCCTCTCCCCTCCCCAGGAGAGGTGGGGGACTAAAAGTTCCAACCGTCTAACCCCTTAGTTGGTTCCCCTGGCAACCAGCCCCCCATCCTTGGGGGCTTTCCAAAGTCACTTCATTAATATAAACTCAGGTGTGGTTCAAAGGGGCTCATTTTGAATAGCAAGAGATGCTCCTTTTTTTTTTTTTTTTTTTTTTGCGGTACGCAGGCCTCTCATCGTTGTGGCCTCTCCCGCTGCGGAGCACAGTCTCCGGACGCGCAGGCTCAACGGCCACGGCTCATGGGCCCAGCCGTTCCGCGGCATATGGGATCTTCCCGGACCGGGGCACGAACCCGTGTCCCCTGCACCGGCAGGCGGACTCCCAACCACTGTGCCACCAGGGAAGCCCAAGAGGTGCTCCTTTAACCTTAATTACTAGAGCATCTCATGAGCTGGGGACAAAACCAAATAAAAGATGCTCCTGGGACTTCCCTGGTGATCCAGTGGTTGACTCCGCGCTTCCACTGCAGGGGGCACGGGTTGAATCCCTGGTCGGGGAAGTTCCATGTGCCACACAGTGTGGCCAAGAAGAAAAAAAAATTTTTTTTAAAGAAAAGATGCTCCTATTACTCTCATCACTTAGGAAATTACAAGAGTTTTAGGAGCTCTGGCCAGGAGCCCAGAGACAAAAATCGGAATATATAGTTTTTCTATCACAAAATCACACCCTAAATCTCTGACTCAAATCCTACTGCCCTCATGACACTGCCACTTTAACAATTCAAACCAAACATTATCAAAACCAACTAGGACGTTCCTCTACCTGTTCCCCTGCCAGCCTTCTCCATCTCAGTGATGGCACCACTGTGCACTCAGGGGCTCCAGCCTCTTCTTCACCCTCCATGTCCAATCCCTCAGTTTCTCATCTGTTCAATATATCCCAAATGGATCCCGAACCCATGCCCTTTTTCCTTCCCTCTTCTCAACATTCTAGTTCAAGCCATCATTATCTCTTACCTCTACTTCCTTTTTTTGCCTTCTCTATAATCCAGTCCCCACCCAGCAAGCAGAGTTACCTTTGTAAAATCAAACTATGTCAGTGGATGAAAGGGTAAACAAAGTGTGGTCTGTCCATACAGTGGAATAGTCAGCCATAAAAAGGAAGGAAGTAGTGACACATGCTACAACATGGATGAACCTCAAAAACATGCTGAGTGAAATAAGCCAGACACAAAAGACCACATATTATATGATTCCATTTATATGAAATGTCTGAAATAGGCAAATCCATAGAGACAGAAAGCAGATCAGTGGGTACTTTAGGGCTGGAGGTAGGCAGGAATTGGAGTAACTGCTTAATGGGTACAGGGTTTCTTTTTGAGATGATGGAAAAGTTCTTAAATTGAATAGTGGTGAAGCTTGCACAACATTATAAATATACTAAATGCCACTGACTGTACACTTTCTAATGGTTAAAATGTTACATAGGGGTCAGAGATAGTCATGACCTTTTAATGTAGCTACATTATCTTATGTAGGTACCCACACCTATCATACATAGGTATCCTTGTGTGGCTGTCACTGGTATAGATGAATCATACCTGCTGGAAAAGGGATCTCTTGACCCAGGCAGTAGATGTAACTCTGGGAAATCCACACATCTCTTGCCCCCGGCCCTGGCTGAGATCGCATCGACTTCTCTCTCCTTTCCATTTTTGTACATCCTCCTGGAGCCTGGCTTTTCCCCAAGGAAGGGAAGTGGTCAACTGCAACAGCTGAAACACTGTCTTGAAGGAACCAAAACCAGCAGAGATAGCCCTCTCTTCCTACTGGGTAAAACTAGAACTGTCACTGTCTTGGCTCTTCAGGGGCACAAGCAGCCTAGACCCAAAGCTTAGAGCTTCCCAAAATGGTCCATGAACATTAAAAGGCAGGACACCCAGAAAGCTCCTGGGACAATGACTGACACATACTTGAGCAAGCTGGGCTTACTGCTTGATAAGAAATGTGAAGGATGGGGGGTGCGGCAGGGACTCCCTTGTGAAAGAGAACTGTGTCAGCATCGCCCAAAACAGAAAACAAGGCCTTCATTTAAAGTAGGAGTTTCGGGCTTCCCTGGTGGCGCAGTGGTTGAGAGTCCGCCTGCCGATGCAGGCGACATGGGTTCGTGCCCCGGTCTGGGAAGATCCCACATGCCGCAAAGCGGCTAGGCCTGTGAGCCATGGCCGCTGAGCCTGTGCGTCTGGAGCCTGTGCTCCGCAACGAGAGAGGCCACAACAGTGAGAGGCCCGCGTACTGCCAAAAAAAAAAAGTGGGAGTTTCTAATCTCTTTTGTAACATGGGTCCTCCTCTCGGTAATGTTTTCAAATGCATAAAAGAAAACGCATCATTTTACAAAGGACCCCAGTTATCTTGAAATGCAGTTATTTTTCTAATTGTGATAAAGTAATATATGAAATTCTTTGTTAACACATTAAACTATAAGAACTAAGAACTAGTTTAATAACTACTGTAATTTTGAAGTAGTGAGTGTAAGTTATATTTTGAGATATCTATAAATACTATATTGTAACATGGAAACATCTGTGATTTTGACTGACTACAAAATCATGGGTGCTGCTAATACAACTGTGGTTTGTTACCTACATTCATAACTGAAGGAAGTACTAAATTTAAGTTAGAGGTTAATGCAAATTAAGATGTAATTTTTTTCCCATCCAAGTTTATGGACCTCTTGGATTCTTTCTGTGGACCGCAGGTGACTCTGCCGTAAGGACTGTTCACCTCACCTCCTCAACTACTAAAGTAGGAGCTCTCTGAGAACAGAGGTGCTCCTTCCTCTCATATTAAGTATCTAGTAAAGGCCTGCCCCACAGTTGGTATCCAGTGCCAGTCTGTTGAGTCCCTTGGATTTTCTAGGTAGACAATCACATTGATTGCAAATATTAGCTTTTCTCTTTTCAATCTTTGTACCTCATGTTGCTTGTCCTATTGCATTAGCTGGGATCTTCAGTACAGTGCTGAAGAGAAGCAGTGATGGTGGGCACCCTTACTGTATTATGCTCAGTACTCATTTGTTAATTTATGCTGTTGCATAATTACATAATGGAATGTAAAGCACCTGCTGTGCCAGACTCTCTGCTAAAGATGTTAACACAACTGAGATGTTTTCCTGTCCACTGAGAAGACTAAGTAGCACAGGGGATTCCAGTGAAGATAGCAGTACTGAGAACATTACCAAATTCTCCAGACTTCCTGACCAGCTCCCTCAGGATCCTGATTCCTAAAAAAGTATGGAAATAGGGCTTCCCTGGTGGTGCAGTGGTTGAGAGTCCGCCTGCCGATGCAGGAGACACGGGTTCGTGCCCCAGTCCGGGAAGATCCCACATGCCGCGGAGCGGCTGGGCCCGTGAGCCATGGCCGCTGAGCCTGCGGTCCGGAGCCTGTGCTGCACAACAGGAGAGGCCACAACAGTGAGAGGCCCGCATACCCCCCCCACCCACACACACAGTATGGAAATAGGTCCCTGCTGGTGGCCCCAGCCTCCAGGGCATAGGTAAGGTTGGCAGCTTCAGGCTTTCCTGGGAACACTGCAGTGTAGGTCAACGATGAAGCGCATGGGGAGAATAATGATTGGTGCCTCCAGCAGGGGTCAGCCAGAAGGTCAGGCCGGGGGCAGTGTTTGAGCCTTTCCTTGCTAGGGCCTGTTGAGATCACCGGCTGTCTGTACTAAGCTTAAAACTACAGGCAGGACTAGTTGTTAAAACCAACAGAAAGAGGATTGCAGCTTTGAGGTGGGAGTTAGGTGAAGGAATACCTGAACCTGTTCCCTCACTCTCTTCCCTTCCCCAGCCCTCAGGGAGTGAACGCAGGGGAGGGCTGGGAAGAACAGTCCACATTCCTCTCCTCAGTGTAGCTGGCCCTGGGGGCGGGAAGGGAGTTTCTAATAAAATGTAAAGTGGAAGTTTAGAATGGACCAGACTACTACTCCTTAGGGACCAGAATGGGACTGTTGTAATAACAAAACGTGACTGGGGAGTTGGATCAGACATGTTTTAAGAAAGCCCCCTACCCAGCAGGAGGCAGCAGGCAGGACGGGGAGGAGCAGGCTCAACAGAAGCCAATGGAGACAGTGTCTCTGGGACAGGCAGAGTGCTGGGCCCCCCGGAGATACTCAAGTCCGACTCCTCAGAACCTATGAATATGCCACCGTACATGGCAAAAGGACATTGTACATGTGATTAGGTCAAGGATCTTGAGATGGGGAGATTATCCTGGATTGTTCAGGTGGGCCCAATATAATCACAAGGGTCCTTTTAAAAGAGGGAGGGAGGGGCTTCCCTTGTGGTGCAGTGGTTAAGCATCCACCTGTCAATGCTGGGGACATGGGTTCGAGCCCTGGTCCAGGAAGTTCCCACATGCCGTGGAGCAACTAAGCCCGTGCATCACAACTACTGAGCCTGTGCTCTAGAGTCCGCGAGCTACACCTGCTGAGCCCGTGTGCCACAACTACGGAAGCCCACGCACCTACAGCCCGTGCTCCACAACAAGAGAAGCCACTGCAATGAAGAGTGACCCCCGCTCACGGCAACTAGAGAAAGCCCGTGCACAGCAACAAAGACCCAATGCAACCAAATATACATAATAAATAAAAATTTTTAAAAATCATATAAAAGAGGGAGGGAAAAGGGTCAGATCTAGAGAAGGAGACTAACGATGAAAGCAGAGGTCAGAATGGTTAGCCAGGAGCCAAGGGATGCAAACAACCTCTCGAAGCTGGAAAAGGCAAGGAATGGATTCCCCCCTCGAGTCTCCAGAAGGGACACAGCCAAGCCAACACCTTGATTTTAGCCCTTTGAGATCCGCCTGGACTTCTGACCTCCAGTGCTTTGTTGTCTTAAGTGTTATTTTTGTGCTGTGTTAGGCGACTAGGTTTGTGGTAACTTGGTACAGCAGCCACAGAAAACTAGTACAGCTCCCCCTCCGCCCCGCCTCCGCCCCCGCCCGCCAGCCTAACCAGAAGAAGCAGGGAGGTGTGTAGAAGATAGATGGCTTCTGCCCTTGGAAGTTTGGGACAAGTGTCTTTTGGAGAAGATGGAAGCTAACGGAAGAACTGAGACCAGTGCGAACAGTGCCAAAAATAAGGTATGGACAGAGCGCTGGGGAAGCCTGGGTGAGGGAGGGCCTGCAGGGAGGGACGGTAAAGCTGGGGAAGGGGAGCACTAGTCGGCCTGAGCAAGGGTGTGCTCTGCCTCGAGGCTGGAAGGCTCCTCCCTCGTGCCAATACCAGCCCAGCTGCAGGGCACCTCCTCTTCACCTCCAGCCTCACCTCCCCCGCCCCCCCCCCAGGGGCGTCCTGACAGCTTCGAGGCTGGCCACCCGCTTAGGGCATTCTGCCCACCCTCCACCCCCTGCCTGCAGATACTGTGCAGGGGACAGTCAGGGCCCCCCTTAAATAACCAGGAGTTGGCAGGGGGTAGGGGGAGCGAGCAGGAGCCAGCCCTGCTTCCCTGAGTGTGTGTGGTGGGGAGGCGGGTGGACCCGCTGCCAATACATCCCGTTGGAGGAAGGAAGTGGTTCCCTCCTCCCACCCCTTCCCTTAGGGTCGCCTGGGCCAGGATTCTCATGATTCGTGATTGGCTCCCACGGGCGGGACCTTTGTCCGTCTGCGGGATTGCAGGAGGCCCAGGTCAGGCTCGGGCCTGCGGAGCGGGAGGGGGCCGGTTGGGGGGAAGCCAGAGAGCAACAGGGAGACCGACAGACAGACAAGAACGACGGCAACGGGACAGACGCGGGCCAGAGCCCGAGACCAGCAGCTGACTGAGTTAGAGGGCGGGCGGCGGGAGGGGGCGGGAGGAAGGGGCGGGCGGCGGGAGAGGGCGGGACGGCTGGGCAGGCGCCGAGCTCGCAGTTGCTGCGGTGGCCGCCGGCGGGCCGGGCGCAGGGTAAGTGCTCCAGGGCCGGCCCGGGGCGCGCTGCCCTTCTCCGAGCTCTCCCAGCCCGAGCCTGCCAGGGACCCCCGCGGGATCCCAGGAGGCCCCGGTTTGCCCTGGGTTCTAGCGTTTCCCATCTTGGGGGAACGCGGGCAGGCAGTGATAACTCAGGGATCCCTGCCTGGCCCACGGATTCTAGAATCCAGTGGAGAGGAGGACAGGAGACAGCACGCACATCTCCCCTTGCAAACGGAAGTGTTGAAGAACTACCCTTTTGTATGGAGTGCTTACGTGGGCCAGGTGCCTTCACTTCATCACTTGCCTCGTAGCAGCAGCAGCAGCAACAGGTGAGGTAGGTACCATCCTCGTCTCCCTCTTCCAGGTGAAGACACCAAGACTCAAAGAGGCCAAGCCACTCGCCGGGGGTCACACAGCCAAAAGAGGCAGAGCCAGAGCTCACCCAGGTCGGTGTGAACCCCTAAGTCCTCTTACTCATCATGCCTGCCCCACCCTGTCCTGCACCCCTACGGAGACGGCAGGGAGAAGCCAGTGCTGGGAATAGGGGAGGAGGCCGAGATGAGCCAGCCTGCTCATCCCTGCAGGAGGAACCTCCATGGCAACAAATCCTTCGCCTGGGTAGGGGGTGCCAAGGAGCAAGAACAGTGGCTTGGGGCCAGGTTAAACTCCAGGACAGAGAGGAGAGGGCGGTGCAGCCCCTGTCCAGGAACTCCGGGGCCTGTACCAGCACTCCCGCTGGGCACAGGGGGGCTCTTGCAGGCTTAGCCATGGGACTTCAGTTCTCCGTGCCTCAATTTCCTTGTCTGTTTCCTTTGCTTATCCTAACCTCGGGGTTAAGCATGCTTCGTGCCTCAGAGGATTGCCGAGAAGATTAAATGATATGGTTGGTGTGAAGGCCTAGCCTAGTGTGTGACTCAAGCTGTGCCCCCTCCATCATCCCCACCATCTGAAAGCACTTCTCTGTCCTTCACCCTCAAGTCAGAGCTATCTGAGATCGGCAGTATTTCCTACAGCCCTGCCAGCAGCTGGAAGCTTCTTGAGTAAGGCCAAGGCTGGGGCCTGCAACTCCTCCCTCTCTGACTCCGAGGGAAAGGCTGGTAGAGGCGGGTTTTGAAAATCTTTGAGGTGAGGCTTGCACAATTCCAGGACTGCCCTGTAACCCCCAAGCCCTCCCCCACCACCAGTTTTGCAAGAAGGAGGAAGCCTAACATATTCTTGCTCCAAAACCTGCTCCTCTCTTTGTCCCCAACATCTAGGACAGCAGCAAGTGCTACTCCTCAGTATATTCTGCATCTGGTCACTCCTCTGCATCCCCACCGCGACCCCCAGATCCTCAGCACTGTCTACTGAACTCTCTGCACAGTCAGGCCCTGATTGATTCCTGGCTCTTCTCATGCCCCCATCCTCACTCCACTGCCTGCTCACTGCAGCCATACTGGCCTCCTCCTTCTTTCTTGGACATACTAAATTCTCTGCTCTCTCGGGGTCTGTGCACATGCCCTTCCTCCTCCCAGGGATTCTCTTTCTTGCCATCTTCTTGTGATGCACCTCCTTGCAATTCAGAGACGACCATAAAAGTCACCTACTCAGAAGCCTTATCTCACCACCCCAAGCCGCAGGAGCCACTCTTGCCTGCCCTTTATTGCATTACTGTTTTTCTTTCTAGAGCTTAGCCCTGGGTGATGTTACCTTGCTTATGTGTTTCCTGGCTAAAATGTCAGCCTACCAGGGCCCAGACCTTTTTCTTGTCTCTACACGTTGGATTCCCCAGAACCCAGTGCCATGCCCTTGCACAGAGTAAAAGTTCCGATAACTTTGTACAATTGCAGGCAGTGTGTACAACCATCAGAGTTCTACTTCTCATTACTTAATAGCCTTCTTTCTACATTTCTGCGTAGACCTCAGAATTGTCATTCCTCCCACTGCCTTCCTCAGCTTTTCCCTACAGTGGGGCTTATAGGCTGTTTCCAGGTTCTAACCCTAATGTCCAACTTTGCTTTAAACATCGTGGTACAAATTGCACTTTTTTTTTTTTTTTTTGCTTTCAAATGATTTTTGAGTTAACAGTTTCCAAACTGATGTGTTCAAGTCAAGGGTATGGTCATCCTGATGGCATATACCACTTATTACCAGGTGACTGTTTAGAAAAATTATCCCCAGCAATGTGTGCAAGTTTTCCTACAGCCCCGCAAGCATTGGGTTTTTTCATTTTTGTTTTGTCTAGTTTAATGGGGAGGTTATGGCAGGTTTAAATTTTCCGTTGCTTGAATTAGTGAATCTGGGTGTTTTTCTATGCACGCGCTAGTTCCGTTTCCTGTCCTGTGGAGGAAGGAAATCTCCAGGGCACCTTAATTTTTCCCTTCACCTTCACTTTTGGTGGTGGTTCCACTTGAGCCCACCTCGTGAGAGCAGGGTGAGGGCCCCCAGGGGCTGGAACAGGAACACACCCAGGTGAACTCTGCTGGTTGCAGAAGCTGCTCTGCCAGTCAACCAGAAAGAAACTGAGTCCCTTGTGCCCTAAGCATGGTACTGTGGGGAGAAAAAGGACTCTTTTTTTCTTTAGGTCTTCGTGATTTTTTTTCAAAATGGTAGTATTTTTTAAATTTCAAAAATAACACATGATATATAAGGTTATTCATTGGAACTTTGGGAAGCTAATGTTGGGAACTACACCCCCCCTCCTCAGGGGAATCCTGTGTGGTCATCCAAAGAGTGCACTTGCTCTAGAGCACATGGCGTAGAATGATCTCTGGGACACTGTGTTAGTCTCCTATGGCCGCTGTAACAAATGACCACACATCTGATGGCTTAAAACAACATAAATTTATTATCTTACAGTTCTAGGGGTCACACGCCCAAAATCAGTCTTGGTACGCCAAGATCAAGGTGTTGGCAGGGCTATATTGCTTCTGGAGTCTCTAGGGGAGACTCTGTTTCCTTGCCTTTACCAGCTTCCAGAGGCTTCCCTTATATTTTGCATCATGACCCCATCCCTCCATCTTCAAGACAGCATAACATCTTCAAATCTCACTCTGACTCCAATCCCTGCTTCTGTAGTCACATCTCCTATTCTTCTGATTCTCTTGCTGTACTTGTAAAGATGCTTCTGATTACACTGGGCCCACCTGGATAATCCCCCCATCTTGGAGTCCTTAATTTCATCACACCTGCGAAGTCCCTTTTGCCGTGTAAATTGACCTATTCACAGGTTCTGGGGATTAGGACTGATGGGGCTATCTTTCAGCCTCCCACACCCTAAAGGGAAATAAGCAAGGTTCAGAGCAGCGTGAGAGGTCACATTTGTTTAAGGGGAAAAAAAAGAATAAGTATGGCTGTGCTTGGAAAGACATAGAATACCTCCAAGGGCTATGTGGGAAACTGGTAGGAGAGGCCTTCTGGGAAGAACAGGAGTAGAACGAAGACTTATGTGTCTTAGTATCTTTTTGTATTTAAATTTTTTACTACACATGTCACCTATGTAAAAATAGGTTTTAAGAAGTAACACATAATCATTGTAAAAGTTCAGACCTTCCAGAAACCAAGAGAAAGAAAATACCCACCCCACCCTCAAATCACTCCCATTTTCTCCAGCAATAACCACTGTAAAGAGTCTGGCTGTATCCTTACAGACTTTTTAAAAAATACATATATCATTTTCTCACATAGATGGAATCATACTGTACACACTATGCTGTAATGTGATGGGGGGCACCTGTTATATTACATCTTTCCTCATCCACATATGGAAATGTAACAGCACTGGAGTCTCCCACTCCCAGATGTACTGTAACTGACTCAACCAGACCCTCCCTTGTTGGTGG